>NC_048598.1:68101868-68701868 GCF_003668045.3 Cricetulus griseus
GGGGCCTCTGGTAGTGGATCAGTATTTTTCCCTGGTGTAAGAAGGGACTTCGAGAGCCCATCCCACGTGAAGGAATGCTCTCTAGGCCTGAACACAGGGGGGAGGGCCTAGGCCTGGCCCAGGATCATGTTGTGGAATTTGGGGAGCCCCCATGGAGCACCCTACCTTCCATGGGGAGTGGAGGGGGAAGGGGCTGATTGTGGGTTGGGGGAGGGGGAGAGGGAGAAGGGGTTGACATGTGAAATTATAATTTTGTAAAATTAAATAAAAAAAACAGAAAAAAAGATTCAGTTCAACTTAGATGTCTCTCTTTGTGTATTTGCAATCACACACATATACATATACTCTCTCACACTCTCTCTCACTCTCACACACACACACACACACACACATAGACACACACGCATAGACACACACACGCACACAGGTGTACATAAGTGTAGTATCTGTAGAAACCAGAAGACACCAGATCCCCTGGAACTGGAGTTACAGTTGCTCTGCCCAACATGTGTCTGGGAACCAAACTTAGGTGCTCTACAAAATCACCATGCACTCTTAACTGCTGAACCATCTCTCCAGTTCCTCTTTTATACTTTTTTCAATGGATAGAAGTTTATTTTAGCTAATTGTTCCGGAAGCTGGTGAGCCCCCAGGCATGGTACTGCATCTTTGGAGCTTCCTATGGGACTTGCAGGTAGCTCCAAGCCCTGAGAATCTTCTCAGTATCTAGGCTGGTCAGAGACTGTCGCCACTCCAGCAGGTGCTCATTCCATCTACAGCCCTGGGGAGAGGCTTTCTTGAATCTTGTAAGTTCCCCTTCCCTAGACAGTGAAGTGTGTTTACTTCCTGAGGCTGATGAGGGAATGTTTGAATTTGGAGGATATTTCTGTACAATATAATTGCACTTATACCCACTTATTGTCATTTCAGTCATTCATGATTGTGATAGATTAAAAGAAAATGGCCCCTATAGGAAGTGGCACTTTTAGGAGGCGTGGCTTTGTTGGAGGAAGTGTGGCCTTGTGGAGGAAGTGTGTCACTGTGGGAGTGGGCTCTGGAGTCTCCTTTTCTCAAGCTATGCTCAGAGTAGCACTTCGTTGCTTCTGCTGCCTGGGAACTCTCAGCTCCTTCTCCAGCACCATGTATGTCTGCACACCACCATGATGATAACGGACTAAACCTCTGAAACTGTAAGTCAGCCCCAATTAAATATTTTCCTTTATAAGAGTTACAGTAGTTAAGGTGTCTCTTCATAGCAATAGAAACCCTAACTAAAACAATCATCAATCATCATCTGAAAATATTAAGGGGGAAAATCCCAGCAATAAACAACAGATAAATTCAAATTGTTTGTAATACTGAGAAGTCTTGATGAAATTCTGCACTGTCCTAGGATTTCATGCCTGAGACATGAATCACCCTACTGCTCAGAGTATCCACACTGTATACACTGCCTCCCTATCAATTACTCAGCAGCCATCTTGGCTCCCAGACCAACTGTTGTGGAATCAGTACATGTCATCAAGTAGCCCTCACTTTACTTAGTAATGACCCCAGAGAGTAAGAAGTGTGATGCCAGCCATTCAGAGGAGCCTAAGAGAAGCTGGGAAGTAGCTACTTCAAGTGAGAAAGTGCAGCAGCAGTAAGGTTTTGAGGAAGACAGCACATTCACATAACTTTCATTGTAATATATTATTTAAGGGATGAGGATGCATCTCTGTTGGTACTGATTGCCTACCATGCATGAAGCCCTGGGTTCTAACCCCTCTAACCCCATCACTATAAAAGCCAAGCATGATAGCAATCATGAGATGGAGACTGGAGGATCTGGAGTTCAAGGTCATCCCCAGCTACAAGGTAAGACCCTGCCTCACAAAATACACTTATCATTATAATTGCTTTTGTTGTATATTATTATAAGTTACATATTTTTGTTTTGTCACATATTATTAGTTATTAATACGTTATTTGACTAATTTGCAAAATGACTTTATCATAGATATATACAGAAAAAATAAAGTTTAATAAAAGGTTCAGTATTACTTGAGAGACAGACATCAACTGGGAACATGAGAACTGTCACAAATAAACTGTAGGCAAGAGATGTGTTTGATAGTTACAGTGCATGAGAATATATTTACTCTAATGACCTTTGACAGAATTCCTTGATTCTGATTGTCTAAATCACTAATTATATTACTGGTTATAATATGGTGATTTTATAACTTCTCTTGTCCCCTCCACTCTCATTAATTGACTTTCTTGGGGGAAGACTAAATTTTATATCCTTTTATCCTTTCATTCCATCCCCCCGCCCACCCGTTTCTCCTTTCTCGTAACGATAAACTCATTAATTTTTTTCAGTGTGCTAATATCCATTACTAACGACATCCTCTTTGATGCTCAAATTGTCATAGATTTGTGCAGCAAAACCTCCTCCAGCTGGGTCCTGTGTCCTCTATACATGACCCAATTAGTCTTTAAGCTCTCCCTTGTTTTTTGACAAAAATAAAAATGGATGTTCCAGGCTGCCTCTGCCTGTGCCCACCACGTTCTCTTAGTAACCTTTAGAGATGAGTGATGGTTAGAGACCAAGGTACAGCACAGAGTGTGTTCATGGCTCTAAAAGAGTCCTTGTCTATTGCTGTAAGATCTTTTCAGTAACCGATCTGGTGCCTCCCGACACACACCTCATTCATTAAAGAGCACAATTTATTAAAAGGTGAAGTGCTATAAGACTGCTTCAGTCCATCTCTCTTTTTAGAAGGGCAGACCTCCACCCTGTCACCTGACACACATGGCAGATATTAGTCAACAGAATCTCCATGTGACAGAAACTGAGTGGTGCTCTGAAAACCCAACAGTATCATTAGTTAAACCCTGATGATTAGTCTTCATTCTCAGTTTGTCTGCTTTTGGAATCACCTAGGAGACACAGCTCCAGCGTGAGGAAGTTTCTAGATCTGGTTAATTGAACATGGGTGACACTGTCTCATGGGCTGGGAAAACCTGACAATATGACAGACAAATGGTGGGGAGGAGTTCTGTGTCTACAGAAGGAACGGGAAGGAGGAGAGAGGTGACAGAAAGGTGCTCAGCAGGGGTGGGAAACAGGGACACTTGGGAGCCCTGCCAAAGACTCTCGAGTTTGTCCTATAGGCCAACAAACCCAAAATCTTTTCTGTTGCCCAACCCACCAGAAAATATTATAATGATCCTCCTCCAAGATGCATATTTATAAATACGGGTCACCTTCATAACTGGGACAAAGATGCTACAGAGAGATATTTGTGTCTCTCTTAGGTTCTCAGACTATGGAGACAATGGACCTCAAGTAAGTAGAATTGCCCTTGGAATTGTTAATTTATTTTATGATTTTTAAATTAATTTTATATGCATGAGATTTTTGCCTGCATGTGTGTTATTGAACCAGACGCATGCAGTACCTGTGGAGGAGGAGTGTCGAAGAGGGCATTGGATCCCCTGGACCTCAGGCTACAAATAGTTTGTCAGCCACCATGTGGGTGATAAGAAATGAACCAGTGTCCTCGGCAAGAGCGGCAAGTGCTCTTAACTGTTGAGCCATGCCTCTAGTCCCTCTCCAGCAATCTCATGTTGGAAGAAGGGGAAAGCTGAGGCCTGTTGCCAGCCAGAGAGGGAACTGGGAAGAGAGGTCACACAGTTCTGACAACTTGTCAGGCCACTTTCGAGAGAGACTAAATGGGTTAGTGACAGGCAGGACCACACCCTGACCATGGTGGCTTGGCCATTCCTGCCTCCTCCCCTCTACTTAAGCCTAGACCTCCTGTCAGGACCCTGAAGTGAGTCATCTGACCTCTTCGTTATCTTTCCCAATGTGGCCACAGTGAATAAATCCACTTTTTCTACTTTACACTATTTGTGCCTATAACTGCTCTATGAGGCTGAGCCAAGCCTGTCAGAGCTTCTAGGGCCCAGGTTCAGACCCTAGTTCCAGAAATGCCCACATCTCTACAGCTCTATATATACTTGTGGGTACAAACACCAGCTCTGGAGAGCGGTAGACTGAGAACTGGCCATGAATATGTAAGTTCCAGAGCATTCTTCTCTTGTCTTGAAAGGTGTTGTACATCCCTGGGGATGTGTAGCATTGGGGGAGCTGGAAAAACTGCAGGAGAATCAGAAAAATAATTCATTCAACTTGCTGTTAATGTCATGTCCCTGGAGTGACTGTAATTTCTCCAGTGGGACCTGCATTGGAGGACCTACAGCTGAAAACAGGCCCGGAAAAGGTCTTTCCAGGGACCCTCTTAGCACCTGGAAGGCCTCCGCATCATCCAGGCTCCTTTATTTCCTACCCAGACACTGTCCTTCTGGCTCCCTTCCTCCTTCTCTCCAGACACAAGTTGGATGTCCAGTTGGCAGTTGGGGGCCTTCCTAAGAAAGTCTACGTCATATCATGGCCCATCCCAAAACATTAAATAACCCTGTGATATTCAGAGCAAAAGCAAAACTCCTTGCCGCAGTCCCTGCCCCTTCCTCTGACTTCCTCTGGCACTTCCTCTGTTGTTGCACAAATATTCAGGTTCCCGTGCCATGTTCCAGGAGTGATCTGTTCCCTGCAGTCAGCTTATCTCTTCCGCACGGCCTCTGGCCCCACAGCCACTCTCAGCTGCTAGGCTTTTCTCCCTGGCACTGCCATCACACGAAGCACGCCATGCTGTTTACTTCCTTGTTGGAACCTCTGACGTAAATGCTTTGATAGCGGCAGCGGCGGCAGCAGCAGCACACCAGCATCCCTCAGTGCGCAGTGGTGGGCAGTGCTCCATGGAATGGGTCAAAGAGAGGAGGGAGCAGTGAGGGAGGGAAAAACTAAAGTGGAGAAGAATATGGTAGAGGGAGGGAAGAAAGGAGGAAGAGAAGGGAGAGGGGGAGGAGGGAGAGAGGACAGGGGAGAAGGGAGAAGTGCTAGGTTTTGAATGGGGGGGGTTCAAGAAGACACTGAGACAGAGTATTGGGAAATACAAAGTTTATTGGAAGCATTATTAATGCTTGGACAGACTGACAGAGAGACATGGTCGGGCAATCAGGGTAGTTCAAGCCTCAGTGCCAGAGACAGATGATGGCATGGTGGAGTCTCTGAAGAGAGAATTCAGGGCATGGCAGAAGTGAAAATTCCTTTTTAAAAGAAGATTTATTTATTTATTTATTTATTTATTAGGTAGACAGTGTTCCTCCTGCATGTACACCTGCATGCCAGAAGACGGCATCAGATCTCATTATGGATGGTTGTGAGATACCATGTGGTTGCTGGGAATTGAACTCAGGACCTCTGGAAGAGGAGCTAGTGCTCTTAACTGCTGAGCCATCTCTCCAACCCTTTGGGAGGGGAGCAGGGTTTCTGTGTGTGGCCCTGGCTGTTCTGGAACCTTCTGTGTAGACCAGGCTGGCCTCAAATTCATAGAGATGTCTCTGCCTCCCAAGTGCTGCGATTAAAGGCCTGACATGGAATCCATTCTTTCAGCTTTCAGAGAACGGAGGATGAGGAGTGATGAAGAGACCTGGGTAAGGAAAATGGTGCAGAGTGGGGGGTGAGGCTTAGTGGTAAAGTGGTCACCATATAAGCAGGGGGAACCGGAGTTTGAGCCCTCACTCCCACACACAAAGCCAGGTACTCAGGCACTTTGTAATCCAAGCCTTGGGGTGGCAGAGGGAGGAAGACTCCTGGGTTTTACTGGTCTGCCAGCCTAGCTGAAGGAGTGAGCTCCAGGGCCAGTGAGATGCCTATCTCAAAAGGCAAGGTGGAGAGAGACTGAGGAAGATAGCTGATGTTAAACGCACATGCTCCTGCATACACACAATACACTAAACAAATAAATAAAACCACATATGCATGCACGCACGCACGCGCACGCACACACATACACACACACACACACTAAATATAAAATAATTAAAGCTAACACAGTTCCAGGCACGTGAGACATAGGAAAGGCTCAAAGACAGTATTATCATTGTTATTTTTATTGAAGTGCTATGTATATATGATAAAGTGCACACACCTGAAGGCCTTAATTAGCTGGCTCTTCCCACAAGTGCCCACAAATGCACATCAAGGTGCAGCTCACTGTCCCTCAAACAAACAACACTCTTCTAACCTCCAGCTTCTAGTGCTGTCTGACTTCCCCCAGGAGGCATGAACAAGCATCTGTTCATCCCAGAAAGGACACCAAGGGCAGAGCAAAGGAACAGTATCGCCCTTTGCTAGTTTGGTGAAATAGTGAGAATTTTTGAGTTACTAACGGGGGCATGGGAGAGTCAAAGGCAACTATACCACTGAAAAGCCCACTTCAGCTTGTGGGAGTCCTCTCTCCCCAGCCATTGTCACTGGTTATATAGCATTGGGAGGGAGCATTGAGGATGCTAAGGACCAGCAGCTTCTAGAACCCTCTAAGTTTTATTTGCTTCCTGATTGAGCCTATGAACCTCGCTTCTCCCTCGAAGGTAAAACTACATAACATCCTGGATGCACTTGCCTCTGCTTGAGCCTTGTTTGTACCCCCTTTCTGGTCTTTGCCTGTTTTCTTTTTCCTGAAGCATAGCCCAGGCTGGCCTGGAACTCAGCTTGTAGTTAAGGATGACCTTGAACTTCTGAACCTCCTGCCTCCACCTCCTGAGTGTTAGGATTACAGGCATGCACCCCCTGTTTAAGTACTGCTGGGGATGGAACTGGCCTTTGTGCATGCTGGGCAATCACTTTCCAACTAAGTTAACATTCTCAATCCTTGTGCTAAGCTTAAAGCAGTTCCTACAGGCATTGGTGTCTATGTTCTAAAGATGACTTAGAATATGTTTATTACATCAAAAGCTAGCGTCTGCTATGGACAAAGTCCCAGGAACCATAGATGAGATCATTAGCAAGCCACTCCAGAAGTACCTAATTATGCCTTGATGGCTGGGTCCCAGGAGCCCTAGGATGAGACAGGGTGGAGCTCAAGGAGCAGTGAGGACCAGCCTCAGAGAGCAGAAAATTTTGACAGCTGATGCAACTCAGACAGGCAAGGGAGGGCACAAAGGGGCTGGGAGGTGTGGGCAAAAGGAAGACAGGAATTAATGAGAAATAGAAAATAATTTAGCAGGACAGCAAGCCCCAAGAGACATGTTCCTTCTCCAAATGTCTCATTTGTCCAGAGAGGATGAGGAAGGCCCACAGTAGCAAGGCTGGCCTCAAGAATTTCATTTCCCTGATGCTATTCAGATTCCAAAATCGATCAATAAAAGTACAATTAGCTTACTGGATCTCAGCAGACGTGTTTAACCTTTAAGTGGTGGCCACATGCATATTAAGGCTCTGTCCTGTCCATGTCTCCCCTCATATGTCATAAGTCATCGAGACATTTGACGTTATGTTAGCATACCTTTTAAAATTCAGATAAAGATTATTTCAATTTTGTAAAGCTGGGAGCCAGATGTAATTGCCTTGCTCTGGACTTTAGACCTAAATCATCCTGCCAGCTCCTCCTGCAGTTATTGAGGACTTTATCATTGGGGTGTGTACTGCATATACTATAAGCTTGAATGCCCCAGAGGGCCAGAGGGAAACTTGA
The DNA here is from genome assembly GCF_003668045.3 of Cricetulus griseus. NCBI lineage: Eukaryota > Metazoa > Chordata > Mammalia > Rodentia > Cricetidae > Cricetulus > Cricetulus griseus. The sequence continues at coordinate 68,109,455 of NC_048598.1, forward strand.
ATGCTCCCAAGAGCAGGATTGACTTTTGCTGGAGAAACTGTGAAAGTTTAATTTGGGAAAATGTTCAATCAACAAATTAATCCATCAATTGACAAGTCCGTTTGGGGAACTCCTGAATGTCCAGAGCTCTAGAGCTTCCATATCAAACAGCTTTCTTGTGCAAAGGAGGGGAAGGGGGAGGCAGGCTTCACAAGGGCTTGCCTCATGGCTTTCCCAGGAGAGACTCCAATAAACATCATTTTCAGCAGACAAGCACCAACAGCAGACCAATGACACTGTTCTGTCTAAGTCCAGCTTTGTAAGCCAGTGGATTTACTGGGTTCCTCACAGAAGCACAGATGACTCAATGACAACTGCCTCACTGAGAGGCTTCCTTCAGCAGGAGTGACGGCTCCCGAAAGCTGCAGCCCCCATTGCCCCTGGACAACCTGCAGACAAAGTGGTTTCTCAGAGTCTCTGCTCCCTGGCAGTTAATCCTGTAACTTCAGGAGCTTCCAGTCTGTGGGTTTGTCGACTTCCTGAGCCTTATTTTCATTTCCTGGCTGAGTATTCAGCAGCTCCTCCCTGCCTAATTAGGAGAGAATGTTTCAGTTTTGATCCCCAGCACTGACGAAAAAGGCTCCAGTGTCAGCACATGCTGCCTCTCAGAGCTGGGGGAGGCAAAGACGGCAGATCCCTGAAGCTCATTGGCCAGTCAGCCTCATAGAATTGGTGAGCCCCAGGTTCAGCAAGAAACCCTGTTTCAAAAAATAAGATGGAGATAGCTAGAGGAAGACACCCAACATCAGCCCCTACCTTCAACAGATATTTGTGCACACACACACACACACACACACACACACACACACACACACACACACAAAATGTATATATACACACATAAAAGATATAGAGTTTAAGCAAAAGTTCATTGAGTAAAGCTAAGTAAAATAAACAATCTAAAGAGAGACGGGAGTGGGCTCATCCAAGGCAAAGAGCTGTCCAATGGGCTCAATGCTGTTGACTTTAAAGGAGTTTTATGAATATTTATTAAGTATGTGGAATATTCATGAAGGTGACCCTTTTTCCCTCCCAAATCATGGTGGACCAAATCACCTTCTAAGGGTCATTTTTCCCATGATTGCCACAAAAGTGGAGGGTGTTAAAATCACAATGCAAACAATTATGATGACGTGGGCATCTTGAGGATGCAGGCACTTTGTTAGAGCACTGTGTGGGAGAATGCCCTGGTGCCTTAGCTTCTGACCTCGTGGGAAGGAGCTAACTGCAGCTTCAGGCATCGGGCCATCAGGTGTTGCCAATCTGTGGCTTCAGTTCTCCATGGTTACTCATGTCTATCTCCTTGCCTTCCCAGTGTCAATGCTGAGACACCTGGGTCACAGACAGAGAGGAAAAAAGGCAGGATGGCAGCCTGACCCTGTCCCTCGTGCTGTGCACACAACTGTGAGACCTGTAGCTTCTGTGAAGTCAAGAGTGTGTAGGAGGTACCCAGGGCTCACCACAAATGTGATGGGAGAGAGGAAATGGATTTCTAAGGTGGGCAGAATTCTGGCATATTAGGCTCTATTTCTCACAGTAATGCAGAAACCTAACATTGAGACAAACAATAAAAACATTTGAGAAGACTTCAGTTTGGCTCCCTTTGATCTCCAGGAACATGAGCCAAAAGAAGTCATACGAAAACAAGCTGCCCAGGGAGACTTTCCTTACAATGAGACTTCAAGGGTTACTCAGGAAGAAACTTAAATGGAGTCTTATATAGAGGCTATGGGAACTGCCAGACATTCATTCTAGCTTGGCATCTATGAGCTGTGTGACCTTGGCAAAGTTGAATACCATCTCTGGGCCTCATCAGTAAAATGATACAGGTAGTCCTCAAAGCATCATGAAAACAAGCTTAGAATCAGGTACAAGGGCTACAGCAGTGGCTCAGCAAGTTGAAACCCTTGCTATGCCAGATGAAGGCTGGAATTCAGATCCACCAGAACCCACATAAATCCCAGATTAGCTTATGCCTGGAAAGACAAAGACAGCAGATCCCCAGAGAGAGGTGGCTAGCTAGGCTAGCCACATCCACAAGTTCTGGGTTTGATTAAAAGACCCTGTGTCAGTGACTGAAGTGGAAAGGAGATGGAGGATGAGACCCAATATCAAGCCCTGGTCCCCACGTGCATGCACACCACACACGTATGCTCCCATACATGCAGAAGCATAACACACATGCATGCGCACTACACATGTATGCCCACATACATGCAAAAGCATGCACACACACGTGCATGCACACCACACACAGAGAAAAAGAAGCTTTATGTAGCAGATGAGACTCTACCAAACATCTTTAGTATTCATATTCTTGCTTGCTCTGAATTTGCCTGCCAAGGTGGGTCTAAATTAGTCAGTTTTCTAAATAAAATCAATGAGGAACAAATAAAGAAGCCAAGAGCAATCTGCTCTGTGGCAAAAGGGGATGGGACAGGAGAGGAAAAACCCACATCTGCCCCAAGACACATGAAAGGGACCAAAGTCTATTTCAAGTGTCTTCCCTGATCTCCAAAGGGGTCTTCATAGGTTACAACATGGAGCCTCTCAGGAGCAGCAGCCATTAGAGTTGGGACAGCATTTTAATATCCTTCTCCGTTAGAGAGAAAGAAATTAAAGCATGCGAGTTTGTGGGGGGAATTGCTAGTTTTATAATCTGTCTTTTGCAAAACTTAAATCTATATTAAGGTGAAGAGCTGTGAGCTAGCTAAGGCAGCGATGAGGTTTCTCAGCGACAGCTTCACTTTTAAGTTTTGTGTGGTGCTTGAAGGTCACTCATTCTGGGGACTTCATCCCACATCGCAAACAGCAGTCTCTCCACCACCGAAGCAGGTTAGACATGGAAACAATAAATGTGAGTGGCGCGCTCTCCTTAAGAGGCCTAAATTGAATTGCATTGACTTTTTACAAAGCCACAAATTGCTTATCTTATTCAAGTGCCTGAGTGTTTGCTTTTTGATGAGCTCCGGAGAAGACACCTTGCAGCTCAGCCATCTGTGAATGGTGAGGTTTGAGCTGTGGAGAGAAGGGCCAGGGAACAAAGCGCGGGGTACGTGACCTCTGAGCCTTCCTCAATAGTTACTCCCCACAGACAGGGCTTGAAAGAGCAAGGCCCTGCATAGTGGAGCCACCCTTCCCATAAGAGACAGCTCTGCCCTGACTTCCTTCTGCAGCTCGGACAAGAAAACATGGGAAAGCAAAGAGTTTCTAAATCAGGGAAGTAAAGGAAGAGGAAAGAAGGATCCAAGAGGGAAAAGGTCCTTACTGTGCAAGCCTGACAACCCGAGTTCAATCCCCAGAGCCCACGTAAAAGTGAGAGAAAAGACTCCATAAAGACATCATTTGATATCTGTGTGTCCACCATGGCATACTACATCCACAAACACACACCAGACAAACACAGTAAAGAGGAGAGAAAGGGAACAGAAATTTCAGCAAACAGCACGTGTACTTGACTACACATGCAGGAAGTATACGAATGTGTGTGCCTCTGTGTGTGGGGTGTGTGTGTGTGTGTGTGTGTGTATGTGTGTGTGTGTGTGTGTGTGTGTGTGTGCAGCACAGGTTCCAAAGTAGCAGTGGGTCTAGCCTTGGCTGCCCATAGGAACCACCAGGGAGGCTCTTCGACGCCTTTTAGCCATTTCTCAGTCAGATAAATCAGAAGCTCTCGAAGAAGACCCTAACCACTGTTATTCTTATGCCTCCTTCCCCAGGGTTCTAACAAGGTAAGTTGCAGCCACTGTACTGAATAACTAAGGAGTATCAAGTGATGTGACTAGATATATCAGCTTTGGTGGTTTGTATGACTGGAGTTGATTGAGATGATAGACCCATGCTGACGGTGTGTGTGTGTGTGTGTGTGTGTGTGTGTGTGTGTGTGTGTGTGTGTCCGCATCCGCTACAGACATACACTACTCAATGTTCCCCATCAATCAAAGAGGAAATAGCTGCACTGAAGATACAATGTGACCAGCCGGCTCATGTTTCTGCCACCATGCCTCTCTTGGATGGACCAAAACAAACCCTTTTGTCCTTAAGTTGCTGTCACCAGTCTTTTTGTCACAACAGTGAGCAAGTAACTAATACATCTGTGGGCAAGAAGTTCCTAGAGGGCTCTCTTGCCTGGGATCCTGCAATATGCACTCTGTTCCTGTACCCTGGGGAAGGTGTGGTGCTTTGAATGGCTCTTACAGGCTCCTATATGTGAATAGTTGGTCCAGCTGGTGGAACCTTTTGGGAAGGATTAGGAGGTGTGACCTGGTTGGAGGTTTATCATTGGGGTGGGATTTGAGGTTTCAAAAATCCAGGCCTATTGTGCCATACTATATTGTGCCATACTATATTGAGTCCTCATGGGAGCCCTTACTCATGAGGAGTGGGTTGGGGGTGGGCTGGGGGAAAGCGAGGAAGGGTAGGTGGAGGTATGAAAGGGAGAACTGTGATTGGAATGTAAAATGAAATTAAACAATAAAAATAATAATTAAAAAGTCCAGGCAATTCTCAGGTAGCTCTCTGTGCCTCATGTTGTAGATCAAGATGTGATCCCTCAGGTCAGCACCATTCCTGCCTGCCTGCTGCCACTGCTATGACCATCATGGACTCTAACCCTCTGAAACTGTAAGCCCCAAATAAACTCTTCTATACGTTGCCTTGGTCATGGTGTCTTATCCCAATAATAGAAAAGTAACTAAGATATATTCAACAAAATCCTAGAAGAAAACTTTCCCAACCTAAAGAAAGACATGCCAATGAAAATACAAGAAGCCTACAGAACACCAAATAGACTCAACCAAAAAAAAAAAAAAAAGGTCTCCTTGCCACATAATAATCAAAACACCAAACATACAGAATAAAGAGAAAATATTAAAAGCAGCAAAGAAAAAAGGACAAGTAATATATAAAGGCAAACCTATCAGAATTACATCTGACTTTTCCATGGAAACTCTGAAAGCCAGTAATGTAAAAGAAACATTACTAAAACTCAAATCACACATAAAACTGCACACACTTATAGTGGGAGACCAACACCCCACTCTCACCACTGGACAGAAACTTAACAAAGAAACAAAGGAATTGATAGAAGTTATGGTGCAATTGGACTTACCAGATATCTATAGAACATTCCATCCAAATACAAAACAATTTACCTTCTTCTCAGCGCCACATAGAACCTTCTCTAAAATCGACCACATACTTGGCAACATAGCAAACCTCAACAGGTACAAAAAAAGATTGAAATAACCCCCTATGTCTTATCAGACCACCATGCTTTAAAGTTAGAATTCAACAACAACATGAATTACAGAAAACCTTCAAACTCATGGAAATTAAGTAACACCCAATTGCACAATTCCTGGGTCGAGGAAGAAATAAAAAAGAAATTAAAGATTTCCTAGAATTCAATGAGAATGAGGACACAACATACCCAAACTTATGGGACACTTTGAAAGCAATGCTAAGAGGAAAGTTTATAGCGCTAAATGCCCACATGAAGAAACAGGAGAATAATCACACGAGAGAATTAACAGCACAACTGAAAGCTTTAGAACACAAAGAAGCCAATACACCCCAGAGGAGCAGATGCCAGGAAACAATCAAATTGAGGGCTGAAATCAACAAAATGGAAACTAGGAGAACAATACAAAGAATAAATAAAACAAAGAGTTGGTTCTTCGAGAAAATCAACAAGATAGACAAACCTTTATCCAAACTTACCAAACAGCAGAGAGTGAACATGCAAATTAATAAAATCAGGAATGAAAAGGAGGACATAGCAACAGACATAGAGGAAATCCAGAGAATCATCAGATCATACATCGAAAAACCTATATTCCTCAGAATTCGAAAATCTAAAGGAAATGGGCAATTAAATCAAGAACAGAGAAGCAACTTAAATAGACCTATAACCCCTAATGAAATAGAAGCAGTCATCAAAAGTCTCCCAACCAAAAAAAGTCCAGGGGCAGATGGCTTCAGTGCAGAATTCTACCAGAAATTCAAAGAACAGCTAATACCAATTCTCCTCAAAGTATTCCACACAATAGAAGCAGAAGGGTTATTACCAAACTCTTTTTATGAGGCTTGATACCCAAGCCACACAAAGATACAACTAAGAAAGAGAACTACAAACCAATATCCCTCATGAATATTGATGCAAAAATTCTCAATAAATTACTGGCAAATCGAATCCAAGAACACATCAGAGAAATCATCCACCATGATCAAGTAGGCTTCATTCCAGGGATGCAAGGATAGTTCAGCATACGAAAATCCATCAATGTAATCCACCATATAAACAAACTGAGGGAAAAAAACACATGATCATCTCACTAGATGCCGAAAAAGCCTTTGACAAAATCCAACACCCCTTCATGATAAAGGTCCTGGAGAAATCAGGGATAACAGGAACATACCTCAACATAATAAAAGCAATATACAGCAAGCCAACAGCCAACATCAAATTAAATAGAGAGAAACTCAATACAATTCCTCTAAAATCAGGGACAAGACAAGGCTATCCACTCTCTCCATACCTCTTCAATATTGTCCTTGAAGTTCTAGCTAGAGCAATAAGACAACAAAATGAGATCAAGGGAATACAAATCAGAAAGGAAGAAGTCAAACTCTCACTATTTGCAGATGATATGATAGTCTACATAAGTGTCCCAAAAAAACTCTACCAGGGAACTCTTACAGCTGATAAACACCTTCAGCAAAGTGGCAGGATACAAGATTAACTCAAAAAATCTGTAGCCCTACTATATACCGATAACACACTGGTGGAGAAAGAAATCAGAGAAGCATCACCCTTTACAATTGCCACAAACAACATAAAATACCTTGGGGTAACACCAAAAAAGTGAAACACCTGTACCATAAGAATTTTGACTCTCTAAAGAAAGAAATTAAAGAAGATACCAGAAAATGGAAAGATCTCCCATGCTCTTGGATAGGTAGGTCAGCACAGTAAAAATGGCAATCTTGCCAAAAGCAATCTACAGATTCAATGCAATCCCCATCAAAATCTCAACACAATTCTTCACAGACCTTGAAAGAACAATTCTCAACTTTATATGGAGAAAGATCTCCAGGATAGCCAAAACAGCCCTGTACAATAAAGGAACTTCTGGAGGCATCACTATCCCTGATTTCAATCTCTATTACAGAGCTATAGTCCTGAAAACAGCTTGGTATTGGCACAAAAATAGACAGGTAGACAAATGGAATAGAGTTGAAAACCCTGATATTAACCCACACACCTAGGAACACCTGATTTTTGACAAACAATCCAAATACTGAACCTATTAGGAGACAAAGTGGGAAATACCCTTGAATTAATTGGTACAGGAGACCGCTTCCTGAACATTACACCAGTAGCACAGACTCTGAGAGCAACAATTGATAAATGGGACCTCCTGAAACTGAGAAGCTTCTGTAAGGCAAAGGACAAAGTCAGGAAGACTTTCCACAGACTGGGAAAAGATATTCACCAACCCCACATCTGACAGAGGGCTGATCTCCAAAATATACAAAGAACTCAAGAAGCTAGTCTCCAAAACACCAAACAATCCAATTAAAAAGTGGGGTACAGAACTAAATAGACAGTTCTCAACAGAGGAATCTAAAATAGCTGAAAGACACATAAGAAAGTGTTCAACATCCTTAGCCATCAGGGAAATGCAAATCAAAACAACTCTGAGATACCATCTTACTCCTGTCAGAATGGCCAAGAGCAAAAACACCAATGACAGTTCATGCTGGAGAGGATGTGGAGAAAGAGAACACTTCTCCACTGCTACTGGGAGTGCCAACTTGTACAGCCACTTTGGAAATCAGTATGGTGACTCCTCAAGAAAATGGGAATCAGTCTACCACAAGATCCAGCAATTCCACTCTTAGGCATATACCCAAAAGAAGCACATTCATATAACAAGGACATCTATCCAACGATGTTCATAGCAGCACTATTTGTAATAGCCAGAAACTGGAAGCAGCCTAGATGCCCCTCAACCAAGGAATGGATAGAGAAAATGTGGTACATTTACACAATGGAGTATTACTCAGTGGGAAAAAAAAAAAAACAATGGAATCTTGAAATTTGCAGGAAAATGGATGGAACTAAAAGAAACCATTCCGAGCGAGGTAACCCAATCACAAAAACACAAACATGATATGAACTCACTCATACACAGATTTTAGACATAGAGTAAAGGATTACCAGCCTACAATCCACACTGCCAGAGAAGCTAGTAAACAAGGAGGACCCTAAGAAAGACATACATGGTCCCCTGGAGAAGGGGAATGGGACAAGATCTCCTGAGCTAATTGGGAGCATGGGAAGAGGGGAGAGGGAGCTAGGAGAATGAGAAGGGGAGAAGAGGAGGGATGCAGAGGACATGAGGGAGCAGAAAGGTTGAGTCAGGAGAAGAATAGAAGATAGCAAGAATGGAGATACCATAATAGAGGGAAACATTTTAGGTTTACAGAGAAATAAGACACTAGGGAAATGTCTGGAGATCTACAAAGATGACACCAGCTAACAATCTAAGCAACAGAGGAGAGGCTACCTTAAATGCCCTCCCCTGATAATGAGATTGATGCCTGACTTATATGCTACCCCATAGCCCTCATCCAGCAGCTGGTGGAAGTAGAAGCCGACAGGCACAACTAATCATTGAACTGAACTGGAATCCAGTTGCAGAGAAGGACAAGTGAAGAGCAAATGGGTCCAGACCAGGCTGGCAAAACCCACAGAAACAGCTGACCTAAACATCTCGGAACTCTTGCTCCCCAGACTGATAGCTGGGATACCAGCATGGGACTGAACCAGACCCCAGGAATATGGGTTTCAGTGAGGAAACCTTGGAAACCTATGGTACCTGCTGTAGTAGTTCAGTACTTATCCCTAGCATAGGTGTGGAGTTTGGGAGCCCATTCCACATAGAGGAATACTCCCTGAGCCAAGACACATGGGGGTGGGCCTAGGCCCTATCCCAAAGGATACGATAGACTCTGATGACACCCTATGGAAGGCCTCACCATCCAGGGGGGAGCAGAAAAGACATGTGATAGATAGGGTTTTAGTTGGGGGGATGGGAGGGAAGGACCAGAGGGAGAAGGGAACTGGGGTTGTCTTGTAACACAATCTTGTTTCTGATTCAAATTTTAAAAAAAATCTGAGAAAAAAAAGAAACACATACACATATATAACAGATGGAAACACAATAGTTCAAAACCATTCCATCTGGCCAGGCCACCTGCAGTCTGGGCCTTTGCACACACAGCCGCCTTCTCTCGATGCCTCTTTTGCAGCACAGTGGCCCACTTCCTTCCTTCTGCAGGCTGGGTTGTTGCCCATGTTTGAACCTCAGAGGCCTTTCCTGGCCTCCCCAGGCAAAGTTCTGCCCATGCTGCTATTCTAGCACTTAAAATGCTGGTTGATTACCTGTGGGCTCGTCTGCCCCTGTCTGCTAGACTGAGCTGTGGAGGTAAGGTTGTGGTCTGTCTGTGCCCACACTTTGCCCGTTGCTTATGAAGGGGCTCACTCTACCATACATGTTCCTACATGTACTGATAGACAGGTACTGGTGGAGGGGCTTCTATTCTGGGGCTCCTTCTGGAGCCAGTTGAAGGACCCCTTACACACACACACACACACACACACACACACACACACACACACACACACACACAGTGGCCATTCCTTCTGGGTTCGGTAGAGATGGCTTAAAGTGCCAGGTGAGAGTGTGCCCGCTCCTAGCAGAGTGATTGTTCTGGGCCTAAGTGATTGCTCTACAGGCCCCAGGTGCAGCACCAGCAGGGAGGTGCCACAATGAGACCTCCACACCCACCTCCTGTTAGTGCTAACAAAGACAGATCGGATGCAGCCACTCGAGTGCCTTTGCCTGTTAACTGTTAAGTAGCGGACTGATTGTTCCAAAGTTGACAAGTGACAAGGAATGAGGCAGCAGGTGCTTCCAACAGCCCTCCCCCTTGGGGTAGCAGGGACCAGGACTCTGAGCAGGGGACTATCTGATAGAGAGACTCACATCCCAGAGATAGACAGGGGGGATTCCCATCTTCCTCAGTTCTGACCCTTGATCTAGCCCACATTATCCTGGTCTCCCCCAACTCAAACAAACAAACAAACAAGATTTGCTCCTCTAGCTCAGGGATCCATTTCCAGACTGCTCATCCTCGGTTCAGCTCTCAGGAGTGTCACAATGGAAGGTGCCAGCTAGTGAAAACGAAGACAGGATTGGGGGGTTGAGAGTACAGGATTCTTGAATTCACTTAACCCCAACCCCCTCCTGGGGACTCTTCCCCATTGCCAGTTCTGTTTTCTAAGTTCATCTTCCAGAGCCCTACGGCCAAGGATATGAGTCTAACCCAACGTCTCTGGTGATTTCTCAGTCGTTTCAGCTATGTGAGTATGTGTACACACACACACACACACACACACACATACACACACACACGTATGCATGTTCATGTGAAGGGGTACACATGTGTACAAGAGCCAGAGAATTAGCCACAAGAACCATTCCTTGGGCACTGTTTCTCTCCTGCACCCCCTTTTTGTGAGACATGGTCCCTCACTTTAACCTGGATATTCTAAGTAGGTTAGGCTGGCCACAAACCCACTATCCTCCTATTCGTGCCTCTTCAGTGCTGGAATAGCAAACATTCACCATGCCTGGCTTTTTATGGGGTTCTAAGGATCAAATTTAGGGATTTGGGGGTTTGGGGGTTTTTGTTGTTGGTTTTGTTTAGGGGGTTTTGTTTGTTTATTTTTGTTTTTTGTTTTTTGTTTTTTGTTTTTTGTTTTTTGTGACTAAGCCATCTCCCCAGTCCCATTCTTTTCTTTAAGGACAGGACAGGCTTGGGTGGAGTTTAACCCCACATCTGCTATGTGAGACAGGCCAGTAAAGCTGACCTGATCAAAGCAGGGAGGAAAAGCCATTGTCTCCCATCCCACCCCACACCCTCCAATGGCTCCATGGTCCTCTGCAGAAGCCCATGGTTCTAACACACATCTGGGGGAAGAAACACAAAGCCACAACTCATATTAGCATTCCCTCACACCAACGAGCTCCTCCAACCTGTGCTATCTGTTGAATTGCCTGTGCTATGTGGCTACTGCCCTCCCAGCAAGGTTAAGGGCAGTCATCTGGTTTCTCAGGACTTTAGTGAGCACCATGTCAGGCCCCAGAAGACACCAGGTGAGAGTGGGTCATGTGATTGATGGGCACTATGTCCAAGCACACACAGCCCTTCCTAGACTCCCTCCAACTGGCCAGCAGCCTTTCGACACTACCTTGCAGTCTTTCCCTTATAAATTCAAATAAATGGATGTGACCTGACAAGTCAATGTGCTCACTAATTTATATCAATGAACAATATCAAGGCCAAGAAAGTGCAGAGACTGGCTCCTGAGCTCTGCCCTAGAACAGAGATGTCCTAGGGGTGCAAGAGATGCTGCTAGAGAGAGAACAAAATGTCTTTGTTTACTGTTGGGGTTAGAGTAAGTCCTCCCCAAAATTCATGTGCCCCAGGGTAGTGAGGTGATAGGACCCTAAAGAGCTGGGGGCAGTGGAAGAGGTAGCTAGGTCATTGGAGGCCCCGCCCCCAAAGAGATTGATTAGCCATTACAGAACTCTGGTTAGTTCTCTAAACAGACTTCATACAAGAGGAAGCCTGACCTCTGCATCCCCATATGACTGCCCTGTCCCTCTCACATTTGCTTACATTGTGATGAACTCCAGTAGGTTGCAGAGACAGAAGGCCCTCTCACCACAGGCTGGGCCAAGGACCTTGGACTTTCAGCATCTGAAACTGCTATTTAAATAAGCCTCTTTGCTTTTTGATTTTCTTTTGTATTTTCATGTGTATGTGCATATGTATGCATGTGTTTGCATAAGTGTAGGGACAGATAAAGTGTTCACGTTGTATGTGTGCATGTGCATGTACGTGGGGGGGGGTGTGCAGAAGTTAACATCAGGAGTCTTGCTTGACTGCTTTCTACCTGTCTACCTGATCTATAGAATTGGGGTCTCTCACCTGAACCAAGAGCTCTCTGATACAGCTAGCCTAGCTAACCTAGTCTGGTCCAGGGATCCTTTGCCTCCACCTTCCAAGTGCTGGAACCACAGGTGTGTCACCAAGCCCCCTGGGATTTATGTGAGTTCTGGGGATCCAACTTCCAGCCCTTATGCTTACTGCTTGCGTGGCAGGCACTTTAACCACAGGGTCATCTCATCAGCCCTAAATCTCTTTTTTTAAAGCTTTTTTTTTAACTATTTTTAATTGGTGTGTGTGTGTGTGTGTGTGTGTGTGTGTGTGTGTGTGTGTGTGTGTGTCTCCCAGGAGTGCAGGTGCATGGGAGTTTAGGTGCCCAGAGCTGTCAGATACCCCTAGAGCTGGAGTTACATGTGGTTTGACCTGCTCAAGATGGGTGCTGGAAACTGAACTCAGGTCCTCTGCAAGAGCGGAATGTGCTTCTAACCTCAGCACCATCTCTCCAGCCTCTACTCTTCAAGTAGTAGCTAGTCTCAAGTCTTTTGATACAATAACAGAAAACTGACTAAGTCACTCATGAGGATTCTTTTACTCGTCCTGAATGTCACCAGTAGACTGTAGATTAGGCCCTCTTACATCAAGCTTTATGCCCCATAGACTTGTCTACAGGCCAATCTGATGGAGGCAGTTCCTCAGTTGAGGTTCCTTCTTCCCTGTGGTATTAGACATACGAGATATTTCTTCTAAAGTGAAAGGTAAGTTGTTACACCTGGCCCCTCCTACCATCAAGAAAGAAGCACAATGCTTAGTGGGCCTATTTGGGTTTTGGAGACAGCACATTCCTAACTTGTTACTCTTACAAATGTGTCAAGTGAGTCAGAAATCTGCTGACTTTCAATAAGGGCCTGGAAGTAAAGGCTCTTCATCAAGTCCAGGCTGCAATGTAGGCTACTCTACAACCTGGGCCATACAATCCAGCAGGCCTTGAGGTGTCAGTGACAGGTAAGGATACTGTTTGAAGGCTGAGCACCTGATATGGTAACATTCCCTGGGGTGACCCATCCAGTGACCTAATGACAGGTTGACTGCATTGTACCACTTATTGGGACAGATAATTATTCTTCTTGTGAGTTTAGCAGAGTAATCCATCTGCTAAAACTCCCATCTATAGATTTACACACATGCCCTACCCACCATCATGGTATTCCACACACCATTGTTTCTGTTCAAAGAACTCACTTCACATCCAGAGAGATGTGAGAGTGGGCCCATGCTCATGGAATCCACTGGTCCTACCATGGTCCCCACCATCCTGAAGCAGGTGGCTTGAAAGAATGGTGGGATGGCCTTTTAAAGATACAACTAAAACAATAGCCTACAGAGCCTGAACAGGCTTTTCAGAAGACAGCATATGCTTCATATCATCATCCAATATATGGCACCAGTTCTCCTATAGCTACAACTCACAGGTCCAGAAATCAAGAAATGGAAATGGGAATGGTCCCACTATCACCATTAGTCACCTGTTAGAATCTTTTTCTCCCTGTTCCTAAAATTTTGTACTTTAGGGGAATAGGCGTTTTGGTTCCCAAGGAAGGAATACTTCTGCCAGGAGGCACAACAAACATCCCACTGAATTGGAAGTTAAGTTCTCCTGGCCATTTTGAGCTCCTGGTGTCCTTGAGTCACAAGCTAAGAAAGAACTAGCAGTGTTGGGGGGGGGGGGGGGATGGGGGGAGGGGTTGGTCAACACTAGGGAAAAATTGTGCTGCTTCTCCACAATGAAGGAAGATCACATCTGGAGCGAGGAGATCCTTTAGAACAACTGTTGGTGCTGCAAGTCTAGTGATCAGGTAAATGGAAAGCTACAGCAACCCAATCCAGGCAGGATGACAAAGGACACAGACCCTTCAGATATGAAGGCATGGTAAAACCCTTCCATGGAAAAAATTATCTGTTGAAGTGCTTGCTGAGTAGAGGAAATACAGAATGGGTAATAGAGGGAGAAAGCTTAGACCAGTTACAGAAACAAGGATTGTCATTAATGTAAATATTTTTGTTCCATTTGTTAAGAATATGCTTGTTCATACATTAAGTATATATTTGTGGTTTTCTTAAATATAACATCTATGGAGATGATACTAGGGGTTAGGCATCACAAATATATATATATTTCATAGCATATATATATATGCTATGAAACACCTCTCAAAGGACTTTAATATCCAAACTGGTCACTGGAGCTGCAAGATTTAGTGTTTTCTTTCATAGATTTAGTTTCACTGCTATGGCCTTGGTTGTTACTTTTGGATTTTGTTTGTTTTCCCTTTTGGAATAAGAATGTCTGCTCGGTCCTTTGTGTGTGGAATGTATGTGTTTGGTTTTGATATTCATATGAGCTTACAATTAATAGATCTGAAACCTTTAAAATATTGGGATTTTTAAGGACTTGAGAGAACTTTTAACATATATTGCATTTATATTATGAAATAAACATGAGACTTGGGGAATAAGGGGGCTTGGGGTTTTTTTTGTTTGTTTGTTTTAGTTTTCTAAGACAGGTTTTCTCTATGTATCCTTAGCTATCCTAGAACTGGCTTTGTAGACCAGGTTAGCCTCGAAATCACAGAGATCTGCCTGCTTCTGCCTCCCAAGTGTTGATATTTAAGGCATGTGCCACCACCTCCTGGCCAAGATAGGGGGTTTTTTGTTGCTTTTTTTTTCAGATTTTATTTATTTATTACATGTACAACATTCTGCTTCCATGTATATCTCCACACCAGAAGAGGGCACCAGATCTCATTATGGATGGTTGTGAGCCACCATGTGGTTGCTGGGAATTGAACTCAGGACCTCTGGAAGAGCAGCCAGTGCTCTTAACCTCTGAGCCATCTCTCCAGCCCAAGATAGGGTTTTTAAGATTTATTTTTTTATTACTTTTAATTAATTAATTAATTAATTTTTTATTATGTGTAGGTATATGTGCCTGCTTAAGGCTTTAGTCTTTAAGGCGATGTGTTTGTGTATCAAGTTGACAAGGAGCAGATTATTACAGGTGGTTTTAATGTCAGCTTGCCACAAATTAGATAGGGAGACCTGTCACCTGAAGAAATTTCCTGTTTGCCTTGATTTATGGAAACCCACTCTAGTTGTGGGTCTACCTTCTGACAGAAGTTCAAATAAAAAGCCTAAGTCAGAAGGAAGATTCTTTGGCTGTTTGCTGGTTTGGCCTCCCTCTTTCCATTGTGTTAATCCGCAGGTGGTTGCTGCTGCTGGTGGTCCCTTCACTTACAGCAGAACCAGCACTTCCAAGTTTTCATTGTGAGTCAGGGACCAGCAGCACTCCAGGAACCTTCTGGGTGTCTGGTGTCACATTGGAACTTGAAGCACCTGTATACTCAACAACTACTCCATGCCTGAGGGAGCAGCAGCCACTGTAGGACCACTCTGACTGCTAAGGGGAGACAGCTTCAAGGAAGAATACCAGATTCTCAGCTTTTGTGTGGGACTCTGCAGTCATTAGTATTTTAAAAATAAATCTGTATTGTCTTACTTAGGGTTTCTGTTGCAGTGGCAAAATTTCATGCCAAAAGCCACTTGTGGGGAAAGAATTTATTTCATTTACACCCCCAGGTAATAACTCATTATCACTGAGAGATGTCAGGGCAGGAACTCAGGGAGGAACTTGGAGGCAGGAACTAAAGCAGAAGTCATGGGGGAGTGCAGCTTACTGGCCTGCTTTCTTATAGAACCTGGTACCATCACCCCAGAGATGGCATTGCCCACAGTGAGCTGAAACCTCCCTCATCAATCACGAAATTAAGAAAATGGTCTAGCTCTCTCTCTCTCTCTCTCTCTCTCTCTCTCTCTCTCTCTCTCTCTCTCTCTCTCTCTCTCTCTCCCCCCTCCCTTTCCCCAATAAACTTCCTTCCAATGTAAAAAACAAAAGAAGAAGAAAAGAAAATGGTCTACATACTGACTGCCTACAGTCTGATTTTGTGGAGACATTTTCTCATTGAGGTTTCCTCCTCTCAAATGACTTTAGTTCGACATAAAAGTAGCCAGGACACACATACATGCATACACACACACACACACACACACACACACACACACACGCGCGCGCGCGCGCGCTATTGATCTGTACCTCTAGAGAACTCTGACTACCACAATTATTAGGCTTTGTTATTGTTGCTAATACAGAGACTCGTGTAGCTCAGACTGGTCTCCAACTCTTTATGTAGCTTAAGATGCCCTTGCGCTTCTGGTTCTCTTGTTTCCACCTACCATATTCTAGCACTACAGACATACACCACCATACTCAATTTATGTAGTGGGTATTAAGGCAAGCGCTTTATGGACTGAATTGTATAGCCAGTGCTAGTTGGCTTCATTTCGATTTCCTTCTTGGTCTTCAGGCTCCTGACTCCTGCAACACGAGCCTGTGCTGTCAGTGAGGGGGTCTTACCATGCTTAAAAGGCAGCTTCACTATTTCTAGGCGGTGCATAACCTCAGGTCCCACCATTAAGCTTTCGGTTCTTCAGAAGCCACTCTCAAACCAGCCAGTGGCCAGCATCACAGGCTGTGTGTATGTCGCATTAACCTCAGCCAAGAACACAAGGGTTGCTCCTATGTAGATCTCTGCCCCCACCCTCCCGTGCAATTTCCTCCCGTCTGATGCATTCATTGCAAATTTTAGATACATCTGTAACCCCACACTTTAATCACTGCCTCTTCAGATCAATAAAATCCTCACTTTCACTCTTCTTTGTACTTCGGTCAAAAAAAACTTTTCCCAGGAGAGAGTCAGGGCAAACTCTGATATGCTCTTCATGTGGCTTTCTCATCTCCAGAATCAATCCTGGAAGCTGGGGAGTTGGTTCTGTGGGTGAGAGCACTTGTGTGAAATTCTAGACTTGAGTTAAAATCTCTAGCAGCCATGTAAAAAGCCAGGCATTTGCTCCTATACACATCTAAAACCACAGCACAGTGGAGACAGAAGGGTGTCTGGGCTTGCTAGCTGTCACCCTAGCTCCAGGTTCAGTGAGAGACTGTATCTTAAGAAAATAAGATAGAGGTGCTGGAAAGACAGCACAGCAGTTAAGACCACTCTCTTCTCTTACAGAGGACCCAAGTTCAGTTCCTAGCACCCATTTACAGAGCCTTGCACCACCAGTTAAATCCAACTCCAGGGATCTGACTCCCTCTTCTGGCCTCTGTTGCGTACGTCACACATTTGTACACACCTGTTTTAGTTTGGATTGCTATTGCTAGGATAAAACACCATGATCAAAACCAAGCTGGGGAGGAAAGGATTTATTTTGGCTTACACTTCCACATTAGTGTCTATCATCAAAGGAAGTCAGGGCAGGAACTCAAACAAGGCAGGGACCTAGAGGCAGGCATTGATGCAGAGGCCATTGGGGAATGTGCTTACTGGCTTGCTCAACCTACTTTGTTATAGAACCCAGAATGACTAGTCTGGGGCGGTCCCACCCACAATAGGCTGGACCCTCCCCTATGGATCACTGATTAAGAAAATCCCCATAAGCTTGCCTACAATCTGATCTTATGGAGGCATTTTCTTATTAGAGGTTCCCTCCTTGCAGATGACTTTGGCTTTGTCAAGTTGACATAAAACTAGCCAGCACTATACCTACAAACATGCACATACATGTACACATAAATGAAAATAAGATAAATCTTAATAAATGAGAGAGACAGAATTAGGTGGAAAGTGGTAAAACAGGACACTTGATGCCTTCATTTGGCTTCCACACATACGTACTAGTGTGTGAACCAACACACATATACAACATACACACTCATACACTATACAGCCCCATACTCTATACATACACATAACATACATACACACACACACACAACACACACACACACACACACACACACACACACACACACACACACAAGAATCACTCCTTTACTTGCTTAAAGTATTTGTTATATTTTATACATGCTTTTTGGGAGAAAGCAAACCCAACAACCGCTGCTTTTAAGGCTAAGATTATGTCAGGATGGCTGGAGAGATGTCAGTGGTTAAGAGCACTTACTGCTCTTGCAGAGGATGTGGTTCAGTTCCTAGCACCCACAAAGGCAGCTCACAAACATCTGAAGCTCCAGCCCCAGGTGATCCAATGCCTCTTCTGGAGTCCTTGGATTCCTACACATAGACATGTGCACAGAAGAATTGACATTTTTAACTTTAACGAAACATTTCTGGAAGAGGAAGCCAGGGTATGAATTTTGAAAATGAAAAGTAAGTGTGGAAAACCAGGACTCTAGCCAGAGAACTAATGACTTTTTGTAGATTACACAAATGGCAGGGACTTGTATGGTTACAACACAAGAGACCTCTTCTCTCAAGTGGAACAACTAACAGTGGATTCCTATCCTCTGGGTTGATGCTCTACAGGACAATCCCTGGTGAAGGGATCCTGGGTCAGTATTCAGACCTCCTGGGCATAGGACTGCTATAGTTTTCTACCAACACAAAAAGTGGTTGCTTTCTCTTTGCCCAGAGAGTCTACAAAAGAATCCCAGGTTGACTTGTTCTCTTTGTGCTAGAGTTGTTATACACAAGCTTTTGCTCTGTAATTCACGTACTGATTCTCAACTGGGATAAGGTCCTCAAAGAATGAGCTGTGAATTACAACATGAGAATCACATGGGAAATGTGTAATTACATTAAGCTCAGGATTGATTACACATTTGTGATCAATGTGTTCTATAAGTCTTTGTGGGGGACCGTCTTATAGCAAGCTTTCTTGGACCACCAGCTCCCAAAGCATGACATGGAGACTTATTATTAAGTATGAATATTCAGCCTTAGCTTAGACTTGTTTCTAGCCAGTTTTTTTTCTTTTGTAACTTAAATTAACCCATTTCTATTAATTTATGTGCTGCCCTGAGGTTCCTTTACCTCATCTACATACTGTCCATCCTGCTTTCCTACTTCCTCCATGTCTGCCTGGCTGGGCACCAGCTGACTGGCCCCTTGCTCTCTGCTCCTCCCCCTCCCCTATCCCCTGTTCCCCTTGTCTCTCTGCCCACCAGCCTATCCCTCCTCTGCCTAGCTATTGGCCATTCAGCTTTTTATTAGACCAATCAGGTGCCTCAGGCAGGCAAGGTGAAACAGTGACACATCTTTACATAGTTAAACAATTATTTTATTCCACAACACTATGTTGGTTAATGTTGATTTTCAAAGATGTAGAGCAAATTGGTTCTCAACCTTCCTGTTGCTGCAACCCCTTCCTTGCATACACTTCCTCATGTTGTGGTGACCCCCAACCATAAAAAAATGATTTCGTTGTTCTTTCATAGCTGTAATTTTGCTACTGTTATGAATTGTAATGTAAGCTTCTGCTATGCAGGATATCTGCTATGAAACCCCTGTGAAAGGATCATTCAACCCCCAAAGGGTAAAAACCCACAAGTTGACTACTGCTGATCTAGAACCATCTAAGACACAAGCTTCCAGACTTGCTTATTAGGGATAGTCCAGGTTAGTCTCCAGGCATGAATATTAGGAGTTCTCTTGACCAAGTCAATTGACATGGAAAGGCCCACCCTGAATATGGGCAGTACCCTTCTGTGGGCTGGGGCCTGGACTCTGTAAAAAGAAGAAAGTGAGCTGAGCTCCATCATACTCCTGGCTGTGGATATGATGTGTCCATCCACCCCACACTCCTGCCTTCCCTATGGACTGTACCCTCCAACTGTGGGTCAAAATAAGCCCTTTCTTGCTTAAGTTACTTTTTGTGAGTGTTTTCTCACAGCAACTGGACAGGTAACCCAGACAGGGACCAAGATAGCATCACCAGGACCTCACTCCGAGCCCCACAGTCTAGAGAAGAAACTAAACCCAATGGTGCACACTAAGCATCTCTGATTTCACAGCCAAGCTTCCCAGGCTCATGGCAAACATGTCCTCACCTCTAGAAACAGCATCATTCCAGGATTTCACACAGACACTGGAAGCCAACTAGATGGGCTTTTGCTCCACAAAGTATCAATCACATGATTTGGTGTAAGTTAGTCATCCTCTCCCAATCCTAGCTTCTAATGGACAAAGCTGAGGATTTACAGAGCCTTCCTCCTGGGGTCTTTATGAATTCTGCACATGTATAAAAGCACTTGGCTTTTTCCTTTCATGAATACATGTGTGTGGAGAAGGTACATGTATTAATAATGCATGCTAACATGTATATGGGCACAAGTGTGTGCACAGGCATGTAGAGACCCAGGATGTGATGGTTAATACTGTTAACTTGAAAGGATCTAGAATCATCTAGGAGATAAGCCCCTAAGAGAGCCTGGGAAGAGTTATCCAGATTAGGTTAACTGAAATGGAAAGACCCACCCACCTCAGTTGTGGGTGGTCCCATTGTATGGGCCAAGTTCAGGATTCAAAAGGAAAGTAGAACTGAGCCCCGGGATTTGAGGTGTTCTGCTTCTGACTGTAGATACAATGTAATGAGCTGTCTCACATTACTACCTCCGTGACTTCCCCACCATGAGAGACTGTACCCTCAAACCATGACGAAACTAAAACCTTCCCGTCTTAGGTTGCCTTTGTCAGACATTTTGCTACAGCAACAAGGCATGTATTAGTTAGGAAGATAAGCATTGCTGTCTCCAAAGTATTTGTTTGAGTAATGTCTAGTACAAGATAGAGCAGGAGTTTTAACCCTAGTCTTGCTGATCTTAAAGCCTAGGCTCTTTCTAATTATAGTGTCATCTCTGTGGCCTCATCCTATTCCCTAGAAGTAGCCACCATCTCCTCTTCGTGACCTGTTTCACCCCAATCAATGACCAAGACAAGCCTATTGTCCTCGCTTCTGTTGCTGTGATAACTTATGGCAGAAAGGGTTTACTTTAGCTCACAGTTCCAAATTACAGCCCACCATAGCAAGGAAATGAAGTGGCAGGAATTTGGAACAACTAATCACATCGCATCCAGTCAAGAGCAAAGAGAAAGAATGCACACACACTAAGTGTTCAGCTAGCTTTCTTTACTCTTATTCAGTCCAGGGCCCTAAGTCAGGAAATGATGTCATCCCCTTTTGAGCAACCAAGACACTCCCTGCAACAGACGTGTCCTCAGACCAACCCGATCTACACAAGTCCCTCACTGAGACACTCTTCCTAGTTGATTCTGGGTTGTGTTGACAATTAACCATCGCACCAATAAATCATCACACACTGTGTGTTTACATTTGTTGCTTCTAGAGGTCTTAATCATATTATTAGGGTATTGCATTTGTGTTATAGCTGCTATGCATGAGTTGTTTTTTTTTTTTTTTTTTAACTTGAATTCCGAGCTCCTTTGGAGACAGGACATAGGTATAATTTATTCCGATTATATAGCAGTTACTCATAAAGTGATTTTTAAATGGAATTAAATTCTCCTTTTAATAACATTCTAATGCTAGGAGCTTTTCTTTCTTGAAAGTTCTTGATTTCCATGTGTGCTGCCTTCCCCCACCAGGTCTTCATCATCCCTGCCCCCCACCTGGAAGACTGGCCCTTCTGAATGACAGATTGCATTGTTTTTGCTAATAGGAGTTTATCTCAACCGGTTAAGTGAGTTATGCATATGACAAGTGCATTAGTCAGCTTCCTGCTACTATAAGAAAGTGCCTGAACTCATCAACTTATCAGAGAAGAAAGTGTCATTTTGGTTCATGACTCCAAAGCTTTGGTCCATGACTGATTGGCCTCATTATTTTGGGCCTAAAGCAACATAGTAAATTATGGCAGGAGTGGATGTCAGAGGGAAGCTATTTACTTCAGAGGGGTGAAGGGTGCTTGTGTCTTACAATCCCCTTAAAGGACTTGCCTCCAATAACCAAAAGACCTCCCACTTAGCACCACCTCCTTAATGTCCCAGCCCACTTTCCAGTAATGCCACCCTGGGGATGAAGACTACCATTTGCAGGCCATTCAGGGACCTAGCACCCAGCTTTAGGCTAAGGGGAGCAGAGCTGATCAAACACAGCCAGCATAGTCCCTGAATGCAAGACAGCTGTCATCCCCTGCAAAGATGTGATTGGCACAGGTGAAACAGGTAGAGTAAGTGACAATAACTGAATTGAGCTCAGTGCAAACATAGTAGATACCTGTTGAGAATCATATTTAAACAGTGAAAGAATTTCGTTAAGGTAGTATGTAAAACACTCCAGGTAGAACAGTGGTATATTCTACCCATAGGCTCTGTGTGTAACAGTTTGGATTTCATGGAGTAACAGTAAGAAGTATAGAACTATAGGGATTTCATGGCATCTCATTTCACAGACAGCAAAGGCCAAGGACAATCCGACATTTCAGGCTCTGCGACCTCAGTTGGTCCAGCGTGTAAGGTGGTTTGGGGAATTCCTGTGTAGCTGGCAAGTAGATGGACCACAATTCTCTCTGCTGTTCCTCCAGGGTCACTCTGCATACCCGTCAGAAAAACTGTGTCATCTTTAAGACTGTGATGGATAGATGTTATATATAAAAGCAACTCGATGAAAACCACACTCTACTAAGTGCCCGTGTGAGTGTCAGGGCCATCAGGTTAAAGTCAGAACTCCTAATGAAGACCCACAGAAGTCCAGGACAGCAAGTACTGAGTGGGGAGCAGGGAGCTGAGACCATGTTGACATTCCAGGTGAATCACTACTATCCCATTACACACACTCTGCACTTCCATGGGTGGCATCCCTTCAAGCTTTTGTGCAGTTTTGCACAGTGCTTCAAACCCATGTCCCATGTGGCCCTTATCATATACTTTGTGAGGGAAAAAGCAAAAAGGTCATTCTCCATCTGACTGACCAATGGAAACTTGGAATACTGACCTATAGATTCCTTCTTATAACATAAACCCTACTCTCTGCCAATCCCTGGCTTGCTTCTCTGAGTCATTGTTATCCAGTAAAGATCAAACCTGTCTTGTTCATTGCTATTTCTCCAGACCCAATATAATGCTTAACATTCAGCAGATATTTGAGTAAATGAATGGATGAACTAAAAGCATTCAGATAGTTCCTGACAAAACTAAAATGGGTCCCAGATCTTCTGACCCCCACAACCATGGTTTTCTTAGTGCCTTTAAACTAAAGTGGGATTAGAGAGATAGGGGACCTGAGTTTGATCCACAGACCCCACATAAAAAGCTAGGCCTGGTAGCATGTGCTTGTAATCTAATCCTAACCTCAGGTAGGCAGAGACAGACAGATCCCTGGGGCCTGAGTCAACCTCTAGGTTGACTGAATCAACCTGTTCCTTAGGAGATATTTGCTTTGGTTATGTTGTTGTTTTAGATCTTTCTCCCCCTGTATCCCCATCATGTGTATGGTGTGTGTGTGTGTGTGTGTGTGTGTGTGTGTGTGTGTGTGTGTGTGTATATTTGTGTGTCTGTGTCTGTCTGTCTGTGTGTGCCACATGTGTACAGTATCCTCAGAGGCCAGAAGAAGGAGTCAGATCCCCTGGAGCCGGAGTTGCAGGCTTGCAAACTGTCTAATGTGGCTGTTGGAAACCAAACTCACGTCCCCTTAAGCAGCAAGGGCTCTTAAGCTCTGATTTGTCACCTTGTTTTTTGAAACAGTCTCTTGCTGGCCTGGGGCTCACTGACCCAGCTAGACTGGCTGGGCAATGACCTCTAGGGGACCCTCCTGTCTCTGCCTACTCAGCACTAAGGTTCCAAGCACGTGCTACCACACTTGGCTCTTCTACATGGGAGGTGGGGACCAAGCTTGGATCCTCACACTTATACAGAAAGCACTACACTGGCTGGGCCATCTCCCCAGTGTAAGGATTCAGGCATTGTGCTGGCGTGCCCCTGTCACCGGACAGAATGCACTCAGGCAGTACTCTAGTCAGCCCAGGGTTCCATGAGTACTAGTCTGCAGGCAGGTGCAAAGGGCCCCTTTAAAAGAAAGGTCCCCACCCACTTACACTCTCTTACTGCTCTTCCTTCTTTCTGCTCTTACTGTCCTTTCTGCTCTCTTACTGTTCTTTCTGCTCTTGCTCTCTGCTCTTTCCGGCTTTCCTCTTTTTCTGCTCTTTCTGCTCTCTTTCCAGCTCTTCTTTCTCTCTGCTCTCCTCTCTTTCTGCTCCTGTCTCCCTCTTCTCTTCTGCCCTCTCTCCGTGTCTCTTCACCTCTTTTCTCTTTCCTTCCCTCTCCCTCCCCTTTCTAATAAAATTTTTCACTCAAGCTCTGTCTGCCTGGTGTGTTTGTTCCCCACCTCATCACCCTCGCCGGCGGTGGAATCAGTCAAGGTCCCCCGCGCAGGACCCCCTTTCTGTTTTATCCTAAACATTTGGAGCAAAAGAACAACACCCAGGCCTGGTGTGCTCTGACAAATACGCCATCAGTCAATCTATCCACTGCACAAACATCGCAGAGTACAATCATACAACTCTGAATGGTGCAGCCTATTTGCTAGGCTCCAAAGACACACAGTACTCTTCTGTAGGCAAAGTGTGCTTATCTGTGTATCTAACATAGAAAAACTATAGTGAAAATACTAAATGATAGCAATTTTCAGCTCGACTATACTGTTAAGGGACCGTTGCCATAACTGTAAACCATGCTGACCAAACTGTGATGCCCAGAATCCTGCATTTCAATGAAGCAGATAAAAGAATTCAAAATGAACAAACTGTCTCTTTTCAGGCTGTATCTGAACCTGCTACTGAAGAATTTACATTAACAGGGTTGCCCCCAGTAGAATGGGATTGCAGCAGGTCTCAACCCTGCCACCTGTGGACTCAGTCGATTCTAAATTGCCAGTCCCTAGGCCCCAAGCAACACAATAAGTCAGACTCCTAGGACAGCACCCAGGTCCTGGTGTTTTTCAAAAGCTCCCCAACTGACTCATTTGCAGTCAGGGCCGAGAACCACCAAATAGAATAGTTAATCTGTACCTCTGGTGGCATTTAGTGTTTCCTGCCTGGCATTGTAATGATAATTATCTTTGTGCATGAGTTTCCTCTGTTGGACCACCTGTTCCCTGAGGGCAGAGACCCGTGTTGCATTTATTCATGATGGGGAAAAAAGAAAGGGAAAGAAAAACAAAAATAAAAAAAGAAAGAGCAAAGTCCCTACTATGTGGAAAGTGGTAGCACTGGGAACACATTTGTAACCTTTGTCCTCAAAGGGACAGTCTGTCATCCAGAAGTTCACCATTCAGTTGATGTGACATACAGACATGACTGAAAGGCTGGGGAGACAGCTCAGTGTGTAAAGAGCTTGCTGTGCAAGCATGAGGACCTGAGTCTGCATCCAGAACCCATGGACATAGTAGCCTACTTCTAATCCTTCTGGTGAGATGGGAAAGGGAGACAGGTGACTCTTGGAAGCTCCTGGGTTGGCTAGCCTGGCACACACAGTGGCCAAACCAGACAACCTGTTTCAAAAAGTGGAAGTGAAGACAATGTCTAAGGCTATCCTCTGACCTCAGGCCATGACACATGGACACTTGCATTCACACACAGAGAAAGATATATAGGTAACACCCACCCACCCATCCCCACACACAGATTAAAAAGAAAAGGTGGAGGCCAAGCATGGTAGCACATCCCAGCACTCACAAGGCAGGGACAGGCAAATCTCTATAATTCTGAGGCTAGCCTAGTCTAAATAGTAAGTTCCAAGACCACCAGGTCTATGTTGTAAGACCCTGTCTCAAAAAAAGAAAAAAGAAAAAGGTGGAAGTAGTAGGTGTTTGAAGATGAAGAGACACTGCACTGGAGGAGAGCCAGAGTGTTTGGGGGAAGCAGGGTGCATAGGATACCCTCAGCAGGCAGAGGAAGGAGAAGAGAAAATTCCCAAGGAGAGAGTCAGCTGATTCATAACCACGAGACATTTGAACCAAACCACAAGTACACAAAGCTGTCTTCCCAGAACTGTTTCTCACAGACATATTGTCAACAGTGTCCATGTCCATCAGAAGGGGACTGCTAAATAAGTCATGCCTTGTCCTTACCAAGGAGAAGTCACACAGAAATATGGAGGGGGAAGGGAGCTGGAGCTGGAACTTAGTGCCTTCCATGTATAAAACTCAGGTTCCAGACCCAGCACTGCAGAAGCCAGGCTTAGAGATGCACACCTTTCATCCCAGCACTTGGGAGTTGGAGGCAGGAGGATAGGAAGTTCAAGGTCGTCCTTGGCCCTTGGCAATACAGAAAGTTGGAAGTTGGCCTGGGAAACAGCTCATGATCTACATTTTTAAGTAGATATGTAGATGGACCTCCTTAGGTCCATCTACATATGGAATATTCTATTTTTTTATTTTTTAAAGATTTATTTATTTATTTTGTATACAGTATTCTGCTTGCATGTATCTCTGCAAGCCAGAAGAGGGTACCAGATCTCATTGTGGCTGTGAGCCACCATGTGGTTGCTGGGAATTGAACTCAGAACCTCTGGAAGAGCAGGCAGTGCTCTCAACCGCTGAGCCATCTCTCCAGCCCAATATTGAATATTCTAAAATGGAGGGTTTAAATGGGAAAAAGACAAGAACTAGAATAAAAAGCCACAATTTAAATATTTGTATGCAACTGTGTATGCATGTGTGCATGTGTGTGGCCACTCCTCAGAAGCCCACTACCTTATTTTTTGAGACGGGGTCTCTTGCTGGCCTGGAACTTACCCAGTAGGCTAGGCATGCTTGTCAGCAACTCCCAGGGACCCTCCTGCTATGATGACAAGCACCCACAGCCATGCTAGCCTTTTTTTTTTTTTCCATGGGCTCTGGGGACGGATCTAAGGCCCCTGAGCTTGAGAGGCCAGCACTGAGCCATCTCCTCAGCCAAAGGTATGTTTTCACATACACATCATCTGCCTAAAGTCCAGTCACATCTCTCGGCCAACGCCACAATGTAAGTCAGAGGATGGGCATCTCACCCACCTGGGTTTGTCTGACCCCAAAGCTGGTAATGATCCTGTCAGCCACGCTGGCCATGAACTCTTTACATCATTATGTTTGGAGCAAATGCTGGGAGACAAGGAAGGGCCATAATCCTAAGGGAAGGGCAGTTTTTAAGGCCAACAGAGAGACAGCACAGGCACAATGGAACACAACCTTCTTGTATTATTGTTGTTGTTGTGTTTGTGCATGGTGCGATTCATGGCAGCAAGCATGGTATGTGTGTGGAGTTGAGAGAACTCGGTGGAGTCAGTTCTGTCTAAGAGGATTTGGGATCCAGCTCAGGCCAGCAAGCTTTCCTGGCAGGTCCCTTCACTTGCTGATCCATCTCACTGATCCACAGCTTTCCCGTCTTTCTTTCTATCCTGCCTCAGTGTGCCCCTTGGGCCATCCTCTGAGAACACTAATACTGGAGGCAGCTGCTGCTTGGACAGCTGCTGCAGAAGAGAAGTTACCTAAGGCTCAGGAGAGCAGGGAGTCTTTCCTGCCATCCCCCGTCCTGCCCCCTTGCAGCCTCCAGAGGGCTCTGAAGGTTGACCTAAGGCTGAGCACTGACACAGCGACCAGGGTTTGACTGGGACCCTGGGGAAATGCCCCTCCAAGCCCTTTCCCCGACAGAACCTGAAATACCAGCATTAAATATTCATTCCTCTGGGTTAAGTGTTTCCTCGCTGGGGTCCCTTTTTAAAATTCAAATGCTCCTCTGGAGAGGAACAGCCACTTGTGGCTCTGAATCAAATGCAGTGGAATTGAGTGAAGGGAAAAGCAGCTGCTCTCCAGGAGGAAGACAGGGCCACCCACTGCTCTGCTCGCTGTCACTTCCGCACTCTTGGGCTCCTCAGCCCCTTTCGCACTCGGGGGCTCCTCCGACTCGGTCCATTTGGGGATGAGGCATATTGGCCAGTGAGATTCTGAGACAGGATAGGCTTCAAGTTTCTGTTCTGGAAAGCAAACGAAATTCACTCAAGAGCGCCCCCCACCTCTGCAAGTGTCTCATTCTTCCCTTTGGGTCTCAAGCCCTCTTATAGGTAGCTGGAGCTCCCAGAACAAAGGGACCCAGTCCGGCTCCAGCTTGGGAAACAGCATCTGCCGTCAGATAGTTGGGGAAGTAGTCAAAGGAGCTCCCAAAGGAGGTGCCCAGGCACCATGACTGCATCTGCCTCTGAAGGCTCGATTGTCATTCCACTCAGGCTTGCATGTGCTTGGGATGCAGGAAGGAGCAGTGTGTGCTTCCCAGCTAATGAGAGAGGCCTCATTCAGTGCACTGGCTAGGTAGGACTGTTAGGGACCCACTGTGTGCCCAGCCCCACACCAGGCAAAGCCCTGTAAGAAGGCATCTCTTCTGCATGTGTGGTGTGTGTGCATGTGGGGTGTGTGTGTGTGTGTGTGTGTGTGTGTGTGTGTGTGATTGACCTTAACTTGGGTGTCATTCCTCAGGCACCATCTACCTTGCATTTTAGGAGAGGGTCTCCTACAACCTGAAATTTGGCAATTCAGTAAGCTAGCTGTCCAGGGAGCCCCAGGCATCAGTTTGTCTTTGCTTCTTCAGAGCTGGGGCAACAAGTCTAGAGGGCTTTTTATGTGGGTTCTGGAGCCCAAACTCTTCATTATCATTATCAGTCAAGTAACTGAGCTGTCCCCCAAGATCACAGGGAGACTCCCTTTAAACTCTTTTGCCCACCACCCCAGGACCCCCAAGTCTCCCTAGCTATTTCTGGAAGTCTCATGTCTCTCCCACCCCACGGCTCCGTAGACACCTGTGGAGCCATCCTTTGTCTCCTCTCCAGTTCTGGATTCCCTTGAGAAAGAAATCCTCAAAAAATGACAAAAGCCAAGTGTGATGGTACATGCCTATAATCTCAGCACTAGGGGGCTGAAGCAGGAAGATCACAAGTTCAAGGCCACAGAGAGTCCCTGTCTCTAAAAACAAAGCAACAACATGAGGAAAGGGAGAAGGGAAGCAAAGAAATCTTTGCTTCATTACTCTTTGCTGCTGGTGTTACCTTTATTGCCATTGTTGTTCTGAGTCTCGTGCATCCCAAATGGAAATAACACATCTGAGTTAGAGAAATACTCAGGAACTCCTGTCAGGGCAGAAATGGAGACAGCCCCATGCTATCACCCACAGCTGCCTGAGGAGTTCCCTTAATCTGTTAGGGACTCAAGTAAAATTAAATCATTGGCTTCAACACAGAAAGGAATTTCAGGACTGGACAGTACAAAGCAGAGTAGGGCATTGATAAAGACATTTTAATGTAGCCTCAAACAAGGGGTAGCCGAAAGGAAGGAGCTCAAAAGAAAGTGGGGCACACACCAGAGCATGGGTGTGGGCTACTCAAAGTCAGGGACAGGATTTGGACAGGGGCTGAAACTAGTATACTAAAAGCTTTGTGAAGGAAATTGAATGGGACCACAACCAGTTCCTGAGAGCACCTGAGAGGGTTAAAACTAATGGGATTAAAGCCTAGATCATAGCAATGCAGGGAGGTAGGCTGTGTTTACTCTAAACAAAGCTAAAAGCCTAAGAGTCCCAGAAAATACCTGGGAAAAGAGTAATGCCATGCTCAAGATATATGCTCTTAAAGCCTGGTGCATTGCTATCTTAACATTGCTATTTGAAATTATAAGAGGAATATTGCCTGATTATCATCAGCTTTCCTAAAAGTGTTCATTGTGCTGGAATTCTCAGTTCTCAGCTGGCCAGAAGCCTCAATCAGACTTTAGGGGAAAGGGCTTTCCTTTCGTTTTTCTATCTGGTTTCCGTGGGGCTTTAGGTGGTAATCACTCCTGGACTGCTTCTCACTGGAGTCACACACTTGAGTTCCAGGGAAGAATGAGTCAAACCTTCCCAGTCACCATATTCCACCAGGGACTCTGTCATCTACATCAGCACACTGAGAGCACTGGCCTCAGCTGTCATAATCAAGACTGATTCCTGGACTCAACCCACAGACTCAGGGCTCCCCAGACTTCCATCCAGGCTGGCATGCTTCTGGATTGAGAACTTTCCCAGGCAGGACCAACTAGTCTCATTCCCCACCCCAGGCCACTGACCTCATCAAATCATCTCAGTCTCAAGGACTATGGAGCCCCTTTAACCTAGTCTGGGAAGAAGACAGTGGAGGTCACATCTGATGTCCCTTTCTGATTGTGTGAAGCCAAGGGTCAGAAAAGCAGCTCATTTGTCCTTACCTGTAATGAGAAGTGCTTGCTTTTGTGCACACAGGATCACCAGGTTCTCTAGAGGAGCAGACCTTATAGAACATATCTTTATACACATAGAAAGAAGATTTATTAGAATGACTTACAGGCTGTGGTCCAGCTAATCCAACAATGGCTGTCTATCAATGGAAGGTCCAAGAATACAGTAGTTGTTCAGTGCACAAGGCTGGATTTCTCAGCTGGTCTTCTGTACATACTGGAATCCTGAAGAAGTAGGCTCTGATGCCAGTGAAGGAATGGCCTTGTCTGTGAAAATGAGAACAAGCAGGCTAAAAACTTGTTTGGAGCTTCCTTATTCCATGTCTTTGGTATAGGCTGCCAGCAGAAGAGATTAAAGGTGGGTTGTCCCACCTCAAAGATCTGGATTAGAAGTAGGTCTTCCTACTTCAAAGGACTTAATTAAGAAAATAAATCCCTCACAGATATGCCTAGTAGTTTGGATTACAGTTAATTCCAGATGGAGTCAAACTGACAACCAAGAACAACCATCACAGTCACCATAGTCAGCTATAGCATGTGTCACCCACTGAGCACCCCTCTGATGCCAGATGAGCTCTAAACCTTGCTCTAATCCCCTATGACAAGTTAGCACTTATTGTAACAGGAAGGATGTAGCACAGTGATCAAGTCAGAACTTAACTAGAAGTCTCTACCCTGCTGATTAACCTTCAAGGTCCTGAAAGCTGTCATGGCAGCTGTTGGAAGAGTAAAGGCATCAGTATTCTTACACAGCTGTGGGTCCTGAGGACTGCAACAGTGACCTGCCAGGCAAGATGCTCCCATGTGTGTGACAGTGGCACAGAGGTTTAGGGGCTGTCTTAGTTATGATTTCTATTGCTTCGAAGAGACACCATGACCACAATAACTCTTATAAAGGAAAACATTTAATTGGGTGACTTGCAGTTCAGAGGCTTAGTCCATTGTCACGATGGGCATGGCAGTGTGCAGATAAACATAGTGCTGGAGAAGGAGCTGAGAGTTCTACATATTGTAGACAGAACAGCCATACCATTCCCTCCAAGGCCAAGACAACATCATGAGAAAGAGGGCAGAAAGTTTGTATGAGCTAGAAGATGGAGAGGTGTCTTATGAAACTCTGTCTTCTGGAGACCACACAGCGGACAGAATCATAAACTTAATGCAGCTATGGCTACCTGCACAAGATCAGCACCAAAAAGTAAGATATAAGGATGGGAAGAGACAAGTGGGGAAGAAGAGAGGTATCTGTAGGGGTGGGAAGGGCCCTAAGAAGGGATAACGGGTAGATATGTTCACAATGCATTGCATACATATATTAATTGCCAAAATTTAAACAAGATGAATAGGGCAGGGAGAGAGGCCCATCAAGATTAACATATGAAAGAGGTCAATGACAGCAGAAAGACTGGAAACCACATCCACCTCCAAGGGACATGACAGAGAATGTGCAAGAAAATCCCACTCTCTACAGATACATAAGGGAGCATTGCCGCTCCTCATACGAAGCCCAGGAAAGGGAAGGCATCTAGGATATCTAATGTCCTTTATGCTGATCTTTTAAAAATGATTTATGTGTTTCTGATTAAGTGTGTATGTGTAGGTCTGTACTTATGAGTGCATTGTGTCAGGAAGCAGGCAGAGGGCATCAGATCCCCTGGAGCTGGAGTTGCGGGCACTTGTGAGCCACCTGATAGGGATACTCTCTGGAACAGCAGCAGCAAGCACTCCTAACCAACGAGCCATCTCTCCAGCTCTCTTTATTTTAATCTTAGTGTAGCTTTATCCAGCTATTAACTTTCCACCACACTATTGATGTTTTATTCTTTAAAATGTGTCTAAGTTTTTACCAAGAAGCTGTCTGATCACTGAGAGAAATTAGAGGGAGTAACCTATGTTTTGGGGTCTTCTCCAATCCTCCCACACAGCTTCTAGCCACCTGGGCTCATCCATCTGACTTGTCCTCGTCACTCATCTATCCCAAGTGGCCCTTAAGGCCCAAGTGGAGGACTCCTGGGTTCAAAGTCATTGTCTTTCCCTCTGGCTACTACTCAGCATCTTGAGCTGGAGATCTCTGACTGCCTGCCCTCTCCTCGCTGCTGCACTCCGGGAGGCATTCTCTTTGCCTCTACCAAAACAGCCATAGTTCACACAGGGCCCACACCAGGACTGTCTGCTGAGCTGAGAACAGCAGCTTCTCTCCTATTAAGGGGAATCTCTCAGGTGCCAGCTCTGAATGTTCCCCCTTTAACGATACAGACCAGACCTCATGCAGAGTCAATCAGGAAAGAACATGGGCAGAAAGGATTCTACCACCCTAGAGTGATGTGACCCCAGGGGGAGTCAGTTACACTTACAGCACTGCAACTGCAAAATGACAATACTGGAACTCTTCCTTGTGTGTTTTGAGAATTAAAAGAGGCAGTAGGTGGAGCTGAGGAACCTGGTGTAGAGGTGGCCAGGAATTCCCTGATCCTCTACATAACCACCCTGGCAGGGGCATAAATATGCTAATGAGGAATACCTGTGCAGTTCCTTCTACTATCAAACTATTGAGACAACAAACTTCAAGGAATTGAAATTTCCCCTGGAGTCTCATGCCAGGAGGAGAAGGCTGATGCCTGGTGCCAGCAAAGGGGGCTCTTGTCTCCTAGGAGTAGGTCACACAGTTCTGACAACTTGTCAAAACACCTTGCAGGAGAGACTGGAGCCCAGACAGTGAAGGGTCACTGATGGATAGTACCATACCTGGACCAGGACCACTTAGCTGTGCACACATCTTGCTCCCTGTTTAAACCTGAACCTTATGTCAGGACCCTAAACATGGGTTGAGGAGCCACTGGACCACTTTGCTCTCCTCCCCATGTGGCCACAGTGAATCACTCTCCTCTCTCTGCTTTTCACTTTCACCTGTATGTTTTATTGGCCTGTTGAGGATGGCAGGCCAGCCTGGCTTGCTAGGGCTGCAGGGTCCAGGCCCTGTCCCTGACAACTCCAGTATAAGGTCAAGTGTACAGTGTACTGCAGAGTGACCCATTTTGTGGGTCTAACCCTGTTGTACCCTCACCCATCATATTGTCCTGAATATATACGACAAGAGAATGAAGAAATGACTTGAGTTGAATCAATCTCAAGACTTGGGAGAGGAGATATCATTGCTGCCTGGCTGAAAAAGTCTGTGAAAGACCATAGGAGCAGGGAGGGTTGGGGAGAGGAGCCTCCCAGCAGGGGCACTGTGTGGGCAAAGCAAGCAATGGAAAGGGATGAAAGGTTTGGAAGTGGCAATGCTATCTGGAGGACCTAGAGCTTCTCTGGGATATGCTAAGAGTGACCCTGCTATCCAGATCATGATGGTTCAAAAATTTCAGAAATGAACCCTTTATGGGGAGGAGGATTGTTGCTTTGAGGCAGGGTCTATCACTTGTCTACAACTCACCAAGTAGGCTGGCTGGCCAATGAGCCCCAGGTATCTGCCTGCTTCTGTATGGAGATTACAGCACCCACAAGCCACTACACCCAGCTTATTTTACAGGATTTGAGGGGGAGGGATTGAACTCAGGTCCACAAGCATATTACAGATTGAGCTATCACCCCAGTCCCAGAAACAGATCTCTCTCAATCACATAAGGAAGTGAAGGACATCCCGTTCAGGTGTCTGGAAAGGTTGGGGGTACACCTGGTATGGAATGCAGCAGCATCCAGGTCCCTGTGGTGCCATATGTGTTGGTCAAGGTTCCAACATGCAGTCAGCAGGATCCATTCTATCCAGTCTGAACATGACAAAGTTTTCTGAGTAAATCAAGTAGCCCACAACTTCTCAAGGGGGTTCCAGAGTGGAATTTGGGTGCTGCAAGACAACAACCCTGCCCTACTCCAGACCGTTCCAGGGGACTCAGCACCCACAGCACTGGGACAGGAGAAAGGAACAGTGCCATTGCTGCCCTAGAAGAACAGATGCTGTGGAACCAGGATCTCCCTCCTCCTTTACAACTTCCTGGGAAGCTCTAGCTCACCCACCCCTTGGTTCAGCACCGTGGCCAGCGCCATGGAGTGCAGCACAGTGGTGGATCCCGGTAATCAGTGGTGACTAACAGCTCCAGAAGCAGGTTTCTTCTGTGCAGGGGAAGGGACATTCCCCAGGGGAAATGGTGATACCGAGGCACTAGAGAAGGTGCTCAAGGATGGCTTTGAAGAGGCACACTGAGCTGAGGCAAGGTCATGCTGGGAAGTGAGGGGGCAGTACAAAGAGGCCACTGCAGAAATCAAGCAAGGAGTCCGAAGTACAGCCAAGCTCATAGCCCTGGAGTGAAGGGGGATGGCTCACAACCGACACATTGGACAGAAAAACATGCATGTCCCAGTTCCCAGGAATCTGATGTCTCTAGAGAGATGGGAGGAAAAATGTGAAGTGGCTACGGGAACAGTTATCTAACAGTTCCCCTGTGGCTGGAGATTGACTAAGGAAGGGTTAATTGTCCCCGCTTGGTCTGACAGGCAGAAACAGGCATTTTCTCAATGTTACTCATCTCTGCATGTGCCCTTGCTGTGATAGAGGGGAGGGAAACAGTTGTGGGTTTGAGCATCTGAAAGCAATGTTATGATTTGAACCTTTTTAAAGTTCCTTCCCCGGGGGGCCTTGTTGAACTAGAAAGCAGGTGGCCCTCCTGGCAATCTGACTAAAATGCTGGGGCTCCAAGTCCTGTGACAGATCAGAGCATGGACCTCCCTTGGGGCACCAGAAGCCTCTTCTTTCATGAAGGTAGATGGGGAGGTGATCACCTCTTAGGACCCTTTAAGGAAAACTCTCCCTTTGCCCAGACCCCTCCAAGGTTCCTGACAATCCCAAGACCCTCCCCCAAGTCCCTCTTTATTGTGGTCTCAGTTTCTGCTTTGTGAGGCCAGGTCCAGAGTTGGCATCTGCCCTTGAGTGTTTTCCTGCCCATCCAGAGCACACAGCCTTCCTATTATGGAAGCACCAAGAGGCAAGTGACAGACAGGAGGCAACAGGCCCACAGCATAAGGAGTTGGTCATGAAGTTCAATCCCTCAGCAGGGCTGTGACCACCACTGCCAACGTCCACTGCTTAATCTACCGTGTCATGGCTTTATCTCCAACATGGAGCTTTTGCCTCCATGACTCTCACCTTGTACCCTGTGACTTTGAGAGACTATGAAGGGTAGGGTGGGGGGACAGGCTTTGAGAACAGCCAAGCAGAGCTGCCCTATTTTGGCTGCTCCTTTCCAAGGCACGTGATCTTGGGCAAGTCCCTCCCCTTCAAGAGAGCACTTCCTCATCTCTGCTCCTTACATATCCCAATGAGGTCATCAGGGTGCACCCAATCTAGGCACAGACCAGGGAGCTGGCAGTGGGTTGTGCTCAGCAGTGAAAAGCACAGGCTGCTCTCTCAGAGGACCCAGGTTCAGTTCCCCAACATTCACATGGTGGATTACAACCATCCAGAACTTCAGTTTCAGAGGATCTGATGCCTTCCTCGAGCACCAGCCACTCATGTGGTTCATATGCAAAAAGAACATGTGTAAATGCAAACAAATAATTTTAAAGTGTGTGTGTGTGTGTGTGTGTGTGTGTGTGTGTGTGATGGACTTGGACTTGGGATGCTGGAAAGATGGCTCAGTAGTTAAGAGTATTTATTGCTCTTAGAGAAGACCTGAATTCAGGTTCCAGCACCCATGTTGGACAGTTCACATCTGCTTGTAACTCCAGCTGCAGGGGATCTGACACCCTCTTCTGGTCTTCATGGACACCTGAGCCTCTCAGTCAAATGTAGAAACAAGTTAAACCCTGGAGGAAGGCATTGCCTGAAGACAAGAGAGTCTCTGGAGGGAGAGTCTGTCTGGGTACATACAGTACCAGCCCCTCACTGCACTGAGGAGCAGCCTGGGCACTTCCAGACCTGGCAGAAAAGGAGCAAGCAGCCACTATCCCCCAAGGAACTTTATCTGGAAATCATAGGCATTTAACTTTCAGTCTGACCATTGGCCAAGGCTCCATTTATTCCAGGAGGGAAAGAAAGAGAAGGTGATTTAAAATGGGGAGACATCATCCCTCCAGCTGAATGGGAATGCTGGGAGTCTGCTCACAACATCCATCACCTACAGTGTAAGCTATTGTTGTTTGGCAGGAACTAACTCAATGGCATCTATTCTGCTTTAAACTGAGCACCTCTGTGACTTCCACAGCCCAGTGCTCCTCAGAAAGTCATTTCTCCATGATGATTGCACATCTGTGGACCCCATCTTTACTTCTCACATCAATGGTTCCTGTTCCCAGATGAGAAAATGGAGGCTCAAAAAGGTTTAGTAATTTGCTCCAGAAGATGTCACTAGTGAGAGATCAGGGCACAGCCAATGACAGCCAAGTAGGGTGATGAGATTACTCAGTGGGTAAAGGGGCTTGTGGTAAATCCCAGTGCCATGAGTTCAATTCCCTGAACCCACATAAAGGTGGAAGGAGAGAAAGGACTCCGAATACAGTCCAGTCATATACTTGGGAGCATAAAGGTCTAGAGTTGGCAGAGAAGGGCTACTTAGAATTACTTCATAAGAATATTTCCCATGCAAATAAACACATTGGGAAAGATACAAATTGACACACAATCCTTTGGTGGAAGTCCAACTTCATTCACTTTTTTAAAGCACCCCTGTTGGCTGACACCAGATCAGTAAATGGAATGCATTTAGGGCATTACTGGGCAAAAAGGATGTGTCTCTGAGTGCTAGACTCTGGGACTGAGGATGCATGTGGCTTCACACACAACTGTAACCCCACTCCTGTGGGGAGTCAGAGACAAGGGGGATCACATCATTGTGGCTTGCTTTCTGACTATGTAGCTTCAGGGTCAGAGAGAAACCCTGTCTCAAAGAGATAAGAAAGAGAGTGATTGAGCAAGGTACCCAGTGTCCTTCTCTAGTCCCTATATGTAGTATACACCACATACACACATTGAACACACACACATACACTCATATATACCAATAAATAAACACCAGAATCTCTTTTATATGCAGTTTTGACTTAGAATCCCGTGAAGCCCAGGCTGGGCTCAAACTTATTATATAGTTGAAGATGAGCTTGAACTTCTGATCCTCTTGCCTCCATCTGTCTGGTGCTTGGATTACAGGTGGGCACTGCCACATTTCGCCTTATGCAGTGGCCAGAATTGAATCCATGGTTTCCCAGAAGTTAGGCAAGTGCCACGCCAGAATATACATCAGAAAAATGAGTAGCACTGCCAAGTGGAGCTGGGACATAGCATGCAGCAAGCATCCTCCTCCAGATCCACCCTCTCCTGGTGGTGCAGGGGCTGCAGGAAAACATCAATGCACCTCACTGAGCATCTCATCCCCCACCCCACCCCACCCTGTCTTCCTTCATGCATTGGTCATTTGACTGCTGTTCCCCCTTAGTTAAATTCAAGATGAAACTTGCATGTTCAGGAACCTCATGCCCCAGCTCTTCTCTTTCTCCCCTCCAATCTCTTAATGGGCTGGAGGAAATAAATGAGCAGGCCCCTGATTGGAGGAGACAAATTAATTATAGTGTGATAGTGTTGCAATAAAATGGGCAGGAGGCATCCCTTCCGTGTGTCCCGGGGCTCAACAAAGGAACAGGGCTCCCACCATATTCACAGCAGGGACGAGTCAGGGCAGAGCAGGAGCCAGGAAAAGCCCAGTGTTGAAGGAGAGGTTTTAAAACACATAATGATTTCATGTCAAAACACAATTTCCCAGTGTCAGTGCGCTGCTCTGCGAGCACAGGGGAAAAGAAAAGTGATTGAAAACTCCTGGAACGAGAACACAGCTGCAAATTCCAGAACATTGATGGATGGTATGGAGAGGAGAGATTGATGGATTATGATTTTTCGGAAGGGATCATTACCCACAGAGTCCATGAACAGAACTGCCTGGCATTTGGGCACCGGTGCTGCAGGAAGCATTCGGACGATCCTGATTCATTAGCCCATTAGCCAAAACCCATCCACGGAGGCGTAACCAGACAGCTGGGAGGCTTGCGGTAGGTCCGGATTTGGTAATCAGCGAGGATGCGTCAGATGACTGAAAAAAAAAGGCTGTCCCAGGCCAGCGGTCTCTAGATTTGAATCTTTGTCCTAGGCCTGCCATAGATCACTCTCTCTGACACTGTCATTCTCTCGAAGACAATCAGAGAGGAGACCCAGAACCAATTTTCTTACCCACTGGCAGAGTCTGGGGGAAGTCAGAGGAGCTGACAGCCATACCAACAGACCAAAAAGTCCCAAAGGCTAGGAGGATAGTGATTTATCCAAAGCTGGGACAGAGAGGTGAGCACGAAATGTAAGTCAGGAAGGGAGAAAGCTGGTATGGTGGCCCAGATCTGCAATCCTAGCTGCTAAGGAGGCCGAGGCAAGAGAAATGGAAAATTCAAGGCCATCATGGGCTACAGAGTGAGTTCAAGAACAGGCAGGGAAATTTAGCTTCATGAAAAGTTAAGTGTCAAAAAGTTAAGAGTGCTGAGGGTGCTGGAGAGGTAGGTCAGTTGGTGGAGCACTTGCCTAGCATGCTGGGTTCCATCCCTGGCACTGTATAAGCCAGTTGTGGTAGTGCCCCCTGTAATCTCAGCATTCAGGAACAGGTGGATCAAAAGTTCAAAGTCATCCTTAATGGCATAGCAAGTGGGAGCCGCCCCCCTCCCCGTTTCAAAAACCAAACAAAAAGAGGGGATCCTGGAAGGATATAGCTCAATGGTAGAATGCTTGTCTAGCAAGCAAAAAGCCCTAGGTTTAATTCCCAGTACTGGAAAGGAAGGAAGAGAGGGAGAGAGGGATGGATGGAGGGAGGGCCGGCTAAAGACCATAGAGATAGGAAGGGTGGAGTCATGGGTGAAGAAAGAAGGAGGAAATAAGCTCCCCAGAGCTGGGAGGACCTGGGGCAGGCTAGGGACAGTGGCTTGTAAGAAAAGTCCAGGCTGGAAAGGAAGTGGCCCCAGTTGTATACTTCAGAGTGAGTTCTCACCATTTACAGAAACCAGGTAGCCGTGATGCCCACAGACCAGCCTGCCTGCCCCACCTCCCATTTCCAAGGCCAGGAGCTGGAGTGCCTAAAAACTGCTTTGTGTGTTGGACTTCTCTAAGAGACCCCAAACCTACACAACAGAAACATGAAGGGAGCAGAAAGCCACCTTGCTCATTTTCTAGATCCCAAAAGACACATCCTGCAGGAAGCTCTCTCACTGCCCAATGCCCTGTACAAAGCTTGGGTGGGGCCGCTTTTAAAAGGGGTGGCTTTCTAATCCATCCTTTCTCCTACTCTGAGACCTCCTTTCTCTGCCCTGGCCCTGGAGCAAGTCCCCATAGCTTCCTGGACCCATGACATTCTTGCCATCCCCGCTACTGTCTTCGTCTCTCAGCCCAGACAGCTCTGTTCTCCTATCACCATTTATCTCCCACCTGTCCCACTTGCTCCTGGCCCTCTGGTGAGTCATTATGACTCTACCCATGCATAGTCAGGGGCCAGCCTCAGATGAAGTGCATACACCTTTCCTATGTATACATTTGCCCCACTTACCCAGTGATATGTTTGCCACATTTCTTGGGGTTATGGTGCATACATGTTTCAGCTTGAGAACT
This sequence comes from Cricetulus griseus, assembly GCF_003668045.3. NCBI lineage: Eukaryota > Metazoa > Chordata > Mammalia > Rodentia > Cricetidae > Cricetulus > Cricetulus griseus. The sequence goes on from NC_048598.1 coordinate 68,149,275, forward strand.
GGATGGCAGTGGGAAGGTCCTAAGACAGAAGTTCTCAACCTGTAGGCCACAACCCGTTTCACAGGGGTTGCATATCAGATATCCTGCATGTCAGATATTTACATTATGATTCATAACAGTAGCAAAATTACATTTATGAGGTAACAACAAAAAATAATTTTATGGTTTGGGGTCACCACAGCAGATGGAACTGTATTAAAGAGTTGCAGCATTAGGAAGGTTGAGAGCCACTGTCCTCAGAAGAGGACCTCTTGCATTATGCAAGGTAGTCACTGACAGGTGAGCTATGAAAAGGTCACTATGAAAAGAAGGGACTGTCAAATCCTCCACGAATCTCTTAGACCATATTATGACCACTTAGACCCCGTCATGACCAGGCAAGTAGACCATATCATGACCACTCAGATAGACCCCATCTTGACCACTTAGATAGACCCTATCATGACCACTTAGGTAGATTCCAGCATGACCATGCATGTAGACCACATCATGACCACTCAGATGGATCCCATCATGACCATGCAGGTGGACCATACCATGACTACTCAGATAGACCTTATCACGACAATTCAGATAGACTTCATCATGACCACTCAGATAGATCCCGTCTTGGCCACATGGGAAGAGCTCATCTTAGCTGTGCAGGGCTAGCTCGCTGTGACCAGAGAGGGAGAGATCATCTTAATCACACAGGGCTGGCTCTTCCCAACCATGCAGAGAGAGCTCATCTAAGCCACACAGAGCTAGTTCATAATGGTCACAGAGCGAGAGCTTGTCGTGGCCAAAGAGGGAAAGCTCGTCCCAACCGTACAGGGCTAGTTCGTAACAGCCATGCTGGGAGAGCTTAGGGAGACTTCATCGTGGCTGTGTAAGGAGAACTCATAACAACCGTACATGGAGATCTCGAAGTCTTGAAGAGAGAGATTGTGGTCAAAGAGAAAGATTTGGAAGAATCCAAACATCACCGGGATCTGACCCTGAAATTGACAGAACTTCTACAATAAGAGAACAGACTGAATACTTATTTGATCAGGAACAGCACAGAAATGAGCTAATTAATCTGAATCTGAATGGAGGGCTGATAGAAGAAGGCTACAGCTCTGATCAAAGTGACTGAAGTTCTGACAGACTAACCTGTCTCTCCATACTAGATTCACCATACTGAGGACTTTGAGACGTGCCAGATTAAACAGTATGAACAATGGACAAGGAAGATGGGAAGACTGAACTGTCCTTTCCTATTAGGTGTTAGCTGCTAATTGCACTGAACCATACTTAGGAGCATAAATATATTCTTAGAATGTTGGACTTTAGACTTATTATTGAAGTACTTTCTTAGGTAGAGTTTGATGCTAGGATTTTGTTGATACTAAGCACTTGGAAGGAAAAATTGTTTATCACTGTTTGCATAAGAGAACAAGGAGATGAGCAAAAAGAAAGCTGGTTTAAGTGGGTTATTTTAGGGAAACAGCTATCTTTAGAATGATAAGGTTTTTTTTTTTCCAATGTGAGCGAAAAGTATAATTTACTGTAGTCCATAAGCTGTGGAACCTATATAGCTGATAAGAAAATTCTCTCCACAAATACCAATCCCTGTTAGTAACTTTAACCATTGTATTGCTAAAATAGAAAACTTTTATACTGTTACATTTTATAGAAATTGGTACTTTAACAGAAAGTGAAGTGTTAACATCCTCTGTTGTTGGTTTTATAAACACATGAAAAAAGTAAAGCTTATGAGCATTGGGAAAGAAAGAAAGAAAAAGAGAGAGAGAGAGAGAGAGAGAGAGAGAGAGAGAGAGAGAGAAAGAAAGAAAGAAAGAAAGGAAGAAAGAAAGAAAAGAAGGGACTCTACACATGCTTCTTACACAGCCCAGACCCTCAGAGGATGCCCTACAAACTGTATGTTGTATAACAAACACACCAGCATTTGGAGACATTGTACAAAAGCAGAAGACGAAATACAGCATCAAGTTATTACATATTGATCACATGCCAAGACACCTATTTGGATCTAGGTAAAAAAAATATATTATTGAAATTAAGTGTACTACTTCCTTTTACTTGCTATAAATGGCCACTGGAAAGTCTGTGGGCACAGAAACCAGCCTGCAATAGCACTGCACAGGTGGGTGCAGGCTGCCAGGCACCACTACAATGAGCAAATATGTGGTGGGGAAATGGGAGAGAAAGAGAAGCAGAGCTGTCCACATGCTGTGGAGAGAGGTGGAACTGGAGACAAGATGGTGAACAGGCTAATGTGAGTGACCTGCACTGCCACCTGAGGCCATGTGATGTCCTGGCCTATTCTGCTGCCAAGAGCCAGGTCTGAGTCAATGGCCCTACTGCGGCCAGGGTCTGCCTTGATGTCTGTGGCCCATGTTACCACCAAAGGCCATACAGATGCCTGGGGCCTGGACTGCCGTATTAAACTACGTTGATGTCTGAGGGCCAAGCTGACAGGTCCCACCTCTCACAGGAGAGCTGGCCCTGGTGGCAGGACCATGGGAAAGCTGGCCCTGATAGCATGGGCATGAGAGTGCTGGTCCTGACTCTCACAGGAGAGCTGGCCCCAGTGGCACGGGCTCAGGAGAGCTGGCTCTGTCCCTCTCCAGCTGCCATGGGGTACAGGTGCAGGAGATCTGGCCCTGCCCTTCTCCTGAGGTGGGGGAGTCTGTCAGAGGTCCCAGGCTAACTAACTCAGCTACCACCAAGGCCCACATCCAGGGTTTTGAATTGGCACTCCCCAACATCTACCCCATGTTTAACCCACTGGAGTGTGTGAAGGGGCTGGTCCTAGGGAACCATAGCCTTAGGATCTCCATAATTTGGGGCAGCAGCAGGATATCTGAGAGGAGTTTCCACGAGGGTCCAGTATTGATGGTATGGGGGTCTCAAACCAGACCTACTTCTCATTACAATGAACATTTGCAAGTAAAGCTGTTCGGGAAAAAGGGTATACTGCCCAACACACTGAAGCTCCCAATATCACTACAATGAACAAACATGTATGTGATGGAAAGGTGACCAAGACAGAGGAGTGGTATTATTATTATTATTATTATTATTATTATTATTATTATTATTATTTGGTGGGAGGGTACAAGGGTAGAGGGTGGACATGGAAGGACTGGAAAATGAGTACGATTGTAGTACATGATGTGAAATTTCTAAAAAATCAATAAAAATTATTGTAAATAAATTTTTTTATAAAGGAAGTCTGTGTGGGGCCTTCCAGATGGCCATGTGTAATTGGAAACAATGCAATTCCAGCAGTACTTCAGTGAGCAAGGATGTAGAGAAAGGAGACTTGCCCAGAAGCTCACGGCCAACTAGCCTGGAGTACACAGCACATCAGAAACAACGAGACCTGGCCCCAACAACACAGAAGGAGAGAACAAAACTGGCTCCTGAACATTGTCCCCTGACTGCCACACTCGCATCAAGGCACATACATATACTCACACTGAGGCGCGCACACACACACACTCACACATACACAATAATAATAATAATAATAATAATAATAATTTTTAAATGTTTTTTATTTATTCTATGAAAATTTCATACATATAAACAACATCTAACCTCCATCAACTACTGCCACCCTGGACCCACCAACCCATCTTTCTCAGAACTTCATATCTTCTTCTTTTTTTAATAGTGATATTATTAGTAGTCCCCTGTGTCCAATTGCCAATGATAACGCAAGCATTAGAGTGGGGCTGTGGACCAGAGCATGGGCAGCCTACTAGTGGCCACACCCCCAGAGAAAAGTGATCCTTTATCCCTCAGAGGCTAACAACTCCCCATAGCATTTTAGCTAGATGTGGGGTTTAGGAGCCCTTCCCCAAATAATTGTTTAATGAAAGTGTGTGTGTGTGTGTGTGTGTGTGTGTGTGTGTGTGTGTGTGTGTGTGTGTGTGTGTAGGCCAGAGCATAATTTCAGGTGCTGTCCACTTGTTTTGTTGTTTACACAAGGTCTGTACTGGCCTGTAGCTCACCAAGTAGGCTGAGCTGGCTAGCCGGTGATCCCCACGTATGATGGTTAGTTTTGTGTAACTTGACATAAGCTAGAATCATTAGAATAGGGACTCTCAATTGAGAAAATGCCTCCATAGAACTGTATGTAGATGGTTTTTTAATTAATAGATGTGGAAGGGCCCAGCTCACTGTGGGCAGTGCCATCCCCAGGCAGGTAGCACTGGGTTGTAAAAGAAAGCAAGCTGAGTAAAGCCATGGGAAACAAGCCAGTAAGCAGCACTCCTCCCTGGCCCCTACTTCAGTTCCTGCCTCCAGATTCCTTCATTGAGTTCCTGTCTTGATATCCCTCCATGATGTATGTTGGCCTCGAAGTGTAAGATGGCATAAACCCTTCCCCACCTAAGTTGCTTTTGGTCAGAGTGTTTTATTACAGCAATGGAAAGGAAACTAGAACAGATGGAGAGTCTCTAAGTTATGGAAACAATGGAAAAGAACAGAGGTGGACATTGCTACTTATTGGAATTCTGTTTGTGCCTGTAGCTGAATCAGAATTACGCTGCTCTATCCAACTTTCACAGCAACCTTATAGGCAGGTAGGCATTGTCATCACCATAGTCATCATTATCACCATCATCATTCCCATTTTACAGATAACAAGACTGAGTGTAGCCAAAACCACCCAGTTCTGGAATGGGAGAGGTGACTTTAAAACCAGGATATTCAAAGGCCCCGTATGCAAAGCTCTCTACCTACAAAGAGTTCCCCAGAGATCAGAGGACTGAGCCACCTGTACCAGGCAGAGGGATCTCCCCTGGTTATAGGAGCCCAGGGCATCTGTGGACAAAGTAGGCCTTTCATATTCCCAAGCCAACCTGGAGTCTGTCCTTTCTCCTTGTCACATCTGGACTGGGTTAGGCTGGCCTGGGGATCTGCATATCCCCAAGGAAAGCCTAGAAACACCAGGAAACGGCAGCTATGACAACAAAGACATCCACATGGAACTGAGACAAAATACTTCAGAGGGCCAGGAGTGCTGACAGCCAGGCAGCTGCCCCTCCTGTGCTGTCTGCTGGGAGTCATCGTCACCACACAGCAGTCTCAACGATGCCTAGCTTTGTCATCTAGGACATCAAAGGGTTCTTTTGAGCTAAAATCACCAGAGGGTCTTTGGAGGACTCCAAAAGCTAACAGAGCCCCACATGCCTGGAATAGAGATGGCAGTGGCTGGTGGTGGCAGGCCAGGGCCCTGTGGGCTCCTTCCCAAAGGGGACTATTGGGGGAAGGCACACCTATGGGCTCAGTAAGATCGCTCGATCTTTCTCTCCCTCCCCGTGTGTGTGTGTGTGTGTGTGTGTGTGTGTGTGTGTGTGTGTGTGTGTGTGTGTGTGTGTGATGGTTAACTAAGGACAGGACAAAGGGATGGATGTGGATGAATGTGTAGAGATAAGGGGATGAAGTCATCTCATTCTGGGTTGGTTTATCAAATGAGGATCCATCCTTGCCTCGTAACATTAGATTTTAATAGTCCATTGACCCACAGTCTCCACTTTAGGAAAAGATGCAATGGAAAAATGCTAGAAAGTTTTGGGGTAAGGTATAGGTTCTGCCTGGCACGTAGGGCTACATTCATCCAGTTTCCCTATGGGTCTATAATCCCTGTTGTGCAGGTACCAACAGCCATATCCAATGTCCAGATTTTTGATGTTGCATCTACAGAGTTCATATTCATGACTGCACAATCAAGTTATAAAAACACCACAAAATTATTTCACAATGTTTTAAGTAAGTTTTTGATTCTGTGTTGGGTCACATTCAGTCTATCCTGGGGTGCATGTAGTCCAGAGCTACGTGTTGAACACACTTGATGCTCTCCAAAGGCAATTCAACCTGGATTTGGGGTGTGGCACAAGGGTAGACTGGTAGAGTACAAAATAGCTTGAGTTCACCCAAGCTTCTCAAAAACAAAACAAATTCTACAAGGCACACAACAAACAAAACCACAGGGGTACTGGTCTCTGATTCTACTTGTGCATGGGCACCTTTCTGTTCCTGCCTATGACTCATCCCAAGAGACTGAAGCAGATGCCCTGGCCTCAAGAGCTCCCTGCACAGCAGAGTAGAGAGAGCAGTGTTGTGGCTTAGAAGAAAATGGCCTCCAAAGGGAGTATCACTACTAGGAGGTGTGGCCTTGTTGAAGGAAATGTGTCACTGTGGGGACGGGCTTTGAAGTCTCTTTTGCTCAAGCTTCCTTCAGTGTGATACTTCCTGTTGCCTGCAAGATGCAGGACTCTCAGCTATTTTTCCAGCACTATGTCTGCCTGCATGCTGCCATGCTCCCTACCATGATAAGACTGGACTGAACCTCTGAAACTGTAAGTGAGCCGCCCCAATTAAATGTTTCTTTTGTAGGAGATGCCATGGTCATGGTGTCTCTTCACTTTAATAATAGCCCAAACTAAGATAAGTATACACAAGTGACAACAGATGCAAGATCCAGAAAGGGGGAATCACATGGTTAGTGCATGGGGCAGCTAGGTCAGAAAACATCTTAGAGTGCAACAGGACAGAAAGGAGCTCTCTTGGGAGGGTAGGCCCATTGAGAGTAGCACCTGGGAAGGCATAACCCAGAAGAGCAGGAACCAGAGAGGGTAGAACTCAGGGAAGGTAGAATCAGGAAAGACAGAACCCAAGGTTGAGGAAGCCAGTGAGGCTGGAACAAAGGAAACAGAACCCAGGGAGAGTGGGAAACACGAGGGCAGAACCCACAGGAGGGAAGTGTTAGATTTGGGATGGGGCAGGTGGTTCACGAGGACACTGAGATGGATTTCTGGGGACTAAGGAATTTATCAGAAGAACTATTTAATGTCTTAGACAGACAGAGACAGACAGACAGACAGACAGACAGACAGACAGACAGACAGACAGACAGACAGAGCAGTAACAGCATGGTGGGGTCTCTGAGGAAAATCAGAGCCCACTTGGTGGAGAAAGGACTATCTCTTCTGCCCTTGGAGAATGCTGGCAGGTTTACAGCCAGAGCCTGCAGCTAGGATCTCTAGTTCACCAGCAAAAGGCTGGGAAAGGTATAGGGAATAGAATGTGAATTCCTTGGACTTAAGTTCACTTCCCAGGTGAGATTTTGTGGCACTTGTAAACCTGTTCACTGAGGACTCCCAGACACGTAAGGCGCCTGTCAGTATTTGTGAGAGAAGGGCTGAACTGAGCCTGGATTCTAACATTATCCAGGGAAGGCAGAACCAGGGAAGGCCCAATAACACGAGGAATCCTAGAGCATACGGCCAAAATCTAGTTTGGTTGCTGGTCAGGTAACTCCAATTTCTATGAGAAGGAAGTCATGCCAGGTGTACAAGAGGCCCCCACGAAGCCTCTTTACCTTTTCCATAAGTGGAGTCCCCAGCTTCAAGTCTCGTCCATGCTCCTCCGGACAGAATGAAAAGATTCGGAGAAACCTTTTTCCAGGTGAGCACTGCTGTCAGTGTCGTGGATGAGGGAATTGCAGTGAAGAATGGATCTCCTGGACCAGAACTCAACCTGGGAGCAGGGCCTGATGAAATCCTGGGAGTAATCAAGCCGGAGTTGTCACTCCCATAGTTCTGGAGTGTCCCTAGGGTAACACTGTAACATTCCAGCAGAGCTCGGCCAGATGGTGAAGAATGGTGAAAAGTGAGAACATATGTGGGAATGCAGCTTCAGACTGCTGGGCTAGGCACGCCAGCAGAGGCTCCAGGTAGCTGCCAGTCCCCATGCACCTGCAGGAAGAAGACTGCGAACCTGGCTCCTCCACTGCTCTGTTTCCAGCCCCAGGAGAACCTCCACAGTGGGAGGCAGTGGGCACAGAGGGGACCTCATCTGTTACCCACTGAACTGGGCCTGGGGATGGTGATGTCCTACCAGAAGGCAGAAAGAACATGAGAACTTCCCAGCCTAGCCGCTGCTGACTCATGCCTTCTCCTAGCCTCGGTTTCCCTTTTTTTTTTTTGCACAGCAAGGGAGAACTGGAAAGCCTGGATTCTCTCTACCTCTGCAACACTGAACTCTCCATCCTAGAAAAGACTCTTGAGTGCCTGCCTGACCAGGGGCTTCACAAATGTTCTGCTGTCCCATTCGGCTCTCACCTGGCTCCTATGAGAGAGGCCTTCCTGGCCCTGTGAAGAATCTTGGTTGGCTTTGCCGGCGTAAGAGGCTTATCCAAGGTCTGTCGCACAGGGAGGCAGATGCAGAGGCAGGATTCTAAGGCTGTTTGAAACCATGACCTATGTCATTCTTCCCAGGATTCCTTTCCAGTGAGGCTGGGAACCGAGGCAGGAGGAGAGAACAGCAGTTCTCAGAGTGTGACCCTGATCTCAGGACTCTGGAAGCTGAGCCATGGAACTGTGATTCTGACATGGAGTACTGGCCTGGGCCACAGTGGCTTTGAGGAAAGAACCACACTGGCCATGAGGAGATCAAGTTAGACCACTCTGGTTCCTGTGACCTCCAGTTCCCTCAGAGCCTTCTTCAAACAAACAAAAAATACATACATACAACTACATATCATGTGTGGGGTTTTTTGTTTTTTTTTTTTTTTGTATATGTTCCTGTGAGTAGGTGCATGTGCACATGTGTGCTTCTGGAGGCCAGAGTGCAACCTTGAGTATTGTTCCTCCTTAGGAACAGTCTCTCACTGAAACCTGAAGCTCAACCAGCTAGGCTAGCCTGGCTGACCAGTGATCAGCCTGGGTCTGCCTTCCCAGAACTGGAATTACTGGTGTGCACACCACACTGGGCTTTCTTATGTGGTGAAGTCAGCCCTTTATGCTTTCAAGGCAAGCACTTTACTGATAAAGCCATCTCCCAGCCTGGAGGCCTCCTTTTGACCAAACCTCTGGTCTGCCTTGTCCATTTGTAGAGAGAAACCTGAGTCAATTTAGAGCGAACCCCTGCCCTCCGTACCTGGCCACCCTTTATAGCCAACTCCCTACCCACAATCTCTGATCATTCCTGTCTGTCTTCAACAGAATGCCCTGACCTGGATGGCTCCTCTTACTTGTCATCTATCCATTGCCTCTCACTATGACCTTGTCATACTCAGGGTGGTAGCTGTCACAATGATCCTAACACTTAGCAAGTTATTTCTTGCTGCTCTACCAAGTGTCTCAGTGACTTTGTCCTTGGCAAAGTTCAGGGGTCTCATTCTCCTTTCCCTGGGTCAAAATCCTGTATCTCAAGCTGAACAGACCCCAGAGGAGAGTCTGAATGAGCTCAGAGAATAATTTCCTTAGTCAGACTCGGTGTCTGATGGCTACAAAGTGCCCCACCCTGTTGGGGCACATCCTGGAGGCAGCTGGGGTAGCTGTCTGGCATGAGCTCTGACCCTGATTCCACTCATATTCCTGTCCTCTATCCTGATGTCAGGACACAGGACACAGGATGCCCCCTGCAAGCATTCTTGGTACGACCTCCCTGGGGATCCCTGTACAACTCACTGTGACCTTTACTTAGAAACCAATCTCTGCCAGACACTGTGTGGGTGGCCAACACAAGATCACAGAGAGACTGGGTCAGCTGGGACTGGTGTGCCCAGGCCATGGGCCCTCAGGGGACAAAGGCAGCCCAGATGGGTGGTAGCTACAAAAGACAGAACCATCTAGATCACAGCATGTTGTTAATCAGTTAGGTCAGATCCTGAGAGGGACAAGGCCATTCCAAAATAACTTCCTATCTCCAAACAAACACTTTTTCTCCCTGGAGATTTGGGACAGTGCCCAGGGATCTTGACCTGTAACTGGTGTTTGCTGGTTGCAGGTTGTCTCAGACAGGATTCAGAAGACTTTTACCAGCTGAACAGATGACCTTGGCCAAGTCGTCCTATCCCTGAGCCTCTGTCGCCCTATCTGTGGAGTGGGGTCACATCTGAGGACCCATCAGAGTCAGTAGGGGCCTGAGCAGTTGGTTTTCAGATGTCAGGGACTCGGAGATGGCAGTCTTAGTGAACTACTAGCAAGTTCACTAACAAGCATGCCACATTTTATTATGCCAGGGAGTCGAGAGATAGCTCTGAGGCCCGAGGGAGCTCTCCAGCTAATGAGGAGGTCACCCACCCAAGACATGTGTGCTTATAAACCGCCTGGGCAGAAATGAAGATATTTTAAAGAGACACTTGTGTCCCTCAAACTACCAGACGGTTGGAATAATGGACCCAAAGAATTAGAGGTTTGTCCAGGAATCTCATGCTGAAAGGAGGAAAAGATGGCAGCCAGGAGGGGGTCTGCCATCTGGAAAAGAGATTTACAGCTAGTCAGACAATTTACAGGATGAGGCGGAGTCCACACCATGACATCTATGGTGGGTGGGGTCACATGATAATCTGAACTGCTTAGGCAAGCATACCCCTGGCTCTCTACTTCAATTTTAATCTCACTTCAGTAGCCCAAAAGTGGACCAAAGGGGTCACTGGGCCTTTGTTCTTCTCCCCAATGTGGCCACACTGAAAAAAGACTCTCCTTTTTTTCTGCACCCCCCTTCTACTAGTTTCACTGCTTTACCCTTGAGGACAGGTGGTTAAATTTGACTTCTTGGGGTACAGAGTGTGACCCCCAATTCAGTAACACGCTGAAAACTGAGATGTTTGGAATTCATGGGTCAGCAGTCTTGGGCAGTGAGGGGGAAATGGGTTGCCAGGGAAAGAGGTAGCAGGCCAGGGGCAGACACCTGGCTGGGAGGGGAGCCTTCTGTGTGTCATCTGCACTAACAAGACACAGAACACCTCCTCCTGTCCACAATGCACAGGAAGCTGCTCCTAAGCAAATTAGCCTTGATTGGTTGCCCCCCTCAAACTCACAGCAGTCTTGGGTATCCTGGGTGCTCTCTGGATATTTCCAGACAAATCACCCAGTGGAGGCACCCACTGAGAACAGGGCTTTTCATCCACCCAATGCTCAGTACCAGCCAAAACCGTCCTGCCATCAGTCTTTCACTTCTTCATGCTCCAAAACTGGTGACCTACACACAGCCAGAGCACGCCGGCCCAGAGCCACACTGGCCCTCTCAAGTCACCCACTCCCCTCCAAAGGTTGGACTCCTTGTCACTTATCAGAATGACTGGAGTGGAAAAGCAGAGATAACACAGCTGATAAAATGCTGTGTGATGACCAGAATTTAACCCCCCAGAATCCGTGAAAGATGCTGAGCATAGTGGCATGCACTTACCATCCTGGTGCCAGAGATGGAGACAGATGGACCTTAGGCTCACATGCTAGCCACCCGGAGCTATTTAGGGAGCTCCAGGGCAGTGTGACAGTAGACAGAATCTTTTTTTCTCTTTTTTATTAATTTATTTTTTTTACATTCCAATCCCAGGAAACCCTCCCTTCTTCCTTCCCACTCCTTCCACTCCCCCTCCTCCCATCTGCTCCACGGAGAGGGTAAGTCCTCCCCTAGGAAGTCTACTAAGTCTGTCCCATCATCTTGTTGAGGCAGGACCAAGGCACCTCTCCACTCCCCCACATCTCTGTGTCTAGGCTGGGCATGGTATCTCTCCATATAGAATGGGCTCCACTAAGTCAGTTTTTACATTAGTGTTAGGTTTTGGACCCACTGCCAGTGGCCTCATGTATTGTCCCAGTCGCACCATTGTCACCTATATTAAGGGAGTCTAGTTTGGTCTTATTAGATTCCCAATTTGTCATACCTGAGTCAGTGATCTCTCACTAGCTCGGGTCAGGTGATTCTGTAGGTTTCCCCATCATGGTCTTGATGCCTTTGTTCATATTTTTGCTCCTCCCTCACTTTGATTGTACTCCAGGAGCTTGGCCCATTGGTTAGTCGTGGATTTCTGCATCTGCTTCCATCTGTTTCTGGAAGAGGGTTCAAGCTTCTCTGGAGTTACAGATTGTAGGTTGGGTATCTTTTGCTTTACTTCTGGTATCTACATATGAGTGAGTACATAATTATTTGTCTTTCTGGTTTTGGGTTATCTCACTTAGGATTTTTTTTCTAGTTCTGCCCATTTGCCTGTGAATTTTAGGATGTCATTGTTTCTTACCACTGAGTAGTACTACATTGTGTAAATATACCACATTTTCTTTATCCATTTTTCAATTGAGGGGCATCTAGGCTGTTTCCAAGATCTGGCTATTACAAATAATGTTACTATGAGTAAATGTCCTTGTGGTGTGAATGTGCATCCTTTGGGTTTATGGCCAACAGTGGTATTGCAAGGTCTTGAGGTAGGTTGATTCCTAATTTTCTGAGAAGTCACCATACTGATTTCCACAGTGGCTATACAACTTTGCACTCCCACCAGCAAGGGAGGAATGTTCCCCTTTCTCCACATCCTCTCCAGCATAAGCTGTCATTGTCAGCTTATGTCATGGGTGCTTTTGATTTTAGCCATTCTTATCAGCTAAGATGGAATCTCAGAGTGGTTTTGGTTTGCATTTCCCTGATGACTAAGGATGTTGAGCATTTCCTTAAATGTCTTTCTGCCATTTGAGATTGTTCTGTTGAGAATTCTCTGTTTAGAACTGTACCCTATTTTTTATTGGATTATTTGGTAGTTTGATTTCTAGTTTCTTGAGTTCTTTGCATATTTTGGAGATCAGCCCTCTATTAGATGGGCTGATAGAGGGCTGATGGGGTTGGTGAAGATCTATTCCCATTCTGTAGGGAGCCATTTGCCTTGTTGACCATGTTCTTTTCTTTACAGAAGCTTCTCGATTTCTTTTTTTAATTCTTTAATTACTACTCATATTTCAAGAGGTCTCATTTATTAATTGTTGCTCTCAGAGTCTGTGCTACTGGTGTTCTATTTAAGAAGTGGTCTCCTGTGCCTATGTGTTCAAATGTATTTCCCACTTTCTTTCCTATGAGGTTCAGTGTGGCTGGATTTATATTGAGGTCTTTGATCCATTTGGACTTGAGTTTTGTGTGTGTCAGTAGATATGGATCTATTTGCATTCTTCTGACAGTAGACAGTATCTTAAGGAATGACATCTGACATAGTTCTCTGGCCAACTTGAAGTGGCACATGTGAATACTTACACACATAGTGGTAGCTTGTGTGTAATTGGTTCCTATAATCTCACAAGGGGTGGCACTATTAGAAGGTCTGAAGCTGTTGGAGTGGGTGTGGCCTTGTTGGAGGAAGTATGTCACTATGGGGATGGGCTTCGAGGTCTCCTTTGTTTAAGCTATTCCCAATATCAATGGACTTCCTGTTGCCTGCAAGATGTAGCACTTTCAGCTCCAGCAACACATTTGCCTGCATGCTGCCATGCTCCCCAACATGATAATGGACTGAACCTCTGAAACTGTAAGCGAGCCACCCCAATTAAATGTTTTCTTTATAAGAGTTGCCATGGTCACAGTGTCTCTTCACAGCAAGAAAAAACCCTAACTTAGACACACATGTACACACACACACACACACACACACACACACACACACACACACACACACAAAGAATCCAAAGAAACAAATGGCTAGATAAATCCTAAGAGGACCTTTGGGCCGATTCTGTCTTTCTAAAGGTTGGACCCCAGCACTGGTATCTTTCAAATGTATTGGATTTCATGGCCAACCAGAGAATAGTTGATTTAGAAGCTATCTTAGTTTCATTCCTGTTTCTGTGATAAAGACAAAAGCAATTTAAGGGTAAAAGTGGTTGTTTTAGATCATAGTTCCAGGTTATGTGCATATGTAGTGGAAATCAAGGTATCTAGAACATGAGGCAATATTACATCTACAGTCATAAGAAGAGATCATGAATGATCACTTGCTTGTGCTCAGCTCCTTTTCTCTACTCTTACAGTTCCATATGTCATTCCTAGGGAATGGTGTCGCCCACAGTGGGTATATCTTCCCACCTCAATTACCATGACCAAGAAAATCCCCTACAGATATTCTCAGAGGCTAACTTTAATCTAGTGTTCTCAACCTTCCTAATGCTGTGACCTCCAATCATAAAATTATTATTATTATCACCATCATCATCATCATTATTGTTTTTTTGTTTTTCAAGATAGGGTTTCTCTGTGTTGCTTTGAAGCCTATCCTTGCACTCTCTCTGTAGACCAGTCTGGCCTGGAACATAAAATTATTTTGTTGCTACTTCAGAACTGTAAGTTCACTACTGTTATAAATTGCAATGTAAATATCTGATACTCAGGATTTCTGATATTCCACCTACAGAGGGGTCAAGTTGCATAGGTTGAGAACCACTGATCTGGACACTCTCTCACAGGTGCGCCTAGAAGCCTGTAGATAATTAACACTAACCATCACAGAAGCCCAAGGTCAGGGTCAAAATGATTCACACTTTCACTAAGACAAAGGCTCAGAGGATTGCTCAATGACACCCAGGTGGTCCTCGGTGTGCAATCTTGGACTCAGTATTCTGGACATGCCATTTATCCCAAACATGGTGACTTCCAAGTTACTGCAATGACAAGCCAAAGTCTCACTACCTCCACCCGTTTAAATCCTTCCTCAGCCCAGCTACTTGACAGATTCCTTGTAGCCCGCTGTCCCCAGGGTCAGTATTTGTTTTTGTTCATATGCCCCAGTTCTGAGAGTGTATCCTTACAGAAAGAGAGAAAGGAGAAAAAAAACTGTAGGAAAAAACAGGGCAGAAACAGCAGCTGAAGGGAGTTGGTCCTTAGGGCAAACATCTCTCAGAACAAGGCCCTGTGATCATGGCATTAGGGAAGTACTTAAGATTTGGACCAGCGGTTGGAAACAATGTTTTCTTTTGTCCCATGACAGACCATTGGCCTGCCTGCAATGTCCCTAAGAAGGTTGCAGACCAATATAGCCCTGTAGGATATTACAAGGACTCCGTCCCCACCCTGATACTTGCTGGCCTTCTATGAGGTCAGTTTCCCCATCTATAACATCACCCTTCATACTGCTCCATCAGCACTCTGATGCCACCCCCAGCTCCAGTGTGGCAAGAATCCCCAATGTCCTGAGCCCCACCCCACCCCTGAATGGTATGCTTGAAGAGGCTCTGGGTTACAGAAGCAACTTGCCATCCTGAAATCTTCCCCATTCTAATCACTTTTTTTAAACTCCACAAACACAATCTCTGCACCATGATCAATTATTTAGCATAAAATGATGCATCGTGTTAGCAACTAGATGGCATTAGGTATGCCCCCAGAATTCTAATGACGCACCGTCACCACCAGCCTAATGCAAAGTTTCCTTTGCCTGTGTTTTTGAAGTCTTCCCAGAATGGAGAGGAGCCAAGATCTATATGCTCTGAGCTGGTGTCGGACTTAGGTGGGCCCAGGAATGTAATTAGCCTGGCCGCCACCACCACTGTGCCCCATGTCCTTGCCTGGTATTTGTTTTCTTTCTGTCTCACAAATTACTCCTTTTTGCAAGGTTGTTTATTTAATGTCAGGAGGTTATTAAACAAACTTAAAGCTTAGGACCTTAGTCAAATCAGGCAGGAGTGGGACCTGAGAAAGATGATCTAATGTTGGAGAGGCTACTCCTTCAGCCATAGTGCCCTCAGACTAGAGCTTGGAGGTCCAGCCAGAAGACAGAAGATGAGAGCTGCCCAGACATCAACCTGCTATTCCAATCCCTGAGTCCTAGGAAACTGCCTGACAGAGATCTAGAGGTGACTCTGGCTCCAGGGTGACTCCCACTGCCTCACACATCTACCCACACACGACTATCTGTTCATAATCCACAGAGTGACCACCATATGTTGAACACCTGAGGTATGCCTGGAGCTGTGGCCAGCCTTTTCCTGGTGTGTGTCAAGTCCTCAACTCTCCTAGTGTTCAGTTCTAGAAGAAAACCTAGAGGCTCAAGCAGATGCTGACACCAGCCATGCCCCGTGACTTGCATGGGGCAGCAAGCAAGCCCCAGCTGGGGTCCTGTCCCTCACACAAGGCTGACTCAGAAGTCCTCCAGATGAGGAGAATGTTGTAGATAGTGCTGAGTTTTCAGAGAAGGAAGAAGCTGACATCTGTGAGCACTGAGCTGCCCAAGCTGGGTAGATGGGCCTGCTGTCTCCCCAGGTTGTAGTCGATTGGTGGTGGTACAAATCTATATTGTATTAAAGTGCATAGAATTGGATACCAAGGTAGATAGATAAGATAGGATAAAGTCAAATTTACTATGTGGCTATTTAACAATATAATGAACTTTTTAAAAAGTTGAATATCTGCAATGAGAAACATTTTAAGCAAAACACTAAACTAGGTTTTAGAAAATGACCCTACATGTGTTTTTTGTAAAGCTTTAATATGTATGATATTTCATGTAATATAAATAAAATTCTAAATACCTATTATTATATTTATTTGTGTATGTTCATACATATCACAGCATGTATATAGAGGCCAGAGAACAACTTAAGGGAGTTGGTCTTCTCCTTCCACCATGTGGGTCCCAGATTTGAACTCAGGCCTTCAGGCTTGGCAGCAAATATTTGTACCTGCTGAGCCATCTTGCTTGCACTCATGTAAATAATTTTAATACAGAAAAAATTATCAAAAAATCTGTGTTGGGGAGGTAGCTCGGTCAGTGAAGTGCTAAAATGGGAAGACCTAAGCTGGACCCCCCCAAAAAAAGCCAGGAGAGTGTATGCATATAATCATAGCACTGGAGAAGTGGAGACAGATGGGTCCCTGGGGGTTCCTGGCCAGCCAGTCTAGCCAAATTGCAAAGCTCCAGGCCAATTACAGAGCCTGTCTCAAAAAATAAGATGATAAAGTATAAAGAACAATAGAGGTTGACCCCTGGTCTACACACACACACACACACACACACACACACACACACACACACACACACACGCAATACTTATATGCATACACACACACACACACACACACACACACACACACACACACACACACACACACGGGGAGGGGGAATGGATCTTTGAAGATATATGTGAGGGGCATGCAGTTATTTCTTTAGATAAGAGGACAACTCAAAAGTGGGAAGTTGTCACACATAAGTCACACAGCAAATGCCTTCTAGACCTGGCACCTGAACCAAACCTTCCTAGAGCTCATAGTACTAGCCAGCTGGGAAGCAGGCACAGGCTTCCTGCCCAAGGGCTCAGATCTTGCCTTCTCAGCCTGAAGCCTGGGTCCTCGCTTGCCTGATGCCATCATTTCAGCTCTTGACATGCTGCCTAATCACCCTCGTAGTGTTGAACGGGTGCCTGGCCGAGGCTTCTGATCTCAGAGATGGCTCATGGGAAAGATGACATGTTGAATTAATGTAAACTTTTTCAGATAATATCTCTGGGAAAAAAATCTTCATCTCGGGCTATTTATATACTGTTCTGAGCCTTGGGACCATTCAGGCTGATTTCCACTCACTCCGGTCTCCAAATAACCTGTCCCTTAGTGAGGTGCCCACCTCTGGGATAAGAGTGGGATCCTGCTGTCCCATTGCAGGTCATGGGAGAAGATCGATGTTGCCCTTGTCCCAGAAAGCAGCCAATCTGGGAAGGCAGGGGCCCTGTTGTGTTGGATGTTTCCTGAGCTGGTTGGATGGAGGGTTCCGACCACATCAGATTCCCATACAAAGCATAGATCTGAGAGCATGACACACAAGGCCCCTTCAGGTTTCTTCTTGCCAGGACCCAGTGAGTGTCCCCTCCTCCCCACAGTGCTGAGAGCAAGCTAGGCAATCATGGAATGGTTAAGCTGCACCCTCAGGAAATGGCAGGACACCGTACGCTGGTTCATTGCCCTAAATAGTAAGGGTATCATTACTGGAATTTGCTCTGTCCACCCCACCTCAATGGGCAAGGTGCCTTCCAGGTATGCTGGTTAAGAATTTTGGGGGTTTTGTTGTTGTTGTTGCTTTGTCAGCTTGACACAAGCCAGGTCCATTTAGGAAGAGGGAACTCCAGTTGAGAAAAATCTTCTATCAAACTGGCCTGAGGGTAAGTCTGAGGGGCATTTTATTCATTAATAATTGATGGGGAGCCCAACTCACTGTATGTGATACCACCTCTGGGCTAGTGGTTACAGGTTATATAAGAACACAGGCTGAGCAAGATGGGAGGGTCAAGACAGTAAGCAGCTCTCCTCCATGGTCTCTGCTTCAGCTCCTACCTCCAGGTTCCTGCCTAGAGTCTTCCCTGACTTCCTTTCATGCAGGACTACCAGCTGTAAGCAGAAATAAATCCATTGCCTCCAAGTTGCTTTTGGTTATGGTGTTTATCCAAGAAACAGAAAGCAAATGCAGACACCAATGAATACAAAAGTTTGGATCCCCTGAGCTCACATAAAAAACTAGTTGGAGGTTGGGGGCCTTCCTTGGAGCTTAAACGAATCTACTGCACCTGCAGAGGACCCATGTTCAATCCCCAGAACCTATATCTGGCAGCTCACAAACATCTACAGCTCCAGAACCAGGGCATCTAAAGCCCAAAAGCTTTTGGCCTTGACAGGAACTGCACTTCCATGAGCAAACCAACACTCAGACAAACACATACGCATGTAATTTTAAAATAGAAGTAAAAAAATCTTTAAAAACAAAAAAACTAGGTGTGCATGGTAGCTGTCTGTAATTGTAATCCTGGCTCTTAGGAAACAGAGATGGGGTGCAGACATAAGCTGGTTAGCTAGTCTAGTCAATCAGTTAGCTCGGAGCTCAATTGAGAGACCTTGCCTCCATAAATAAGGTGAAAAGTGATTAGGGAAGACACTCATGTCAGCTTCAGTGACTCACATGTACTTCCAGATGTACATGCACACCAGCGCACACATGCATGTGCCCATATACATGCAAACACCTGCATACACAGACACTTCACACACACATATACAAGCAACTCACAGATAGGACACAGCTCCATGCTGCTCTGCTATGTCCCTTGTGATTTCCAGCGCTAGCAGCTTGCATCACAGGCCCTTAGAAACACAGGCCCTGCCTCTGCTCTCATCTCCACCATGTCTTTCCCATGACATTGCTTAGTTATCTCATCGATGGAGGGAGGATGCTCGGCACATGTCTTAGTTGGCTCTAACTGGCACAGCAGCCTGGAGGCTTCAACAGTAGACAGACATGAGTTTCTCATTCTGGAGGCTGGAAGTCTAAACCAAGAATTAGGAGGGCCTAATTCTTTCTGGCAAGAGGCCTCCATTCTTAGGTGATCAACTTCACATAGCAGGACTGAGAAAGGGCAGAGAGAGAGAGAGAGAGAGAGAGAGAGAGAGAGAGAGAGAGAGAGAACTTAATGGCATTAATCATTAATTCTATGGGACTATGACCTTGTCTTCGTTAGCTTGGTCAATTTGACACTGTCTAGAGAAGGGAGTCTGCAGGAATGGACAGGATTGTGAATTGATGTAGGAAGACCCAGCCCCATGGGGCAGCACCATGCCTAGGCCGGTGATCCTGGACTGCATAAGAAATCCAGCTAAGCATGAGCCTGTGGACAAACCAGAAGCAGCATTCTTCTATGGTTTCTGCTTCAAGTTCCTGCCCTAACTTCCCTCAATGATGGACTGTGACCCAGAATTGTGAGCCAACTAAACCCTTTCCTCTGCTAAGTTGCTTTTGGTCATGATGTGTTTCACAGCAACAAAAAAAAAGGAAACTAGAACAGACTTCACTGAACCTTACTCACTGCCTATAAATCCCATCTCCAAATATAGGCACACCAGGGGATTGAGAACTCATGCAGTCTAGGCTGGCCTTGAACTCACTATGTAGCTATGTAGTGGAGGATGACCTTGAACTTCTGATTTTCATATCCCAAAGTTTAGGATTATAAATGTGCACTGCCACTCTGGGTTTATGTGGTGCTGGGGATGAACCCCAAGGCCTCATGCATGCCAAGCAAGCCAACTGAGATACATCACGAGCCCAATTTGGGAGTTAAAGAGAACACAGTTCATTCTACAGCACTGAAGAAGGAACCCTGGGAGCCAGGCCTAGTAGCATAGACCTAGTAGCATAGGCCTGTAATCCTCAGTATTTGGGAGACTGAAGCAAGAGGATCACAAGCTCAAAACCAGACTGGACTGCAGAGTGAGTTTAAGATCAGCACTGGTAACTTACTAAGACCCTGTCTCAAAAAATTAGAAGGGCCTCAGGAGGGTAGCTCTGTGCAGAACCCTGCCTAGCATGTGTGAGGTCTAAAGTCCATGCTCTAGGAGGAATGGTTGGAGGGATATTTTGTAACCATTTCCTGTGAACTAGAATGATCCCTGCTGAAGAGAGGACAGGTGCTCTTGCAATTTACAAGGCTGGGGAAACTCATGCAAGTCACTGGGCTCATGAATTCAGAAAGTTAGTCACAAGGCCCCTTCCCAAGATTACACAATTGATGACCAGAGGAAACCAGTAGAGCTGCCTGTAGCTGTCCTGAGTCCTTGCCCATGCTGGGGTGAACCTTCCAGTGATGCAGCTGCTTAAGTCCCCCTAATGAACTCACTGGCTCACCAAGCTGAATTTGGATGTAAGATTCTTTTTGCTCTCTATTGTCCTATCTGGCATGAATAGATGCTTGCCCACAACTCCCCAGGAAAAACCCCTTTGGGAAGACACATCCATACAGGTACTCTGATGCCCCATCCCCAGAGGATACATGTCTTCCTCTGGGGCACCTGGAGGCCTCCTGGACTCTCCTGATGCCATTTCTGCTCCTCTGTGGGAACAAATAAGGATGTTGGTTCTCTGGTTAGGATTTGCCCCAAAGCATGGCTTTGTGGCCCAAGGCTACCCTCAGTGCCTGGGCCCCTTCTCTCACCCTACCTCCCAGCTTGGTTCTGTAAAGATCAGAGTGAGAGAAGACAGAGCCCTTTGTAGAGCCCTGTAAAGCCTTGTGTTGTGCTTCAAGGCCCACGCTGGCTAAGGACCAAGGTCCCAGACCACAGACCTCACCCATCTCCCACACCCTGAGCCTGCTGCCGCTCTCCATCTGCATGCCAACTTAACATTCACAGCCAAGCATCTACTTTTAGTGGACTCCATGATTCCTACCCCTGTGCATGGCTTAAAGTCTGAGCAGAAGGGTCAGGGACACTCTTACATAAGAAAGCCATGGAGGTGCCCTTTGTGGAACCCCTCCCTCACTCCCAGAAGCTTCTAGTTCCCATGTTCCTCCTGGAGCTTGAAAGACAACCTCATCCTATAGCTGGTTGGTCCCCCAGGTTCTTTTTTTTTTTTTTTTGTTCAAATTAGGAACAAACTTGCTTCGGATGTCAATCCCTTCTCCCTCTCCCTCCCCTCCCCCCAACATCCCACCTGCCCCTGGCCATCCCCCATCCACTCCCCAGGCAGGGTAAGGCCCTCAAAAGGGGCTCCCCAAAGTCTACCACATCATCCTGGGCCAGGCCTAGACCCTACCCCATGTGTCCAGGTCAAGAAAGCATCCCTTCACAAGGGATGGGCTCTCAAAATCCCTTCTTTTTTTTAAGACTTTACATATTTAATACAATGTGTTACCTCTGTACAAATGGAAAAATATTAAGTTCAACATTTCTAGACAAATATGGCTGTTAATTATTGTACAATGCCAACTCAACATGGTAAACTGGGATTCTTTTTTCCAAAGTTGACAGCACAGCTAAAGTTTCCAAAACTTCAAATTATATATATATTTATATTTTATAAAAAGACCAATAATGGCAGTATGTTATGCATCAATAGCAGCAACAGCTTTTCCAGGTTCTGCAGTCATTTGAACAAAATTGTAGAGACATCCAGCACTCTCCATTTAAAAAAAAAAAGTAAAAAATAAAATCCCAAACAAACAGCACAGTTCTGTTACTCTTGTGGTACCTGGCACCATTTTTTTTAAAATTAGCTTCTCCATCATCATCTGGAAGGAAACCATTCTGAGCAACATCATTAAAAACAGCTCTGATAAAGCACGGTCACTACTATGTATCATAAAGCAGGTCCACATATGAGTGAGTCCATATCATGTTTGTCTTTTTGTGATTGTCCCCCAGGTTCTTAATCTGCTTTGTGGAACCCCCTCCATTCCTCCAACTCCTATGTTCCTCCTGGAGTTGAAGAACCAGCTCATCTTCTATTGGTGTGGCCCCCTCCATTCTTAACCTGTACTTCAACCTCATTCCCTGACATTGCCTTCCCCAGACACCTGAATTTGTCACCACGAGGAGGTTCCATTTGCACTGTTCGCTCCTGGACAGGACACTCATTTCTGAATGAACTAGAAGACTGTAACTGAAAACTAAAACCACTCAAAAGGCTAAGGTCTTTTGTTCTCCTCTCATATATTACATCCTGACAGAATTTCCCCTTCCTTCCTCTTCCCCCAATCTTCCCCTCCCCACTCCCCTCTCTCCCACATCCACCCCTGACTCTGTCTCCCCTCAAAAAAGAGCAGGCTTCCCAGGGCATACTGTGACATCAAGGCTGAATGCGGCAATCCAGTGTGAGAAAAGGGGTCCCACCTAACAGATGTCTACAGAACATTTCACCTAAACACAAAAGCATATCTTCTAAGCACCACATGGAATATTCTCCAAAACTGACCACATACTCAGTCACAAAGCAAATCTAAACAGATACAAGAAAATTGAAATAACTCCATGTATCCTATCAGACCATGTATTAAAGCTGGATTTCAACAACAAGAGGAACAACAGAAAGCCTACAAACTCAAGGAAACTGAACAATTCCCTACTGAATGCTACTGGATCAATGGGTCAATAAGAAAGAAATTAAAGATTTCCTAGAATTCAATGAAAATGAATGCACAACATATCCAAACTTATGGGACACAATGAAAGTGGTGTTAAGAGGAAAGTTCACAGCTCTAAGAGCCTGCATAAAGACATTGTAAAGACCTCAGAGTAGCAACTTAACAGCACACCTGAAAACTCTAGAACAAAAAGAAGTGAACACACTCAAGAGGAGTAGATGACAGGAAATAATCAAGCTGAGGGCTGAAATCAGTAAAACAGAGACAAAAAGAACAATATGAAGAATCAGTGAGACAAAAAGCTGGTTCTTTGAAAACAAAAGCAGAAAGACAGAAAAAACCCTCATCCAAACTAACCAAAAGGCAGAGAGAGAATGTCAAATTAACAAAATCAGAAATGAAAAGGGGAACATAACAGACACCCAGGAAATCCAAACAATCATTGGGTCATACTTCAAAAACCTGTACTCCACAAAATTGGAAAATCTAAAAGAAACTGACAATTTTCTCAATAGATACCACTTACCAAAGTTAAATCAAGATCAGACAAACAACTTAAATAGACTCATAACCCCTAAGGAAATAGAAACAGTCATCAAGTCTTCCAACCAGAAAAGCCCAGGACAAGATGGTTTTAGTGAGGAATTCTACCAGACTTTCAAAGAAGACCTACTGCCAATGCTCCTCAAATTATTCCACAAAATAAAAACAGAAGAAACATTGCCAAATTCATTTTATGAGACCACAGTTACCCTGATACCCAAACCACACAAAGATTCAACAAAGAGAATTACAGACCAATTTCCCTCATGAACATTGATGTAAAAATGCTCAATAAAATACTCACAAATCGAATCCATGTTTAAAAAAAGCTGTGTGGTGGCACGTGCATGTAATATACCACTGAGGAGACAGAGACAAGAGGATTCCCGGAGCTGGTGAACAACTTAGTAACATCTGTGAACACTGGGTTCACTGTGACCCAAGGTCTTAGTTTTGTTTCTGCTGCTCTAACAAAATAACATGACCAAAAACAATTGGGAAAGGAAAGGGTTTATTGGGCTTACACATACTGATCACAGTCCATCATTGACTGAAGCCAAGGCAGGAACTCAAGGCAGGAACTGAAGCTGAGACCATGGAAGAATGCCTCTAACTGGCTTACCCCAGTGGCTTGCTCAGCCCGCTTCCTTATCCTATTCTTTTTCAGATAACTCTTCTCTGCATCAAGCTGACAAAAGTAATCAACACAACCTAGTTTAAAAAGTAAAATTGAGAGTGATCGAGAAAGATACTCACATTAACCTTGGCATATGCATGTGTGTATGGGTGCATGCACAGATGCACACACACACACACACACACACACACACACACACACACACACACACACACACACAGATCTCCCTACCTGATTTACATGGTTCGTGTTCCTCTTCTTTTCTACTCCCAAGTCCAACTCAGAGTATTCTCACTCCTGTATTTATTCACTCACTCACTCACTCACTCACTCATTCATTCATTCATTCATTCCTACTGTGTACAGGTGTCATCCAGGCCCTGGGGAGGCAATGTGGAGCCTGATGGATGTGTTCCAAATGATGTTCAATGAGATCGTGCTGTGATTCCAGGATGTCAGTTTTGGAGTGCATTGGTTTTTCTGGCTCCCCTGGGTCCCTCTGCAGGCATCCCTGATCAGTAGGTACATGGCAGGACTTAGCTATCAACAGTCTGGACAAACACATCTGTCACTTTTGCCCAGACCCAAGGACAGAGTACCCAAGCTGCCTAGCAACCAACCAGGGGGCTTGCTCCATTCACCCCTGTGAAGCCTTTGCCCAAAGTAGTTTGTCTGTGGTTGTGGCTAAGATCATCACCATCCCCACAAGCACTCTGCCTCAGGCTCCTACTTGAGTTCCCGCTGTGACATCCCTCAGTGATGGACTGTGACCTGTAAATATAAACCAGATAAGCCCTTTCCTCTCCCAAGTTGCCTTTGACCAGTGTTCTATCACAGTGACAGAAATCGAACTAGAACATGGACGCTCTCTTATGAGGCAGGTGAAAAGGACCCTGGAAGGAGAAGTTTTCAGTATTTTGATGGGGAGGATGCAACTTCAGATAGTCTCTGTGCTGCTGAAGTGTGGAGAAGGAAGCAGGAAGCTACTGAAGATGTCTCAAAGACAGCAGACCAAGGGGGACTTGCTATGGGGTAAGCAACAAGCAGCATGAAAGGTATAGGAGGAGACGAAGAAACGCAGGGCACTGGACATATGGGCTCAAAGGAACAGTGGGATTTCCCCCTCCACCACCCTTACAAGGACACTTGTGATGGCCATGGACCCACTGGATAGCTAATCCAGGTTCCTCCGCCCTTCTCTGTGTAGTCATACCTACAAAGTCCCCTTTCCCATAGAAAGTTACCCTGACAGGTTCTGTATTTCCAAGGATCCGGATGTGGGCATTTGGGGACATTATTCATCAACCACAGTGAGTCATGTGTTGAGCATTAACTCAGAGTCAAGCTCCAGGCTGGTATTTCACAGTGAGTAGGCAGGCGCAGGGCCTGCCCTCTTGCAACCTCGGAGAGCATGAGTGTAGGGCTGCCATAGGCATGTGAGGATTCTTGACTGGCTGCCTCTCACATGTATGGCAGGAGGGGGAATTGGATTGTGCAGGGCTTGGAAGATTGGGGGGCTTGAACATACTAAAAACCTGGGCCATTGATGATGACTAATCAGAGATACCCAGAGCTAGGAGCCCAAGAATGTCAGTGGTTAACTCTTTGGTTATCCAAGCTCTGAAGGCCCAGGGGTTTTAAGAAGTAACCCCAGGCAACAGAATCATAATATTAAATATTAAATAATAGGTAAGTAATCTACAAATACAGGCAGGGGTATCTAGGCACCTCCCTTTCTCCACCACCATCCCCTGCCGTGTGTGTGTGTGTGTGTGTGTGTGTGTGTGTGTGTGTGTGTGTGTGTGTGTGTGTGTCTGTGTGTGTCTGTGTGTGTCTGTGTGTGTCTGTGTGTGTCTGTGTGTGTGTGTGTGTGTGTGTGTGTGTGTGTGTGTGATGTATCATTTTGTATGGTGTGGTGTACGCATGTGTATGAAGATGTGTGCACCCATGTGGCAACCAGAGTACAGCCAATATCCTCCCCCTTCACTCTCTACCTTATTCCCTTCACACAAGTCCTCTATTGAACTTCAAGCTAGCCATTTTCGCTAGACTGGCCAGCCAGGAAATTACTTAGATCCACCTGTCTCCAGCACACAACACTGAAGTAACAGACACATGCCCAGCTTTTATGTGGGTACTGGGGATTTGAACTCATGTCTTCACGCTGTAGTAGTAAGTGTTCTCTTACCCACTGAGCCATTTCACCAGCCCCAGGCATGTGTCTTGAATATGCTGGTACTGGGTGGGAGCTGAGCTAAGCTGGGTAGAAGTCTGGGAACAGATGTTCCTAACACTGTCAGGAGAGGCAGTGAGTGGCAGAAACTGGCACCTCCCATTCCTACCCCCAACCCTTGCCCACACTGTCCTAACACCCGGGTGAGTGTGGCATTGTAACACACTGGGTCTTCTTTTTATTATTGATGAAGTGTGGTCAGTCCCTCTGTCTTTCTCCTTAACCTTCCTCTCAACTGTTCTGTATTTTCCCATTTAAAGTCTCTCCATCACAGAAGAAAAAGTCCCCTGCATCTCACCATCATGACTGGACTCGACCAGCGGCAAATTTGTATGTTGGGGGATAGCACTCTCATCCCTGCTCTGTAGTTCTCGGGGACAGAGGGAGGTCAGAACCCAGCCACTCTGGGAGCACTTGGGAGGGTTCCAGCAACCCCTGTTCCCACAGGAACCAAGGGGTACCAGGGGGTGATGAAGAACACACACACACACACACACACACACACACACACACACACACACACACACGGGGCTGGGCATGCAACTCAGTTGGTAGAGTGTTTGACTAGTATGCACAAAGCTGTGGGTTCCATATGGACCTCCACACCATACAGGGTATGGTAGAGTTTTCCTGTAACCTCAGTAATCAGGAGATTGAGTAATCAGGCAAGAGAATCAGGAGTTCAAGTTCCTCAGCTACTTAGCAGGTTCTAGGCTAGCCTGAAATACTTAAGACCCCTCTCAAAGTAGAAACATGGATAGATAGATAGATAGATAGATAGATAGATAGATAGATAGATAGATAGATGAAATAATCATGGCTGGAGAGATGGCTCACTGGTTAAGAGTACTGGCAGCTCTTCTAGAGGACCAGGGTTCAATTCCCAGCACCCACAGGCAGCTCACAGCTGTCTAAAACTACATTTCCAATAGATCAAATTTTCTCTTTGGCCTCCACAGATACTGCACACATGTGGCACATAGACACACATACAGATAAAACACCCATACATGTGAAATAAAAATTGTTTTTTGAAAGTTATGGTAACAATTTTTAAAAGGAATAGAAACTCTATGCTGGCTTTTGAATATCAGAGCTTTATGAGGTAATAAAACTGGGGTGTTTCTACCCACTTGTAGGTAAACTGAGTCCCAGAACTTGAGCACGAGCCAGTTTCAGTGTCAGTAAAGACTGACGGACTGGTATTCTCGAGGTGCTGCTGCCTATTCCCTTTGGATCTTCTAGGGCTACACTTTCATTTTTCAGTGTGCATGTTACAGGCGCAGAGGGAAGCTGCAGAGACGCCCAGATCCCTGTGTCTGGAGCATGTACACTGAGTATGCATGTGATCGAATCAGGTTCTGCAGGCTTCTCTTCCTGCACCCCAGGCTACTACTCACCTGTAACATGGCTCCTCGGCACACCAACGTGGACTTTGTCTCACCAGTGTATGGCGCAGGCCTAGGAGCCTGGGTCTCCAGCATAGGGTGGGAGGGTTTGAGCAGAATTAGCAAGGTCATCATACCCTAGCTCAATGTCCCTTGCCTGAGGACCACCACCTGGTATTCTACTGTGGAGGAGGACCTCCATTAGACAGGAAATGACATGCAGAAGTCTAGGCCCCACTCTCACCCATGAACTTCTTCTCAGGTGGGGAACAGACAGTGACAAGAAAAGACACAGCAGTGCAGAGGTAAGGGAAACTGAGGCAGAGAAGGGGATGGAGCAACAGTGAGACGAGTGAATGAATGGATGGACGCATGAGCATACCTCCCAGATAGATCTAAATTCAGACCTTAGGCCAGTTATTTACAGTATCTTAAACTGTGGAGCACACCCCCACGTGGGGGCAGTCACCAAAAAACTGGTGAAGCAACAGCTTTCTCTACGTTCAATGGCCAAAAGTTAATCAAAAATCAAAAGGTATAATGAATCTGAGATACTCTGGGTAGTGTTAAACCATGTTGCATTATGGGGCTTTCTTGCATGCTCACTTCGCACTGCCTCACAATGCCAGCAAACGCGTCCTTAAACCCCTGAGCTTGGACTCAAGACTGTTGTGTGTTTTGAATTGTTATGTCTTTCACTCTGTGTGTGTTTCCCAGTCTTACAGAAGTATAATGGCTTAATTATGGAAAACAGAGGCGCTTCCTATGGCTTTGTCATCATTCGTTCCCTTTTTTCTGTGATAAAAAGACTTAAGAAAACACAGCACTGCTTAGGGAAAAGAAGAGAGGCTTGTTTGGTCTGCATTGTGTTTGCATGTCTGATTTTAAAAAGGCTACCTGAGGGTTGTTGAGATGGCTGAGCTGGTAAAGGCACCTGCTCCAAGCCTGAAGATTTGCGTTCCATCCTCAGGACCCACACAACAGAAGCAGAGATCTGACTCCCAAAAGCTGTCCACTGACTCTCACACACACCTTGCACACATGTACCTACCCCCAAACACTCATATGAACACAGATAAATGAAATGCAATAGCAAAAATTTAGTTACTGTTTGAGTTGCCAGCTTGGTTTTCATAAAAGTATTTGTTCAATGAGCTTTGGCTTGGGATTAAAACAGAATACTGAACAATTCTGGAATTGTCCCTAAGCATACTTCTGTACCAAATATCTATGCAAAACAACATCCTCAGCATTATTTATTATAAAATCAAAATATCAATCAGCACAAAAAACAAAACCATTGTAGTTTGAATGAAAAATGTCCCATACAGGCTCCGGTAAACATTTGATTTCTAGCTGGTGTCGATGACAGGGAGGTTTAGTGTGTATAGCCTGGCTGGAAGAAGTATGTCACTGGGAACAGACTTGGAAATGATACAGCCTCACCCTGCTTCTGGTTCACTCACTCTCTTTGCTTTGTGCTTTTGGTGGAAGATAAGAGTTCTCAGCCTCCTCCTCTGGCCTGCATGCCTGCCTGCTGCCATACCTCCTGGCCCCATGGACTCTTAACCTTCTGAAGCCATAAGCCCAAATAAACCCTACTTCGGCAGGGCCCCTGGGCCGTGGTATTTGATCACAGCAACAGAAAAGAAACTAATACCAATGTTGAAGGTGCTCTGCGTCCTGCAGTATCAAACGATCGGCCATGATTTAATTCTTTATGTTTAAGAAAAAGCACACATTCTCATTAGTATGCAAATTAGCTTTCATCTTTAATAAATGGTAAAATTATATGTATACCAAAGAATTATTTTAAGATAAATCTTTTTATGACTTAGTATCAGTAAATGTTTGGTTTGTATACATATTTTATATACCTATATATCCACACTGATATAAAAATTTCATGGGCAAAAAATGCTGGTGAGTGGAGGAAGTTTAAGAAGCCCTGGGTTGGGGCCGGAGAAATGGCTCAGTGGTTAAAGTTTGCTTGCTGTTCTTGCAGAGGACCTAAATACAGTTCCCAGGAAACATTCGAAGTGGCTCACAATGGCTTCAAACTCCATCTCCAGGAGATCTGAAACCCTCTTCTGGCCTCTTTGGGCACGTGCACACATGTACACGCAGACACACACATAAAAATTCACTTCCAAAATGTGCAAAGAACTCAAGAAGCTAGTCACCAAAACACCAAATAATCCAATTAAATAGTGGGGTACAGAACTAAATAGCGAATTCTCAATAGCAGAATCTAAAATGGCTGAAAGACACTGAAGAAAGTGCTCAACATCCTTAGCCATCAGAGAAATGCAAATCAAAACAACTCTGAGATACCATCTTGCTCCTGTCAGAATGGCTAAAATCAAAAACACCAAAGACTGTTTATGCTGGAGAGGATGTAGAGAAAGGGGAACACTCCTCCATTGCTGGTGGGAGTGCAAACTCATGCAGCCACTTTGGAAATCAGTATGGCGATTCCTCAGGAAAATGGGAATCAGTCTACCACAAGATCCAGCAATTCCACTCTTAGGCATATACCCAAAAGATGCACATTCCTACAACAAGGATATCTGTAGGGGAAGTTGCCCGCTTAGGGGTGGGCCTAACCACGCCTGCGAGGGTGTGGTCAGGGTGACATAGAGTGAGAGTTTCAGGTGGCTGGGTTTCACTTTCGGTTTCACCTTTTCCGCTTGCTGTACATACTGCTGCCACGCCTGCTGGCTAGGTCGCTCTGTAAGTAAGGCTTTTCCCTATTAAATACCCATATATTTCTACTTGGCTCCATATTGGTAATTTCCCACTTTAGACATCTGTTCAACTATTTCATAGCAGCATTATTTGTAATAGCCAGAACTTGGGAGCAACCTAGATGCCCCTCAACTGAAGAATGGATAAAGAAAATGTGGTACACTTACACAATGGAGTATTACTCAGCAGGGGGGGAAAAGCAATGGAATCTTATGAAACTAGCAGAAACCATCCTGAGTGAGGTAACCCAGTCACAAAAAGACAAACATGAGCCTTCATCCAGTAACTGATGGAAGCAGAAGCAGATACCCACAGCTAAACTCTGAGCTGAACTCCTGGAATCCAGTTGCAGAGAGTGAGGAGTGATGAGCAAAGGGGTCAAGACCAGGCTGGAGAAACCCACAGAAACAGCTGACCTGAACAAGTGGAGCTCATGGACCCAGACTAATAGCTGGGAAACCAACATAGGACAGATCCAGACCTCCTGAACATGGGTGTCAGTTAGGAGGCCTGGGCAATCTATGGGACCTCTGGTAGTGGATCACTATTTATCCCTAGTATACAAATGGACTTTGGGAGTCCATTTCACATAGAGGGATACTCTCTCAGCCTAGACACATGGGGGGTGGGGGGTGTAGGCCCTGCTCCAAATGATATGACAGACTTTGAAGATCCTCCGTGGAAGTCCTAACCCTCCATGGGGAGCAGAAAGGGGGTGGGATAAGGGGTGGGGGGGCAGAGGAGGAGGAGAGGGAGCGGGAACTAGGATTGACATATAAAACAAGCTTGTTTCTAATTTAAATTTTTAAAAAAGGAAAAAATACATTTTCTAAAGAGAATCCTGGGCTGTGAGAACAGGAGCGATGTATCTTCAACCTCTCTTTCTGCATCTCAGATACATACCAGCAGTCACCGGAGCTGCTGGACTCTTACGGTCTGAGTCTTAAATGTTCCTCAAGGTTCGTGTGTTTAAAGGTTTGTTTTCTAAGCTGTGACAGTATTGGGAGGTGGTCCAACCATAAAAAGGTGGGCCTAAGTGGGAGGAAGTTAGGTCATGGATGCATCAGAGGAGGTTCTGGGGAACCCCCGAATTGAGCAGCCTCTGAGACTACATGCTCCCACCACCATGTCATGAGTTGTCTTGCCACACACACAATCTTAACAG
The DNA here is from genome assembly GCF_003668045.3 of Cricetulus griseus. Lineage (NCBI taxonomy): Eukaryota > Metazoa > Chordata > Mammalia > Rodentia > Cricetidae > Cricetulus > Cricetulus griseus. Next base: position 68,180,641 of record NC_048598.1, read on the forward strand.
GGCCATCCTTAGCCAGAGACCTCAGAAACCATGAGCTCAAATAAACCTTGTTTCCATAACAATGTATTTTCTGTGTGTTTCCTAGCAGTGGCTGGAAGCTGACAGATAACACTGACTCACTAAAGTGCGAGCTACGTCTCCACTAGACCCTGGACTAGGGTCTCAGTTCTGTCCCTTTCCAGGCAATGACCTTGGTTAGGCCATTTTGCCCTCTGACTTCCTCTCTCTCTCTCTCTCTCTCTCTCTCTCTCTCTCTCTATCTATCTCTCTCTCTCCTTGTTACCGGGTCTTGTGTATTCCAAGCTAGCCTTGTATTTGCCATCTATCTCAGGATGGATTATCCTCTCAAGTGCTGGGACTGTAGCCCTGCTCCCCCATGCTCAGTTTGTGTGGTGTTAGGGCTGGAACCCAGGGCTTTATTAATGCCAGGGAAGCAGCTGACAAACTGAGCAACATCCCTCTCCCTACTCTATTTTGCTCATCTGTGTGATGGGCATTTTTCTGCCTGCCCTGCCAGTTTCAGAGGCTTTCAGCCTGTGTACATCTAACATGATCCCTTACATATGTGATGTCAGCAAACTTTATATGTCATAAAACAGGAAATGCCTATGGGTGGGGCCTGAGAGTCCCATCCAGAGGACATAGCAGGGAACTCCCTCCCCCAGCTCTTCTCAAGACAGCCTGCTGCTTCTGTTCTCTCCTCAAAACACCTCAGCTCCTAAATCCTGCTTCAGTCATAGAGAGCCCCACCATTTGCCTTACAAGGAATGACTGTGTATGTGGATATGTGGGCATGTGCTTCACTTCCACATGTGGGGGTCAGAGGACAGCTTTCAGGAGTTGATTGTCTCCTTCCACAATGCGGGGGCCGGGGATTAAACCCCGGTTGTTAGGGTTGGTGGCAAATGCCTTTACCCACAGAGGTCCCACCTCTTTTCCCTTCCAACACTCCCTGCTCTCAGATAAATTTCTCAGCTGTATGGACTACCCAAAGCCCTGTGGTCTGTGAGTTTTCCCAGCTTCCCTCTCGCTAGTCTCCAGCTATGAAAACTCAATTACAGGGTTGAGGAGATGACTCCATTGAGTAAATCCTTGCTAGGCAAGCATGAGGCCAGGAGTTCAATCCCCAGGATCTATATAAAAAGAAGGCTGTAGTGGCATGGGTCTATACTTACAGCCACAAGGTTCTCCGGGTTCTCTGACTTAGGCAAATTGGTGAGCATCAGATAAAATTGAAAGAGTTGGCCTCAAAAAAAAAAAAAAAAAAAAAAAAAGACTGTTGGTCAGGGAGATGGATTGTTACCTAAGACTGCTTGTGGAGCAAGCGTGAAGACCTGAGTTTGAATTCCCAGCATTCCACTAAAAGTCCAGCAAGAACTTATCTGCACCTTCAACCCCAGTGCTGTGGTGGGAGGAGATGGGAGAATCTGTGAGGCTTGCTGCCTGTCCGTCCTGCTCCAGGATCTGCAAGACATCTTGTCTCAAGGGAGTAAGGCAGACAATAGAGCAGGTCACCCAGTGCCATGCCCCAAAATATGCATGCACATACACCAACACACACACACACACACACACACACACACACACACACACATACTGAAAGAAGAAAGGAAAAAGAAGACAAAGTGGAGAAGCACTGAGAAAAGACACCCAAAGCTGACTCTGGCCTCCACACTTTGACCCACACATTTGTGCCCTCACACCACTATATATTTTTGTACACACAAGAGCCTATTATAATTTCTCCACACAGTACCTGTTCTCGGCCATCCCCCTCAGTTTTTATATACCATTCCCTTTTCCTCTCCTGGTTCCCCAATTCTTAACTGCTTGGAGAACTTCTATTAGTCCTACAAAACCCGTAGATTTGTCACTTGTGGAGACAAGCCTTCCTGAGTTACATGCTCTTTCCTTGGATGTGATATGGACTATATTCCTCTGGGTCCTGGGTCCTGCTATTGATTCTCTCATTGTCTTCTAACCATGACTCCTAGACCAGAGCAGACATGAGCAACGTAAGAGCAGCATCTAGATTACCTCTTCCCCTGAACCTACTATGGGACATGTCACATAGTAAGTGGTCATGAAACTCACTGGGTAGGTATGGGAGGCTTGAGCACTAAAGGTAGAGTGAGGCAAGCCCCTCCTCCCAAGCGGAACTTGAATGTTACAAATGACCACATCAGAGTGACAAGGGTTTGTAGGTCTTCCTACTGACCTGAGTAGAAGGCTCTATAGTGCCCCCAAAGTCTCAGCCTGATAACCCGCAGCCTCACAAATTGCCCGAGTTTATCTGGGGAGCAGAATTCGATTTGCATGTCAGAGGAGCTGCTATCTGGTACCTGATGTAAGACTAATTTTATTACTAAATTATCAACACTGATTTACTGAGAAATACGGTACTGCCGGGAGCTATTTTTAACCTCCAGCCTGAGCTGAGACTCGGGCTCCGCAAACAAATCTTCCTTTGAAGGACACTGCATTTGCAAAAGTGAATTAGGTGAACAAATATCCGTCTATTCATGAAGTTTCTTTATTACGAAATAAATAAATAACTGCCTGAATGCCTTCATTGTCCCCCTGGCAGGTTTCCACGCAGGCTGATGGCAATGGCTTCTGAGGAGCCCTGTGGCTTGTGGGAGGGGTGCAGAGAGGGTGGGAGGCTCCGGGAAATGCTGCCTGGAACATCAAAGGCGGGTTCCTGGCCCGCGCAAGTTGCCACTAGGGCATCCCTGCACTACCCATCAGTAGGGATCATTCCAGTACAGTTCAGAAGGGAGGACAGGACGGGACGAAAGGGAGACTCTGTGACTTCTGTCTGTGGATTCTTGACTTCAGCCTTTGTATCCTCATCTCTCACCCAGAGTTAATCCTACCTTATTTCTTTGTAGTTGAGAGGATTAAACGAGATACCTAACACATGTCGAGCAATTGACACACAACGGTTACTGTCGAAGTCTTTGTTGGGACAGGTAAATGTGAAAAAAAGGTAAAGATACAAGTTTATCTGTCCAGCCCTGTTAGTTGTGGCAGGAGAATGGAACCTAAGACAAGTTCTAGACATACTAGGCAAAGCTGTGTACTCCAGGCCAGCCATGGTCCAATTCTACAGTGTAGTTCAGTGGTAGAGCACATGTCTAGCATAACCAAGATCTGAAGTTCCAGTCGCAGACCTGAGTGGGAGTTGGGGGCAGTGGATCCCCTGCAGGTGTGGAGGGGCCTCAAGTCTAAACTGTACATTGGGTCACAAGGTTAAACATGTGGTTCAATGGCCTCAGGTGTTAGGATGTGGCTCCCTCTTATCAAGACTGACACTAAATGTGATGGCATTTGCCTGTATCCAGAACTTGGAAGTTGGAGGCTGGAGCTAAAGGTTATCCTTGGCTATATAACAAGTCTGAGGCCAGCCTGGAATACATGAAATCCTGTCTCAAAATCAAAACAAGCATTAACATAACTGATCATTATATTCCTGGTGGTGGTGGTGGCGGCTGCGGCAGTGGCGGTGATGGTGGTGGTATGTCTGTGTGTGTGTGTGTGTGTGTGTGTGTGTGTGTGTGTGTGTGTGTGTGTGTATGTGTATAAGTGGGGGGGGGCAATGCGCGAGCCAAAGGTCAACATCAAACCTCTCTCTACTTGGCTCTCTCCTTTATCTTTTGAGGAAAGTTCTCTTACTGAATCTGAAGCTCACCAGTTCAGCTAGGCTGACTGCCTAATGAGCTCAGGGACCCTATCCTCTCCCCCTCCACCCCTACCTCCAGGTCTGGAGTTGCAGAAGACTATGACCATGCTTGTCTTTTGTATGAGTGCTGGGGATCCAAACTCACACTTCTCCCTCTGAGCCATCTCCCCAGTCCTTCCCAGAAGCCATCCTTAAAGTTCCACCCCCATCCCCCACTCAAAACTTGGTGCCAGGAACCACAAAAATGGATTATCAGTTAAGAGTACTTGCTGCACAGTCATAAGGATGCATTTCAGATCCAAGCACTCATTTAACAAGCCAGATATCCTTTACATGCCTGTAACCCCAGCTTTGAAGGTAGTGGAGACAGGAGGATTGCGGAGTCTTGCTGGTTTTCAGTGTACCCAAGAAAATGCAAATCTCAAGTTCGGAAGGAGACCTAGATTCAAAGAATTAAGTGGCAAGGATACCTGATTGCCCTCCTCTGTTTTCCCAAAGTATGCATAGGCACAGGCACAGGCACCCCGCACACACAAGTGTGTATGCACTCACATAGACACTCATACTCACATAAGTGTGGATGTGCTCACATAGACATTCACATGCAAATGTAAATAAATAAATCCTAAAAGAAAAAGATAAAAGGGGTGTGGTGGACACACAAGGAACAGGATATTTGTGTTTGAGTGTTTTTTGAGACAGGGTCTGTGTATCTCAGGATGACCTTTGTCTTACTTAGGGTTGCTACTGCTATGACAAAACATCATGACCAAATGCAAGTTGAGTAGGAAAGTTATTTTGCCTACTCTTCCTTATAACAGTTCATCATCAAAGGCAGTTGGGGCAGAAGCTCAAGCAGGGCAGGGGCCCGAGGTGGGAGCTGATGCAGAGGCCATGGAGAGTGCTGCTTACTGACTTGCTCTCATGGATTGCTCAGCCTGCTTTCTTATAGAACCCAGAACCACCACCCTACATCAATCATTAGTTAAGAAAATGCCCTATAACTTGATCTTATTCAGGCATTTTTCTCATCAGCGGACTCTAGCTTGTGTCAAGTTGACATAAAACTAACCAGGAAAAATCTTGAACTCCTCCTAAGTGAACTATCTTGCTTCTACCTTGTAATTGCTGGAATTACAGTGTGTAGCACCAAGCCCAGTTTATATACTGCTGGGGTTTGAACTCAGGACTTCATGCATGCTAGGCAACACTCTACCAAATGAGCAGTTATATCCCAGGACTTTGCTTGCCAAACCAGCTTTCAAACTTCAGAGTACTCCACCCTTGAACAAGGCCTGGGTCTCCTGCAGGTGCATCTTAGAGCTGGGTCTCCTGCAGGTGCATCTTAGAGCTGGGGAAAGTTGTTCAAAGCTTTCCAAGGTCCATATTGATTCCAAAGATGGGGCAGGTCTTGAACGAGGCTCAGCCTAGACAGTATGCCCTCAATGTACCTACTGGAATGGGCTGTGCTGACCCACCACAACCTCTAGTCTTGGGAGCTTTAGTGGGATTAGTGGGTATCCTTGCTATGCATGACAGGCTGTGTACATCAATTTGAAAGCAGGCTGTAATGGACCTGGGCTGTCAATAGGAGCTTGCATATTCATGTAGCAGAGCTTTAAGCCTTAGTTACTGGCTCCAGGCCCAGTTACACAGGGGTTTATTAGCCTAGAATCACCTGGACCACCCCTCCGCCATCAGGATCTGTGCTATAATCCTGAGTTGCATACACATCTCAGTGTTTACCAGTGAGAGGTAAAGCTTACCACAACCTCATCCTCTCTGGAGGCCAAAGCATGAATAGTGAGAAGGGTCCTGTATTAAATTCTGGCTTGGATATACAAAACAACCATAGCAACCCCTGTTGTACCTGCACAATGAATGCACTCGTTGTGGTACTTTAAATATGAAATCCACCCCCCCCACTAGTTCATGTGCTTAAATTCTTATTCCCAGTTTCTGGTGCTGCTTAGAAAGTTGTAGATCCTTTAGAAGGCAAGGCCTTGCTAGAGGAAGTAGGTCACTAGAGGTGGGCTACGACGTTTTAGAGCCTGATCCACCTCCCATTCTCTCTCATGCTCCTGTGGTGGTGCCTTCTCTACCATGATGGACTGTGCCCCCCCCCCAGCTGTGAGCACAAACACTTTCTCCCCTATGCTGCTTTTTGTTGGGGTATTCTGTCACGGCAACAGGGAAATGACTAATACACTTGTTCTGATATCACTTCTGTTGATGTGATAAAACACCCTGAAAAAATGCAACTTAGAGAAGGTATATTTCAGTTCACAACTCCAGGTTTCAGTCCATCACTGTGGGGAAATCAGGGCAGGAGTCTCAAGCAGTTAGTCACATCATATCCACAGTCAAGAACAGAGAGAAATGAATGCGTGCATACTCGCTCACTTGCTTGTTTATACTCAGCTCAGCTTCTCCTCTCTTAGGAAGACCTCCAGCCTGGGGAATGATGCTACCCACAGTGGGATGGGTATCCCACATCCATTAATTTGTTTAAATTAAGATGATCCCTGTAGTCAATCCCACATGCCAACCCAATGTAGGCAATCCCTCATTGTGACTCTGCCTAAGTGATTCAAGGATGTGTTAAGGTGGTAGTTACAGCTGACTGTCACACTTGTCTTTACTTCACAGAACTACTAAAAGGATTACAGTAATGTCTGGAAATGTTCTTGGTGACTCCCAACACAGACACATGTTGTTAAAACTGAAATCCATTCTTCTCTCACTCCAACAGCCTCAGTTTGATCATTTCTAAAATATTTTGGCTCATCAGAGGGCAGCATAACATCTGGTCAACATTTTAACAAGACTACCTATTGTCTTGTTTCTCAAAAGCTTATTCTGTACCTTCTACTGTGTTCTTACACCTCATGGATTCCCCCCAAGCACCCACATAGAGGGACACAAGCCACATCTTACAGAAAAGCAAAGCATCTGCTCAAGTATTGCAGAGGTAGTTTATAGTAAAACTCACTTTGAATCCTAGTTCACAGACCATAATCAGGGCTTACCAAAGATGAGTTGCTTAGAAAAGTAGCAAGCGCTACTGAACAGAAAGTGATTCCTGTATGAGGGCTTGTTCATCTATGAGCATGAGTATGTGGAAAGCTGGGGATAATCTTGGATGTCATTTTTCAGGAACCACCACCTTGTTCTTTGAGACAGGTTCTCTCACTGGCTTGGAACTTGCCACTTAGTCTAGGCTGGCTTGACACTGAGATCTAGGTATCCACCTGTCTCAGCGTCCTAAGAGCTAGTATTACAAATGGTCACCACCACACCTGGGTTTTTCAGGTGGATACTGAGATTCAAATGTGAAAGCAAGCACATTACTGAGCAAGTCATCTCTCCAGCCCCCAGAGTGATTCTTTTTCAAAATAAATGTTTGAGTGCCAGATGCTATGGAACACAAAGCGTTCCCTTTCTGCACTGGTCCTGTACATTAGGTGGCATTTTCTAGAAGAAAAACTGATTGGCAAGACAGCTCAGCAAATGCAGTTGCTTACCATGCAAACCTGCTGGCCTGAAATTTTCCCTGGAACCTCGTAAAAGTGGAAGAAGAAGGCCAGCAAGATGGCTCAGTGGGTAAAGGCTCTTGTCACTGATGACCTCAGTTTACACATGTCAGAAGGAGAGAACTGATTCCCACAAGTTGTCCTTTGACTTCCACGTGCCTGCCATGGGAAGCCCTCATCACATACACAAACACACATACACATATACAATAGATACAATGTGATAAAAATTCAATAAAAGGAGAGAAACAAGTCCATAATATACACCACATGTGTGCCTGACGTATATGGCCACACATAACAACAACAAATTAAATGTTGAAGACCTTAGCCGAGAAATTAGATGATAAATATCAAATGACCAGTAGTTGGGAGGAGGAGAGAGGGATGGAGGTAGAGGAAGGGAGTAAGAGGGAGGGGGAGGGAGGGGACTGGGTGACAAGAAGTGGATCTTCTGAGATCAGGTATTCCCAGGTTTCAATCTCGGGGAGTTCCTCTGTTGTATGACCTTGGGCATATCACTCTCTCCTCTATCTCAGCCTTTAAGACATTTCACTTGCTGAGTCTCATCTTACTCCATTGTTGAGATTAAGCTAGTTAGCAAAGATAAAAAGGATTGTCTCAATAAAACCCAAAAGGTTAAAACTGCTTTTTTCTCCTGGTTCCTCTCTACCTTCTGACCTGGTTGCTTTCAAAGGGCCAGGCTATTTTGGGACACTCCACTGCTGTCCACTGCTCAGTTTGGTTGCTGGAGACACATCAGAAGTCCTGATGTCCCAGAACCCTGGTGTCTGCTGGCCTCCAGCTGCCAGGCATCAGGGTAGACCCTCCTGCTCTCCCCTGGTCACCCCTCAGCCCCAGGTCCAGTGTGGGGTGAGAGAATTCATCAGTTACCAGCCCTGGACATGGGGACTGCAGGACAAGAAGATAGGGGGGAGGGGCTGTCCTCCAGCTCCAGACCTGGGAACCTGGGCCAACCACCAAGGATCTAGGTAGAAGTTGACTGAGCTTGCCTGATTCACATCCATGAAACAGTAGTCTTGCGGGAGTATCATCTCCACCTGGAGAAAGGGACTTATTTTGCCAAACCCAACAAAGTCACACTTAGATAAGCAGAAACACACTAGGAAGCAGAGTTTGGGAAGGAAAGGTAGCTTAGGGAGGTACAGTGCTTGCCTTGCAAGCACCTGGACCTGAGTTTAATCATTAGAACCCATGTTTTAAAAAAAGACAGATATTGTAATGCATGCTTGTAATCCAATCACTGGGACACATATGGCATGCATATGCACACATATGTATGTTCACTCAGAAAAGAAACACAGCTCTAGCTGGGTGTGGTGGTATATATCCTGTAACCCCATCAATGAAGGAGAGTGAAGAGGTTATGTAGGGCAGCCTGAGATACACAGAGAGTCCTTGTCTCACGAGTGGAATAAAGGCAAAACAAAGCCTATGGGTAGGCAGAGGCAAGCATCCCCAGAGCAAGCTGAACAACTAAAGTGGAACTGGCAAGCCCCGAGATCAGCAAGAGATCCTGCCTCAACAAAGTGGGAGAGATCAAGGAAGAAAACTGGTACCAATGTGGGGGGCCTCCATACCTATACGCAAATCTTTGCAACCCCAATGCTGGGGAGGCAGAGATGAATTCCCAGAGCTCACTGACCAGCCAGCCTACTCCAGCTTGTAAGCTCCAAATTCAGTGAAAGACCTTGCTTTAAAAAATGAGGTTGAGCTGGGTGGTGGTGACATACACCCTTAATCCCAGCACTTGGAATACAGAGACAGGTGGACCTCTGTGAGTTGAAGACCAGCCTGGTCTACAGAGTGAGCTCCAGGACAGGCTCTAAAAGCCACAGAGAAGTTCTGTCTCAAAAAACAAAAATGATGATAATAATAACAATGTTGAGAGCTAGGGTAATGGCTCAGTGGGTGTGAGCATTCTAGACCTGAATCAGCATCCCCACAACCCATGCAAAGGCCCAATGTGGTAGCATGCACCTGTTATCCCAGTGCACTGGCAGTGAGCTGGGGGGCAGAGACAAGAGAATCTCTGGAAGATGATGAGCCGGCCAGCCTGGTGAACTTCACCATGAACAGCAAAAGACCCTGTCTCAAACTAGGTAGAAGATAAGGACTGGCACCCAAAGTTGTCCTCTCTAAATATGCACTATGGCACACGTGGGCCTAAACACATACCCACCACAACATACTCTTTAAAAACAATAATGTGGCCAGGTTTTGGTGGCTCACACCTTTAATCCCAGTACTCAGGAGGCAGAGGCAGGCAAATCTCTGTCAGTTCGAGGCCAGCCTAGTCTACAGAGCAATACAGAGAAACCCTGTCTTGAAAAAATAATAACAATATAATAATAATAATAATAATAATAATAATAATACTGTGGAAAGTGATTGGGAAAGTCACTGGACAAGTATATCCACCTACATGAATGTGCACACACACACCCACACACACACACACACACACACACACACACACACACGTACATGCACACAAATTTAAAAAGCAGTTACTGTAGCTACATCTTGGGGGAAGAGGGTGGGCAAAGAGCAGCTGATAAGTTGTGGGCAAATCCATGTTGATATGTGTTGGAAACTTCTAGAAGAATAGAAACCACTGTGCTATTACTGAAATTATCTCTGGGGGAGAAATCAAAGAAAAGGAAGAGGAATTTTTTACTTTCTGTTTATATTTATCTATATGGTTTACATCTTTTTAAAAGTGTGTATTATGTCAATGGTTTTCAAAAGATGTTTTCCATTTGAAGAAAATGAAAGCATCGTGACAGCGAAAGCACTGAGTGAGGGACCCACTAGAAATGCAGCAATCTTCCCAGGAGCCAGAACACAGGAGGTGGTCCTGGATAAAGGAGCTTAACAGCCCAGGGGGCTCGGTGTGACCGTGGCCATGCTTTCATTTGGACTGGAAGGTTCTGGTGATTCCTAGAGGCACAGCTCAGGTCTCATGGGCACTAATAATGTCTCTTTATATAAAGTGATATAGTTCACCCAATCCAAGGCTTGACGTAGATAACACCCCATCTTCTCAGAATACTGGCTCAGCCCCACTTTGATTCCACTGGGAAATCACACTGCAGAAACAGGCACAAATGTCATCCCAGGACCCAGAAGGCTGAGGCAGGTTGGTCCTGAGTCTCATGACAGCCCAGGCTACAGAGCAAGACCCTGTCCCCAAAATAAAATCAATAAGATGCATGTGGTGATGCACACCTGTAATGTTAGCATTTGGGGGAATTCATGAGTTAAAAAACATCCTTCTCTATAAAGCAAGTTCCAGTCCAGCCTGAGCCATATGAGACCCTGTCTCTAAATAAGTAAATAAATATATTTAATTTAATAAAAATAAGAACATAAGAATTGAGCTCACTTAGAAGTTTTTCAGGTTTGTAGTTGTTGTTGTTGTTTGATTTTGGGGACTTGTTTTTGTTTTTGTTTTTGCCTACCACGAATGAAGCCCTAGCTTATATTCTCAGTACTTCATAAATTGGCCATAGCAGCACACACATATAATCCCAGAACTTGTGAGGTAGAGGCAGGAGAATCAAGAATTCAAGGTCACTGTAGTCTACAAAGTAAAATCAAGGCCAGTATTCCTACATATAGCTCTGTCTTAAATTAAATAAATAGATAAATAAATAAATATGAAAATTTACACACCCACAGAGAAATCCTTCTAAGATTTACCTCCTTTGGATCACGCTGAATGCTTGCATCCATCCAGCTAGCCACCACTCACCCACTCACACCCCATCTACACATGCATGCACACATCTATCCATCTGTCCACTCATCCACCCATCCATCATCCATTAATCCATCTGCCCATCCACCCGTCTATCTGTCCACCCATTCACTTACCCACTGTTCATCTATCTATCTACTCAGCAAGTGTTTATGGAGTTCTCACTGGTGCCAGGCACCTCTGTAAGTTCTAGGGACAGAGGTCATTCCATTTCTAGGAACACAGGGTCTTACCTTCTGAAGCTTATAGTCCACAAAGAACTCAGACAGCCCAACAAGTAATCATAGCACCATGATAAGTATTATGGCAGCAAAGTTCTGAGTTCTCTGGGCCCAAGAGTAAGGCAGACAGAATCCCTGGGCAGCAATCAGGTGACAGAACCTGGAAATGTTATACAAGCTAAGCCTTCGTGAAATGGGAGCCAGCCCAGAGAAAAGAGTTCCAGGAGGAGGAAGCAGGATACCCACTATTGTATAACAGCATACGGGAGGGGGGGGCCGCGGGGGGGGGGGGCGGGGGGGGGCGGGGGGGCGGGGGGGGGCCGGGAAGAGTCCAAAAGACAAAGTGATTGCTGTAGAATAATCCTTTTGTACACTGTGAAGATGTTTTGCTCTCATTGGTTTAATAAAGAGCCAATTGGCCAATGGCTAGGCAGAACGAGGTTAGGCAGGAGAGCCAGACTCAGAGAATGCTGGGAAGGAGGGTAGAGTCACAGGGAGATGCAGAGGAAGCATGAAATAAACATACTGAAAAAAGTACCTCCCCATGGTAAAACGTAGATAAGAAATATGATTTAATTTAAGTTGAAAGAGCTAGTTAGTAACAAGCCTAAGCTATTGGCCAAGCATTTATAACTAATAAAAAAGTCTCCTTGTCAGTTATTAGGGAGACGGTGATCCTGATAAACCCTGCCTACAACTTATTACAATGATTAGGAGTAAGTCAGCACCCACTACCTGGACCTCATGAGATTCTTGACCTTCACTTATCTGCATAGTGCATTTGTAGAAATATACCCTCACTGTGCCTTGCTTTCTTGGGTGTGTGTTTGTGTGTGATCATGTATGTGCCCATGCATATGTGTATATGTACTTGGGGAAGCCAGAGGTCAATCTTCAGTGGTGCCTTCTTTGGGAGCTGTTTACCTTCTTTTGTTTTTGAAACAGGCACTCTCCCTGGGCTGGAACTTGCCAAGTAAACTAAGCAGGATCTCCACCAAACCCCACAGATATGCCTATCCCTGACAACCCAGTGCTGGGATTACAAGTACACACCAATGCAGTCAGTTCTTTTTTTAACATGGGTTTGGGGAAGTGAACTCAGGTCCTCAGCCTGCCTAGGAAACACTTTACCAAGTGAGTAAGCTCCTTATTCACATTCCCCATAGGATTGAAGCTCTGACATCACATGAACTTTGGTAACAACACTTACTCTTCTCTCTCAGTGCCTTGGTGTTGTCAGCTGTGGAATGGGAATGATGTCAATATGCCTTGTGGGGCTTTGAGGCCACAGCTGTACCCGGTCGTAATTCCTAACATACTATAAGGGATGGGTGACAGGTTGTGCTGTTAAAGGTGTTAGCACTAAACGGCAATCTCATGTGGTCTAGTGACACTCTTCAAAACTAGTATGGTAGAATTTGTTCTGAAATCTGCTACACAGACTCTTCGGTGCAGTGCTGTTGTGAGTTGCCATCTTTTGGGAAATGTTCTCTCGCCTTGAAAGAAATCCAAACACAGGAGTCACAGGAGGCCCAAGCATGACTGGGGAGTAGTAACTCTCAACTGCTAGACATATTCTCCAGTACTCAGGTTCCAGGAGTGACCCTCCCTGCTTAGACCTGCATGATTCTATGAGTCACCCCCAACCACAAATGCAAAGTCTCCAAAAGTCAAGTGTAAGAGGGAGGTGTCGGAACTCTGGTTGTTGCCGTTTTGTTTTGAGACCACACCTCACTGTATGTGATGGTTAGTATGAACTGAGGATGATAGGATCTAGAATCACCTGGGAAGTGGGCTTCTGAAAATGCCTCTCAGGGTTATCTTGATTAGATTAGCTAGTGTGAAAAGACCCATCTTAATTTTGTGGAATCATTCCCTGGGTGGAGGATCCTGGACTGTACAAAATGGAAATGAGAAGGTGGACAGTGGTATTCATGCATCCATTGCTCTCTGCTTCTTGACTGTCTTAGTTAGGATTCTTTTGCTGTGAAGAGACACCATTACCACAGCAACTCTTATAAAGAAAAGATTTAATTGGGGTGGCTCACTTACAGTTTCAGAGGTTCAGTGTATTACCATGATGGTGGGGACCATGGCAGCATGCAGGCAGACATGGTGCTGGAAAAATAGCTGAGTCTACATCTTGCAGGCAACAGGAAGTCAACTGACTGTCACACTGAGGGAAGCTTGAGCAAAAGAAGCTCAAAGCTCACTCCTACAGTGACACACTTCCTCCATCAAGGCCACACATCCTAGCTGTGCCACTCCCTTTGGGGGCCATTTTCTTTCAAACCACCATAGTGATTATGGATGTAATGTGACCAGTTGCTTCAATCTGATGCTGTCTTAACTTCCCTGCTATCGTTGTTCCCTAAACTATGAGCCAAACTGAACCCTTCTCCCTTGAGTGGCTTTTATCAGAATATCTTATCACAGCAACAGGGAAAGAAACTAAGACAGTGCTTTACCCAGCTGACCTCTAAATCATGTTCCTCCTGCCTTAGTCCCCTCCCCTAAAGTGCTAGGATTACGGGTATGTGCTTGGCAGAAACTTTATATTTACTTGTCTCAAATATTAAAAGAGAGAGAATTCACAGGGCCTGGCAGCACACACCAGTAATCTCAAGCATTCAGGATGTGTAGCCAAGAGGATCGGAAGTTCAAGATCATCCTCAGTGACCTCAAGAGTTCAAGGCCAGGCTTGGTGACAGAGAGGGAAAAACACTGGCTATGATGGCACATGCCTATTATCCCAGCAGGGAGGCTGCTGAGGCAGGGGGATCTCAAGTTTGAGGACAGTCTAGGCTATTTTAAAAAACCTGAACAAAATACAATGACATGTGTTTATGAAAATGTCATAACGAAACACATTACTCTGTATGATAAATAAATTAATGAAACTAATTATTCGTTGAATGAAAAGAGAGACAAACAAATTAAGAATTACTAATATTAATATCTAAAACAGGACCAGAGCTCTGCCTGCCAAGAATTAAAGGGCACAGGCTTATCTGTGACTCATAGAGAACACACTTTCATGCCGAACACTGAGAAAATAACAAATTAACCCTCTTTTATTTTTGTTCCAATGAAAAGGAGACCTGCTTCCAAACCTGGTTAGCCAGCTAGGCTATGGCTTCTGACTTGAATGTGAGCCCTCCAGATGAATATAAATACAAAAGCTGGAAAATTCTTAAAGTATAGACTGATGACAGTATACATAAATTATTCATATATCAAATATATATGTTGATACGAGAGTTCCCCCCAAAAAAAATGTTTAACCAATACGAATGCATGATCAGGGGCATTTAAAGGGACCAGCCCCTTCAGTGGCCTCTGCAGTGTTGTCCTTAATAGGTGCGGAGCAGGGCTGGGGGGATCTGGGGTTTTGTCTTGGAGTCTGAAAAGAGTTAGCTGCTCAAAGATAGGCGAGAGATGCAGCAGAAGGCATAGCCTCCACCCAAGTCTTCCGGGCCAGGTGCATCTCTCCTGAACTCAGGCAATCCTGAAGATGAGCACTCCCACGGACAATGAGCTCAGAACAGAGACAAGCCTTCCTGCCAAACAGAGACAGCCAGCGCCCACTTCAGCTAAGCGCTGGCACCTGCAGGACACTCCCTCCTCACTACCTCCAAGGGAGAGAAGAAAAGCTGTTGTGATAGGGTGTGCTGGTGGAGACAAACTGTTCCCAACAGAGCATCTGGAATTAATGGTCTAAACCCCTGCTAGGCCATCAGCAAGGCCCCACGGCCAGATGCTTGGCCCAATCCCGAGGCTTGATGCTTGGAGGAGTCTGGATCTGGAGGTCCCTGAAGGGGGAAGCCTGGGTAAGAAGGAACACATGAGTCTTCTTGTCTGACCCACCTATATTAGAGGCCTGGGAATGGAAGGTAGACATTCCCTCTCTGTACACACAGGACAGTAGCCTGGAGGTCAAAGTTCGAATCCCAACTGCATTTCTTTATGTGTGCATGTGAGTGTGCACATATACCCTCACACTTGGACATGTGTGCACATGCACATTGTACATGTGTGTTTGAAGGCCAGAGATGAGGCCCGGATGTCATTCCTCAGCTTTTTATTAGATAAGGCCTCTCACTGGCCTAGAGCTCATCACATAGGCTGGGCTGGCTGGCCAGTGAGTGCCAGGAATCCTCTCCCGGCACTGGGATTGTAGGGGTGCTGCACCATGCCTGGGTTTATTTTACACAGGTTCTGGGAATTGAACTCAGATCCTCTTGCATGCACCACAAGCAATTTACTAAGTAAGCTATCTCCTCAGCTCCCAGATGCAACTGTTAAAAGTTTGAGGACTTGGGATAGGTCATGAATTTCTCCAAGCCCCATTTCTCCAGCTTTTGAACAGACAAAAATAGTGCCTTGTGTGTCTGTTGGCCCTGAGTGTATGATACTCATAGTTCTATTCCTGGGAATAGGAAAGAAACTGGGGAAGTGCTTAATAAACTATAAGGATGAGTATTTGGGGCAAAGGGCTTCTTGTATCCCATAACCCCCTCCAAAAATCTGATGACTTCATAAAGGTGGCTAGAATGGAGACCTGGTCTTCCATCCAAGCCTGTCCCCTTGGCAGAGAGTTCCCACAAGGATGGCCCTTAGCTGGTGTGAGGAGCCAGCTTGGGACCTGGGAGTGGCAGACACAGTGACTGCTGGCCAGCTTCTGCTAACTGAACCTCTCAAAGCTCCCTCATCAATCCATCATGCTCTTAGCAGTTGACACCTCTGGCACAAGCTCCAGCAGCCCAGTATTAGAATTACAAGAAGCCCGGTTTTGAAGGCAAAGACAGATGGAGGAATCTCAGCTTCAAATTTGTCTAAGTGTTGTGAATAGTTGGACCCAGGCAAGGCATCTCCCCTGCCTTCTGACAAAGGGGAAGGGGCGGGGGTTTTGTTAGAAGTACAAATTGCTTCTTAATGCAGAGACTAAAACTGGGTTGGGGCACCTCCTTAGCAATTCCTCCCAGCTCTCAGGAAAGCCATAGCTGCATGTCAATTTTAATTTTTGAAATTTAAACCAAGGGCTTTGTGTCTAAGCTCCATCTCATCAGAGGAAGGGGAGGAATAAGTCAAAAAGGATTAGGGGCCCGATGGGGATTGCAGATCCATAGCAATTAGACTTCATTTGGGTTGCAGACATTGGGTTTTAATCGCATTTCAGGATGATACAATCAACAAGGCATCCGAAAGTGATACCCACCATGTAACCATAGACTGTTCCTGGGTGTAGGTGGGCTCAGTCAGGTTTGGGATCTACCGTCAGAGGGGGTAGCATGGCATGTGGTAGGAAATCAGGGTTCTGTTTGTGTATGGAACTGGGAAATGATAGCTTGACAGTATTTCTTTTTCTCTAGCTTTCTTTGTGCACTTTATTCTTGGACTCAATGCAGGCATAATCATTGCTTATATTCAAACGAATGACTAGAAAACATTATTCAAATAAAATGAGAGCACAAAGGAATGGTGGCAACCACAGGATTCAAGGCAGGGGGTATAATCGTCTTGTAAAGGGGATTGGCAGCTTTCATCACCTCCCAAACAATGCCATTTGAGGGTAGACAGCAACCAAGAACGTTTCACACACCACATTGGCATGAATGCATGCCACTGTGCAACATGAATTGAATGAGAACAATTATACCTACACTATCAATTTTCAAGTGTTCAGCTTTACCTAGATACACACATGCCAGGATTACCTCTGTGTAGATATGCACATGCGTGCACACACTTCTTTAAGCATTTAGGGGTGTGTGTGTGTGTGTGTGAGTGTGTGTGTGTGTGTGTGTGTGTGACACGGTGAAGTTGTGGAAGTCAGAGGACAACTTGTAAAAGAGCTGATCCTCTCCTTACACCATGTGGGCTTTGGGCATTGAACTTAGGTCCTTAGGCTTGGTGGCAAGTACCTTAACCCACTGAGACATCTCATAGTCCCACAAACACATTTCCTTCTGATAAAAAGGGCTTTTTTCCGTACAGCCAGGAAATGTGCTGGCACATACCTATCATCTCAGTGCTCAGGAAGCTGAGACAAGAGAATGGCCAGTTCCAGACCAGCCTGAGCTACACAGTGAGAATCTGTCTCCAGTTATTTTTTCACTTAATTTAAAGCCGAAATATTAACTTACTATCTGTTGCAACTAGGTGTCCATAAAAATAAAAATAAAAATAAAACAAGCAGGAAGGAAGAAAATGGAACCCAAATGCCTACACCGTGGGAATGTTTTCCTGACTTAGGTGTACAGGATACTGACCAGAAGAGAGACAAAGCTAACAGGCCCCCCAGCTGCTGTGTCACTTCTTTCAGGGAAGGAACGACCCCCAAAAGCATCTATCCCTCCTGGAGGTGGTGTCATCTCCCTCTCCACAATGTCCCCCGCTGAACTGCGACATGAGCCACAGAACTACCTCAGTTTACTAACTCCTCAAAGAGCAAGGACCTAGCTGCCCTGTGAACAGATACACACCCTGCCCCACAGTGTGCTGTTGGTCTTTGGGGGAGTGAGAACTTCCAGCCGAGGAGGTACGCTTCTTTCTGCTCCTCTGTTTTAGAGCCGCCAAACTCACAGGGTCCCCACTGGCAAGTATCTCATAATTGTCTTCTATTTCACAGGGACCCTCCTTTCTGATCTCCTCCACCAGGGCCAGGGAGATCTAGTTGCACAAATTGTACACTATCACCTGTCTCCTCCCTCCCTTTAACTCACCTCTCATCCTTCCACCCCCCCCCCCCAACTAAGGACTGCAGTGCAAATGATGGGATGCTGCTGCTCTGGTCCCCGCAGACACACACACACACACACACACACACACACACACACACACACACACACACACCTTTCAACCAACCTCGGGTGTAGGGTCAGTGCTCTGGCTAGAGATAAGGTACTGGCCAGGTTGTAAGGCCAGGATGATTTCTGGAGTCCAGGTAAAGGAGCTGCATTAATAAAAAGAACAGGAGCCGGTGCTCTAAAAACATAATTTAATGCATGGCTGAGGAAGTCAGAGGAGAGTATGTGTGGCAAGGTGAATATTCTGTTTGTTGGAATTCAGCTACGGGTGGGGTTTTGGCTGATGAACAGGAAAATCTGCACAGGCATTTCGGGTCACAAAAAGGGAGGTCCCAGGGAGTGGCATTCACCTGGGTCAGGCCTGCAGCCCTTGACCTGGGGACACTGGAAGGGAGAAGTGAGCTGGGGAAACTCCGTGCTCCCTAGGGCTGTCTGTCCAGTCCAATCAGCTTTCCCAAGTCTGGGCTGCCCCACAACCACCACCACCCCTCCTGGCCAGAGCTAAGATTCTCACCCAACTCTCCACTTAATTGTTCCCTCTCCCTCCCCGGGATGGGCACTGGGACCAGGGACACAGCCTCCCCACAGCATTGTGAATCAGACACACTGAGGCCTGAGGCAGGACAAGTAGGACAGCAGGGATGTGTCTTTTCCAACGGAGATGTCAGGAAGTGTCATGAAGCCGCAGAGTGACATTCACCCAAGAATGGCGGTGAGAACCCTGTGGGGATGGGGCGCCTGAAGCCACCCCGTCTCGCGCTCTCGCTCTCTGAGCCCCTAATCTGGGTATAGGAGAAAGCCCGAGAACGTGCTGTACTTGTTGTTATTGCCCCCATGAGCCTTCCCGCCGTCCAACTTCACATAGACTTCGTCGCCTGAATCCAGGTGCAGTACCACGCTGTTGCTGGCATAGTCGTAATTCTGGTCCGCATCCTGGGCTATGGCGCTGGCGCGCACCTGCGGGGCGAACCAGAGGAGTGGGTGGACCCTTGCACCTCTTCCAGAGTAAACGCCTGGCCTCCCTTGCCCATCCCCTTGCAGACTCTGTCTGCTACTTCAGTGTCAACACTCCCTCCCCAGCTCCAAGTTCTGTCTGCAGCAGAGTCAAAGAAAGAGGAGAGGGCTTGCGGACACTGGCCCAGTGTGTAAAGGGGTTAAAGCCATGATGAAGAAAGCTAGAGGGAAATGGGATGGCCCGCGTGCAATCATAGAGGAAAAGACAAGTACATTGTTCTAGGAGCGTGCTATTGGGACCTAGAACCTAGTTTAGGTGTGAGGGTCACTGTGTACCCGGGGTCCAGCTTGAAGCGTGCAGCATTTGGGCAAGCATAGAGGACTGCACAGGGGAACGGGATGCTGTGCTCCAGAGACCACTCTATCCCAGAGTTTTCTGGGTCTCTGGAAGGTGGCTGGAAAAAGGAAAATTCCTGGCAATCCCGGTCTGCGGATTCTTTTGGGTCTGATAAAGTAGGGAGGGGTATGTGGGAGAAAGTCACTGACCTGCCCGTTTTTGCAGAGATCCGCCCACATGCTGGTTCCGTCGCCTCCACGCATGAGGATGTGGTAAGTGAAGAAGTAAATGCCCCGCACCTGGCAGCTGAACTTGCCGGTGGTGGGGTCGTAGTGATTGCCAAGATTGGTGACCACGTCGTCGAACTTGAGCACCTCGTAGCCTTCATGAGGGCTCTTAAGTCCCACGTAGAAGGCGATCTTGGGACCGCTGAAGGCAGCGCTCAGTGCACTGGTCACTTCGCCCTCAGTGTCGCCACCGCCCCCGGCTCCGCCACCCACCATTCCAACGCCACCGGCCGCGCTGGTTGTCAACTGCAGTCCGGGTAGCCCTGGCCTCCCCGAGTCTCCCTTCTCCCCCGGGGGACCCCTGGGCCCAGGCGGCCCTGGCTCTCCAGGGGGACCCCGAGGCCCCGGCTTGCCTGGTCGCCCTGGATCGCCCTTTGGTCCCTGGATAAAGGGAGGCGGGGGGTTGGCGCTGAGGTCCTGCATAACTTCCAGGGCAGCAGTGCTGGGTCCCGGCGGTGGAGCCTTGGCGCCCGCGGGTCCCCCTGCGGGAGAGACGCTGTACGGGTCACAGATCATGCGGCAGGTGCCCAACATCTCGTAGTGAGCTGCGCCGGGGGGAGCCGCCTGCAGTAGCAGGGGCACCGCGATCAGCAACCCCAGTGCCATGGCCAGGAGCACGCCGACGGCCGCCAAGCAGGCGCGCCGCCGCCGCTGCCACAGCCGAGAGGCGACCGCCACCAGCTCCTCCTTGCCGGCCTGGGAGGTAATGGTGGAGCGGCGCGGGTGGCCCCGCTCTACGCGCTCGGACGCCAACTCCGCGGGTCCCCGCCGCGGTCCCCGACGTGGAGACCCCTGTCCTGGCTACACAACTGTTTTAACGGGAGATATCCGGACCTGGGATCCGGTGGCCACCGCGCTGGAACTGATCTGGAGAGTCGAAGAGTCCGACACGCATGGCGAGGGGCGCACAGGACGAGCCTGGCGCCCCGGCAGGTACCAGGTGGCAGTGGCTGAGAATGCTGGGTCCGGTGAGGCGTCCGGTGTTGGCTCAACGGCGCTAGCTCCTGCTCTGCTGGGATTGACGGGTCTTGGCAGGGTTCAACCGGACTCTGGAACGGCTCTACCGCACGCTCTGCTCTGCTCTCCCGCTGCTCGCTGGCTCCCGGGTGGAGGGGGGACCCAGCTACCCTGACGTAAGGAGATCAGGACGGAGCGGCGGAGGCGGTGAGGCAGCGGCGTGCGCTGCCATCACTCGGGAGACGGCGCCCTCCTGTCATCAGCTCTCATCCCGCGGCGTCCTCCGGAGATATGCCTGCTGGCGGCGCCCAGGAGCCACAAGTGGGACCCGCGGGCCGCAGCCCCCCGCTGGGGCTCCATAGATACACACACCTCCCACAGACCACCATGCACTGGCACCCACGCACGCACGCAGTCAGCGGGTGCACACAGCACCTGTCACACATGGCTATGATGGTGTTCAGAATCGTGGTGCCTACAAGGTCCTGGTGGGGTCACCAAATGCATCCTCTGTCTATACCGGCCCCAAGTCCAGGACAGCCTCAGCCTCCAGCTCTGTGGGAAGGACCCTCTAGAAGCCTCAGAGTGACCAGATTTTAATCCGTCTTGCTTCTGGGTGATCTTTCCTAAAACTAGGACTTCAAATTGTGAAAAACGCCTCTCCAGCGAGCCCCCACTAACTTTTGGAAGGACTCTTTAAAAAATAAAAATCATTTATACATATTTTTTGTGTGGAGGTCAGAGAATAACTACTAGGATTAGGTACTCTCTGTCCACAATGTGGGATGGTCCAGCGATCAAACTCAGGCTTAGCAACAAGTACCCTTACAAGCTGAGCCACGCTGACTGCCAGGAAGAACTCTAGAAAGCCAATACCCCAGGGCAGAATCTATTTGGTGTAGACACTTTCCTCCACGGGCCAATGGCTAGTGCTCATCTCCCTGAGAAAACCCACTTGAAAACAGAAGTGCTCACACTTGTATATTGCAGTCTTTTGTTTTCCTCACTTTCTTTTTCAAAACTTAGCTGTTTCACTGGGTGTGGGGAGTCACACACTACAGAATGCAGCTAACTTCCAGGCAAAGGAATAAGGCGACATGGGACACACCTTGATTTTGTTCAGAAGGGAAGAGGTGGCCAATTAGTCTTATAGGTCTAGTTAGCCCTTCAAAGTGAGATTTTGAGCACGTTTAGTAACTGATGATGGACAACTTAAAAAATAAAAAGGGAACTAAGTGAGAACAGAGAACAAAAATAATAATCAAAGTGTGGCCTTTGGGGAGACAGGATATCAGTAGTGGTGTTAAACCTGGGTTTCTTAAAGTCAGACCTCTCCTCCTCCTCCTCCTCCTCCTCCTCCTCCTCCTCCTCCTTCTTTTCCTTTCTCTTCCTTTGCATTGCCCCCTTCCCTCTCATCCTTTTGTTGATACTCATTTTCTTCTTTAAACTTGGTTCCTTTTGTAAAGTATCATACAAAGTATTAAATGTCATCACGACATTTTAGACACTGAATGTTTTAGTAGATTGCCCTCCCTTACCTTCAGTATGCACACTGAGGGCATGGGGAGCCCCACTCCAGACAGGTGTGTGAGTTCATCTCCTATAATGCCCCAGCCTGCTCTTCCTGTACCCTAATGCATGTGTGCTTTTCCTCTGAGCCTAAGTCTTTAAGCAGCTGGACACAGATTAAAGGATGGTTTTCTATTTCCCTCTACTGCAGCAAGATGGATAAAAGAGGGAAAGGAGCCCCTCCTGTGTGTAGGGAAGACCCCTACATCAGAGGGGAAAGCCCCTGGTCTGCATCTGCTGGAAGCCCTGGGTTTGATCCATTCCCAGCACAGATAAATGACACCCACCTCTTGTTTCTAGCTTCCCAGCCCTCCAGAACAGGTCCACTTTCTGAAAACAGTGGTCTAAAGAGAATGAGTGTTTATCGGATGCTCTTGAGGCTCAGTTAACCCATTTTGTCACTCTGGTCACATGCTCCCCACCCCTGGCTGCTGCAGTTTATTCCATCATAACATAGGTCTCAGAGATATTCCTACAAAGAACTTCTGGGCTTAGCCTGGGCCAGCCTTACCTGGGACAGAGATACCTACCACACCTTATTTGCTTTGTGAGTGCTCTTTCCTTCCCTAACAGACACAGTCTTGTGCATTTATGTTCCTTCTCCTCTAATACAGATGGGAAAAGAGATGCTTTGAAGATACAAAGGGATTTCCCAGGGTCCATACATGTGTCAGAACTGGGATCTTCCTCCACCTAGACCAGGGTCTCTCAAAACCTGCCTCAATGTGGCTCTGGGCTATAATCTTCAATGGCTTTTCTGCATTTTCAGATCTCTCCCCTCTCTGCCCAGAGTGACCCTAGAATGAGAAATTCTGGGAAGCACAGTGTTGGGTTCCAGGACTGTCCCTGTAACCTGTGTGACCTTGAGCAAAGTGCTTCACTTTTTTGAGTCTCTGTCTCCACATGCAGAGTGGGAATAGAGCAAGTATCTGCCTGGGGTTCCTGGGACAATTAAGTGAGTGAATTGGTATAAAAATGCCATCATCACCACCAGATACCATCCTCCCCTCTGCTGTTGTGGGTTGTGACAATTGGGGTGACAGTTGTGCATACCAAGCAAGGTGGAATAGATGGGTTTATGGTTAATGAAAGAAATTCAAACATCATGATCACACTGTAACCTCCTCCAAAGCAGAGAATGTGGACTGTGCAGCCCTGCCCACCCCGTAGCTCCCTGCCACAAAGCAGCCTTTCACAGCCTCGGCTTTGCTGGGAGCCCTTTTGGTTTGCAGGGGGTGCAGGCTTCCTCCACCGAGTGTCCACTAGGTGGCGGGTTGAGCAGAGCAGAGCTAGCAGGTGACTGGTCCTACCGTCTTCTACCCCCCAGTAGCGAGGTCTGGTAGTGTGGTAAGTAGCGTTTGGAGAACCCCTTGTCACCAGGGATTCTGCTTCTCCTAAGGGGTCTGTGTCATCCTCAGCAAGTGTCCTCTCATGAATATCAATTATGAGCTTCATTAAAATATTAAGGCATGATTTTAAATTGCAAGGCCTGATTTGAAGTCAAATCCAGAGTCTGGGATTGTAACTCAGCTAGCGGAGTGCTTGTCAAGGAGAAGGGAAAAATAGAGCCCTGGGTTTCATCTCCAGTGCCACACTAAACCATCATACAATTCCAGACTTCAAAGTGGAGGCAGGTGGTGAGGCAGAAACTGACATACACGCGGAAGGGAAGTGTCTTATGGATACAGATGATATTGTAGAAAGAGGGAAGAAGGAAGGAAATAAATGGGGGAGGGAAGGAATGGGGGAGAGAACACGAGGAAAGGGAAGGAAGGAAAGAGGAGAGAAGAAAGGTGGGAGAGAAAAGAAGAAAAGGAAGCAGGGAAGGACAGAGGGAAGAGGGGGAAAGGGGGGGAGTGAGGAGGGGGAAATTAGTCCCAGCATCTGGGGCTATTGAGGGAAGTAAAAACTCTGAAAGGTAGGGCTGACTGGTGTTTTAGGTCATTGGGGGTGTGCCCTTGAAGGGAATTGGGGAACCTGAGTCTCTTTCTCCTTTGAACTCAGTTGTGGGTGAGGAGATTTTTGCTATTACTCCAGCCTACCCGGTGAGGTCCAGGCCAGTGAGATTCTGTCTCAAAAAACAAGGAATGATACTCAGGGATAGCCTCTGGTGTACACACACACACACACACACACACACACACACACACACACACACACACGTACCTATGTTGAAATGCATTGGATTTATGCTGGGCGCATTTATGCAAGGCAGTGACAAGGGCCACTTGCATTTCCCTAGTCACCTCTGATGACTGGGACAATGGTGGATGGATAGTGGGAGGAGCAAAAGTAAAGAAACTGTCTCATAACCTAGCAATATGCGATGGGGTTTGGTGTGAGACTGCAGACGAGAGATGGGTGGTGAATTCTACTTGAACAAAGAAGTCTGAGCCTAGTTGATAGAATCTAGACAGAAGCCAAGGAAGAGGGCAGAGGAGGCTGAGTCAGGGTTAGCTCTTACCTCTTCATGTGAGGGACTGGCTGGATAAACATTAGAAGGGACTAATTTGAGACGAATCAGCTTTGAGAGCCACATGCATGGCTCAGGCAAACCATGGGATACAGCGAACCTCTGAAGGGAGACCTCATGTCTGCTGTGGACAGTGTTGGGATTCAGAGGTGATGTGGAGATGCAGATGCACACAGCAATGTCCTCGGAGTGGAGAGTGGAGGGGAGAGGAGCTAGAAAGAAGAGTAGGAAAGGGAGAGGAGAGGAGAGGAAGCCGTGGCTTGAGATGAACCAGCCCTTACCTCCAGCCAGCTAGAAGGCAGGAACTTCTGCAAAGGGACCTAAAATGCAGCTGTGGGGGGGGGGGATGAAATGCATGGATGGAGAAAGGAGGGGAGAAAAGGGGGGAGCGAAAAAGAATAGGGGGGAAAGAATAAAGAAGGAAGGGAGGGAGGGAGGAAGCATGCAGGGCTTCTCCTGCCTTCACCTCCCATCTCCTGTGGGAGCACTGGGGTCACAGATGTGCTAGGTCTGGCTCTGTGTGGATTCTGGGGATTCGCACTCAGGTCCTCACACTTTCACCCACGGAGTCATCTCTTCAGCACCAAAGAGAATTGCTTCTTTATTTGTTTTCTAAAGGTACTTTTATCTTTTCATGCGTACAGTACTGAGACACATGCTCCAGTATTAAGATTGGACAACTGAGATGAATCCCCCACTCTTGCAAATGTCACTGGTGTTTGTAATGTCCCCTTAGTTGCTCCAGGTCATGATGGAATCCCAAACTTTGCGCCTCTCCAGATCTGAAGCTCCCAGCCACTGGTTCTAACTGGCTAATGTTTCCTTGTGCTGTTGTCTCACCCAATTTGTGTCAGCTCAATCTGGCGGGTGAGCCCCCACCCCCACCAAGGGCCAGGGGGAAGGCCTGAGAAGAGAACGGCTAGAGATTATTGATTCTTTTGTAGGGCTGGGCATTTTCACATGCATGATCTCATAACAAAGCTCTCTCAAGAAGCAGAATTTGGGGCTGGAGAGATGGCTCAGAGATTAAGAGCACTGACTGCTCTTCCAGAGGTCCTGAGTTCAATTCCCAGCAACCACATGGTGGCTCACGACCATCTGTTATGAGATCTGGTGCCGTCTTCTGGTGAGCAGATATACATGGAAGCAGAATGTTGTATACTTAATAAATAAATAAATAAAATCTTTAAAAAAAAAAAGAAACAGAAGCAGGGAGATGGTTCAGTATTTGAAGGATCTTTCTGTGAACATCCGGAGACCTGAGTTCAATCTCTGGGACCCATAAAAAAGTGAAAGGAGACAACTGATTCCATGAAGTTATCCTATGACAACTGTTTGCACGCCATGGCATGCCTTCTCCTGCCCCATCATACACACACACACACACACACACACACACACAGAGAGAGAGAGAGAGAGAGAGAGAGAGAGAGAGAGAGAGAGATGATAAAGTAAAGAAAAATTTAAAGATACTC
Organism: Cricetulus griseus; assembly: GCF_003668045.3. Taxonomy (NCBI): domain Eukaryota; kingdom Metazoa; phylum Chordata; class Mammalia; order Rodentia; family Cricetidae; genus Cricetulus; species Cricetulus griseus. Next base: position 68,206,722 of record NC_048598.1, read on the forward strand.
TTAAATCCTTATTTTCTTTTCTTCCAAGGACTAACACATCCTAAGCAAGTACCCACCCTCTGGCTCACACCTGTAGAATCCAAGAGAAGCTCTTTATGGAGGAAGAGTAAGGGAAGATGGCTGGAAGATGGCTGAGTAAGGTGCTTACTGATTACCTGAGTTAATCCCCAAGAGCTATGCAAACACACTTGGTGGAGAGGGTTGTGCTATAATCCTAGTACTAGGGAGGTGAGGGTGGAGATGCTGATGGAAGGATTCCTAGGGCTCACTGGCCAGCCAGCCCAGCTCCAAGCCAAGGAGAAACCCTATCTCAAAAAACTGGAAGGTGACCCTGAAGGTGACACCTGAGGTTGCCCTCTGGCTTCCACATTTACCTCCACACACACCTCCACACATACATGCACATGCATTTGCCCTCACACATACAGACATGCACATGCAGACACATACACATGCACCTACACACATATACGCATGCACCTTCACACATGCACACATGCACCAGCACACATCTGCTGCTCTTGATGAATAGCTTATGCTCTGTTTGGAGGAGCAAGCCTGACACGGGGCCTGGACAGGCCTGTTAGACATAGATGGTGCATACAGACAGAGGCTGCCCACAGCTAGTCAGCTACACCACAACACAGAAGAAACTTGTCTCAGGATACAGAGAGAGAGTGTGTAAAGCCAGGACAGGTTGGGTTTGAAGATGGGAAAGGTCTGTCTGGTCGAGGTGAAGCTGACTAAATGGCATGTAGTGCCCAAGACAGTGGTATACACAGAACAGAAGGCATGTGGGGGAAAGGGATTGCACATGGGACTGGTGTAGATGCCACACTGTATGTTCCTAGCCTACCTGTCTCCTACTCATGCGGATGAACTGTGTGTGTGTGTGTGTGTGTGTGTGTGTGTGTTGTGCATACATGCATGGCGTATGTATGTTTAAATGTATTTCAGTAATCTTAGGTGCAGGAGTGAACGAACATGTGTGTACATGTATGTGGAGACCTGGGGTGATGTTGGGTTTTTTTTCTCAGTTGCTCTCCATTTATTTACTATGGCAGACTCTCTCACTGGACCTGGAGCTCACCAATTCAGTCAGCCTAGCCAGTCATCTTGCCCCCAAATCCCATTTCTCTGCCCCCAAAATGCTGGGAACTGAAATGCTGGTTCTCACACTTAAGGGCAAACACTTTAGCCACTGGGTCATCTCCCCAGTATCCCTCCCAGATTCCCTTTGCCCTCCACCTGCCTCTCATCCTCATCCCCATTCTGTCCCTGGGACTGTTTGGAGGTACCACAGAAGCAAGTGTGCTCTGTGCCTCCCTCAGTCTTATTAATTCCTTCCCTCCTTGGCTTGACTAAGCATATTAAGGAAGGTGACGACACTGTCTACTGGGTGCAGGTCACTTGTCTAGGATGCAGTGGGGTTTGGGAATCATGGTCTGTAGAGTTTTGTTTGGGAAGGAACTTGTACCCCACAGTGGATGGCCAGGGATAGACACAGCTCAGCCCACAGGGCCTCTGTAACCCAAACAGTCATTCCATTCCCAGCTACTGAGCCCAAATGAGGGAAGACTGGGGGGGGGGTGCTCCAGCCTCATCCTTTGAAGATGCTCACAGCTCTCCTCAGGGCCCAGTGAGGAGACACCCTCCAGGGCCATTAGCCAGATCACAGTAACACATTTGAGTCAAGAGGGTCGGCGAGTCCCAGAGAGCCCGTGCCTGGTCTCTCAGAGGCAGTGACTAAGGCCCTAATTATCTCTCCTGATGGGGATTCAGAGAGTAGAGGACCTGCTTCTGTCCCTCCTGGAGACAGGTCCCCCATAATCCTCTCAACTGCAACCCAGCTGTCTGATGCCAAGTTGATTTATGCCGGTACTCTGCACTGGGCAACCTCATTCCTACCCATGCTGGCCAGAGAACCAGCCAAGCTTCTCAGCTCACTGCCTGTTGATGCTCTGCCTGGTCTTCTGTCTCAAAGGGGGCACTGCCTCATTACTTGCCCCAGCATGTACAAGACAGAAAGGAGTCCAGTCAGAAACATTCGTATCTCAGCAGCAGAGCCAATGAACAGGTGACCCACCCACCTCCTCCTCTGCCTTCCTGTTAATACCTCTTCATACATACCTTGCCTCTCCCAAGCCTCCTATGTCCCAGGGATAAATGACCATGCCACCAGTGGCAGGCATCCTGTCTCCTGAGAGGGAATTCTTCCTTTATGATGATGTATTCTTTAGGGAAAGACTCTGTCTTTCAGTGCCTTGGTCTCCCAATAGGACTGGATTTGGGGATCCAGGGAAAGGAAAAGAGTTGAGAGTGTTTGTCCCTGGCCAGCCCAGTAAGCTGGCCTTAGCCCCCAGAGGCCACCAGAAGGTGTGGCTATTTGTTCCTGGCAACCTTATTAGTGAAGTAAGCTTCTGAATTCTCACCAAATACCTATGGAATTCTGGGAAGGCAGACTTTGATCAAAAGTTAACATGAGACCTAGGGCTTCCCCTAGAGGAAATCTTGGCCCTGTGTTGATGCTGACATAGAACTTAACAGTAGATCCTGGCTCAGTTTCTATGTTAGTTCCTCTTCTCATTGTTAAATCGAAATACCTGACAATAGCAACTTAAGGAAGAAAGGGTTATTTTAGCTCACAGTTTGGAGATACAGTCCATCTTGCAGGAAGGCATGATAGCAGGAGTGAGAGGCAGTGGTCACATCGCATGCACAGTCAGGAGATGAAGGCTGGGGCTCAGCTCACTTTCTCCTTTTTATGCAGAGCAGGACTCCAGCCGTGGGATGGCGCTGCACCATCAAGAGTCTCTCTTCCCACTTCAGTCAAGGTAATCTAGAAACTCTCTCACAGGCATGGCCAGAGGCTTGTCTCCCAGGTGATTCCAGACCCTGTCCAGTTGACAACTGATATTACTAGTCACATCCTTGCAATGAACCAACATAAGCTAGAGTATCGACTGAATACCAGACACTGAAGACTCATCACGGCAGGGCAAGGAGTTGTTACAAACAATGTGGTGCTACCTTATCAATGAACCTCATCAGCTCTGCACCCTCCTGGAGGGCACAGATATGATGACATCATCCTCTTCTTGTCTCCACTCACAAGGACCCTCTGCCTGTTTGGTAAGAGAGGGGGCAGATGGCAGCTAGTCCACCCAAGCATCATCTACATCACACTGTATATAAGGCACCCTCTGATTCATCTGTTCCTTAAGCCACCTAAGCACATCCTCCTCATACCTCAAGGTTTGTCAGTCACCCTGCCACTGTCCATGGTTCTAAAAGCTGTAGGCAGCCAGCCTTCCTTCTGCAGGAAAGAATTCGGTTTCTAAGATTCAAGAATTATTTCATGTTGCCTGTCTTGGAGGTGAGGTCAGAGCTCTGTGAAAACGTCAGACACTTCAAATATGCCTCTCCTTCCAGGAACATCCCCACACAGCAGGCTGTCCAGAGCATGGGACACAGGCAGTTTTCTTCTTGCCCCTTGGTTCTCTGTGCCCACTAGTTGAACAGCTCTGGCTTAAGATCAGAAGGGCATCAACAAACCCATCAGAAGTTGTGCTTTCTCAACTTGCAAAGTGTTTGGAAGGACACAGGATGCTGGCAGATCCATTGAGGGCTTGTAGCTCAGTGAGATGGTCACACAGATGACTCCATTTCAGGGTCACTGGCAATTAGAAAACTTCCTCTGCCTCTACAGGCAAAGGTCTAAGCTCCCGTGGCAGGAGAGATAAACTTAGTTGGTAGAGGATTGCTGTGCAAAGATGAGGACCACATTTGGTCCCCAGAACCCTTGGTTAAATTAAAGAGGGAAGCTGGAGATGGTGGTGTGAGCCTATAATCTCTAGCTGGGTGCGGGGAGGCAGAAGTACTTGGTCCCCAGGACTAGTTGGCTTCCAAACCAGTAGGAGACCTTGTTTCAAAAACCAAGGTGCAGCAGATAAGATGGCTCATCCAGTGAATACATGTGAGTGAGTACTCCTGCAAAGAGGCCATAGCTGCAAGGCTGATAATTGACTGACTGGAGCTTCAATGATGTGGAGGGGTTGGAATGTTTCAGGTCCAGAGGCAAATTACCTTGGGGGCTTCTTTAGCACTCTTAATAGCCATTTATTGCCCTCTGTTTTAATGACCTAACATTTTTTGTGACTACTAGTTTGTTGGTTTGTTTTGCTGTGCCAAACATCACCCAAAAAGCAACTTGGAGAAGAAAGGTTTTATCTCAGCTTAAGCCTTTGATCACAGTTGATCATGAAGGAAGTCAGAGCAGGAACTCAAGGCAGGAACCTGGAGGCAGGTGATGAAGCAGAGGCCATGGAGGAACACTGCTTCCTGATTTGTTCCCCATGGCTTGCTCAGCCTGCTTTCTCACACAATCCATGACCACCTGCCCAGGGATAGCACTGCATACATCAAATATTAATCAAGAAAATGCCCCTGCAGACTTGCCCACAGTATAAACCTGGTAGAAGCATTTTCTCAGTTGAGGTTTCCTCTTTCTAGATGACCCTGGCTGTGTCAAGTTGACAAAACACTAACCAGCACACACTCCTAGTTTCTACCAGTCCTAGGGCTAAGAAACTTGCCAGGCAGCATCAAAGACTCCCTGCTTCCTTTAACCTGCCTACCCAATATTTCACCAATATACTTGAATTGTGTGTTGCTTATGATTTTCTTTGCTACTGTAACAAGTTAGTGAAATTGCTACCTCATTGGAACATGGTGATTGGGATGACCTATAGGTGTTCCTTGGACATGTGCACTCATCTCTGATCCCAGAATAAACTACCTTTCTTTTTATTCCTCTGCAGTGAGAGCTGTTTCACCAACAAGAGGGAAATGTGGGGTCCAGAGGGCCTCCCAAGTTGCTGTACCTGAGCCAATAGTAGGCACCTAGGAGAGGCAGGGCAATAGACTCCATTGCCCCTGTGCTCTTCTGGAAACATCCACTGAGAGACACTGCCTGATCCCCCTCAACTGGCAAAGGCACTCTGCCTGCAGCAGAACAAGCCAAATGGTTAAGTGTGTCCATTCTGTGGACACAGACATGGGAATGGTCTACAGAAACACATGGCGCCATGGCTTCTGTCTCAGTTGGGTTTCCATTGCTGTGATAAAACACCATGGCCAAAAGAAACTTGAGGAAGAAGAGGGTTTATATACTTCCACGTCATAGTTTATCATAGAAGGAAGTCGGGGCAGGAAATCAAACAAGGCAGGAACATGGAGGCAGAAGCTGATGCTAGACCATAGAGGAGTGCTGCTTGCTGGCTTGTTCTTCATGGCTTGCTCAGCTTGCTTATTTATAGAACCCAGGACCACCAACCCAGGAGTGGCACCACCCACAATTGACTGGGCCCTCCGCCATCAATCACTAAGAAAATGTCCTACAGGCTTGCCTGCAGTTGGTCTTATGGAGGCATTTTCTCACTTGAGATTCCCTCCTCTCAGATGAGTCTAGCTTGTGTCAAGGTGACATAAAAGCTAGCTGGTGAAACCTCTGTACCTGGGAGGAGCAATGGCTTCAGACTTCCAAGTGACATCAGGGAGAATGTGAAGAATACAAGTGGTCCAGTGTCAGGTGTCAAGGATACAAGGGCCATTTGTGCAAGTTTCTTTTGTCTTACCATGTGGTCCCCTAGGGCTCCATGTGAGAGACCATCTGAGCCCCAGGTAGGGAGGGGAAAATGAGATCTTAATCCACCAATCAAGCAGGCACCATGAGAGTGGGGAAGCCTGTCCTTAATCAAGGGTCACCAGGACTCTGTGAACTTGAACACACACACACACACACACACACACACACACACACACACACACACACACACATGCACGCACGCACACACACACACACAAAAAAAAATACAATCTAATACAAGGAAGTAAAGAAGGTGAGTGGTGGTGGCAGTAGGTAGGACTTGGCCACCAGGAATCACAGGTATTCTTATTGCCTCAGATAGTCCCTATGGTTACAGCAGAGAATCTCATGATCTGTACGCCATCCATAGTCTGGCTAATGGACCATATTGATTTTTAAAAGTCACATGTGAACTGGAGGAGCAGCTCACTTAGTAAAGTGCTTGTCCAGCATGCACTAAACCCTCCATTCCATCCCCACTACCACATAAAGTGGGGGTGATGGCACACAACTGTAACCCCAGCACTCTGGAGGTAGAGGCAGGAGGATCAGAAATTCAGCTCATCCTCGGATACGTAACCAATTCAAGGTCAGTGGAGATGCATAAGATTCTGTCTAAATAATGTGTGTGTCAATAGTCATTTTAAAAATGATTTCTTTTGTAACATCATTTGTTTTATTCTAAACATATGAAAAAGATTTATTCAGAGGAAAATACTATATGTTATCAGGGTGCAAAGGGGATTGTTTGCATACACACACACACACACACACACACACACACACACACACACAGTTAAGGAGAGCCTCTAGCTAGTGCTTGTGTATGCTCCATGCTCAATATCCTCAGTTCTAAAATGGGGACAACAATGTGAACTGGAGTCATGGCTTGGTGGCTCAGAGGCTCTTCCAGAGGACTAGGGTTAGATTTCTAGTACCCATATGGTGGTTCATAACTGTTCTTAACACCAGTTGCAGGGGCTTCAACACCCACTGCTGTCATCTTATGAATCAGGCATACATGTGGTACACAGACATAAAATTAGCCAAAACAACCATATAAGCAAAATAGTGAAATACTTTTCAAAAATGGTTTAAATGAGGGTAATAGTTCCTCTGACATTTCAACTAAGAGGGCTATGTGACAACTGTCTCAGCACCCCTCTACCACTTGGTACATGCCCCTCGCAGACCCTATTTCAGCCTGCCTCCTGCTTTGGCTCCAGGCAGTAGGAACTTGCCTGTGCACCTGCTGGAATAGAACTCCACCAGACAGACAAAACCAGGTTGAGGTAGACGAAATCACCAGGAAATTTGTGACCAAGGATTGGCTCACAGGCCTGTGGGGGCTGGTGGGGCTGTCTCTGGTGCAGAGGAACTCTCACACCTGCCTCCACAAATGTAATTTCTTTGTATATGTGTATGTGTGTGTATGTTCAAGAGTGCTGTTTGTGCTCATGTGCTAATACGTGGGCATGTGTGTGTGTGTGTGTGTGTGTGTGTGTGTGTGTGTGTGTGTGTGTGTGTGTGTGTGTTGTGTGTGTGTGACACAGCGCCAAGGCAAAGGTTAAAGGACAAGTTTCAGAGTCAGATCTCCCCTTCTACCTTCTTTTTGACACCGTCTCTTTTTTTTGCTCCGTGTACTCCGAGCTCTGCAAAATCAAACAGACGCCATTGGACCCTCAGCCGGACTCTGCCGGCCTGAGGACCAACCTCCTGAGGTCTCCTGGAGCCCAGTAGCCCCGCACTCAGCACACTGGTTCTAGTGTCCCTTTGCTACTTGGGATTCAAACTAGGAGGCAGTCTTCTGGAGGTGCGCCTTGAACGCGTGTGTGAGACTCGCCCCCTGGTGGCATATGCTACCATTGCCATACAATGTTTTTATGCCTAGATTAAATAGACCAAAACAGCCTGGGGTAGCTAAAGTGTTCCTTCTGCCTACGAAGGTCAGAAAGGTTCGAGACAGGAGGACCATCTGATCTGAGTTTTATAAACCAGAAGATATGGAATGGATATGTAGCTCAGTGGCAGAACGCGTGCTCAAAGCAAGCCCTGGGTTCCATCCCAGCGCCACAGTGAGAGAGAGAGGAGAGAGAGAGAGAGAGAGAGAGAGAGAGAGAGAGAGAGAGAGAGAGAGAGAGAGAGAGAGAGATGAAAAATGAAAGAGGCTCTTGAGACTCAGAGAACATCTGTAAAGGCACGGTAATCCTGCTGCAAGCTAGTAAAATATTAGAATCCAGGGTTCAACAAGATGGCTAGCTGGTACACCACCAAGACTGACATTTGACTTGCTCCCAGAACACACATGGTAGAAACATGACCACTAAATGTTGTCATCTGACCCCACATGTGTAATACATGTCATGCATGCTTCCCCTCCCACACATAAGTAAGCAAGTCTTATTTAAATTACTTAATACAAGAAGGCCTGGGGTGCTGGGGTGTTTCCCAACAGACAAAAGGGGAAGGGGCCACAGTTACTGTGGGAAGCAGGAGAAGCTTTCTGTGGGTCCCTGCATCACACAGGGCCCTCACTAGTGGGAAGACTGGAGAGAGTCCAAAGGTTCCCTGCCAGGCCCCTGGTTATGTGATTCATAAAGGGATCTTCAATCAGAAAACACACACACAGAGAGATGAGCTGTGGGATCATAAGGGAGCCAGGCAGGGAGCACTGCCATCCACAACAAGCACCAGACCAAGGGAGCACTAGGCCTGAGGGAGGCCCTGCTGTAGCTGCCCCGAGCAGGACCAATCAGGGGATTTAAATCTCAGACCTCTATTCAAAACCATAACAGGCGTGAAGGGACAAGGAGAGTAGCAGCATCTCTGCAGCCTTGAGGACATGGGCCAGTCACGTCACCAGGTTTTTTTTATAGAATCCCAAAACAACCCCTCCAGATACATACTATTGGACCCATTTTACAGATTTGAAAACTGTTGATCAGAAAGGTTGAGCATCTTCCCCAAAGTCACACAGTTATTAAGTAGCATGAGTACCATTTGACTCCAGTTGTGTGAAGCCATCACAGGCTTTTTGTATACACATGCTTGTGTGTGTGTGTGTGTGTGTGTGTGTGTGTGTGTGTGTGTGTGTGAGTGTGAGTGTGATTTGTCAGGTGTCATCCACCTTTTGAGACAGTGCTTCTCATAGCCCTGAGCTCATCAAGTAGTGGGACTGTCTGGTCAGCAACCCCCAGGGATCCACCTGTCTCTACCTTCACAGCCCCAGGGTTACACACATGTACCGCCATGTCTGGCTCTTAAAATAATTTACATCTATTATTACTTATTGGGGAAATATGTGCCACAACATACATATAGAAGAGGAAAGTTTGATGGAGTCAGTTCTCTCCTTCCACCACATGGGCTCTGGAGTCACACTCAGGTCAGGAGGTTTAGCAACAGACACCTTTCCCTACTCAGATGAAGTGGTGGAGCACACCTGTAATCTCAGCACTTGAGAGGTGGAGGCAGGAGCATCAGGAATTCAAGGTCGCCCTTGGCTATGAAGTGATTTATACTCTAGCATGTACTGTGTGAAACTCTGCCTAAAAAGTACATGGGCTTGGGTAGCTAAACCTTGCATGGCAGTTACCAGCTGGGGCTTGGGCAGAACCTGACAAGAGTCAGTTTTACCCTGGCAACAGCAGAAAGGGCCAGCTTGCTGCCACACCCACCCACCCAGCTACTTCACCTGCCACACCCACTCATCCATCTGCTTCACCTGCCACACCCACCCAGACATCTGCTTCACCTGCCACACACCCACCCAGACATCTGCTTCACCTGCCACACCCACCCCACCCAGACAGCTGCTTCACCTGCCACACCCACTCATCCATCTGCTTCACCTGCCACACCCACCCAGACATCTGCTTCACTTGCCACACCCACCCACCCAGACATCTGCTTCACCTGACACACCCACCCAGACATCTGCTTCACCTGACACACCCACCCAGACATCTGCTTCACTTGCCACACCCACCCACCCAGACATCTGCTTCACCTGCCACACCCACCCACCCAGCTGCTTCACCTGCCACACCCACCCATCCAGCTTCACCTGCCACACCCACCCAGCCAGCTGCTTCACCTGCCACACCCACCCATCCAGCTTCACCTGCCACACCCACCCAGCCAGCTGCTTCACCTGCCACACCCACCCACCCAGCTTCACCTGCCACACCCACTCAGACAGCTACTTCACCTGACACACCCACCCAGACAGCTGCTTCACCTGTCACATCCATTCCTACACTGCTCAGACTCTTAACCTTTGCCACAGAGGTCACACTACCCAGCAGAACAGCCCTTCACCAAGGCTATGGGAGCTGGCTGTGAGTAGCCCAGTGCTCTTGGGCTTGACCAGGGCCACTCTGAGTTCCTCACTGTACACGAATCATGGCTTCTCATCCCACCTTCTCCTGGATCTCCTGGCCTCACCTCCCAAATGAATTGACATTGGGTGCTTAACCACAGGACAGCTTCTGAGAGATGAGTTGTTAGACAATTTGTCATTGTGTGATCACTGACCAGAAAGGTTCCAGATCAGTCTCTGATTGGTTCCTTATTGCCATGAAGATAGGTGGCAGGATTGGGAATGTGGCTTCATGGTTAGAGTACTTGACGAGCCTGCACAAAGAATTAGGCTCCATCCCCAGCCACCTAACCAGGTTGGTGGAGCCCATCTGTAATCCTGGAACTCAGGAGGTTCAGAAATACAAGGCCACCCTTGAGCCAACCTGGGCTTCATGAAACCCTGTCTCAAACAAATCAACAACAAAAATAAAAAAAGAAAAAAAAAACGTGATAACTGAGGTGCTCGAGGCTGCTGTACACTCAACACTTCCAGAGTAAACTGGATTTTTCTTTAAATTGTATTTACTTATTTATTTTGGTGAGAGCAAGGAGTACAGACTCCACATGCACAGTTCTCCTTTCAACAGGTGGATCCCAGGGATTGAATTCAGGTCACCAGGCTTGGCAGTAAGGATCTTTATCTGCTGAGCTACCCTCCTGGAATAAAATCTCAATATAAGTAGAAGTGCACTCAAAATTAGTGATTAAATATATAGTACAGCAAATATATAAAGCAGTAGCATGGTCATTAATTACTGCATTCTGTACACAATTGCAACAGAGAGGATGTTGTTCCAGTGTTAACACATACACATAGAGATAGATACACACCACACAGACACACACTAAGAGAAACCCATCTCCCTGTTGTTTTGACTGCTGTCTGGAGTTTTGAAGAACTATAGAGGCAGAACCCCATTTCAGCTTCTCCTAGTTGCTGCTCGGTGTCCTGATCACCTGGCTGTCAAACCCTAATCCTACCCCCAACCATCAGGGCAGAGCACCCAGCTGGCCCCAGCCAGACTCTACCCACCTTGGGCTCTGCTCAGAGGACAGGGATGAACTGATTCTGTCATGAAGGGTTAGTCTTGTCTCCAGGCTGGCGGCATGTGAGGGGACAAGACAAATGTATTTAGACAGCCTTGATCTGGAGCACTGCTGTCAGACATGCTGGCCACCTCTTCAGGAAGATCTTGCAGGATCTTCCAACCCTATCTTAAGAAGGCTGTGGGCTGGGGTTGTAGCTCAGTTGATAGAGTGTTTGCCTAGAATGCATGAAGCCTTAGGTTCCAAACTAGCACCCCCAGAAAACTGGGCAGAGTAGAGCTACAAGCATGTAATGTCAGCACTTGGGAGGTAGAGGCAAAAGCATATGAAATACAAGGTTATCCTTGGCTATACGGTCAATTGGAGGACTGTCTGGGCTACAAGAGATACTGTCTCAAAAACAGAACAAACACATGGAATGTGGACTTGGGGACTGAAACTCGAAGGAGAACACTGGTGAAGCCAGGAGCTCACAAACTCAGGACCCTAGGGGGAACTGTCAGGAAAGCAAGAGATCCTTGCAGGGGCCAAAGCTAGCTACTGCCCTACATGGGGTGTGACCATACACCTGAGTTTTGACCCCAGGAGGATGCTAACACATGGCTCATCTGGTCCTGCTAGAGCCTTGAGCCAGGCTTCCTTTGAGCACACATGTGTTAGTATATGTTTACATGAGTGAGCACACTTGTGTGCAGGTGTGTGTGTAGGCTAGAAGTCAACCTTGGGTGTTGTTCTACAGGAACCATCCATCTAGGAGCTTACTAGGGTAGGCTAAATGGTCAGTAAGGGCATTCTCCTGTCTCCCTCCCCAGCACTGGGGTTACAAGCACAGAGCAGCATGCTTGGGGTTTTCACATTAGACCTGGGGATGACACTCAAGTCCTCACACTTGTGTACAAAACACTTTATTGATGGCCACCTCTCCAGTTTCCAGCCAACCTTTTGCCATGCTGGTTGGTGGATAGAGGGAAAGCTGGTGACTAGGTAAATGCACAGAGCTTCCTATTTCCCATTTTCAGTTGCCATACATTCCCCCAACAGACAAGCTGGTGATGCAGCTGGTAGTGGACTACAGATGGAACACCAGGAAGGAAGCCCACCAGCTTGGAACTCCTTATCATCCTTCAGCTGCCAGCATCCACATGGAGGCCACTCCTTCATCCCCTGGCATTCCCCTAGCTTCTGTTCCATTGCTACAGAGTCAACACTTCCACAGAAGTGATAGAATCTCACTCATGAAAATTCCTTGTCTTTGAGGCATCCCTGGAGAAGAAGAAAAAATAAAACAAAAACAAACAAACAAACAAACAAAACTAAGCATCACCCAAGGCACCTGGCCAAACTGGTTACTTCATTAGTTCAACTGGTTGGGAGCTGCAACTATGAATGCCACAGGCAAGGGTTGTGTGTGACACAGGTGGGTCAAAGAATGAAAATTAGTCCAAGAGTCCTGGTCAAGACTTTTCAGCCAAGCCCAACCTTTTAATTAGCTGTGTGACCTCAGGTCAAATGGAGAGACTCTCTGGTACTCACTTTTCACTAGCTCTGCCACAAAGACGATTGGGCAACATCACTAGCCAGCTCTCCCAGCTTTCTTCCTTCATGTCCATTCAAAGATCACTTGCTCTATACATTGTTCTTTTCTAGGTTCTTGGCAGATTTAATCTAGACCATAATTGTCAGGGCTGGGATGTAGCCCCATAATAGCATGTGTGCTTAACATGCTCAAGACCTCGGATTTAAACACATTTGCAATTGAACTAAAACTTTGTTTTTCCTTTTCCTTTGGTTCTAGGCTGGAACCCAGAGCCTCATATATACTGGGTAAACACTCTACAGTGAGGCTACACCCCCAATCCACCACTGGGGGATTCTAGGCAGGTGCCCTACCACTGAGCCATGCCCACATCCCATCACTGGTAGATGCTAAGTAATGCCTACCTGTAAAGCATGCCATTAGTACCTCACCAGGGGATTCCAGTCAGGTGCTCTATCTCTGAGCTTCCTGTCCAGAGCCTGGAGTTCCAGAATGCAATGAACAAAGTAGACAAAACATCCATAACCCACAGAGAGACCTCAATGAGCAAATGTGTTCCCAACATATTCCTTCCTCATCATTAGACACTCATGAATGTCCAGCTCTCTCCTGAGCTCACTGTGTGTGTGACATCTTGTGTAAGTCCACATTCTCCCTGCCCTGTGGGGATCTCCCAGCCCCTGAAAGAGCTAGAGCCATAGGCAGGGCCATCTGAGGGCTGCACATAGTGGTATTCTGTGGGCCAGATCCAGATGGGCTGGTTAGGTGTCTCAGCTCAGCATTCAGGACTTGCCACCATGTGGGTACCTATCTGTCAATCTGTAGGCATTTCCTGAGTTCTTTTTAGAAAATACATCTGTTATCAAATTTGGGGGTCACTGTCTGTGCCCCAAGACAGGTTCAGCTACCTGTTCTTAATAAACTAATTAAAAGAACCACATTAATAGTAGAAAACAGATTAGGAAAATTTATTACTGTGACCACATTGGGAAGGGGGACAAAGAGGTCCAGGCAGTCTCAGTGAGGCCTAACCCTCCATATTGTCCTCTCTGTGGAGGTGTCTCACAGAGAATGACAGCCTTCCAGATGCCTCAGCCCCCAAAGACCTGTCTGTGACCTCCCTGGGCTTGTGACAGGGAAGCTGAAACTCAATGGGACACGGCCACTCACAGCCAATCAGGGAAGAGCCTCACACAAGGTGGAGGCACCAGGGACTAATTGGGTGGCTGGATGGAGAAGGTGCCCAGCGGAGCTGAGTGTGTCAAATCAGCCCACAGGCAGAATGGAAGCCTGGCACACAGTTGCTCCACCTGGGCCACCCCCCTGGACCATCTGGTGGCTTCTGCTTCTTGGAGGCCCAGTGGCTTCTCAGAAGGAAACTGCAGGAAGCTCCCTCCCTCCAAACCCGACTCAGTGTACCATGTTTCCTAATACAACAGAGGCTGTTTGAGGTACCCCAGCCCCCTTCTTCAGATCTGAGGTGTAACTAATACATAAATTAAGCTCCTGCAGACTCACAAATACCCAGAAAAAAAACTGAAAAAAAATATAATTAGTTTGCTCATACGATTCCATCTGTTAGCTCTAAGTTCAACACCACTGTAGTGAATCCCAGGGGCTTTGTTGGTTATGTTGGCTGCGCCTGGCTCTGTTCCTGCCCTGCTTTGGGGAAGGAAGCCCAGGTTCTCAAAGCCATGTGCCATGGGGCAGGAACCAGGGCAGCCAGCAAAACACCCAGGGCTCTGGGGGAGGGCCAGAGGTATAAGGGCAGCCATGGACATTTGCATGTGTGCCTCCAGCCAGAGTACTGGAATGCATCTAAGACTGATCCTGTCATCTCTGTCACAAGCTATACACAGGAAGAAAAAGTCTGGGAAAGGGAAGCAGAGAGCAAGATGCCTGGGAGAACAGAGCCCAGGGCAAAAGGAACCAGTAACATGTCAGAACAGAATTTAGAATCTCGCTCTTCCCCTGCCATGCTTTCCCGGAACCCAGCTTCTGCTGTTCCATCACTTGATATTCATCTGGCTGGGAGAAGGACTAGTGAATGTTTTTCTTCCCTTCTCCAAAATTATTTATATAACAAAATGAATACATCTGTTTTAATAACATTTAAATAAGACACAAGAACATAAAGCCAAAAGGCACACCCACATCGTTCTCTCTGTTACTCTCAACCCCCAGGGTGACATTATTAGCTGGTGTGGGGTTGGCAAGATGGCTCAGAGGGTAAATACACTTGCTAAGCAAGCCTGGCAACCTGAGTTTGGTCCCTGAAACCCCCTTGAAGATGGAGGGAGAACTAATTTAATCAAGTTGTCCTCTGACATCCTCTGACTCACGTGATGGCATGCACTCACCTACAAACTCACACAATCCCATGGACATGCATACACACAATACGTAATGAACTTTAAAAATTGTTATTTAAAGGATACTAATATTTGGTGCCTAATTATCAAATGATATTATACTGCCTATGACGCTGGCAACTTCTCAGTTACCCACAGTTCCCAGGAATCAAGCCTGCACATCTCTCCAAGTTTGGCACATGGTTCAGACTCATTCTTTTTATGTGAGGGTATATGTGTGAGTTCATGTTTGTGATAGTACATATGTGTGCACATGCATGTAGGGGCTCAAGGTCAACCCCCAGTGTTGCTCCTCATAAGCCAGTCCCCTTATTTTTTGAACAGGGTCTTTTTCTGGTCTGGAACACACCAATTTGTCTGGGCTGCCTAGCCAGCAAGCTCCAAAGACCCACTCTGTTCCCAACTCCTCAGTGTTAGACTTACATGTGCACACCACCACACCTAGCTTTTTAAAATGTAGGTTCTGGGAATCAAACTCCAATCCCCATGCTTGCAAAGCAACTGTTTCATTGACAGCAAGGTGCATTCTATTATAGCAACACAATACTTTTATGTATATTATCTGTTTAATTCACATGGTCTCCTATATTTCGTTATTCGGTTTATTTCTAAATTTTTAACTCTTAATTAAAAATAAAAAAAAAAAACTTCTGGGACAGGAGCTAGAGGGATGGCTCAGTGACTAAGAGCACATACTGCTTTATTTTTTATTTTTTAAAGATATGCTCTCCCTATATAGCCCCGGCTGTACTGGAACTTTCTATGTAGACCAGGCTAACTTTGAACTCAAAGAGATCTGCCTGCCTCTGCCTCCTGAGTGCTGGGATTAAAGGTGTGCACCACTATGCTCAGCCTCACATTCAACTCTTGCAGAGAACCTGAGTTCGATTCCCAGAAACCATGGCTCATAACCACCTGCAATTCCAGCTCCAAGGATCCCTTGTCCTCTTCTTGCTTTTGCAGGCACCTGTGCTTGCACACACACACACACACACACACACACACACACACACACACACACACACACTTAAAAATAACGTCTAAAATATGTAACAGAGAGTAGCAGAGAAAGAATTAAAGCTGACATTGTTTTTCTTATCTTGAAAGATACAAACAAAACAGGATGACGGTCTGGAGTGATGGCTCAATGGTTAAAAGCACTTGCTGTTCTTGCAGATTCCATTCCCAGCACCCAAATCAGGAGGCTCACAAGTGCCTGCAATTCCAGTGCCAGGGGATCCAGGCACCTATACTCACATGCACATACCCACATGCTGGCACATGCGCATACAACTTTTAAAAATAATAAAAACACAACCTAGGAAGATCATCAAATGACTTGCAGGTGAGAGGTGCTGCACAGGCAGGAACCTGCCTTAGATTCTCCTCTTGTGATTCCATCTCCTGTCTCCAGGGATGGAGCCATGACAGAAGGTGATGCCCAGGACCAGGCACAGGGGCTGTGTTAATTACCAATCTGATGGGCTCTAGAACCACTTAGGAGACATCAGCGAGAGAATGTTTGGATTACGTTCACCAAGATGGGAAGGTCTGCCCACTGTTGGTGGCACCATTCCATAGACCAGATAAAAAGGAACATGCATTCTCACTCTGCTTTCTGACTGTGGATTAGATGTGATGAGCTGCTCCAAGCTCCTGCCACCACCTCCTTCTCTATACCATGATGCATTGCACCCTTGAACTGGGAGCCTAAACAAAATCTCCCTCCTCCAGTTGCTTTTGTCGGGTCATTTTATCACAGTGACAGGAAAGAAACCAAGACAGGTAGAAAGGTAGTGAGAAGAGACAGGGGACAGCTATGGAAAAAAGGGATGGAGGAAAAGTCAGGAGAAGCGTCAGGACCAGGTGGAGGAGAAAAAGGGCTGGAGGATCCTGACGAAGTGAGGGGCAAAGAAGATGAAGGAAGCCAAGGGAGGGGTAGTGTGTTAGTGACTTTTCACATCACTGAGATGGAATGCCTGGCCAAAACTCCAGACAGAAGGAAAAGTTC
Organism: Cricetulus griseus; assembly: GCF_003668045.3. NCBI lineage: Eukaryota > Metazoa > Chordata > Mammalia > Rodentia > Cricetidae > Cricetulus > Cricetulus griseus. Next base: position 68,223,698 of record NC_048598.1, read on the forward strand.
ATTTTGGCTCACAGTTTAAGGGTACAGACCATCATGGTGAGGAAGGCATGGCAGCCAGAGGAGACAGATGCTCACGTGGCAACCACAGTCAGAAAGAAGAGAGAGAGAGAGAGAGAGAGAGAGAGAGAGAGAGAGAGAGATGCCGGAGTTCAGCCCGCTTTCTCCCTTTTATTCAGCCCAGGACTCAAGATGGCGCTGTCCACACTTAAGGTGGGCCATCCTTCCTCATTTAACCCAGTCTAGAAAGCCCTTATAGCCAAGCACAGAGGTGTGTTCCCATGATGACTCTAAATTCAGTCAGGTGGAAGCTGACAATTCTCCATGGCAGGTAATCAGAGACAGTAATTATTAAAAGAAGGGAAGATTCCTGGGGCCAGAGAAATGGCTCTGCGGTTAAGAGCACTGACTGTTCTTCCAGAGGTCCTGAGTTCAATTCCCGGCAACCACATGGTGGCTCACAACCACCTTGAATGAAATTTGGTACCCTCTGCTGGTGTGCAGGCAGAAGGCTGTATACATAATAAATAAATAAAATCTTAAAAAAAAAAGATGGGATGATTCCTCGAAGCCATGCTTGTCCAAGAAGTTCCTTGTAGCCTATAGGTAACGATGAACTCCACCCAGGGGTGGGGTACAAGCCGCTTCTTCTATGGCCTGATGCTCTTCTTCAGGGTCCTAAAGAGTGGCAAGTCTCCTGTCTTCATGTTCTACTCTTGCTTTAGCCCACCTTTGACTCCTTAACTAACAGTGTGAAAATGACTCTCATTTACCTGACACCTTCAGGTAAATCAACCCAGTACAATGACCTTACCCTGAAGTTCTACTGTGCTTGCCAACTTAATGTAACTGTGGCAAGATACCTAAGAAAATTAAAGAAAGGGGAGTTTTATTTGCACTCTTGGTGCCAATTCAAAGCCACTGGATTGTGGTATGACTTCCCCTGGAAGATGCGACAAATGTCTATTCACCCTAGGCAGGGCACTGCCAGCAGACCAAGGAAACAATTCTATCCAAGCCTATCTTAGGGAACCAGTGAGTTTATTGGGGTTACTTACAGAGCATGGGTGACTCAAAGACAACTGTGTCACCAGAAAGACCCCCTCCTCCAAGCATGAGTAACAGCTGACAAAAGCTGTGTGCTAGAGCTTTTGGTTGGGCATTGGGGGAGGGGTGCTGCTTGTGAATCTTGTAAGTTTTAGCTTTCTAAGACTTGTAAGTTGTGTTTACTTTCTAAGCCCCCCTCCTCTCTCCAAGAAGGAATGCTTCAATTCATAAGATGGATATACTGATTTAGGTATGTGGTGAGGCATCATGGTGGGTAGCCCATGGGCAAGTAAAGCATCTCACCCCATGATGCCTGGGAAACCAAAGAAACCGGAAGAGACTGGAGTCCTTCAACAATCTGACATCCCCCATGAGGCCCCACCTCCTAAATTTTTCATTTTTCCCATTAGTGCTAAAACCTAGGACCAAGCCTTCAACATGGGCCTTGAGGAAACTGTTAAAATCCAAGGATAGGAGCTGAGGAGATGGATCAGTTGGTAAAACTGCTTGCTACTCAAGCGTGAGGACTCAACTTCAATCCCCATGGAAAAGGCTGAGTGAGGCAGTATGCTCCTATAATCCCTGCACTGGGAAGTAGAGACAGGAGGACCCTGGAGGCTCTCTGGCTAACCAGTCTAGCCTAATTGGTGAGCTCCAAGATGACTGAGAGAGCCTGCCTCAGAAAACAAGGTGAAGACACCTAATGACCCCACTACCAAGATTAAGTAACCCACCCCCTTTCCAGTATGTAATAAACCCCCTAATCCAGGCTGCTGGTGTTCCTCAGCCAAGCACATAGCCCACCCGAGCCCAGCTTTATGTTTACGTTTATGCTCTGTGTCTGTCATTTCTTCATTCCCTGTCACTCTAGTCAGATCAAGTCCAAAGCTGTGTGGGTCATGGCACACACATGTGTGCACATGTACAAACATGCACACGCGCGCGCGCGCACACACACACACACACACACACACACACACACACACACACACACACACACAATCTGAATTATAACAGCACTCACCTTTCCTCATATGGAGGCTTCCTGGCTCCAAAAGGGGAACATAGCCTGCCCAGGAGCTGTGATCGCCAGAAGCACAAAGGTACCTGTTGGAAAATCCTGCCCCAAGCCTTCTCTGGTGTCCACTTTCATTTCCTTAGTGCTGTTCAGACTGCAGCGCCCTGGGTTTCCTTGCCTCTCAATCGGGAGATCCTATAGTAGCTGCAGGGCTCCTATCCCAGCCTTTCATGATTCTAAACCCATCTCAAGCCCCACCCCCACCACGATATGCATATTTACATCTCTTTCCTAGGAACTGGAGCATTAATAAGTAATGTACATTTCAAGAACATGCAAAATATGCTCCAGCAAAAGGGCTAAGGGCACAGCTCTGCGGTAGAGCATGAAGAAGCTGGATGCGGTGGCCAGTACAGCAGACAATACAGAAAATAGCAGGAGGCTATAACGATGAGTACTTTCAGTGTTTTGTTGGGACTGCAGTGGCTTGTGTGTGATTTACAATCACTCACTACTGAGCTACAACCCTAGACCTCCAAGATAATGCTTTCGTTGTACCTGGTAGGGAAGTAGAGTCTTTGCACAGTTTCACTAAGACATTGACAGTATGGGCTGGAGAGAGGGCTCAGTGGTTAAGAACATACGCTGCTCTTGCAAAGGACCCAAGCACAGTTGCCAGCACCCAAGCTTACTTTCCAGAACCGGAATTAGACAGCTCACATCTGTCTGGTACTCCAGATCCAGGGCATCTCTCTGGCTCGATGGACACTGCACTCATGTGCACCAATTCACACCCACATAGACACATAATTAAAATAAAATCTTCTTTTTAAAAAAGTATTGCAAGTAGGGGATGGAGAGATGGCTCAGTGGATATGAGTACTTGTTCTGCAAGTACAAGGCCCCACATTCAAATCCCCAGCTCCTACATAAAAATTTGGGCATGGCTGTTCATGCCTGTTATCCCAGCACTGGAAGCCAGAGACAGGTGGACCACAGATGTTTATTAGCCGGCAGACTTGGCCAAAATGGTGAGCTTTGAACTAAGAGAGAGACCCTGCTGTCTCAACGCAATAAGGCAGAGTGACAGAGGAAGACATCTGATATCCTGCTCCAACCTCCATGTGTGCATTCATGGGTGCATGAGACCATATTACCCCCCTACACACACACCACACACATATACCACACACCCCACTCACAAGCAAAGATGCTGATAAAATACGGCATCACTAAGAACAATAAATGTCAGCCCTAATTAAATGCACTGGTCTCTTCTCTTTTCCCTTCTTGAGTCTGACAAAGTTCCTCCAGGAGCAAATGTTAGTGCTGACATTTTATTCAGTTTGTGTGTGTGACCCTTAGTGTCACCATTGGTCACTGGTGAATCTGCAGGTACCATTCCAAGTGTCCACTATAAGAAGATTACATAGGTAGACCTGGACTTCGTCCCCCATGAGTGTTTTTAGCAGGACAAGTGCTTCAGCAGGCTATGGAATGATCAAGTGAGGACCCCATGCTCTTCCTGACAAGGCACACTTGTGCACACATCTACCTGACAGAATCTAGAATCAGGAGAAGGTGGGCCTCTGAGCTTGCCTGTGGGGATTATCTTGATTATGTATTGAAGTAAGAAGACAGATCTTAATTGTGAGTGTGTTGGAAATAAGATAATAGCAAACTCAAAAGACAGCTTTTACTATACAGTTCTGCATGAAATAACCCAGCACAGAAAAAGACAGGATGTCTGGGGTGCTTCTCTGGCTAAGACCATGGTTTCTAAAGCCCTTTGAGAGTCCCTGCTTTCTTCTCTCATACACTGGGGCTTGTCCCCTTCCCCTCTTCCCACCTCAGGCTCAGAACACAGCGCCTAGTAGGTACCTTGGGGTTTGAGACTGCCCCCTCTTCCTGAGGTGGGCTCAGTCACATAGCAGAGCACCTGTAACTTTCCAGTTCTCAGACTTACAAAACGATGGAGCACCAGCTGCCAGCTAGGAAAGAGAGGGTCCCAGCGTGTCCAGTTCCCTGAACTAATTCTAAGTGCACCCCATATTGAAAACACCATAACCTATTTCTTACAGGCAGACTAGACTCTATGACATGAGAAACTGAGCTGTGCGCTAGCATGCAATCTGCCCTCCCCTCTGACTTTGGACTTAATGTGAACAGCCACTTCCAGCCCTGCCACCTTAACTTCCCCACCAGGGTGGACCACCTTAACTGGGAGCTAAAACACATCCTCTCCTCCTTGAGTTTCTTTTGTCAGGACATTTTATCACAGCTTCAGAAAAAGAAATAAGACATTTACGGTAAAGCCACCTCCTCCAGCCCCATCAAGCCCTTGTGTGACAGCAGCCCCAGCTGACATCTGGATGTCATCCCATGATATATCTAGATCAGGACTGCCCTAGTGCATGTCAGTGTGAAATAACTCTAAAGGAAATACAACATGATTTATCCCGAGCCAAGTAGGAAGAATCATGGCTCTAAAACAAGATTCAAGTTACTCTAAATAATATGTCTTCTATAAAAGAGAATGCTATTTTACAGATAAAAAACAAAGGAAGTCATACATGGATCAGTATAGCTAACAATACTTCTATGGGTGGACAAGTAGGCTGCCTACAACACAGGTAGGATCCTCTCCCCTCACTCCTTCCATATGAAGGCCAGAGGACAGCCTTAGGTGATGCTCTTCAGGACCCATGGGTCCACCTGTCCCTGCCTTCCCAGTGCTGGGATTAGAAACACATGTCATTACATCCTGCTTTTTTACATGATTCTAAGGACCCAACTCAGATCCTTGTGTTTGCATGGCAATTGCTTTACTGACACAGCGATCTCCTTAGTTCCTGGGAAATACCTTCTATCTGGTGTCTTTATATAGCATCCTAGCTTCAGGGTTTGTAGATGCTCAAGACCTGTTAAGCTGAACAACACATTGTGAGACATTTGCATTATAGTCATGAGAATGTTAAGTCAGGTAGAGGTTAAAAGTAAATGGCTGTTTTATTAAAAGATTTATTCTTATTTTTAATTCTGTGTATGCAGGTGTATTGGTGTTTGTGCAACTGAGTGCAGTGCCCATAGTGTCCAGAAGGGGACATCAGTTCCCCTGGAGCAAGAGTTACAGGCCCTCATGGGTGGCCTGACTGACATAGGTGCTGAAAACTGAAACCCAGGCCTCTGCTAGAGCTGCACCCTCTGTTTACTGCTGAGCCATCTCCCTGGCTCATAAATGGCTATTTTTCTAAGGGGTTTAAGATAACCCAAGTTAATTCCGGGTCTGGATCTGCAAAGTTCCATCACTCCACATCCATGATACTACAGCCAAGGTCCATTGATGTTCTGGATCTTTGGGGGAGGGGGTTGCTAGTTAACCACAGGCTGAGAGAGAGTTGGCCGCCAGGAGAATCAATTGTGTATTGGAGGGTTGGGACTTCCAGCTCACCACTCCCCACCTTCCTCCAGGGAGAAGAGAGTGGTTTAAGGTTGAATTGATCTCCAAGGTCAAAATACTTAATCTGTACCTTTAATCCCAGCACTGATAAGGCAGAAGAAGGTAAGTCTCCGTGAGTTCAAAGCCAGCCTAGGCTACATGGTGATTTTGAAGGCAGTCAGGGATATACAGTGAGACCCTGGCACAAAACCAAAACAAAAGCAAATGCGTGATCCAGCCAATCAGATGGTTCAGCGGGTAAAAGTGATTGCCAGGCAAGTCTGATGACCTGAGATGATCCTGGAATCCACAGTGGAAGGAGAGAACTAACTCCTAAAAACTGTCCTCTGACCTCCACATGCATACCATCACACACACACACACACACACACACACACACACACACACACACACACGTGCACATAGAGAGAGAATAAATTTTTCAATGTCATAAAAATTACTTGAGCTACCACATTTTTTTGTAAAAGCCCAAACTGACCGTGTTAGTTCACCCCAACTCTGAGAAGACAAAAGTATCCACAATTAGGGGCCTTCTGAGCCCCACCCTATGAATTTCTTCATCTAGTGTTCATCTGCAATGAAATAAAATATTTCATTAAATATTTAAAATATCCTTTGTTAAATGCTTCCATTAAATATTTATAATATCCTTTGTAATAGGTCTGCAGTAGTAAGTGAACTGTTTTCACGGGTTCTGAGAGCCACTCTACCAAATGAGCAAACCCACACAGGGGCCGTGGGAACTCTGACCCAGTGGGACAGATGTCATGAGCAATGCTATCACCTGTGACTTGTGCTTGCCATCTGAAGTGGAGGCAGTCTGGCAAAACTGAGCCCTTAGCCCTCGGTCCCATGCTAAACCCAAGTGGTGTCAATTAAACTTCGTGGAAGGATAGCCAGGTTTTGTCCATAAGGAAATGGACAAAAGGTTGCGGGTTGGGAAGTAGACAGTAGGGGTTCTTCGGTGGGTAAGAACAGGAGAGGCTGGTTTTCCTTTCCAATGCGATGCCCTGGTCCTGGCTCCTGGAGACTTGAAGGGCAGACAGGTGGAAGGGTGGCAGGTGTTTCCAGTCGTAAGCTAATGCCCACCCACTTACAGCCTCTTTCTCACAATCACAGCCCACATAAGGAAGGCTCCTGCCCAAAGCCTGTCTGTGAATCTCACACTCCCTAACAGACTCCCCAAATGCTGGACTTCCAGAAGAATGGCATGTGCCATTGTCATTTCCCAAGGAAGCTCACTGAGCTCAGGTTGGCACATCCCCCACCTGTAAAATGGGTACACCTTAACCTCTCCTCCCAACCCTTCTTCAGAATTCCCTCCCCTTCAGGTCATCCAGGAAGTGGGAACAGTGGGTGCTGTGACTGCTGTAACACGAAAATTTCTCCCTTCCTCCGAGACTAACAAGACGGGTCCACAATCTGCCTTCCGCCTATGCTGTCTTCTCTAAGGTGTTGGGCTTCAAATTTCCTCAGAGCGGCCTCCCATTCCCCAACCCCCCACCTCCCACCCGTGCTGCTTCTGCCTGCTTAGTGGTAACTCTTCCAATCCAAAAGGATTTAGTTGCTGGGGGCCACAAGGTGGCCCTCTGTTGTCCAGCAGTTTCCTGAGTTGAGAAGCTTTGTGCTGGAGGGCGGTCTGTAAGTAGTGAAGTAAACAAGGGAGTCCTGAAGCGAGACTAAGAAGGCTCACCGGGAAGCCAGAGAGAAGCTTGAGCTACTGCTGCAGAGGGAGGCCAGCCGCCTGGAGGAGGCAGCTGTTCAGCTGCTAAATGCTCCTAGCTACAGCTCCCTTCAGTGGTTGCTCACAGTAAGTGGCCTCGGTGATGGCCTTTGCGTTACCCATGTTCCCCAAAAGAACCCCAACAAACTTATTATCGTTGATGCCCTGGCTGGGGTGAGTATATATCTAAAACATGGTTCCCAGAGAAAAGTCTCTCGTGACTGATAACCCCGCCGATATAATAAGCCAATCAAGCCGCGTTTTAATCTGAGCAAAGGATTCCCAGATGGTACCAGGGGAAGAGAGGACAATCTGTGTCAGGTCAGACCTTGCCTTAAATAGCCTGAAGGCGTGGTCTTGAGCATCTCAGGAGCAGGAGTTGACCCTTGGCGGGCTTTCTCAGGGGCAGGATCTGGAATGGGAAGAGTGAGGCAGGCTGGGTGGACCTTCCACCTAACAGTGACATCTATGCTGCTTTGAGATACTGACATGCAAGTATGAACTGATATTCCCAGAAAGAAAAAAAAAAAAAAACAAAAACCCACACCTGTGTTAAAGACTCTTTCTTCAAGGCTAGCCCACTCATGATTGAGGAGTTAGAATGTTACAGGTCCGGAGCCAAATAGCTTTTCATTGCCCATCCTTGTGTGACTGAGAATCCCAGAAAAGAAGCTGTGTCGGCAAAAGCTGATGGACTGATTAAAACTTCAGTATACAGAGAGATAGGGATGTCGGAGGTCTGGAGCCTAACTACCACACAACTTACCTTTAGCCTCCAAAGCTACCATTCCTTGCCTGCCTCTGCGACAGACCTAACATCCTGTAACAATAGATGAAGTCACATCTAACATCCTGAAACCAGTACCTAGACAGTACCTTTTGGAATGCATTGACTTAACAAACCCTTAGTTTTCCACCAAGAGCTAAGAGTGTTATCCACAGCAGTCCAACCATCTTGCTGTAGTTTCCCCCAGCTCTCACCCCCACCCCACCCCCAACTCCACCCCTTGTGTCCACCTGATGTTCCCCTCCCTGTATTTGAAAAGTGCTTTGGTTTGGGGTTTGATTGTTGTTGTATTGCAACAAAAACTCCATGAAACTGTTACCTCATTGGAGCATGGAATTTGAGATGACCGAAATCTGTGTTCTGGGGCCATGATCACTTATATTTGGGCCCAGAATAAACTGTCTCTTATCCCTTTTAGAGTAAGAACTTCATTTTTGCAGACATGTATGTTTGATCTAACATGTGGGCTAAGAGACATAATCCTTGTGACTACCAGGTAAATATGTTTGAAATCTGCTAACACATTGGCTGTTTCCACTGATCTGAAGGCCTTTAGACAGTACCTGAGGCCTGTGGTGGATTTCCCCCACTGAACTGTAACACACAGAGCATGTTAGCAGTGGCAAAGGAGGAGGCAAGGGCATGGGTGTGAGACTCTCAAAGACAAGTTGCAGTTTATAAAGACATGGATGTGGGGGGTGGGGTATGTGTTTGTGGGGTGTGTGTGAGTATGTGTGTGTTTGTGCACGCACACGTGCGTTCGTGCTCACAAGCGAGCATGCACACGGAGGCCAGAGGCTCACATTAAGTGTCTTTCTCATTCACTCTCCATCTTATTTTTTTTTTGACAGGGTCTCTCATTGAACCTGGATCTCGACTATTTGGTTAGACCATCTGGCCAGTGAGCTGCTGAGCTGTCTTCACTTCCTCAACAGTAGGGTTACAGGCCTGTGCCTCCACAGCCAGCTTTTCTCTTGGGTTCTGGGAATCAACTTCAGGTCCTCATGCTTACAAAGCAAGCACTTTACTGACTGAGCAGTGTCCACAGTCCTATTAAGAGAATGTTTGACATCAATTTTAATTATGGGGACTAAGAGAAAAAGAGACACTGAGGGGGAGAACAAGACACACTCAAGTGTAGGTTGGGATCCTCAAGCGGGGTCACAGTTAAGTGTACTGGCATCACCCACATAGAGCGTTTCAGAGGAGTCCTAAGACACCTTTTCCCTTTCCCCTCTCATTTTGATAGGTGAGATTTTGGGTGTCCTCAGAGGTACCAGTCATGGAATTATGATCTGATAAAGTAAGCCCGGGAGCCATTGGGGCTGGACAGCGACCTCAGGACATGGCTTTTACTGTGAATGGGGTTTATGGTGAGATTCCTAAAAGACTAGTGGGTCACAGCTGGGAAGGACGAAGGTCATAAGCAAATGTTGTTGGCTGTATTGGAGTTTCTGTTTCTCAGCTAGCTGGAGACCTTCCACTAGACTTCTTGGGAAGGGAAAGCCTCCATTCCCTTTCCATGTCCCCATTCTTCTCATCCTTCTATCCCTCCTCAAGTGTAGTTGAAAAGTACAGAGATTTATGGCTTTTTTTGTTCTGTTACTACACAAGCTCCATGGAGCTGTTACCACATTAGAGCACAGTATTTTTTAAAAAAATAATTTCTCCAGCCATGTTTATACATGGGTGCGTGTGTGTCTGCAAGTGTGTGCTTACATGTATGGAGTTGACATTGGGCGTCTTCTTCAATCACTTTCAACCTCATTTTATGACAGGGTCCTTCACTGAGCCTGGAGTAATTGGCCAGAGAGCCCCCAAGGCTCCTCCTATCTCCTCCTATCCAGCACTATAACTGTAAGCATGTGGCACCATGCCTGGATTTTGTATGTGAGCTCTAAGAGATCACACCCAGGTCCTCATGCTTATGTGGCAATCACTGAGCCATCTCCTGGGGACTATACTTTCAATTTACCTAGTTTAGCCCAATAACACTGTGGGTGCATGCTACTATACCCATTTTACAAATGAGAAATCCAGGGTTCAGAAAGGTTAAGGAACTTGCCCGTGCTCCCACGTGACTGCTGTGGCATAACTAGTATATAAACTCAATCTGATCCCAAACCCTCTCTTTAGAGTCTTCTTTCTTTTAATGGGAAAATTAAAACATAGACAGAAAGAGAATGATACAAAGAAAGCACCTGTGCCCTCCTCCAGCTTCAACAACTCTGTCAATCTTCTAAAAAGATTTCTGATTTGTCTATATTATTATGCAAAACAGTAGGTTTTGTTGTGACAATTTCATACATGTACAAAATGCATTTGGATCATATTCACCCCAATTACCCTCTCTCATCCTCCTTCCTCTCCCAATGACCATCTTCTGCCCAGCCCCCCTCATCACTTTCATATCTTGAAGGTTCCTGTGCTTCATGAGGGTTGCTTACTGGAATATAGGCACATTGCCAGCAGCTATATTCCTGGAGAAAATGTCCCCCCTCTCCCAACAATCATTAACCACCTAGAAGTCCTCCGGGAGAGGCCAGGCTGAGTGAGCCCCTCCCCACTCCATGCCAGAGTGTCGAGGAGCCCAACCTTGTAAAGGTTCCATGTAGGTCACCATGGCTGCTGAAAGTTCAAGGGCATCTACAGCTCCAGGTTACAGTCCAGACTGGTGGAAAGCCAAAGAGGCAGGGACTTGAAGCAGCTAGAAATGTCACAGCCGCAGCCGATAATATACAGCAATGAATGAATGCATGCCTGCTCTGCCCAGATGACTTTCCCCACTCTTTAAAGACTTTTAAATTTATTTGATGTGCATGTGTGTCTATGCCACATTTGTGTTGTGCCTGTGGAGGCCAGGATCCCCTGGAATGGCTGTGAGCTGCCATGTGGTGCTAAGAACTGAACCCTAGACCTCTGGAAGAGCAGAGAGAGGTTCAGGAGAGGTGGCTTAGAGGGCAAGAGTGTTTGTTATGCAACATGAGGACCTGGGTTCAGATTTGAATTCATGGAGATCCACCTCCCTTTGCCTGCTGAGCGCTGGGATTAAAGGCATGCACCACCACACTCAGCCAAATTTTATTTCTATAATGGGTGTCCTAAGATTTGATAGCTCGGATTACCAAGGTTCAGTAAATCCCTGGAGTGAGCTTTTCAGCACTAGCATTAAAAAAACAACTTTGCTAATTGCCAGGTGGTAGAGCACTCTCCTAGCATGCACAGAGCCCTGGGTTTCATCCCTGGCACCACAGAAGCAGGCTTAGCGGTGTGTTGTGGAATATTACTTTGACTGTGTAAAGATGTACTACACTGTTTATGCTGCATTTGTTTAACTATGTAGAAATGTGTTGCTTTGCCTGCCTAAGGTGCATGATTGGTCTAATAAAAAGGTGAACGGCCAATAGCGAGGCAGTAAAGACATAGGTGGGGCTGGTGGGCAGGAGGAGGAAACCAGGGAGAAAGAAAGGGATGCTCCCAGGGCCAGCCAGCCAGGCAGCCAGCTAGACATGGAGGAAGCAGAGAGTAGGACAAACAGAATGAAAGAAAGGTAAAAAGCCCCATGGCAAAACATAGTTGAAGAGAAACATGTTAACTTAAGTTATAAGAACTAGTGGGGCAAGCATAAGATAAGACTGAGCATTCATAACTAATAATAAGTCTCTGTGTCATGATTTGGGAGCTGGTTGGTAGCCCAAAAGAAAGCCTGCTACAGTGGTGCACATCTATAATCCCAGCACTCAGGAGGATCCAAAGTTCAGGGTTATTCTTGGCAGCACTGCAAGTTTGAGGCAAGCCTGAGATACAGGAGACTTTGTCTCTAAAAACACAAAATTTAAAAAAAGAAAAGAAAAGAAAAACCCAAACTAGTGTTAGGTGATTTATCAACTGTCAGCTAATGGAAGTGCTCTGGACACAGTTGAAGCAAGATGCACCAAGCCAATGGGCCAAACTTGTTCAGAGAATTTTCTACAGATAATTTTTGTGTGTATGTGGGGGTGGGGGTGGTGAGAGTGTGCAGAGGCCTGAGGAGGACTTTGGTGCCACCCTCTATCACTCTCGGCCTTCTTCCCTTGAAACAAGGAGTTCATATAGGCTGGCAGCCAGCAAGCCCGTTTCTGCCCCCACTGGGGTTACAGTTTCGTGTGGACCCACCTGGCTTCTAGTGGCTGTGCAGGATCAAAACTCAGGTTGTCATGCTTGCATAGCAAGCACTCTTCCTCACTGAGCCATCTTCCCAGCCTCTTTAAGACAAGATGTCACAGTGTACTTCTGGCTGGCATGAAACACACTATATAGACCAGGCTGGCCTTAAATTCATAAAGATCCACCTGCTTCTGCCTCCTGAGTGCTGGGATTAAAGGTGTGTGTCACCATGCCCAGATAACTTACAGTTTTTTTATTGAGGACAGATTAAATGTGACATAGCCCCAGCAGATGCACTTGTATGAGAATACATAGATGTACATGCTTGTATGTGCATAGACTATTTCTAGAAAAATGTGCAAGAGATCGGTGCCATTTGTTGCCTCTGGAGGCCAGATTGGCATCTGCTAGAAGAGAAGCAACTTTTTCATTATGTTTTGCTTTAATCAGTTGCGTTATTACTTCTTTCTGTTGGAGGGGATTTGGGTTTTGTTGGTTTTATTTCATCTGGGGAGGCAAATTTTAACAATAACAAAGCCAAATGGTGGTACCATCCAGACCTTGCACCCTCCCAGAGTCTCTCATAACTTCTGGTTTACAAGTAGATTAAGTACAAATGAAGAACAGTCCCACAGGGCTGGTTGTTTAACAGCGAACAACATGCCAGGTGATGTGGCTTCTGCTTCCTTGAGCTTTGCCACCTCAACTTACAGACACTGTCCTTCACTTCTTAGCCTGGGATCAAGGGACAGAGATGCCATCTCTTCTGAGCCTCCAAATCTACACACAGTGGTTCATGCCTATAACTTAGCACTGAGGAGGTAGAGGCAGGAGGATCTCCAGTTTGAGGACTAGCCTGGGTTATATACTAAAATCTTGCTCAAGAAGAAAAGGAAGCAGGGCCTGGTGATCCAAGGCTATGATCCCAGCTGTCCTGCCTCAGGGGGAATCACAAGTTGAAGGCCAACTTTAGTGACATAGTGAGTTCAGGGCCAGTCTGGGTAAATTTGCAAGATTGGCACCAAATAATATTTTTAATTAAAAAGTACTGTGGATGTAGCTCAGGAGGGGTGAGTGGGTCTAGCATGTGCAAGAACCTGAGTTCAACCTCCAATATTTGGGAGGGGGGAGGAATAAAAACAATTGAAGAGAGAAAGAAGGGAAAGAGAGAAAGGCCCCCATAGCTACCCAAGGACCCCCACCCCCACCCCCTTATCTCACTGGACAAAAGAACATCAAAAATTCATAACCAAAACAACCTCTGTCAAAGAAAAGAGACCACTTTGAACTTGTCAGAGCAAGCAGGCTGTCCACACAGGCTGCCCTTCTTGAAAAACGATGTTCATGTAACCCCTCTCTTTCAGAAAACAACTATTCTTAGAACAGCTCTTCTTCAATCCCCAAACCAAAATTCATGGATAACACAATCCACCTACAAAGACATGTTTCAGAAAGCAATCAGAATGAAGCCCTATTGTAATAAAAAGAGAATTAAAAGCAATTTGTGACCTGGGGGTGTAGCTAGGTGGCACAGTGCCTGCCCAGTGCAAGCAAAGTCTCAGGTTTGATCCTTCATCCTGCAAAGAACAGTAACAACAGCTTAGAATAAAAGGCGTTTTACCAAGTAGATGCTCGGGGCACTGCAAGATGCACTGAGAGAGCCAGGTGCTTGTAGATGTATTGGAAATGCCAAGGCTGAGCCAGTGTTACTACATGGGGATGCAGGGATGACTCAGCCAGCACAAGGCCACTGCCATTTACCGAGCGCACTCCAAGGTGGCGAACAGCTCTAGGTGATGCTTTGAACAAAACACACTACAATCTCTCCTTGAATGGCAGAGTGGCTATGTTCCTAGGAGAGTTTGGGTATTAAAGCCATGCAGAAGGCTACCCAGAGCTTAAATGTCACACAGAATAATGTTTCAGGCTTAAAGGGGTTTTCACCCACAGGAAAGTCTCATGGGGCTTCAGAAAGTCATGGATATCAGGGTTCTCTTTCAGTGTAAAGCCACATCTGTGGGGTGGGGAGATGGCCAGTTGGTAAAGTGCTACATGAGCAGGAAGACCTGAGTTCTTTCCTCAGCACCCATGTAAGAAGCCCAGCCTGGTGTGAGTTTAATGTCCCAGTGCTGGGGAGGTGGGGACAGGAAGATTCCTGGGTCTCAATGGGCAGTTAGCCTAGCTTAAAAACAATGAGCCCTAGGTTCCAGCAAAAGACCCTGTCTCAAAAAAGAAGATGCCTAGATCATGAAGAATGACACCCGCGGTTGGCCTCTGTCCTCCACAGACAGGTATCTAAGTGCGCACATTCGCCAGCACACACATAAAACCTGCTGAAGGCACCCTATACTATCTTTCTCCCTGTCCTGGGTGGGGTGTGTGTGTGTGTGTGTGTGTGTGAACTTGACACATGATAGAGTTATTTTGGAAGAGGGGTCTCAATTGAAAAATGTCTATCATATGCACAAGACAATCCTAGTCTTCAGCATGTTTTCCTGATTGCTAATTCATAGAGCCCCCCACCCCCCCCACCCCATCCCCAGCTCACAGCTGAAAGTGCCTCACCTGGCAAGTGGCCCTCGGTTATAAAAAGAAGTGGGCTGAGCAAGCATGAGGAGTAAGCAGTGTTCTTCCATGGCCTCTACATCAGTTCCTACCTCCAGGTTTCTGCCTTGAGTTCCTGCCCCGACTTCCCACCATGATGAGTATATCCTGAGTGTTATAAACTGAATGTTGCTTTTGGTCATGGTGTTTTATCAAAGCAATAGAAGCCCTGCCTAAGATCCTCCCCAAATGTCAAAGCTCCCACCTGTTCCCGAACACACTTACACACCTACCTCCTTGAGATTTGCTTCACCAAGCAGCTTCTCCCTGACCACATGAGTTCACAGAGCTGCACCTGACTAAAACTAGGTTATCCCCTCCCGTCAGGGCTCAGGGAGCTAGGCGGAAGAGGAGGCAGAAAGATTGTAAGAGCCAGATGGGATGGATGACTCCAAGGAAAACATGTCTTCCAATTGCAGCAGGATTAATGCACATACAACTCACAGAGACTATGGCAGCATGCATGAGTGTGTGTGCGTGGGGGCGGGGTATGGTGTGTTATATATGTTTAAAACATATATATGTTTTATGTGGTATGGTGTGTTATATATGTTTAAAACATATAACCTACACTGGCTTCTGTATGTACATATTTATTTATTTATTTATTTATTTATTTATTTATTTATTTATTTACTTTCCTATATTCCCAGGGCTGATCTCAAACCCCTGGTGTTTGAGCCTTCTGTCTTAGCCTCTCAAATATCTGTAAGTATGAACCAAAGACCCCTAACTATATGTACTTTTTTTTTTTTTTTGCAATACAGTCTCATATAGCTCAAGAAGGGCTTTGACTCTTTGTGGCCAAGGAGGATCTTGTAGTTCCAACATCCATCTCCACCTCCTTAGTCCTGGACATGGTCTAGTTATGAAGTTTTGGGGATTGGGCACAAATACAGGGCCTTGTCTTTGCTAGGCTAGCTGCCTCAGTTACTTTACACACTGCTGTGACAAAATACCTGAGCAAAGCAACTCAGGTTTACTCCAGCTGACAGTTCCAAGGGGGATACAGCTCACAGCAGGGAAGGCACAGAGGCCGGAGCATGAAGCACCGTTGTCACCTTGCATTGCCTGGGGGTGATGGAGGATATCCTTCTGTATGCTGTGAATATGTTTCTCTTATTGCTTGATGAATAAAGCTCTTTCAGCCAATGGACAGGCAGGATTTAACCAGACAGGAAATCCAAACAAGAATAGAGAAGGTAGTAGGCAGAGTAGTTACAAAGGAAGCAAGAGACCTGGGCATCACTGGGAAGCCAAGACCATGTGGAGATACACAGATTACTAGAGATGGGTTAATAATTAAGAGAGAGCTAGCCAATAAGAAGCCTGAGCTATAAGCCAAACAGTTTATTTAGTACTAAACAGCTGTGGGACCAGGGACAGAAACTTCCATCTACACTGAGACAGGGCTATAAAGCCTCAAAATGCACTCCAGCAAGTCCTCCAGCAAGGATCTACCTCCTAAAGTTTTTACAGCCTCCCTTCACAGTGCCACCAGCTGGAGACCAAGTGTCTAAACACATGAGCCTATGAGGGACATTTCACATTTAAACCCCAACACAACACTCTACTACCACAGCCACAGCCATAGCCTGGCTACATAAAAGTGAATGCAAGGAAGAATGGCTGACTTACAGAACGGTAGAACTCTATGGGCACAGTCAAGAAATGGCTCCAACATCGACCCCAGATGCTGTCTGGGAGGCCAGTACAGGACTGATTCAGACCCCTGAACATGGATGTCAATAAGGAGGCCTCTGCACTCCAGGGAGCCCCTGGTAGTGGATTAGTATTTTTCCCTGGTGTAAGAAGGGACTTTGAGAGCCCATCCCACATGAAGGGATACACTCTGGCCCTGGACACATGGGGAAGGGCCCAGGCCCAGTACAGGAAGATTTGGTAGACTTTGCAGAGCCCCCGTTGAGGGCCCTAGCCTGCCTTGGGAGTGGAGGATGGATGGGGTGGGGGTAGGTCGGGGTGGGGTAGGAGGGGTGAGGGTGAGGGGAGGGAGAGGGAGAAGGGACTTACATGTGAAACAAGCTTGTTCCTAAATTGAACTAATAAAAAAAATTTAAAAAAAGAAAAAAAAAATGGCTCCAATTCTGCTCTCATCACTCTCAGCTCTGGGCAGCAGCTTCTCAGGCGCTTTGCACCACTTAGCCCTGGTAGTATTTTCAAGCATGGGACCATCTAAATCAAAATTCACCATTGCATGAACTTCTTTCTCCCTAGCTCAAACATATGCTGTTGCCTAGAAGGGGTAGATTGGCCTGTTCCAACTCCCCTTTGCATTTACCAAGTTTGACTTTGGTGGTATTGGGACTTTGGTCTGTCTTTGGTTTCCTATCTGGGGTGAATAGACTTTTCATATCTCCACAGGAACAGTATCACACAATGATGCTGAGCAATCTATAAACTCAGCCACATCCCCAGCCCTTGTTGGATTATTTTGTCTTTGTGTGAACATGGGCATGTGCTTACCCAAACTAAGACAGCTACGATGTCACTAAGTGATAAAATATTATGGAACCACTATCTAGAGGCATCACTTATTCACCACATGTCATTATGCAATGCATGACTGCACATATATAGAGAAAATATATGCTATTTGGTAATTTTGTTATTTACAGAGAGGCTGTCTTGCTACGTGTATTATTCTGGAACTTTCCCACATAATGTCAGCACTGTCTCCCATTCTCTTGGCTTATTTGTGCACAGAGGTTACTGTGGCAACCAACTCTTTCCAGGTGTGACTGCTGGCTTCCCCTTAGCAACACCAGGTATACCCATCTCCTGTTCCACCCCAGCCTTCTGCTACACTGGCAAATCCATAAATTTCAGGGAAGTGACCCTCCCTCCCTCCAAAAGTCCATGCCCAATCAAAGATGGGACAGTAAATAAACAGTCCACACCTCCAGGTCTGCAGCAGAGATTTCTAAGGCAAATCCCACTTGATCTCCCTGAGAGTCCCCACAGTAATAACTGACTTCCCCAACACATTTCTCCAGAATCCCAACACATCACCTCTGGAATCATTTCCCAAGATAAATTACCTGAGCGTAATCTTTCATGTCATGTTCTTGATAGAAGCCGGACAAAAGCACCAAGTTCAGAATATTGTTAAAAACACAAATCCATGTTGACTGATATTGATCTGCTTGCACTGTCTTCCAGTGTGCCCAGGAATTCTGTCTTAGAGATCGTTTCTGAGCACTCATGAGGTCAAAACCGTCTCTGTTAAATACCAAGAGGCTGTTGGTTTTCTCACTCTTATTCCCACACAAGTCTACAGTGTTTTCAAGGGACGATGACATCACACACAAAAGTTCAGTGCACTCCATACGGGAGCAGACACCAGAATGCATCTGGCTCTGCCAATCAAGTTTAGTATGCTAATAGGCTGACCCGAGTTCAACAGCTCTGCACACTTTCTGTGTGCTCTGCTGCTGTTTAAGATTGCCATTAGCTCTTCCTTGAACATGGAACAGAATCCATCCCTAAGTAGTATCAGCCTAGTCTCTTCAGCCAGGTAGATCTTTTTTCTCTCCAGTGTCATTATGGTATTTTTTGCTTTTCCCCCTTGGGGAATGTCTACTGGGTTCTTTCTTATTCTTATCAAAAGCACTTTATCTAGGTCCCCAATGTTATCAGTAAGAAGTCACTCACACTACTTTTAAATTTTTGTGTATATGTGTAAATTTTTGTGTGCATTGCCTGTAGAGTTCAGCAGAGGGGGCTGTATCCACTTGGGTGGAAGGATTATAAACTGCCAGACCCTGGTGCTGGTAACCCAACTTGGGTCCTCTGTAGGAACAGGAAATGTTCTTAGCCACTAGGCCACCTCCCAACCATCTACAATACTATGGAAAGCTCTTCTGCATTCTTGTTTGTGTCTTTTTCCCAAGTCTATTTTATCTTTCTCTCTGCAAAATTGTTATTTATTTATTTATTTATTTATTTATTTACAGGAGGTGGTGGTGCACCTGCATCAAGGCTCTCATGTGTGAGGGTCAGAGGACACTGTGCAGGAGTCAGCTCTCTCATTCCACTGTGTAAGTCAGGCAGATAGAACACAGGTCTCCAGGCTTGACAGCAGCATTTCTACAGCTGAGCCATCCCTTGAGCTGCCTTTCCTTTGCTCGTGGATAATGTTTGTTGAAGACTTCTGTTCAATGGTCTGCTGAGTAAAGTGGGAAATAACCAATACAGAGCCAAGTAGAAATATAAGGGTATTTAATAGGGAAAAGCCTTACTTACAGAGCGACCTAGCCAGCTGGTGTGGCAGCAGTCTGTACAGCAAGCCGAAAAGCAAAAGCGAAAGCGAAAGCAAAACCCAGCCACCTGAAACACTCACTCTACATCACCCTGACCACGCCCTCACAGGCGTGGTTAGGCACACCCCTAAGCAGGCAGCTTCCCCTACAATTCCCCTTTTAGTCTAAAAGAGGATTAAAACTTAACAGTGTAAAGTATCCAAAATTAACAATCATAAAGGTGAAATGTAAGAAGATACAACAATCTGCTTTTGTCACATCCTATCTATTTTAACTAAACCCTATAGTCCTCTGAAAGAGGTGTCCAAGCCTGAACACCTCCTATCCCACTTCTGACTCCAGATAAAGTGGGAAATTACCAATATGGAGCAAAGCAGAAATATAAGGGTATTTCATAGGGAAAAGCCTTACTTACAGAGTGACCTAGCCAGCCGGCGTGGCAGCAGTCTGTATAGCAAGTTGAAAAGCGAAAGCAAAACCCAGCCACCTGAAACTCTCACTCTACATCACCCTGACCACGCCCTCGCAGGTGTGGTTAGGTACACCCCTAAGCAGGCAGCTTCCCCTACAACTGAGGGCCTAAGCTTTTCGTCATTGATGCACTGTGGCACATGTGTGCCGGCGCACGCATCTCTCTGAAGCAGTGTGATTCTTATTGCTTCTTCTGCTATCTGCCAGAATATGTTCCAATAGGACTTTCAGCCCTAATGGAAACATCTATGTCCACCATCAACCACATGTGACTCTTGAGCCCTTAAAGTGTATTCTGTGCAACCAAAGAGTTGAATTGATAATTTCACTCACTTTTAACAGATTTCATAGCTACAGCTGGTTAGTAGCCTGCTGTTAGTGAAATTCTGCATCTAAGTAGTTATGTCAATGTTTAATCTTTTTTTTTAATAAATGTGTTTTGGTCTATAAATATTCCTCCAGGTAACACCCACAGGTTTTTGCCATAGTATGTTTACATTTCTCTTCAATTTTAAATTATGTTTTTCCTACTTATCCATTTATATTTCTAGGTAAGGTGGAAGTGGACGTGTATGAGGATATGTGAGAGTGGTAAAACCTGGTGGTAATTTCTAGATTAGAGTATGCTTATGGCTGGTTCTTGTAGAACAGTTCTCCAAGCAGAAGCTTGGAGTTGCCATCCCCAGCAGACCAGCCTTGCCTGCTTGCAAGTGTCCATTGTGATGGACTGTTGATTGTCTCTCACAGAAGGGGTCACGAGAAGAGTTCTTATGATGTAACTTCTTTGCCCAGTAATTTGTATATTAAGTTGGCCTGTGTCTCAGGATCCTGAGTGTTTCTATAGCACATAGGCAGCAGGAGGTTAGGGAAGAGGCAGCCCCAGAGAAGCCGTCATCCGAGCTGGGTGATGAACCCAGTACACTGCTGTGTGGTCTCCCATGCTCTTATAAGCAACGCCTCTGTAATACACCTAATAAACTCACTGGTTTCTGGGGTGAACCCTCAAGTAGAAACATAGTTTGCTTTGTCCCTGGGAACCTATGAAGAGAAGGCAAGTATTGGTTGTCTCCCATGGAAGAATCTCAAGAGAGCAGAAAGCACTGCTTCAATGTCATCGAGGTTAGGGGCTGTTAGTACCTTCTGGTATAACTAAATATTTGGAACTTAGCATACATGTTACAAATGGCCCTATATGTTTGATAAGAAAGTATGTTCTTTTAACATATATACCTATAAAACAGAAAGGGTTACATCACTCAGCTTGACCCCAAGGCCCTTCATCTACTCCTGTTTTGAAGATTCTGGATACACATGAGCCAAGATGTCACCCTGATTTCTCTTCAAGTCTAGTCCTGTGTTGGTTCTTATCATTTTTCTACCTTTCTTTATGGCTCCAAAAGGAAGGCTTCATCATGTACCATTCTATCATCCCGAAACTATTGTCTTTCAAGGGCAAAGCTCTCCACTGCATCAAGTAGCCGCAGAGGCACTCGGATGTGCAGCTGAACCATCCATTTTGCTTTAATGATGCCAGGAAGATGGCAGGTTCACACGAGGGAGACTGAGACAGCTGCTGCTCTCCAAGGAATACAAGGGCAGACAAAGTACAAGAGGGCAGTGTTGACTGTGGTGGGGACAAAAGACGCCCAGGCTTCTGCTCCTCCAACCCCATACTAGAGATTGAACTGAAGACTCATGTTGGGCAAGAGCCCATCCACTGAACTACATCCCCAGCAGTAAAGAGTCTGCTTCTTAAGGTGACACCAAGAAGTAATTAAGGCTGGCAAGATGGCTCTGTGGGTGAAGGCACTTGTCACCAAGCTTGACAATCTGAGTTCAATTCCAGGGATCCACGTGGTGGATGGAGAGACCTCTCCTGCAAGTTGTCTTCTGACCTCTACATGCAAGGCATGGTATGCATGTGCCTTTACACATACAAAGATACACAGACACAGATAGATAATAGATAGATGGGTAGATAGGTAGATAGGTAGATAGATAGATAGATAGATAGATAGATAGATAGATGTAGGTAGATAGGCAAATAATAGATAATAAATAGATGATAGACAAAAGTAATAAAATTTAAAAACAACATTTTTAAAAGAGTTACTTAACTGGAAAATAAAAATTAGTCAAGCTATGTCTGTTGCCAGTGATACTGAGCAATAACTTACCTCACAAAATACAAACTATTTCAGGTTAAAACAAAAAGAAGCAAAGAATGGCCCTGTCAGTAGAATATCTGCCTACCATACATATAACCCTGGATTTGATCCCCACACCACATAAAACTAAGCATGGTGGCTCACAGCTGCAATCCCAGCACATGGAAAGTAGAGGTAGGATTGCAAGGTCAAGGTCATCCTTGGCCACATAGTAGCTTTGAGGCCAGTCTGGAATACATGAAACCCTGCCTAAAGGAGAAAAGGGGTGTTTCCTTTTTTTTTTTTTTCCTTTTAAGCAAGGATGTACCCATTTACTAAGTTCTGTCGGTACAGAATGACTCTGAATACCAACTGCCTGAGCGAAGTGCTCACTCTCCAGAGCCAGATGTACAGCTGTGTATGACCTTGAACAAGTAACTTGTCTGCCCTTCTAAACCCCATCAATTTAGAAAATGGGGATATACACATGAATTAAAAAATAAAATAAATCTTACGAAGTGACAGAAAAAGCACAGCAGGACAGAGGAGGCTGCCATTACCTAAGTCCACCCTGTGGAGACTACCATGGCCTGGGGGTTGCCTTGGCTCCTTTCTGTCAATGTGAGCATATTGGACAAAAGCATCTTGCAGACCCTTTGTCTCACAGTTTCAGGGGGAACAGTCTATTATGGCAGGGCAAGCATGCTTAACTACAGGAGCATGAGGTCAGCCTAGCAGTCAGCAAGCTGCGAGACAACAGAAGTGGGGCCAAGCTATAATCCTTCAAAGCCTGCCCCCAGGGACATACTTTCCTCAGCAAGGCTCCACTTCCTCAAAGCTCCAAAGCCTTCCCAAACAGCACCACTATCTGGGAACCAAATATGCAAACACATTATCAGGGAACATTTCATGTTCAAACTATAACAGACATGGTTTGTTCCCTAAGGTTTAAGGCTTGGTCCTATCTGTGGTGACTAGATTAAGGTAATAAATGATATTAACCAACATAGCTGTTATCTGTGTGTGTGTGTGTGTGTGTGTGTGTGTGTGTGTGTGTGTGTGTGTGTGTGTGTGTGTGTGTGTGCGCGCGCGCGCGCGTGTGCACGCACCTGGCTGTTTTCTCCTCTTCTGGTGGGGTTAGCTGTTGAGATTCTGTGGCCTCAGACAAATGGAAGAGGCTAGAAGACAAAGATGAAAGTGGCATGGAAGAGTGGAAAATCAGATTGCCCAACCAGGGCCTCAGTCCAGGAGGCTGGACTGACAGAGGATTTAATAGATTTCCTTCTAGGGCTGCTCCTAGGCACTGCTGGTCTGGGACAGGACCTGATTAGCGTCAGCTGAGGATACACCAAAACTTGCTACATCCTGCAATTAGCCAAAAAATAAAAAGGGGGGGTAAGAAGGGCAGAGGCAGGTGGATCTCTGTGAGTTCAAGGCCAGCCTGGTCTCCAGAGCTAGTGCCACGATAGGCTCCAAAGCTACACAGAGAAATCCTGTCTCAAAAAAACAAACAACAAAAAAAGCAAGAGAACCTCAGGGTGAGAAAGACACCCCGTGGGAGAGTGTGCATGCCACAGTGAGCATGTGGAGTCCAGAGGACAGCTTGTGGGAATCGGTTCTCTCCTTCTACCATGTGGCTTCCAGGGATCGAACTCAAGTCATCAGGCTTAACTGCAAATGCCCTTCGGCACTGAGGCATCTTATGAGCCATCTTACAGCTCTGAGCAAAACATGCTGACCGTTGGGAAGCTCCATGAAAGACACAGGGTTTTCATAATCATGTGCAGAAGATGATCATGTGATTTCTGAGTTTTGGCAGCAACAGGAAAACCCCAATGATGGCACTTGCTGTCTTTTCTCTCCCTTCACTTCCTTTATTGTACATTGCATCAGTTTTCTCAGGGCTATGACAAAAGTGCTAACAAAATGCAGCTTAAGAAAGGCAGAGTTTATCTTAGCTCACAGTTTGAGAATATAATCAATCTATCAAGACAGGAGCGTGAGGCAGCTGGTCACATGGCATCCACAGTCAGGAAGCAGAGAGCAAAGACTGCTGCTGCTCAGCATTGTCTCTCTGTCTCTCTCTCTCTCTGATTAAAGAAAGGCTTTTTATAGGGGTGAGGACACACACACACACACACACACAGAGAGAGAGAGAGAGAAAGAGAGAGAGAGAGAGAGAGAGAGAGAGAGAGAGAGAGAGAGAGAGCAAGACACACAGAGAGAAAAACTGTCTGCAAAGCATGGTCTCTCCTTGAAGGCTCACTTTCTCCTTTTCCCACAGCCCCTCCTCAGCCCAGGGGATATGCAGCCTTCGGGGTGAATCTCCCACCGCCATCAGCCCAATCTAGAAAGGTCCTCACAGACATGCCCAAGGGTGACTCTAGGTCCTCTCAGCCTGACAGTATCAACCAGCACACACATGAAGCCACTAAGGTATCTACACCAGCACATGTCTTTCTTCTATTTAAAACATGAAATATGTTTTGATGGGCATCAGATGGAGACAGGGTGAGGCAAAGAATGATGTAAAAGAAGTCCCTCCCAAACCCCTCCCCCATCACTGACTTCCTTATTCAAATCTCATCTCAAATCACAGCTCTCTCTTTTTAAAATAAAGCACAAGAAATCCTCCAAGCTCCTGCCTGAAGAACTGCAACATTTCCTCTTTTGGAAACTCAAAGACAATCTTGTAGCCTTTTGGCTCTTTCTGTGTGTCACTATTGTGTGTAAAGCTGCGTTTAGAGATGGCTATGGATGGCTGCAAAGTGGCTCACAGCTGTGGCAGCAGGATAGGGCTGCTAGTTCAAACCAGCTAACAGACAGAGGGACAGACTAGAGATAGAGCCCCAAACTGGAACCCTCAAGCTCCCAGAAACCCACTTCCTCCAGCAAGGCTCCACCTCCTACAACCTCCTGAAACAGCACCACCAGCTTGAGACCATGTTTCAAACACACACACACACACACACACACACACACACACACACACACACACACACCACAGAGTCTGTGGCACACATACTACTTCCACACCATTACAGAGCCTGTCCCTGACTTTTTAAAAGTAGAAGCAACTTCATAAACACCAACAAGATCCTGCTACCAGCTTGCTCCTATGGAGTGCCAGGAGTAGAGGAGAGCATGGCTTCTTCTTTAGCTCATTTCACAGGGCTGGGCAGGATGTGGGTTTGGAGTTCCTGCTGTGTCGTCTTCCTGGCAGGAAAGGGTGTATTTTAAAGAGATGCCTGTGCTATCAGGCTCTTGAAACAATAGACCCCAAAGGATTAGAATTTCCCCAGGACTCTCATGCTTGCTCAGGAAAGGAAAAGGCCACAGCCATGGTGCCCACTAGAGGGTGAACTAGTCCCCAAAGAAGGGTTCACACAGTTGTGACAGTTTATCGAACCAGCTGGAGACACTGGAACCTAGACAATAATGGGTCAATGACAGGCAGACCATACCTTGACCAGGACTGACTACATTTGCATACCTCTTGCCCTCTCTTTAAACCTCAATTTCATGCTGGCTCCCAGAGATGAACTTGGTCACCAGAACTCTTTATTTGTTCCTCTTCCCAATTGAATTGTTGTACAGGACTATCTTCCCTGTCACACTGTCATCTTTTGGGAACTCGTCTGGGTCTGCTCATAGAAAATCATTGTCTTAGTTAGGGTTTCTATTGTGTGAAGAGACACCGTGACCAAAGCAACTCACTTAGGAAAACATTTCATTGGGGCTAGCTTACAGTTCAGAGGTTTAGTCCATTATAGTCATGTAGGGAACATGGTGGCATGCAAGCAGATGTGATGCCCCCAGTGACATACTTCCTCTAGCAAGGCCACACCTCTTAATAGTGCCACACCCTATAGGCCTATGGGTCCATTTTCATTCAAACCACCATAATCCTCATGAAGGAACCGGCTTCCCTTTTGGCAGCCATAACAGCCAAACGCGTGCTTGCCATAAACCTGCCTTGGTCACTTAGAGGTCAGATGCCTGTCTTGTGACAAGGAACCAATCAGAAGTTAGCTGGTGGCGCTATGCTTTACGACCCTGGGTGTGCTTTATGGACAAGCGCACGACAATGACGTAAAGAGCATAGCAACCACCCTGGGAGGGCCTATGAGCCATAACAACCAGTTGGCCAATCAACACAGGGCAAGCCCTCCAAGCCTGGAGGCACACCAATCGTGAGCCTGTGCGTACCCCTAGACACTCCCCTTACGCTGCCCTATAAGATCTTTTGGGAGACCCAAGGAGCTGTCTTCTCTAGCTGTCCGCCATGGTGGGTGGTTGAAAGACCCGAGCTAACATGGGGTTAGCTCGTTAAATTACAATAAAGCCTCGTGCAGTTTGCAGCAAGCTCTCGAATCCGCCTGGTGATTGGGGTGACCGCGAACCTGGCCTGAGACCCCGGATACTTGAGTTTTCAGGGGGTCTAACACTCAGAGCTGGGCTTGTATGAGGTAGGGAGGGTTATGGGACTCTCCTGCGTATTCAGACATCTCTTCCAACCAAGTATATGTAGCCTCAGGGTCCCAGGGGAGGGCTAGAGTATACAGATGAGGAAAAACTAGGGGACAGGGCTCTATCTACATAGCCATGGGAGAGTCATCATCTATGCTGGGCACAGACCTTCCAGTGTGGCTGCTTCAAGGTCGCCCATGCTCTTGCCCACAACCCCTTACCCACTGCTCTGTAAGCAAGCCTAACAAATTCACTGGTTCCTCACAGAGAACTTGGAACCTTGGTTTGTGGTTGGGACTGTAGGATGTCTGTATTGTTTATATCTCCCACAGGGTAGGAGATTTAGCAACAGAACAATATCCTTTGTCTACTTTCCACTATCCCTTGTTGTTATCATCCAGGCAAACCTGGACCCACCCCTTGGGGACCTGGCAGAGTGCACCACCCCTGCACCTCTGGCTCTGTAGGAAGATGCAAAAGGTCTCTTTAAGAGACAAGCTCGGCCTACTCTCTCCCCATTCCTCTGAAGAGGCAGGCAGGTCTCTGTCTCTCTCTTTCTGTCTCCCTTCCCTTCCCCTACTCCCTTCTGTTGCCCCAATAAAACTTCCCATATAAGTTCTGCCTGATGGTGTGTTTGTCCCTCGCCCACCATAGAATCTGATAAGGTCCCCCCGCCAAGCCGCATATCATAACACTTGTCTATTTAATTGTCATATTGGGGATAGGTGACTGAGCCTTGCTTACTGGGGCTACCAAGGTAGAGGCTTTGAGTCTAAAAGCTCACATAACAGGCATGCCCTCTGAATGCTGCCAATTCAGGTTGGCATTGTATAGCAGAAAATTAATGGTATGGAGAGAAACCAGTCAGCAGAGAAACAGGAAAGCCTTCCCTGCCTGGGCTACACGAAACAAAACAAAACAAGACAAAAACAAACAAACAAACAAACGAAAAACCAAGAGGAAGGCCAAGATAGACAAACACAGGAAAGGTAGGCACTATGCAATGACCTGTAAAGAGCCAGAACTCACTCAGGGTCTTCTTCCCAGTTCACTGACCTCCACTTCCATCCTCAGGGATGTCTTTTTTTTTTTTTTTTTTTTTAAATAAACTGCCTCTATTTCTATCATTATCTCTGTGTCCTTGATCCAATTCATTGTTCAAGACATAGAGACCTATACATCTCAGCAGGGGTCCTCCAGACTCAGACCTGTGCCTATCACCTGTTGTCACAACACAATGGATACGTCATGGGGGGGGGGCAGTTTCCATGTGTTCTAGTTTCATTTCTGTTGCTGTGATAAAAAATACCCTTAAAAATTCAATTTCAGAAATAAAGGGCTTATTTTAGCACATAATTCCAGGTTATAGTCCATTATTGGAGTTAGTCAGTGACAGGAGCTTGAAACAGCCTGTCTCATCACATCTACAGTCAGAAGCACAGAGATAGATGAACACATGCTTGCTCACCTGCTTGCTTGCATTGCACCCAGCTCAATTTCTCTATTCTAAAACATTCCCCTAACTAGGGAATGATCTTGCCCACATTAGGCTGGGTCTTCCCACACCACTTAAGGTAATTAAGACAATTACTCACGGACACGCCCAGAAACCTACCCAAAGTAAACAGTTCCTCTCTGAGACACTCTCTTCCAGGTGATTCTAGGTTGTGTCAAGCTGATAAAGACAGCCATTTATACCACCTGCCCTGGCCATGAGCAGGCTCCCCTGAAAGATCTGCCTCCTAGATTATCACCCAACTTTCTTTGGCTTGGTACCAAGGGGAGCTGTGGCTTGGTTGGTGTGATAAAGTTTCATTCAACTGCAGGATGTCAATTTCAGCAGCCTAGGTGATAGGCAGATGAACTGACCATCAGTCTTTCTCAGCACACAGTGCCAGTTCCTCTAGCTTCTGCAGCCTGAGGGTATCCAATCACCCTGCGTGGTCCGATGCCCCCTTGTCATTCCTTCCCACTAGGCAAAGCACTGGGACTCAGACATGGCATTCTGCCTCACTGTGACCATTCTCCTCTCTGCTTCCAACTCCCCACCCCCGCCCAGCCCCTGGGAAACACTCAGGACCCTTTTAGCTCCTTCTCAGGAGACAAAAGCTCTTGTTACAGCTGTGGGTAATTTCCGGCTCTTTTGAACACACGGTTTCTCATCACTCCTGAACCTGATGTTGTCTGCCTGTCTCTGGCAGATTACTCAGAGAGCAGAACACAGACAATAGCCCAGGGAACAATTCCACTCCTTCCGGACAGGGATCCATTTTTCAATTATTTTGTTATCCTATTTACTTAATGAGAAAATCTAGTGTCATCCCATATTTTATGGCCATGAACAGACTCATGCTGATGGGAAACAGTTCAGATTGTTGCCAGCGAGGGACACTGCTCCTCTGAGCATGCAAGGACCCAGAGAAACGTCCAGACTCTCCTCTTTCTGAGTCTAGGCACCTGCCACTGCCCCTGGGCCCTGCATCCTCTTTTCATGAGTGAATCTTTTCCTCTGCCCACTCCTGGGGCCCGCTCTTCTTAGAGAACCCGGTGCAATGGATACCCTTCACAAAGCCTTTCTGTTACTGAGCTTAAGGTCACAGATGTGCCCCTAACAAGCCAACTTTGGTTACCTACCCTCAACAAGCAGATTACTATTTTTTTAATGAGGGAGGGGTTTATTTCAGTTTACAGGTTGGGGATACAGTCAGTTGTGAGGGGGAAGACAAGGCTGGCAGCAGCAGCTTGAAGCAGCTGGTCATGTTACATAGAGAGATGGATGCTGGTGCAGGAAAAGTCATGAGATGAGAAAAAAGTGTGACCCAGGAGACGATGGAGAGTGGCTGTCAGGAGGCTTGCACTCTGGGTCATTTGCCCAGGAAGAAAGGTGATGGGAGTAAATCAATCCTGGCCTTGAGAGATGAGCTCACTGGCATTCTGCCTCCAACATAGAGGGATTCAGGCTCCTTCCACCTGTAGCTCTGGCAGCTCAAGCATGTGGCTTTTAATGGCACCAGGTCTCAAGAAGCCAATTAAAATAGCCAAATTCATGATAAAATAGGAGAAAGAGAGAGAGAGAGATTTCTTTAGTGTTCACACTGGAGAGAAGGACAAACATATTCAGTGATACCCCCACCTCCAAGTCCATCATCTAAAATGAAGTTAAAATTTAAGTCAAGGCCAGAGTCTGCATAGCTCTGCAGTTTCAGGCAAGGTGTGTGGTCCCACCACTATTAACCCACCACTGTCTCTCTGTCTGACAAGTTGTGAATCTCTTTCCAGAGAAAAGCTCCCTCTCTGGCCAGACCAGGCTTTATGCTTTCTTTTCTCACAGCATGAAATCCCTGGAGGACTTCCAATGCCTTGGGGTCCATTTGGGCAATGGTCTGATAACCAAGGTGAGGGACATGATAGTCTCTTTTTATCTTCATCCTTGCTGTTCCAGTTATACTTCCTGCCCTGCTTCTGCTGCAATGAGACCAGCTGCCTGTAAGCGGCACTTTCCATGATAAGGTGAAAGGTACTGTGCCAAGCACTCTCCGAAGTACTATGTCTTAGTCATTGTTCTACTGCTGTGCACAGACACCATGACCATGGAAACTCTTATACAAGAGAGCATTTAATTGAGGGTTGCTTAGTTTCCAAGGTTTCGTTATTGTCATGGCAGGAAGGATGGCAGCACACAGGCAGACATGATGCTGGAGAGGAAGCTGGGAGTTCTACATCTGCATCCAAAGGCAGCAGGAAGAGAGAGACTAAAGTGGGAAACTACCAAGACGGAGTCAGGTAGAAATACAAGGGTATTTAATAGGGAAAAGCCTTACTTACAGAGCGACCTCGCCAGCCGGTGCGGCAGCAGTCTATACAGCAAGCAGAAAAGGAAACCGAAAGTGCCCAGCCACCTGACCGTCTCTCACTCTACATCACCCTGACCACGCCCTGCCAGGCGTGGCCAGACACACCTGTAGCCAGCCCCTAAGTAGGCGTGGCTACAGCTTCCCCTACAAGAGACACTAGGCCTGACTTGAGCATTTGAAACTTCAAAGCCCACCCCAGTGACACATTTTCTCCAGCAAGGCTGCACCTACTCCGACAAGGTCACACCTCCTAATCCCTCTCAAGTGTCTCCAACCCCTAATGACCAAGCATTCAAATATATGAGCCTTGCAGAGAGGGGCATTCCTAGTCAAACTATAACAGTGTTCTTACAACAACTACAGAGAACAAAGAAGCCACATGATTCCTCCAAAGCTACAAAGGCATCAGAGGAGGAAGCCCAGCTCTAAGCCATTACCTTCACTAACTACCATAACCACTAGGACTGTCTCAAATCTAAGTCTAAAGCTCTTTAAGGCTCACTGTCTTAGGGTTTCTATTCCTGTAAAGAGACACTATGACCACAGAAACTTTTATAAAAAGAAAAACATTTAAATGGGTGGCTTACATTTTCAGAGGTTTTTGTTCATTATCATCATGGTACAACATGATGGCATGCAGGAAGACATGGTGCTAGAAAAGGAGCTGAGAGTCTTATACCTTTGATAAACAGACAAGAGGAAGTGAGCTGAGATACTGGGCATGGCTTGAGCATATGTGAGACCTCAAAGCCCCCTCCACAGTGGCATACTTCCTCCAACAAGGCCATACCCACTCCAACAAAGCCACACCTCCTAATAGTGTCATTCCCTATGAGTTTATAGGGGCCAATTACATTCAAATTACCACATGCCACTCCCTGACCCCATAAGCTTGTAGCAATATCATAATGCAAAACAAATTTAGTCCAACTTCAAAAATTCCCATAGTCTATTGCTGTCTCAACACTATTTAAAAGTTCAAAGTCTCTTCTGAGATTCATGAAATCTCTTAACTGTAACACCAGTAAAATAAAAATAAACAGATTATATACTTCCAACATATAATGGCACAGGATATAAATTGCCATTCCAAAACATAGGGAAGGGAGCCTAGTAAAGAAATATTGGACCAAAGCAAGACTGAAAAACCAGTGGGCAAATTCTTATCTGTGAATCTCCATGTCTGATGTCAAAAGACTTCAGCTCTCCAACTTTGTTGACTGCAATACACTTCTTTCTCTTGCGCTGGTTCCACTCCCTGTTAGCAGCTCTCCTTGGAAGGTATCCTATGGACCTGGCAACTCCAGCATCTTGGAGTCTCCAAGACAATCCAGGCTTCAAGTTCACAGCTTCACACAATGGCCTCTGTAGGCCTCCGTTCAGGGACACTCCTGACACATGCCTTGACTCAGCAGCTTTTCTTAGTTGAATAAGCAAATCTGTAACCCCTTTCTTCTATCCTTGACTCTAAAACAAAAACCACATGGCTGAAGCTGCCAAGTTCTGTTTGCTAGGGCTAGAACACGGCCCACTTTTTCAATTACATCTTCACCAGCATCTGTTTTCCATGGTTTCTTTCACTGCCTAAGTTTGGCTGTTCTAGAACTTGCTCTATAGACCAGACTGGCCTTAAACTCAAGAGATCCACCAGCCTCTGCCTTCGCTGAGATTAAAGATGTGCTTCACAGGGCTGGAGAGATGGCTCAGTGGTTAAGAACACTAACTGGTCTTCCAGAGGTCCTGAGTTCAATTCCCAGCAACCACATTATGGCTCACAACCATCTGTAATGAGATCTGGTGCCCTCTTCTGGCCTACAGGGGTACATGCAGACAGAACATTATATACATAATAAATAAAAAAATATTTAAAAAAAAAAAGATGTGCTCCACCACACCCAGTTCTAAGCTTTTCTTTAATTCCTTTTCACAAGTTAGAGACTTAGCTGGGTGGGATCTTGCCCTAAGGTCACCACTCCCTTTATTCAATTTCTTAATTCATTCATCTGCTTAAACACACAACTTCGCTCCATTCCATTTCTGGAGCTCCTTTTCACCTCAAATTGAATATTTTTATTTTTCCTTGCTCAGCTTGCTCCTTTTCATTATAAATCTTTATAAGCATAAACACTAGTAACCACACGACAGAGTCTACACGAGGCTGTTTTGAGATTACCTCTGCCAACAGAATTAATCCAAATTTCTTCACTTTAGGCCTAAGAAGACTCTTCAGACAAGAGCAAAAAGTAGCCATATTCTTCACCAAATTATTACAAGAATCATCTCTAGACAGCATACTAAAACTCTTCTCTGAAACCTCTTGAGCCAGGCCCCCACAGTTCATCAAAGCACACTCAGCACCACTGTCTTCCATGCTTCTACTAGTATGGCCCGTTAAACAGCTTTTAAAGCATTCAACTACTTTTCTAATCCACAGTCACATGGTTCATATTCCTTCAAAGAAAAGCATGGCCAAGCCTATTACAGCAATACCCCAGTCCTTGGTACCAATTTCTGTCTTAGTTCAGGTTTCTATTGCTGTGAAGAGATGCCTTGACCATGGCAACTCTTATAAAGGGAAAACATTTCATTGGGGTGACTTAAATTTTCAGAGGTTTTGTCCATTATCGTCAAGGTACAGCATGACTGCATGCACGAAGACATGGTGCTGAAGAAGGGGTTGAGAGTCCTACATCTTTGATCCATAGGCAACAGAAACTGAACTGAGATACTGGGCATGGCTTGAGCATATGTGAGACCTCAAAGCCCACAATGACACACTTCCTCCAATAAGGCCATACCTACTCCAACAAAGCCACACTTCCTAATAGTACTATTCCCTTATGGGGGCCAAATACATTCAAACTATCATACTCAAATTCCTTGACCTCCAAGCAAGATTTGACCCATATAAAGCTTTTGTTTCCTTGTCTCACACTTGCTACCTCTTGTCTCTTCTCTCTACTAGCAAAGAAACAGACGGACAACAGATGGATAAACAGGTATATAACTAAACAGTTGGATGGACGGTTAGATGGGTACATGCATGAATAGATGGACAGATGGATGGATGGATGGATGGATGGATGGATGGATGGATGGATGGATGGGAGGATGATGGAGGATGGATGGATAGATAGACAGGTTGATGTTAGACAAATACTGCTAGTAGCAAGTGAAGGAATGCTTACCTCAGAGTGATCTATTTGGGCCACTGCCATTTCCTGTTGGCTGAGCAATGAGAACACCACAGGGCCTATCAGCTCCAAATGCAAGAGAGTGCATGGCTAGAGGAAAGTGTCCATATCCCTCATGTCCCTCCTTTACCCTGACAGCTGACATCCTGAAGGCTAACAGGCCTTGCAAGCCAATTCTGCCATCAGAAAGGAAAGGCCCTGGCACAATATTTTGTATTCAGGAAATTAACATTTCTAGCACAATTAAATAACTATGAGAAAAGCTTCACAGCCACTGGGCAGTGCCCTGTCAATGGGCTCTGAGGAATGCTGGCACACTCAGCAGCATTTTTCCTACTCTACCATCCCCTTTACAAATACCCCTACATGGAACAAAGGGCTCAGGGCAGATGCAGGGAAGTCAAAAGATTCAGAAAACACAGCAGGAGGCACTTCAGTTTCAGAAATGGGCCTTGGGGAGTATGGAAGAAATTTGAGAAGGTCCTACTTTGCTCCCTTCTGCCTGGGCACATGGGCAGCAGGCAGTGGCTTGTGTTCAGGCAGGCAGATGCACCGGCCAGGGACTCCTAAAAGCAGAGCAGGTCAGAAGTGCTAAAATGAACAGGTCACATCCAGCTCCCAGGTGCAGAGGTGAAAGTGAGTGGTGGCATTTGTTGTATACATAGGTGGTCGCCACAGTCTTCTACCAGACAATCTCCAACCCATGACCTGGCTGACTGTGACCCCTGACTGATTCCCCTCAGCTCCCTAGTTTTGGTGAGAAGCCTTGATGACTTTGAAGGGAAACATGTTAACAGACCACTCAGTGAGGCATCTGGGACTTCAGGTTACTTAACACAGGCACAACACACACACTACCACAGAACACCCTATTACAGAATTCAGATGAAAGCATAGGTTCTGATTTAAAGGACCTGCCTGTCACCTCTTTCACTAATGCTCAAGTCCTGCTACACACCTCAGATTAGAGGCTACTCTCCCAACATTGCTTAAGTGTCTGCCTTTTCATTTGCTTGTGAATGCTGGGGAGAGATCTGTATTTCTTCTCCTTGGTTTCTTGCCTCTGCCTGGGATAAAATGTGTGCACCACCACCTTCTTCATCTTTAAGAGAGTAAATTAGAGCCAGGCATAGTAGCACAGACCTTTAATTCCAGTCCTCCTAACCCCCACCCCACATGCACTCAAAAATCAAGTTACATCTCCTATGTTTTATGTCAACTTGACACAAGCTGTAGTTGTCTGAGAGGAGGAAACATCAGCTGAGAAAATGCCTCTGTAAGATTGGCTTGCAGACAATCCTGTAAGGGATTTTCTTAATTAGTGATTAATGAGAGGCACCCAGCCCATGGTGGGTGGGGCCACTCCTGGACTTCTGGGTTCTATAAGCAGGCCAGTCAGCCGCACTCTCCATGGCCTCTGCATCAGCTCCTGCTTCCAGGTTCCTGCCCTGTGTGAGTTCCTGCCTGTCTTCCTGTGATGATGAGCAGTGTTGATGAGCCATAACCAAATAAACCCTTTTCCTGTGCAAGTTGCTTTGTTCATGGTGTTTCATCACAGCAGTAGTGACCCTAACAAGGACACCTCACCTACCGCTCTGCTCTCTATCTCTGGTGGATGTAATGGGCCTGTTTTCTTATCTCTGCTGCCCACACTACTCTACAGCTCTCAACACATGACCTCTGTCCCCAAACTGGCTGAACTGTGGCCAGACTCTCTGTCCCTAGGGAAAGTTAGAAAAATGACATCCCCACTCTCTCCTTCTCTGTCCCCTCACTTCAGGTCCCCCCTCATTGAGTCCATGACACTATTTCTTATACTCTTTAATACTAAGTGAGCTTTCTTTGTGTTTTTATAAAGTCTACACCTCTGCCATCATGTACTGTCCCTCATAATGCTCTCCTACCTCAAGGCCCCATAGCCCTCATGGTTGCATGGTGCCCCCCCCCACCTCATTTTGAGTTAAGGACTTTCTACATAGTCTTGGCAGTCTTGGAACTCATTATGCAGATCAGGCTGGCCTCAAACTCACAGAGATCAGATCCACCTGCCTCTGTCTCCTAAGTGCTGGGATTAAAGGCAAGCACCGCCAGCCATTGGTGGCACACACCTTTAATCCCAGCACTCGGGAGGCAGAGGCAGATGGATCTCTGTGAGTTCGAGGCCAGCCTGGTCTCCAGAGCGAGTGCCAGGATAGGCTCCAAAGCTACACAGAGAAACCCTGTCTCAAAAAACCAAAATAAATAAATAAATAAATAAATAAATAAATGCGAGCACCACCACCCCTGGCCAGCTCTACCTCTCCTAAGCTCATTTTCTGAAGGATTCATTTTCTGTCAGTTCCCTTCCCAAAGTGCCACTCTGTCCCTCCTTACCACTTTGTACTAATGGTTCTGTGGCCATACCCTGGGGCCAGGTGTTCTGCTATCAATCACGGAGCAAGGCCTGGTGGGATTATGTACATGGGGAAACAGGCCCAAAGAGAAGAACATGATATTCACCCAAAGCTAATGATGTAGAACTGTAGCTGGGCATGGAAAGGAACCTGGAAGTTGGCTCAGGAAACCCAAGACCAAGTTCTCAGCAAAAAGGAGATTTATTTGCCCCAGAGGGACAGAGGACAGGGAACAAGACACAAGACAGGAGATAGAGGATGAGGGAGAAGGGGAGGATAACAAGGGAAAGTTTTCAGAGGCATTTGTCCCAGGGGACAAAGGACTGCCTCGGCATAGAGAGGAGACAGACCTGGCCCATAGGAAAATGGCAGTTTATAAAGGTAAAAAGGAACCACTCTCCCCCCGCCCCCGTGTTAGGATGAGGTGTTTAATTTTAATTGTTCATGTTAATTAGGTGAATCAAAAGGGGGCTTCTGATTTCTGGACTTCAATACTTTGATAGCTGAACCTTAGTAGTCAGTCTTAGAAGGAAGAAGTGGCCAAAAAGGGGAATAGACCTAGTGTCTAGCTTTAGGAATCTAAAAGTTTTTAGCAAGGCAGAAGGAATTCGAGAGAGGGTCAAGGCCTGCCAGAGCCAAGTTTGACATGCTCAGACTGTCTA
The DNA here is from genome assembly GCF_003668045.3 of Cricetulus griseus. NCBI lineage: Eukaryota > Metazoa > Chordata > Mammalia > Rodentia > Cricetidae > Cricetulus > Cricetulus griseus. The sequence goes on from NC_048598.1 coordinate 68,259,951, forward strand.
GAGTCACTTCAGGCATGGTGGTGCATGCTGGTAATTAATCCCAGCAGCACATGGGAGAATGGGGCAGGGGGATTGCTGAAATCAATGCCAACATGGGTTATATAGTGAGTATGGGACAAACTTGGATTACATAGCAAAATCCTGTCTGAAAGAGAGAGGTGGGGAGAGAGAGAGAGAGAAAGAGAGAGAGAGAGAGAGAGAGAGAGAGAGAGAGAGAAGAGGAAATTACATTAAAAAGGTAAGGAGGAGGGAACATGTCCTGCTGGGAGACTCCTATAGAATGCAACAACTTCTGCACATCTGCATTTATTTGCAGATGCATACCCAATAATAATAATAATAATAATAATAAATAGTTAATAATAATAAAGCTGGTTTTGAGGCTCAGTAGAGTGCATACTGGAAGTCCTGGGTTCCATTCCTAGCACCACATAAAACTGGGTGTGAGGTACATGCCCATAATCCCAGCACCTAGGAGATTGAAGCAAGAGGTTCAAAAGGTGAAGGTCATCATTGGCTACTTAACAAATTCAAAGCCAGACTGTGCTGAATGAGATCTTGTCTCAAAATACCGATGATGATGATGATGATGATGATGATGATGATGATGTGATGATGACTGGAGACTAAGAAAGGCCCTCAATCTTCCCAGATTCATCAACAATGATGAAGTAATGTCTGTGATTCTCAAGATCTGCCAAGGTGCTTATTGGAAACCTGCCTCACCTACTCTCAACCCTCTGTAATGTGAGTTTTCTGGCCTGGCTGGGTCCTGCCACCCTTCTCAGCCCCAAAGAAAACACATGGACACTATATTAGTATAAAGCTGTTGGCCATCGATATAGGCTTATTCTTAACTACTGATCTATGTATTTTCTTGTGGTCTTATCTTACCGGAGAAAGGTCCAGGGATCTGTTACTCTTCTAGAGTCCTACTTGTCAACTACTCAGTGTCTCCGCAGAGAGAAGAGAAGAGAGCGATTTCCTGTTTGTCCCTGCTTATATTCTGATTCTGCCCAGCTATGTCACTTCCTGCCTGGCCAATCAGCCAATCAGTGTTTTATTCATTAACCAATAAGAGAAACATACACAGAAGGACTTCTACCATCACCCTTCCTTCATCTAACACACACTCACCTTTCCCGGACCTAGAGGTCCTCACCACCTGGGCTACCTTCCCAATTTACTTAGCCTCTGTCATTTTCCAATGGCATAAAATGCATGTGTTTGTTGAGCCAATGAATAAACAATCCTCAATTCTTTCATTTCTAAGGGGAAAGATTGGGCTAGAATTAACAAACTGGTTGTAGCCAAATTCTAAAGAGACACTTGTGTCCCTCCCTTTGGCTATCAGATTATTGAGACAATGGACCCCAAGAAGTTAAAATTTCCCCTAAGAGTCTCATGCTTAGAGTGGGGTGAAAAGGATGAAGCCTGGTGCCAGTCAGGGGGAGAGCATGTCTCCAGAAAGAGAGTTCACACAGTGCTGACAGCCTGTCAGACCACCTTGCAGGAGAGACTGGAGCCCTGGCAATGATGGGTCAGGACTCTTAGGTGTGTATAACTCTTGTCCTCTATTTAAGCCTAAACACCGGGTCAGCACTCTGAAGATAAAGTTGGGGGCAGGGTTCATCAGACCTCTTTATTTGTTGACTTCCCGTGTGGCCACAGGGAACAACTTGCTTTTCTCTGCTTTTAACTATTAGTTTTCTGTTTAATTGGACTGTTGAGGCCCAGTAGCCAAGCCTTAATTGCGAGGGCTAACTGAGACAAGGCTCTGACCCTAAGAAGTCCAGTAACAGGATCCTTTAAATTTTTTCCAAACTCGATATGGTGGTACATGCTTGTATTAGAAATAAGTCTGGAGTACCAAAGAAAAAGATCATCACTCCAATTGAAGTCAGCAAGCCAAAACTTCACTCTTGATCAAGATTCACTCAGAGAACAAAAGTCTGGTGTCTTTAAGTCTTAGATTGTTAAGTAAGACAAACTGTGAGGGAATGATTTCTTCCAAAGGAGAAGTGCTTTATTTATTTATTTTGTAGGTGTTGCGTGTTTTACCTACATGTATGTAAGTGTATCAAATGTTTGCAGTGCCTGAAGAGACCAGAAGTGAGGACATCAGATCCCCTGAAACTGGAGTTACAGATGGTTGTGATCCATCTTGTGGGTGCTGAAAACTGAACTCAGGCCCTCCGAAAAAGCAAAAGTGTGCTTAACTGTCAAACCATCTCTCTAGGCCCAGGGTTAGTTGGTTTTTTGTTTTTTTTTTTGTTGTTGTTGTTGTTTTTTTTTTTAAGTTTTATTTTGGCTCAAGAAATTTGGACCTTACCTATAGAGAAGAAAGAGATGGGGTTTTAGTTAGCGTTTTGTCCTGTGTAACTTGTTATACAAGTTCCATAGCATTATTATCATGTAGGTGTCCAATATACTTTGAGCATATTCACTCATAGTCCACAGTGCTTACATTTCTCCCTGTGCCATTAGTCTGTTTGTTGCCCTAATCAATGTTGCTTTTGTTATCATGCCATCAGCACATACATCGTTATGCAAAGTTTAGGATGTACAAGTGGAGAAAATGTACTGTCTTAGCTTGCCTTCTATTGCTGTAATAAAGACCATGGCCAAAAGCAGCATGGGGATGAATAAGGTTTCTCTCTCTTTCCAGCTTATAGACCTTCATGGAGGGCAGCAGGACAGGAACTCAAGAGAGGAACCTGGAGGCAGGAACTGAAGCAGAAACTACGGAGGAACACCGCTAACTGACTTGCTCCTGTGGCTCATTCCCCACAGATTTGCCTATGGCAGTCTGATGGAGACAATCCCTCAGTCAAGGCTCCCTCTTCCCAAATTACTCCAGCTTGGGTCAATCGACAAAACCTAAGAAGACACATGCCATATTTGTCTTTTTGAGACTTTCTTAAACCCCTTTAATATGATTGTCTGCAGCGCATCCCTTATACTACAAACACTGTGATGACCGTGAATGTCAACTTCAGGATCCAGAAGCACCCGGGAGACCAGCCACTCAGCATGTCTGTAGGGGAGTGTCTGAGCTACATTAACTGTGGTGGGAAAACACATCATAGTTGTGGGTGGGACCTTTCCCTGGAACGGCGTCCTGGAGTGTGTATTTACGTGTAGACTGGAGCTGAGCAGTGGCATGCATGTATTCCTTACTTCCTTCTTTCGGTAAAGATGTAATGTGAGCAGCTGCTTCTGGCTCCTGCTGCCTGGACTATCCTACCATGATGGACTTCACCTTGAAAAGTGAGCTATTGTTGGGTGTTGGTGACTCACACCTTTAATCCCAGCACTCCAGAGGCAGAGGCAGGTGGATCTCTGTGAATTCGAAGCCAGCCTGGTCTAGAGAGAGAGTTCCAGGACAACCTCCAAAGCAATACAGAGAAACCCTGTCTCAAAAAACCAAAAACAAAAAAAAAAAAATGAGTTAACATCAACCCTTTCTCCTTCACAATGCTTTTGTCAGAGCATTTTATCACAGCATCAGGGAAAAAAGCTAGACGGCCAGAACTTCATTCTTCTTGATAGCTGAAAACAATTCCTGTGTGTATATATACCACATTTTCCTTATATGCTATCCTCTGTTGATGGACAATTCTAATTAGTTCTATAACTTAGCTATTGCCTATAGGACTGCAATAAATATGGGTATGCAAGTATCTTGAGTATGTTCCAGGAGAGGTACACATGGACCATACTGCATATTTATCTTTAGGTTGCTTTTAGGAAGCTTCATACAAATGTCCATAGTGACTGGCCTGGCTTGCTTTCCCACCATCAGTGAGTAAGGGCTCCCTTCTGTCCACATCCTGGTCAGCATTTATTGTTTAATGACTGCCATTCTGACTGGTGTGAAGTGGACTCTCAATGTTGTTTTATTTACATTTCTCTGGTGGCTGGTGAACTGAACATCTTTTCTTGAGTTTATTGGTTATTTGTACTTTGTCTTCTTAAATGTTTTTGAGATTTTATTTATTTTTACTTTATGTATATGAGTGGTTGAAGTGTCCGTGCACCACCTGTGTGCAATGCCCGAGGAGGCCAGAAGAAGGCACTGGATCCCAGGGGACTACAGTCACAGACTGCTGAGGGTCACTGTGTGGTTCTGGGAACTGGACCCATGTCCTTTGGAAAAGCAGCCAGAGCTCTTAACTTCTGAGCCATCTCTCCAGCCTCATCTTTTGAGAATTTCCTGATCATTCATTTCTTTAGCCAATTTATTGATTGAGTTGCTTGGGGTGCATATGTGCATGGGTGCTTGTGTGTGTGTGGTTTATTTTTAGTTATTTTTATATTATAGATATTAATTGTCAGATATCAAGCTAGAAAAGTTTTTCTCCAATTCTCTAAGCCATGTCTTCACTTGATTGTTTTCTTTGCTGTTTTAACTTTAAAACACTGAAGAAATTGAAGAAGCTACTAAAAAATGGAAAGACCTCAATGCTGTTAGACTAGAAATTTTTGTTTATAATAATGTTTTTATTAATCTTTTGAGAATTTCAGGCAATGTAGTTTTTAAGCTTTGAGAATGCAATTTAATTACAGTATTTCTCCCTTCCCTTTCTTCTCTCCAAACTTTCCCATATACCTTCTCACAATTCTCTTTTGAATTCATGGCCTCTTTTTCATTAACTGTTATTGCATGCATATATGTATTTGTGTGTATATATATTATATTATATATATTATATTATATAATTATTATATTATATATATTATATATATTATATTATATTTAAGGATATATATATATATATCCTTAAATATAATCTGTTGAGTCCATATAATGTTACTTGTATGTATGTTTTCAGGACTGAGGTTTTAGATTAGAAATTTTAATATTGTGAACTGGCTGTACTACCAAAACCAATCTACAGATTCAATATAATAGTCATCAAAATCCCACTATCATTCTTCACAGAACTAGAAAACCAATCTAAAATACACACAGAATCACAAAAGGCCCCAGCTAGCCAAAGCAAACCTAAACAAATAAACAAACAAAATTATTCATGGTACTGGAGGTATCACCACATCTGATTTTCAGACCTGCAGGAACAAAAATAGCATGGTTCTGTCACAAAATAGCATGTAGATCAATGGACTGGACCAGGAAAACAAAACAAAACAAATGCAAAGCCACGAAGCTGCAATAAACATTGAAATAGACACAATCTCTGCAACAGATGGTGCTGGGAAGCTGATGTTCACACGCAAAAGAATGAGACTGGATCCCTATCTTTCATTGTGTACAAAACTCAATTCCAACTGGATCAAACACTTTAACATAAGACCTTCTGGAGGGGGGTACTTCGAGATGTTGGTGTTATGGTTAATCTTGTTTGCCAACTTGATTCTAGATGTACTAGAATCAACCAAAATCATAGTGGAGGGGCACACATAGTGGGGGGGGTTCTTGATTGGATTATTTGAGGTTGGAAGACCTCCCCTAAATCTGGAACCTTCTTGTGGCAGCCCACAGAAGGACATGCCTGTTTAACCTCACTCACACTGGCAAGTTTATCTATCCCATCTCCGAGGCATCCTCTACTGATATTAGAGTCTTCTTATGGGGATTCCAACATAGACTGAAGACCAGCTGAGACATCCAGCCTCCTGGACTGAACAACGATTATATTCTTGGCCTTTCTAGTGGAGACAACCATTGTTGGAATAGCTAGACCACAGACTGTAAGCCACTCTAAAGCAACATCCTCTTTTAAAGTGTGTGTGTGTGTGTGTGTGTGTGTGTGTGTGTGTGTGTGTTCCTTCAGAGAACTCTGACACAGTTGGCATAAGCAATTACTTCCCAGCAGGACTCTAGTTGCTCAGGAAATAGCTCTCACAATTAACAACTGAGAGTCCATGAAAAACATGGTTTTAAAACACTGTTTAAATGATTAATCCTTTGTACATTTCTATACTTCATTTTGAACCTTTGTACATTTCATAGCATTTCTGATGTTCATTGCTTTACTGTTTTCAGTTTAAAGGATCTGGCTATGCAATTGTTTATGTGCATGTTTCTCTCTTTTTAGATTTTCTTAGACGTACGGCTTAAACAATGAAAAGTCAATTTAAAACTGTAACAACAGTTGAGAATCCCAATGAAGAGGATCATGGTGCTGTCATAGAAGCATTTAAAAGGTATTTAATTTTTAAGAAGTATGCATATGTATGAGTCTGTGTGGGCATGAAACAACCTGTATAGGTCAGAAGAGACATTTGAGCCCCCTGGATCTGCAGTCACTGTGGTCCTACGACCCGAACTCTGGTCCTCTGTAAAAACAGTGTCTTAGTCAGGGTTTCTATTACTGTGAGGAGACACCATGACCACAGCAGCTTTTATAAAGGAAAACATTTAATTGAGGTGGCTTACATTTTCAGAGGTTTATTATCATCTTGGTGGGACATGGCAGCATGCAGGCAGACTTGGTGCTGGAGAGGTAGCTGAGAGTTCTATATTTTGACACTCAGCAACAAGAAGTGGCCTGAGACACTGGGCGGTATCTTGAGCATGTATGAGACCACCTCCACAGTGACACTCTTCCTCCAACTAGGCCACACCTACTCGTACAAAGCCACACCTCTTAATAGTGCCACTTTATTTGGAGGCCATTTTCTTTCAAACCACCACAAATGGCAAGTGCTTTAGCCCCTGAGCCATCTCTCTAACAGATATTGTGTGAAACATTTAAAACATAAACTTTAGGGCTCAGTGGTGCTGTGATTGCCCAGCCTGCACAAGGTCTTGGATTTCCATTTACAACACTGGCAAACTAACTGAATGAATGGAATAAATGAATGTATAGCTCAAAGGAAATTCCAACTTATTTTTTGCTATTTGCCATAAAGTAAGAAAAAAATACTGGAATATAAGTGTCCTCAACTGAGAGATAGACATTTGGGAGCCATTCTAACAGAGTTATTGTGTAAGTTTTTCTGGAAAAACTAGGACAAATGTCTATTTACCACAAACAAAGTATCAGGACAGACCACAGAAAACCCAAGGTCTGGCTTGTTGAATTTATGGGTTTGCTGAGGTTACATATAGGAGTGTTGGTGAAGGGATACTTAGGAGAGTTCCTTGATCTAGTTCCTTGATCTAGAGAACATGAGTGACTGCATAAGTGGTGGATGACTCATGAAAAAAGCAAGTCTGGAGCCTCTGCAGGACTTGGAGTCAGGTCCACAGTAGCCTCCTCTCCATGGCAACAGTTACTGCTTATATATCCTTGGCCAGGGCATTTATAGCATGAATAATAAACCCCAGAGACAGATATTGAGGTTTAAGCTGAAGATTAGAGAAGCAAAGCAGCCAGCCACTTGAGAGTTCTCACCTCTACCAATGCTCAAACCAAAGGGGCGAACCACAGATTGCATCTCCAGACTGCACTGCCCTCCACCAAGCCCTGGGACCTAGACTGGCTCTGTTCTCCTCAAAGTGACACATGAGCCCTCTCTAGTGCTGGGGTTAAAAGTGTAAGGTCTGTTACTCTTTTAAACTGATTCACTGGGAGTAAATCAGAGAAATCCAACTGCCTCTGTCTCCTGAGTCCTGGGGTTAAAGATGTGCGCTACCAGTGCCCGGTTTCTATAGCTTTGCATTCAGATCTCTGGTGGCTTTATTAGATCAAAAACAATGTATCACCACAGAGGGCCTTATGAATCTTGCACCTTTCAGAGCTTTGTGAAACTTGTAAGTTTTATTTACTTCCTGGGTGGTACATGCCTTCCTCCTCTAGGAGGGAAGGTTTCTGTTCAAATGATATAGAGCTATACAGCAGGAAAAGAAGTCAGCATGATAATCTCAAAAAAGTCCAAGCATGGTAATCTCAGCATCCCGGAGGTAGGCAGGTGGATCCCTAGGACTAGTGGCCAACCAATCTCGTCCGTTTAAAGAGCTCCAAAGCATTGAGGTAAGTTGTCTTCAGAAATGGTGTTCTGTGTTTTGTGAGATGGCTCAGAGGTGAAGCGTGTGCACTGCTCTTGCAGAGGACCCCAGTTTGGACTCAGCATTCAGAGCAGACAGCTGTGGACTGCCTGTAACTCTTTCTCCAGCCCCAGTCCCCCACCATCTCCAAAGGCACCTACGCTATGTCTATAGAGCCTAGCCTGGGATATATAGTGACTTCCAAGTCAGCCTGAATTATAGCTAAACTGTTCCAAAAGCTAAGATACAGTTCAACAGTAAAGCATTCCTTAGCTTCCTTAGCACACTCAAAACCTGGGGTTCTTCCCTCCACAAAAAAAAAAAAAAAAAAAAAAAAAGCCTAAAGCAAACTTTAAGGATCTGATGGCAAGTTTTCATGCCCTAAGCCATGCACAGGACTGGCATGGAGAGAATCCAAGACTGCTGTGTTCCAGCATACCTGGGTCTCCTACAACATAGGAAAGACTATCCAAGGGGATCTAAAGTGACCCCACAGCCACATGTATAGGCACATCAGCTATTTCCAACATTTATTTCCCTCCTTCTCTTCCTCTTTCCCTCCCGGGCTTCTCTTACTCTGATGCTGGTGATGGAACCCAGGGCCTCATGTACGCCAAGCCAGAGTTCTCCCACTGACACACACACATGCATAGGTGCCCATGTTCATACTGAAAGACCTGGGAGCCCCCCAGGATCTTGGTCCAGGACCATGGTCACCCCAATCACCAGGCGGAGTTGAAAGCTTGATGCAAACTGCACAAGGCTTTATTATAGTTGTTTAATGAGCTAACCCCATGTTAGCTCGGGTCTTTCATCCACCCACCATGGTGGATAGCTAGGAAAGACAGCTCGAAGTGTCTGCATAGAGATCTTATAGGGCAGCATAAGGGGAGTGTCTAGGGGTACACACAGGCTCAGGATTGGTGTGGCTCCAGGCTTGGAGTGTTTGCCCTGTGTTGTTATGGCCCATAGGCCCTCCCAGGGCGGTTGCTATGCTCTGTGTGTCATTGCTGTGCACTTGTCCGTAAAGCACACCCAGAGCCATAAAGCATAGCACCACTAGCTAACTTCTGATTGGTTCTTGCCACGAGGCAGGCATCTGACCTGCTAGTGACCAAGGCAAGGTCAGACAAGCACATGTTCGGCTGTTATGGCTGTTGAAATGGGGAGCTGGTCCCTTCAATACCACATCTGTTCCTTCAAGAGTGAGGCTGCAATGATAGCAAGCCATCAGGCAGGCAGGTGTGGTAGGATTGCAGCACCACTACCCTTTGGCTATGGGTCAGGAAAACCTGCAGCATCTTTCCAAGAACCACAGACTTCCCTTCCTATTAAATGAGGTCACTCCTGAATCACACTGTGCTGCACCTAAGGGTTCACTTGAGGTTGCCCCTCTGTTGTCTTTCAGAACCCTTGCTCTGTGGAGCCCACTTACAGTAAGTGCTCTACAGTTGCTTATTGTCTCCTGCTAACGCCCACTGAGAAGAGGAACTGTGCAGAAGGAAGCCAGTGGGTCTGTCCCTGTAAAGTCCTCAGAGGCTTAAGGCAAAGTCAGTAGGAAAAGAGAGGGCACACCCCATCCTCAACCAGCTGCCACTATCCTTGGGTAAGTACCCTAAGGGTAGCTTCATTTGCATGTTATTTGCATAACTCTGCTCAAGCTCTCTATTCCCTATGGGTCTTGCAGCCTCTCATTTCATTCAGACAGCTCTGCCTTCCATAAAGGGACATCATGGGACTGGGAGATGACTCAGTTAGTAAACCACTTGCTTCATAAGTGTGAAGAGAGGAGTTTGATTTCCATAACCCACAAAAAAAGCCAGGCACAACTGGACATATTTGTGATCCCAAAAGTGGCTAGATGGGTGGAGACAGGTGATCTCTGGAAGCTTGAGGGGTCCAAAACTACTGAGTTCCAGTTATCGAGAGACCCTGTCACAGATAAAAGGTTGCAAGCATCTAAGGAATGACAACTTATAGTGTCCTCTGGCCTTTACATTCATGCTTACCAGTGCGCATAAACACACACACACACACACACACACACACACACATGCAAGTGCATACTTGTAATAAGGAATCTAAGTTCTCAAATTCTGTCTCTTTGATATACTCCTGTGAGGCCTTGTTTGGCCTCGTGGAGCTTCTACACTCCAGGGATCAATTCCCATCATCCTCTCCCCTGACTACAGAAAAGAGAAGCAAGATGGAAAGAGACCTTTCCACTCAAGAAGCTGGTAGGTGGACAGTATCACCTCTCCCTCCTGTTAGCATCAGAGAGAGATGATCTTGGCTCAACTGCCAGTTCAGTCTGGGCCATAGGGCTTCTGCAGGCAGTTGTTTTGAACTCTCAATGTGTCACTCACTATAAGCCTCAGGGACAAGTTGCCAAGCCACAAGATCTACTATGTCTTCTGAAAAACTTCAAGATATAAGGACTCATCCACCTGACTGTTGCTAATTATCCCAGCCTCATTTCTTCCCATTTTGTTTTTGCTTTTGTTTTGTTTTGTGACCCAGTATCATGCAGCACTAGACGGGCCTTAAACTTGCTATGTAGCCAAGGATGACACTGAACTTCTGAGTCTCCTGCCTCCATTTCCCAAGTGCCACCCACGCCTGGTTTATGCAGAGCTGGGCATGGAACCAGAGCTTTGTGCATGCTAGGAGTGATGGTTTAAATAGGAATGGCCCCCATAGACTCATGTGTTTGAATACTTAGCCCATAGGGAATGGCACTATTAGGAGGTGTGGCCTAGTTGGAGTGGGTATGGCCTTGCTAGAGGAAGTGTGTCACTATGTGGGTGGGCTTTGAGATCACATATGCTCAAGCAACACCCAGTGTGGCACACAGTCTCCTTTTGCTTCCTGCAGATCAAGATGTAGAACGCTCAGCTCCTTCTCCAGTCCCATGTCATGCTGTCATGCTTCCTGCCATGATGATAATGAACTAAACCTCTGAACTGTAAGCCAGCCCCAATTAAATGTTTTCCTTTATAAGAGTTGCCTTGGTCATGGTTTCTCTTCACAGTAATAAAACCCTAATGAAGACACTAGGCAAACACTGAGCCACATCCCAAACTTCCTTTTTGGATCCACTGTCTCATAGCTGGGAGGAAGAGAGTCATTTCTGGAGTGAGCATAGACAACTAGAACACAGTGGTAGACAAGACATGGGTAGCATGCCCCATAGATGTCACACTGTGTACACCAGGCAGCTGATATAATCTTCTTATGCCTCGAGGCCCTTGTTTGAAAATGAGAAAATGCACTAGAAAGATTAAATGAGTAAACACAATTCTAACACCTAATTCAAAGTACAACCCATGCTGTGTAGCAGGCACAAAAGGCAGTGCAAGCTATTTTGTCACAGATGCTGGCCCTCTTCAACCCTCCCTGGATTCCACTGCCCACATGAGGTAGCAAAAGCAAGCCAGGCCTTTCCTCCCCTGTACCTTTTCTCCCCAGTCTCTTCTTGCAGAGTTATGGGGGTCCTGGCAGTTCTAACAATCAAGACTGGGATACTGGTCCTCAAGACATCAATTAAACATACAAGTAATAGTGAAAACTGTTGCATAAGTTTTCCCTGAGACTGAAATACTTGGTCCTGCAGGGAAGCTCCTTAATACAGAAAATAGGCAACGCAAAATAGCTTCAGGAAGTCCCTGAAACCAACCAGATTCACTAGTGTTCTCCTTTATTGTTTCCAAAAGGAAACAATAAAGACTGCTGAGAGTCACTCTTAGATGAACTGCAAAAAAGACTGATAACAGACCAGCTGAGTTGCCTTGAAGGGGCTTAGGACAACTAAGTTACCTGGAAAGGACATTTTCCAACCTGTTGAGCTGCCTGCAGGATGTGCAATGTGCTCCAGGTTTCCAGATTTTACTGTGGGCATTGGTAATACAACTGTATTTGGATTGTTTTGGCTCCTGTAAGTAACCCCTCACCCATGGTACTGTAAGTAACCTGTGGTGGTTTCAATAATAGTGGCTCCCATAGGCTCATATATTTGAATGCTAAGTCACCAAGGAGTGGAACTCTTCAGTAGGATTAGAAGGATTAGGAGGTGTGGCCTTGTTGGAGGAAGTATATCACTAGGGTGGGCTTTGAGCTCTCGCTCTCTCTCTCTCTCTCTCTCTCTCTCTCTCTCTCTCTCTCTCTCTCCAGATCAGGATGTAGGACTCTGAGCTGCTGCTCCAGCAACTACCTGGCACCACGTTCCTCGCCACGATGATAATGGACTAAACCTCTGAAAGTGTAAGTAAGCCCCCAGCTAAATGCCCTCTTTTATAAGAATTGCCTTGGTTATGATGACTCTTCACAGCAACAGAACCGTGTCTAAGACTTGACTCCACTAAAACTCATCGGTTCACCAAGTTGAACTTTGGTATTGTCCATTCTTTGGCCTGTGGTGGGCTCCCAATATGGGATGAGTAGATGTGGTGTGTTGCATCTCCTCAGGAAAAGCCTGTCACACGGCAAAGCAGAGAAATGGGGGCTTATTCAGTGCAGTAACATTGGAAAGAGGAACAAACAAAGAGGTCCAGTGACACTTCAAGTTCATCTTCCAGGTCCTGACATGAGGTTTAGGTTTAAACAAAGGGCAAGAGGTGTGCATAGCTAATAAGTCCAGGTCAAGTGGGCCTGCTTATTGTGGTTGTCTGGCCTTCAGTCTCTCCTGCCAAGGTAGTCTGACATGGTGTCAGAGCTGTGGGACATCTCTTTCCAGGAAACTAGCTCCCCAAAAAGCCACCAGGCTTCAGGCCTTTTTTTCTCCCAGTAGATTCCTGGGGGGAAATTCTAGTTTCTATAAGTCCATTGTTTCAAAAGTTGTATAGCTGAAGAGTTTCTTTAGGCTGGGCATGGTGGCACATGCCTTTAATCCCAGCACTTGAGAGGCAGAGGCAGGTGGATCTCTGAGTTCCAGACCAGCCTAGTCTACACAGAGAGTTCCAGGACAGCCAGGGCTGTTATACAAAGAAACCCTGGAGAGAGGCTGAGAGAGAGAGAGAGAGAGAGTCTCTTCATTACTGCCTGGATGGTTATAGAACCTCTACAGTCCCCCACCTGTCATAGAGTGGAGTCCTTCCCTGTAGTTTTCACCACAGCTGGGAGTTGAAGCATGGAGCTGCCATCCCGTTAAGAGGCTGGGGACAGTTGCTGAGATCTCCCTAAGCAGGGTGGGGTGTGTGGTAAGCTGCTGTGGAGAGCATTATCTCCTTCCAGTCACTCAGCATTCACTACCCCTGAGAGGCCACGCCCTCAACATCTCAGACCTTGAGCTTAAGGAGTCTCCAAAGGCAAGGAGGCCACTGACTGCTGGAGCCCTCCACCTGAGAAGTAAAGGTGATCCTGGATTCATAGGAACCCGGTTCAAATCTCAGGTATGCCACACATTTCATGATGGGGAGTCACTCTGTTATCTGAATATGGGCCTGATCTATTTTTTTGTTTTAACATTTTTATTTCATTAACATTTTTATTACCTTTATTTACTTAATTGTATACATGTGTGGGGGTACATGTTTGGAGGTCAGAGGACAACTTGAGGGAGTTGGTTCTCTCTACCATGTTGGTCCCGGAGATGGAATCATAGTTGTCAGCACTGATTGCAGTCAATGAGTTTTCTCACTGGCCTTGGTCTATTCCCTTTTGTTTGTTTTGTCTTGACAGCCAAGGTCTCATTGTGTAGTCCTGACTGGCCTTGAACTCTGCCTGCCTCCAAGTCCAAGGGCTAGGATTAAAGATGTGCACCACCACATCCAACTCTGATCTATTCATTTTTCAGAGTTCTCAAAGTAGCGCTGTCACCAGCTCAGCTCAAATGTCACTCCCTCGCTTCCCCTCCCCTCCTTCTGCAGGGCCAAGTCCCAGGAAGCAGAGAACAACAGGACAGGGGGAACCACAACCGTTATACTAGAGGCTTTCTGTCCACCTTTGAACTCAGTGTGGTTGCAGATGACCTGAGGCCATTGACCAGCACTCTCGACATCCCACCAGGCCTGGGTGGGGCTGTGACCTGCTTATTCACCACTGCTCAAGCGGTATAGTGAGCTTCAACCACCCAGCCTGGGGGGGCCAGCTTCAGAAGAACAACATACAGAGACATGGCTGCCAAGGCCCATGGTCGGCAGGGCTCTTGTCTCACCATCCCCTCACAAAGCTACGGAGAATCACCAGAGAAGGACAGTGCAACCTACTCTAGACCTGGTGAGCTGGGGTCTATGGGGCAGGGAGGAGGCAGGGCATGGCAGGAGTAAGGTGTTGTAACCAACTCTCCCAGCAAGCACTCATCCCAGCTGCAGAGGTTCAAAGACACCCCCAGCAAGTGCGTACTCTCCTTCCTTTTCTTTTTTGTGCATGTGTGGACTCGTGCCTGGTGTGTGTGTGTGTGTGTGTGTGTGTGTGTGTGTGTGTGTAGACAAGAGGTGTCAACCTCAAGTGGCATCTGCCTAACTTTTTGAGAGAGAGTCTCATGGTCTGAAACTCACTGGGTTTAGCCAGGCTGGCCAGCCAGAGAGCCCCAGGGGATTATTGGTCTCTGTTTCCCTGGAGCTGGGTGCACCTCTAAACCTGTCTTTGTGTGTGTATGGAGAGAGTTTGGGGAATCAATTTCTGGTCCTCGTGCTTGCATGTCAAGAACTTTACTCACTCACCATACGAAAGCAATATCCTACTCCTTGTTGTGCCAAGGAGAAGATGAATCTTGGTTTTCCTCCTGGATATTCTTGTCCTCCTAGCCACAAGGCTAGCTAGCCTTATCTTCAAGTGAAAGAGTTACCTTAAGGTCTCTGTAAATAGAATAATAGTCAGCAACTGGATGTGCAAACACTGTTTGTGTGGCCTGTGCCCATTCTGCCACATTCCAGTGCTGTTGGGTACATGGAAGAGGAACAGGGTAGCTAGGAACCCTCACAGACAGAATTTCTATATATGTGATCATGCATGCATATGTGTGGTGGTGCATGTATGTGCTTGCATGTGGAGGCCAGAGGTCAACCTTAGGTGTTGTCCCACAGGATGTCTTACCTTGCTTTCCAGGCAATGTCTCTCATTGTACTGGCCTAGAGCTCAACAAGTAGGCTGCCCAGTGAGGCCCAGAATCTGCCCATCTCTGTCTCCCTAGTACTGATATTACAAACTTGTGTCATTATGCCTGGCTTTTTAATGCAAATCCTTAGGTCCTCATGCTTGCAAAACTTTGCTGACTGTCATCTCCTCAACTTCCCTAGACAAATTTTCAAGGTCAAGCACTATGTGTGGGCAGCATACCCAGGGGTATCATAGAGCTTGAAACACTGGTTCTTATCTACCCAAAGCAGGGGCCAGCCCTGGCACTTTGCCTAGCCCCCAGAACACTACATAACAACTTGGAGCATTATATGGACAGAGAGCCTTTAAGAATGGCCAAAGGAACAGAGATGTGTTTGCTGGGGCATGTTTGGACATTGGAACTCTCTAGACTTCAATGAGGCCCTGGGGTAGCCAGAATAAAGAGTTGGGGGTAAGCATTGTGGAACCCTGAAGGGAGCCCCTAACCAAGAGAAAGTTCAAGATGCTCATGGGAGCTCTGGAGCAGCATTCCCTCCACAGAGAGCACAGAACTTGCCTTCTTTATCCCACTGTACCTTTAAGGAAAACAGGTCACCTATTGCGTGTGCACACAAGGTTGAACAGTACACATATGGAGGTCAGAGGACAACTTTTAGTTCTCTTCACTTTGCAGGTCACAGAGACTGCACTGGGATTGACAGGAATTGACTTTACCTACTGACACCATCTTGCTGGTTCTCCCTTGATACTTTTAAGCAGCTGGTTTTGGGTCATTCCTGAGGCCCAGCCCCCTCACTTCCGACCTCTCTAAATCTTATCTCCCTGTTATCCCCGTGGGTTTCCTGGAAAACAGGATTCTCAGAATTCTTCAAAGTGACTTCAATTGAGGTATGGTGCCTCGCACCTATAATCCCTGCTGTGACAGGGTGACTACTGCAAGTTCAAAGGCAGTCTGGGCTACATAGGGAGGCACTGTTTCCAAACCAAAGGACTGGGGAGATGGTAAAGCCTTGCCAAGCAAGCTTGAGGATCTGGGTTCTGGTGTGGGCATCTAGGTAAAAAGCCAGCCAGCATAGCATGCTTGTAATACCAACACTGAGGGAAGGAGACAGGAGGCTCCCAGGGCTCCGAAGCCAGCCCAGCCGAACCAGTAAGCTCCAGGTTCTTCCAGGGACACTGTCTCAGAAAATAAAATGGAGATGCAATAAAGGAGAAGACCTAACATTAATCTGTGGCGTTCACACACGTATATTTGTGCAACCTTCCCCCACACACACATACGTGTACATATACAAACACTTCTACGGGCTCCTCACCCTCCCATGTGCACTGCAAAAGTCTAAGTTCCTTATTCTTATCAGGAGTTAGTGGAATATTCTTCTGAACTCTAGGAATGTCCCATGAGTCAAGAAAGCCATACCCCCACTTCCCATAAACTGGCCCCCAGAGCCATCAGTAGAGGGTAGGTGAGGCCATAACATAAGTTTAAAACAACAACATTATGCTGTGGCCTAGTGTGTTGCTGCACAACAAAGCTGGGGGCATTGTGTGTGTGGCGGGGCAGCATCAGGCAGTGTCCTAGGGCAGAGGACATCTTTTACCAGGAAGGGTGGCATCTTGGAACTCAGAGGTGTGTGTAGGATTCTTGTTTAGCCAGTAGTTCCCAGAGAGCCATGACAGACCAACACAAAACCAACAGGCCTTGAAATCTGCAGACTTCTTAGGGCAGGTCAAAAGTCATCTCTAAGGGAAGCAAGGGATGGAAATGTGATCCAGGTACAGCCACCCCCATTCTCCTTCCGGATGTAAGCCTGTGCTCCCTTGCTGTTGTTTCTACTTTCACTGCAGAAGAAGGAAGAAACCCACCCCCACTTGCCACCTTGGACTCCGCCCACCCGTGCAGCACTAGTTTGCCCGCCTAAACTACTACATTGACCTTGATCATAAACTGCGCTTGGATTTGAAGTGTTCTTCAAGTGGGGGAGGCAGGCAGAGTTCACCGTGTCTTCTCACTCCCTTCTCCTTGTCGGGGGTGGTCGGTTCTGCTCACTTTACTGTGGGCAGACAAGGAAGCGACAAGCCCGACTCTGAGACTCCCTAGGGGAACTGAGGAGGATGGTGGCTGGTGGCTTCCTCCACTTGTAGTGCAGGGCGGGGACCAAGGGCCTTGCGCTGGGTGATTGAGGGCGGGAGGGGTGGCACTGCTAGATAGGCGCCTGCGAGCTGGCGGGTAGCCACCACCAGGTCAGGTCCGGCCCTACGGGAGGGCGGGCGGGGCGCAGGGAGAGGAGGAGTCTGGGGCTGAGCCACCGCCTCCGCCGGCGACCTGAAGCTGCCACGGCTCCTCCAAGCGGCCAGCCGCCGAGGTGAGTGACCCTCTCCAGGCTCGGGTGCCTTAGGCAGTGCATTGTCCCCGGGACCCCTGGCGTGTGCCTGCTCTGACTCAACCCTGAGCGATCGCTACTGGTCGGGCAACCTCGTCCTGTAGAACCAAGCCACGTGAGCCTGGTGGCAGAAGATCCCAGCGGGGTGGCCACAGAGAAGGGGGAAGCAGGCGTCCAGAGCCCGTGTTGCACTTGTCAGTCACCCTCCAGGCAAGCCCTGGACTAGCACGGGTGCCACGTGCTCTTCGTTTTTGCTCAGCGGGTTTCAGGGAAGGGAGTGCCTAGCACCAGATAGGCAGGTCTGCCCAGTGCCCGCCTCTGCCCGCGGAGCCTTAGCCTGGAAAGTTCTTCCTCTTGCCCACTGAAACTTGGGAGCAAGCTGCCGGGAGGAGTATAGTGGTAACTTTGGTCACTCTGGTTAGCTAAAGTGGAGGCTGTGTCTTAGGCTGTTCGGGTCAAGAGGCAGCTTGTGTTGGTGGGGGGCAGGGGGCGATTAGGAGTGGTACAGGGCACCAAGAAGTCTAATAGGTGTTCTGAGCCACTTCTGAAACAGGCTCCAGAAGTAGGGGGTCGTGAAATGCCCTAGGGAGGTATGTCTGGCCGGCAGAGTGCCATTGTGATATAATCAGCAGCCAGCATTTCTCAGGCACTTATATGTGTGCCAGGCTGCTTGCTAGGGACTCTGCACATACTAGTCCAACTAATGCTGGCAGCCAGGAGGCCCTGTTCTTGTCTCTGGTTATTCAGGGGAATTCTGAGCCTTCCAGATCCCTGGTGTTTTGCAAGGACACACAGGTAGCAAGACATAGAAAGAAGTGGCAGACCTTTTGGACAAAGGTACCTTCTAGAAGCAGGCCAGATCCTCAGACTGGATAGCCCAATGAATGCAGTGCTGGGCAGACACAATGCCCACAAGACCGAAGGGCATGCCCTCTCAAGTCACTGCAAGGACTGGCTATGTGTAGTGTGTCCATGTTGAGGCCAGAGGTGGATGCTGGGCGTTTTCCTTTATCGATGTGCCCATTTTAAAAGATGGGACCATTCATTGAACCTGGAACTCACCAACTGACTAAGCTATCTGACCAGCAAGCCCTGGGAATCCTGCTGTCTCTACCTCCCCAAATGCTGCCATTCCAAGTGTTCATGAGTGCACTAGCTTTTTACCTGAGTTCTAGGCATTTACACTCAGTTCTTTGTGCTTGTATAGGAAACACTTCACTGACAGAACCATCTCCCTAGTCCCTGCAAAGGCTGTTAAAGACACAGATGCCCCAGTTCCCCTGGGCGGCTGACTGAATCAGTCAGATATACATGGAGGGCCCAGCTGTGTGTCTGTCTTGCTCATCTCTGTCACCAGTGGTCTGCACAGGGCTTGGCAACAAGCAAATGATTAATTAATGTCTGATGGATGGATAGATGGAATGGGACAGGCAATGTCACTGGGGGAAGTGGTGGGGATGGGAAGGAAGACTTTCTAAGGGAGGCCTTGGAATGGGATTGGAAGTATTGGCCTCAGGGCCAGCTGGGAGTTCAGGCCGGCCCAACTGGTCACGTGGAGTTTGACCAGACTGCCCCAAGCCTGCTGAAGTCCTGATCTGCTGAAGTTTGTATTTCTCCATCCTAAAGACATCAGAGCCATGAATTCCCCGCCTGTCCTGTTTTATCTCCTTTGTTATTCCTGGCCTGTCCTGCCTTCTGCCCTTGTTTCATGGTTCTTCCTTCCTCGGAATTATCAGACAGAGACCAGGTTTCAGGGTGTTAAAGAGTGAAAGTTCTTGATAGAGCTCCAAAGCCACAGATGCCTTCACTGTGGGTGGGTTGAAGGCAGGTAATTCTTGGTAGGGGAGTCTGCCAACACTGAAGTCTTCTGGCTCTCTGAACTTGGTTCTTCAGTTGTTAAGCCTTGCCCAGGGCTTTGGGCACCACATCTGCATAAAGCAGGGGGCGTGACACCCCAGGCAGTAATTAGATAGAACCCCAAGCTGTAGGAGTTAGTATCAGATCCCTCCCTCTGCTCCCGAAGGTTTGAATATCAATGTCCTGTGTTTGTGCTCATGTCTATGTTGAGGTGTGTGTACATATGTGTGTGCTCACATGAGCGTGAAGACCAGGGGTCAACCTCAGCTGTCCTTCCTCAGAAGCCATTCATCTTGTTTTTTCAAGACTGGTTCTCTCACTGCTCTGGGACTTGCCAATTCAAGGAGGCTGGCTGGCCAGGGAGCCCCAGGGTCTGCTGTTTCATCTGCTTCCCCCCACACACACACACACACAACTCTGTGATTACAAGCGTGTACCACCATGCCCAGGCTTTTTATATGGGTTCTGGGGATTAAACTCAGGTCCTGGTGCTTGAAAGGCCAGTGATTTATCAACCGAACTATTTCCCCAGGTCAGATTTGAGGATTAATCTGGTTGGGCCTTCTAGGTTCATTTGCTCTAGACCATAGAGGCCTAGAGCAGACTCTGAGATGCCCTTCTCTGTGATAGGTTTGGCCCTAGCTCCAGGCCCCAGGAACCCTTCTGCCCCAGAGCCTTGCTGCTTCCTGCTGTCTGCAAAAGGAAACCTTCCTTAGTAGGCTGGGGCAGGCATGGATGGCATTATGGGACTTGGGTTCTCTGCCTTCCAGCTGACACTGGATCTGCCTCTCACTGCCTTCCCTACCCTGCAGAGTGCTCAGGACTTTCTGGGTTGGGCAGGCAGTAGCACAGTACCTTGAGTAATCTATGCAATCTCTCTCTAGTATCTGGACTATCCATGTGCCTCTGGATTTAAAAGGAAGAAGTCTGTCCATTTAGAACCTTCATTGGCCCCTTGCCTATAGTCTTTGTGAAGGGATGAATGTGTGCCTCTGCTTGTGATGTGTGAAGACATGTGTGTGCCATGGTACACGTGTGAAGATCAGAGGGCAACCTGAGAGACCTCGAGGTTCTCCCTTTCTGTGTTTACATGGCCATCAGGTCATTGGGCTGGTGGAGGAATCCCTTTATCTACTGAGCTATCCTACCTGCCCACGTGCCTGTTTCCTACTTCCACCCCACCATGAAACCCCATCCTAATCTGTGAGGTTGTGAAGGTTATGAGGGGGTGAGCTCCCCGTGTGATATGCAAACATCCAGTCAGGAAATCACCTACTCTCTGGCCCACTCAGCCTCTCACAGTGCCCTCCAGCTCAGCACCCTTCCCATCTTGGCCTGCCATGCACTGATGCATGTCTGAAATGACAGGTCTCACACCTGAGCCTGGACCAAGCAGTATATACACGAGTTCACTGTACCTCGAGACTCATAGGAGATGGCGTTATTCTCCCAACCATGTGATTTTTTCCAAGGGCAGACTAGCTAGCCTTCAGCCTCTTCAACCCCAAATCAGACTCCTTACCACTTGCTCTGTGCCCGTCCAAATCCTGCTTCATCAATTATTCATTCAACTAACATTTACAGGCACTGACTGGATGCCAGGCACTCAACCGGCAGACTTGAGACTATCATTCGTTACACTCACATACTCATCCGTGCCCTCTGTAAATTCTGAATACAAGTAAGGAAAAGTCGTCTCTTCTGTGTGCCTCACTCTCTAGAGCACTGCTTAGAGTAGACCTCTGTCAGGCTGCCCCTGCAGTGTAAGAGCCTTGAATGGAGAGTTAACCCTCCCACAGCACATCCTGTCACCTGTCACTTTGGTTACCCGAAAGAGCAACTGTGAATATCGCAGTTCTGTGGTCGGGTGTCTGACTGTCTTCTGCTCCATGCTGGCAGCCTAGTGTTTAGACATTATTTCCATGCTCAGAACTAAACACAGGGCTAGAGCATGCTAGGCAAGTGCACTGTACTGCTCCCTTGCTTTTGAGCCTCCTCAGTTTAGGAGATTAATCTGTATAAACAAGAAGACAGCTCCAAGAGCATCACACTAGCCAGTGGCACAAATATAGAAGAATATGAGGACAGTGAAGGATGGAGTGGGCAGTCCCAGGTCCTGTGAAGACAGCAAGGCCCTCCTGGAGCTGGGGAGCAGGCTCTGGACAGTGACCCCTCCCCCGCACACTGTAAAGCACCTGGTATTTGTGAGGTGTCTGTCCAGTTGTGGGGGAATGGATCTGTCATTCTTCCTAGTAGGACTTATGAAGTTGGTATGACCCCAGAAGTGAGGTCTAATGTCTCTGGAGGCAAACTTGTTCTAGGTGGCTGTGATCCAGGCCCTCCTGGTGGAGCTGACCTGGTCAGTGTGAGATGTGACAAGGAGCCTGTGATGGGGTTATTTGGTGACCAGCCATGCCTGTGCAAGGGTCAGAAGCACACTGGAAGCAGTGGTTCTGTTCAGCAAACCGGTCTCCCCTCCCTGCCCCCTGAAGACTGAGCCACTGTATAGATGAGAGCAGTCCCTCTGGCTGGTCCTTGGACAGGTGGCCTCAGAATGGCCAGAGTTAGAAGAGAAGGAAGCAGTGTGAGCCGGCTGGGGATGGCATTCTGGAAAGCCTTGCTCCTGGGGATCCAGGCTCTCTGACTGGAGATGGAGACCAGAATACACCTGTGTTTACAGGGTCTCCATGGAAAAGCCCCATGGGAGCAGGAGGAACCATAAGGAACTGGAAAGGGAGTTTGTCATCTCCTTTCCTCTCCACCCAGCAGGTGATTTTTCCTGGGGAAATGTCCCTTCCGCTCAGAGCAGCTACTGTAAGGGGACCTGGAGATCACCAGCAGCCTTGACTGGGACACAGTACACTAAAAGCCCCTGGACTGAGTCAGGAATTCTGCCCCAAATCCTGCTGCCCCAGACCTCTGGGTAATTCTGGGACTCACTGGTGATGGAGAGCTCTCCTTGAGCCCCACTGGTGCCATAGGCATCTTCCAGCATCAAGTGAGCACAGCTCAGTGTAAAGAACTGTGAGAGATGACACACAGGTTTCTGTCCTCAACTGATGCTGTCTAGGGAACATGTGGTACCCTCAGTGGTAGTGAGCATATCCAGACCACAGACAGACATGTACAAACAATACTACCAGAATAACTTGTGTCTCTAACGGTGTTCTTAGTCACTGTTTTAATGATCAAAACATAGCGGGAACACTGGTGATGTAGCTCAGCCTGAAGAATGCTTGCTTAGCATGCATGAAGCCCTGGGCTCTAACCACAGAACCACATAAACTGGGCATAGTAGAGCATGCCTGTAATCCTAGCACTTGGGAGGTAGAGGCTGGAGGATCAAGAGTTCAAAGTCATTCTTTACAACACAGGGAGTCTAAGGCCACTAGGTCTACATGAGACCCTCAGAGTGGGAAAGAAGCCTACCCAAGGTCACACAGTTAGTGTGTGGTTGAACTCGGGGCTGTCTAGATGCAGCTACCAACTGCTAAACCAACCTTACTTGTTAGAGTGGGTAAATGCTGTCCACGAGAGCTGATAGGTGCCTTAAATATTATCCAACAGCACCAGTTGGATCTCCAAAGGAGGATTTGGGTGGGTCAGGAGCATGTTAAAACTCAGGTGGAAGTAGCAGGCCAAGTGCAGGGGGGTCATGGGTCAGGGCATGCAAGGATGAGAATACAAACCAGTCTCTGTATTAGCCTGTGCTGGACTCCAGGAGCTGCCAAAAGCTAGCCGTGTCCTCAAGACGCTTTAGCATTAGGGACAGGCACAGAGGACTGTCAAGCGGAGCAGTATGGGCCCTACGCTAGTGGTTGGTCTGGGATGTGGTGTGCATAGCAACAGCTTTCACTAGACTGCAAGATTGCTAGCTCCCTGACAGGTTAAAGACAATCAGATATGCCCATCCACAAGTCCAGAAAGCATGATTCCCTTCAACAATACAGAAGTTTTGTGAACTCTGGGCTGCCCTCGCAGCCTTGGAAACCAGCAGTGAGCCACCAGCAGCAGGTGGAGTGTGCCTTTATCTACCATTTCGGATGAAAGGCTCTTCTGATTGAAGAGCTGTCTGTCCTTCCATCATGGTTCTGCTGTGGGCATTGTCTGGCATGCGGTGACAGAGAAGCCTCCTGTATCAGCACAAAATGCTGAGAGAGTTATCACTGAGCCGGTGACAGCCATGGTGAAGGCAATGAATTACTCTCTGAGAAATTGATCAGTTGCTACTTTCTGTAACCATTACGCTTCCTTTGTACCCTGAAGGGTCTCAGTGCCTCTGCCTCTGCCTCCGCCCTTTGTGTTGGATGACATTTATTCATTTTATGCA
This sequence comes from Cricetulus griseus, assembly GCF_003668045.3. Classification (NCBI taxonomy): domain Eukaryota; kingdom Metazoa; phylum Chordata; class Mammalia; order Rodentia; family Cricetidae; genus Cricetulus; species Cricetulus griseus. Next base: position 68,283,535 of record NC_048598.1, read on the forward strand.
TCCTGGCTCTCCTGCCTCAATTCCTGTAGTAAAGGCACTGGAGTCTCAGCCACTAATTACTACACAGTGAGGTTTCCTCCCCAAACAGGAAGTCTCCCGCAGAATTGCTCTCTCAGGGCCCTCTCTAAGCAAGCATCAGTCACCCCTCCCAGGCCAGCCCTGTGGCCAGCTGTAGGCAGGCAAGCTGAGAGGGGAGGTGTCCCAGTCACCCACACCCTGGAAGGCCCGTGGCCACCCCACTTCTGAAAAACCAGAGTCAGGCTGCCGAAGGTGGACATTTTAGAACTTGCAGCGGGGTTGTCTAGGGGCTCTAGAACTTCAGCCCACACCTGAAGGCCAGATGTCGCAGTCGCCTGTAGCCGGTGGTAAGTCTGATCAGGGCTCCAAGGTAGCCACATCATTCACTAACACCACCCTGTGGCCCACTTGAGAGTTCCTCTCTCTGATATGTGGATTTGCCAGCGTCCAGAGACAGCAGTGTTTTCCTGAGGGCTACCCAGTCTGGTTGACATCGAAGAGCACAGTAGAAGGAAGTCTTAACAAAATAAAGTGAGATTGTCTACTGTGAGCATCTCAGGACACCCCCCCCCCTTTCAGGGGGTGTTCAGGCAGTGAACACAGGGCCTGTTCAGAGTGTAGGGCTCCAGTTTCCACACAAAGCAGCAGCTTTGTGGACTTTAGTGTGTGTTGCTTTAAAAGAAAAAAAAAGTTAATGTTCTTGATGTATTTCTGAGGAATGTGGGCCTGTTGGGAATTATAAATTTTACTTAATTGGTAACCATTTCTGCATTGGTTTATCACAGAAATGCTGGCTGCAAGTAATCGAACTGGATTTTTCTAGAAGGATTTGAAAAGCTAAATGTTTGTAAAAGCCCTATCAATTATTCATCCACTTTTATTTTGCAAAGTGATGTGGGGAGAAGATTCTGTTTTGTATCAGACCAAACCTGTGTGTAAGAGTCTGTATGTGGGGGAAGGTGGTGGGGGTTTATGTGCATGAGCTTTGCTTTCCCTTCAGTAGGAACACAACTACTGAGAAAAAAAAAAAAAAACTTCCTTAAAAAACATAATGATTTTTATGATGTCTAAATAACAATTCCAGGTAGTATTACAAGAAATGTAACAGCAAACTGTTTGGAACAGTCCATCAGATAGGAGACATGCTCACAGAGAAAACAGAAGTGTGCCATTTAAAAACGTGTTTGCCCATCATTACTCATTAGCTGTTTGCTTTATTTGGAGTGGAGCCTCCTGTAGCCCAAGCTGGTCTCTACCTTGTGTAACTGAGAATGACTTCGAACTTCTCACCCTCCTGCCTCTATCTACCTCCTATACGGGGATGGCAAACACACGACACCACACCATTTGTATGGTTCTAGGGATCAAACCCAGGGTTTCGTGTGTGCTATGTAGGTAAGTGCTCTAGCAACTGGCCTACATCTCCAGATCTGCCACCAGCTATTAAATGCTTATTTGAGACTGGTGGCCTCTCTTCTCTCCCCTCGCCTTGGGAGACAGAAGTAGGATTGAGCAAGGAGAGAGCTTTGGGTCCCCAAGCCTGAGAGGATAGGAAGGAATCTGTAACACCCACATACAGAGTCACCACCCAAGAGACCAGTTGGATGCACACACAAGATGGAGGCAGATCTAGGTCCAGGAGGAAGTCCCTTAACCTGTCTGAGTCTTGCTTTGTGATGCACAAAGTGGAAGGAGTGACTGTCTTCTGCAGGCCATATCACAACACACATCTGAGGTCATGACTGCTGCAGTGTAATCTGGCCTCCTAATCTCTTCAAATTGGACTCTGGGGATTTGGGCTGTCTGGGTACCAGGCAGCTGGGGTATGCTGGATGCCTCCCTCAGTAGCCTTATGCCCCAGGGAAACCCTGGATCACTACATGGAGAAGTCATGTGGCAGAAATGGGGAGAAGGAGTAGTCCCTGGGACTGACTTCCTTTTGTATAATAAGGGTATAATTTTCACTCAGGCTGTGCAGGCAAGCCCCAGCTTAATGATGGCTTGGCATAGGTCCTTTTAACTTAAGGGCCTTTGTTGGTACAAAACCAACAGCATTCAGTAGAAACTGTACTTCAAAGTTTGAATTAGGAACTTTTCCCAAGTATTTTAAACTTACAGTATCATCAGTTTAAAATGGATTTTCGGGCTGCAATCACACCCTAAGTCAAGGAACACATATGTCTTCACGTCTTTAAAATGAGCAAGATTTACATATGTCACTTGTATATGTTTGTATGTTCACACATGTGAGATTATATGTATGTATGTATGTATGTATGTATGTATCCATGGAGAGGTCAGAGGTCTTTCTCAATCATTCTCCACCATATATATTGAGGCAGTCTGTCACTTGATTCAATTGCTTTCCAATACTGCTAGTCTTTTTTTTTTTTTTTTTTTTTTGGTTTTTTGAGACAGGGTTTCTCTGTTTAGCTTTGGAGCCTATCCTGGCGCTCGCTCTGGAGACCAGGCTGGCCTCGAACTCACAGAGATCTGCCTGCTTCCTGAGTGCTGGGATTAAAGGCGTGCGCCATCAACGCCCGGCTCCCAATACTGTTAGTCTTACCCAAGGATCCCCTGTCTCTGTCTCTGGGATTACAGGCAGGCTGCCACTCCTGTCTGGCATTTACATGGGTGCTGGGGATCTGGTCTTTCCTTCCTTCCTTCCTTCCTTCCTTCCTTCCTTCCTTCCTTCCTTCCTTCCTTCCTTCCTTTCTTCGTTTCTTTGTTTTGTTTTTAGAGCAGGGTTTCTCTGTGTAACAGCCCTACCTGTCCTAGAACTCACTCTGTAGACCATGCTGGCCTTGAACTCACAAAGATCTGCCTGCCTCTGCTTCCCAAATGCTGGGATTAAAGGTGGGTGCCACCACTGCTTGGCTTGAACTCTGGTCTTTATGTGTTCATGGCATGCTCTATTCCTAAGCCATCTCCCCAGCCCAGAAAGATCATAGACATTATTGCTCCCACCACCCACCTGAGGGGTGTTAGGTTTAACATTGCCATAAATGTGTGGGAAGGGTGATGGGAGATTATAGGCTTCCCAACTCTAAGGGAAGGTACCTGGCTCTGTGCATTTGTTCCATCCCTGTGACGGAAAGCCTAGGGGATCAGAGGACAAAAACATCAATTTTTGTCTTAAAGAGGAACTGGGAGGCTTTTCCTCTTCCTCTTTAAAAATGCAGGCATGTGTGTGTGAGTATGTGCTTGTGCGTGTGCTCACATGTGTGTGTTGGGGTGGTTGTATATGGAGACCATACAATGACATCAGAGGTCACCTTCAGGAGCTCAACATTTAACTCAGAGACCATCCTGTCTTTGCCTCCCCAGCACTGGATTACAAGTGCGCGCCACCACGGTCCGTTTTGTATGGGAGTGCTGGGCTCAAGTGCAAACTCAAGTTTTTTACTGGTGTAGCACACCTCTTTATGGACCGCACTTCGTTTCAGCTCTAGGAGTCTGTTTAGCCTTGAGTCCCATTACATGTCTAGAGACAATGATTCACAGAAACTAAGGGACATCAGCATTGTCTTGCCCTGCATCTCCTTTAGGGAAAGTAGTTGCTTGTTCTACAGACATTGCAGAAGTAATTGCCCTGGGCAAGGGTGAAGAGGGCAATCAATACTCAAAAGAAAAAAATATGGAGGGGACATGACCTCTAAGGGTGGGGAGGCTACTTCCTCAGATGAAGAAATTTAAAGATTCAATGCCCTCAACCTCCGTAGGGTCCTCCCACATATCTCTATCCTAAGCCACAAGATCCCAATTCTTTTCTAATCAAGGTCCTCACTTCATCTTAACTGATGACATCCTTCAGGGCTGAGGCTCAAAGTATTGGTGTAAGTTGGCCAACCTTATAATGAGGGCTTGGTTTTGATTTTCGGCAACTTGAACTTTACGGCTGCTGGAGAGATTTCTTCTAGGACACACCTAAAAAAAACTTTAGCTCATTTGTGTGCATCTGGGGCTGATTATTTTATCACTAATTTCATTCTTTTCTTTTGTCACTTTATCTAGAGGTTCTAGAAGTCACCAGCAAGCATCATTATTTTTTTTGTATTTTTCCACAAATGGCCAAAGATTTTATGTACAGAGTGACTAAACTATTTGTTCCTCACAAGAGATGAATCAGGATACATTTTAGATTGACCTACAGGATGTGGTCCAGGTAATACAACAGTGGCTATCTTGTGCTAGAGAAGCCAGGAGTTGCTCAGTCTACCAGCTGGGTATCTCAGCAGTCCCAAATTGTCCTTAACAGTCTGGAGGACTCCTGGAGAGCCACTGGTTGAAGCTCAAAGAAGCTGGTTCTCACCTTGGTGAAGGATGCTACAGCAGCAAGATAAATGAACATGAGCAAGAGTGAAGATAGCAGGCAAAAAGCAGGAGTTTCTCTCTCCCATGTTCTTTTATCTGGGATGCCACCACAAGGTGCCACCCACATTTAGGGTGAGTCTTCCTGACGCAGATAATCTTATCAAGAGAGTCCCTCAGCTCAGTTTCCCCAGGGAAGCAAGAGACCACCTCATCTCAGAAGCTGAGGCTACAGATCAGGTGCTGTTTCCCCGTGGCCTCCAGCCTGGCTGGCTGGAGCAGCTGGCTGACCCATGGGCCCCCTTCTGGAGCTCCCTGGGCATAGCCATGCTGACCCTCCCTGACTCTCATGGTATCTGGCCAGGCTCTCATTGAAATCTGTGACAGTTAATAACAATTATGAACTTGGTGGGATCTAGAATCACCTATAAGACTGACTATATTAGCCTCTGGGCCTTTGAGGGAGTAGCTAGACTCCATTAACTGAGGTGAGAGGACCGAATCCTAAAAAGGAGAAAGTGGGCTGAGCACCTCTCTTGCCACCACCATCCCCTTCCATGGCATGATAGACCGTACCCTTGAACAATGAGCCATAATAAACCCTTTCTTCATTCAGTTGCTCTTTCCACGATATCTCATCACAGCAACAGGAAAAGAGACTGATAGAGTCTTCCACTTCAAGGTGTGTTGTGGAGCCAGCCCATCTCCTAAAATCTCTGTGAGAATCTAGTATCTTCTTTGCCCTGCGTACACAGAGGGGATTCAAGGAATAGTTGGGATTCCTCTGAGGAGGCATGGCTGGATTGAGTGTTATTGGGCACTGCTTGGCCACAGGGGGCGCTCTGCTTGGGTTACTGTGTAAAGACACTGTGTACAGATGATGATGAAGATGCAGGAGCTGGCTTATCCCAAAGCTTAGAGCCCCTGGCCTTACTGCTGACATCAGAGCCTCCACTTCCCTCTCCCAGCCAGCACTGATCATCACACTGAGTCTAATGGCCTGGGTTGAAGTGAGCTGTCCTGATAAGCTGTTCTGACTTTCACTGTTGAAGATGGGAGGTGGCCGAAATGCCAGAGTGTTTGTTAATGTCCTGGCCCTCCAGTCTTTGTGTGTTCCTAATATTACATGTCTCCCCAGCCTGCTGTGAGCCTGGCGGCCCTACCAGTGGCAGAATCAGAGACCATCAAGTTTGCTTCTTTGACTGAAATGCCACCACATCCCCCATCCTCCTCTGCTCACACTTGTTAAGAGTGCTGTATTAGTGACCTTCTCATCGTTGTAACAAAGTACCTGGCAGAATCAGCCTCAGGAAAGGAGGTTTATTTTGGCTCATTGTTTGGGGGTACACTCTATCTAGGTGGGGAACACACAACCCCAGAAGCATAAAGCATCTGGTCAGGAAGAGAAAGAGATAGGATACTGTTGTGTACCCAATTTTCTTCTTTTAGTTTATCCCAGGCCCAGCCCGTGGAGTGATGCCCTTCACATTTAAAGTGGGTCTTCCCACCACACTTCATCTAATCCAGAACCTCGCTTGCACACATAGCCAGAGGTTTGTCTCCTAAGTGATCCTAGGTCCTGTCAAGTTGATAGTATTGGCTTCTATCTTCTCGAAGGAAAGAATCCAGTCAAGAGACAGTTTAAGCAGAAGTTTATTAAAGCTAAGCAATTCAAACACTCCGAAGAGAGACGTGGGTGGACTGCCCCAAGGTAGGCAGCAGTCTAGTAAGTTCTTGTTTGGGATTTTTAAAGACATGTTTATGAATATTCATGAGGTAGGTCGCATATTCATGGAGCAAGATAAATTTTCCTTCCCAAATCATGTCAAACCAGTTATCCCTTTAACATGGGTCAGGGGTAGATGTCCAAAACTACAATACAAGTGATATGACAATGATGTTAGCTCTTTTGAAGATGCACATGTTTGTGGGAGAATGTCCTGGTAACTGAGAAGCTGAGGGTGACCTTGAACTTCTGAGATCCTCCTACTCCACCTTCAGAGTTCTGGGATTACCTTGCCCAGCCTATGTGGTCCTAGTGATCAAACACAGGGCATCATGCACACTAGGTGTGCTGGCTAGTTTTAAGTCAACTTGACACAGTCTAGAGTCATTTTGGAAGAGGAAACCTCAATTGAGAAAATACCCCCATCAGGTTGGCTTGTGGTCAATTTTGTGGGGCACTTTCTTGATTGTTATGGAAAGGGCCACACCACTGGGGGTAGTGTCACCCATGGGCTGGTGGTCCTGGTGCTATAAGAAAGCAGCTTGAGCAAGCCATGAGGAGCAATCCAGGAAGCAGTGTTCTTCCGTGGTTCCTGACTCGTGCTTCTGCCCTGACTCATGTCAGTGATGGAATGCGATGTGGAAGTATAAAGCTGAAGCAACCCTTCTCTCTCCACGTTGCTATGATGTTTATCATGGTAACAGAGAAGTAGCTAAGACCCTAGGCAAGTACTGAGTACACCCCAGCCCGCCCCCAGTTCTTCACCGAACACCTACCACAGTGGCATTCAGAGTGTGACCCCTAGACTTCCAGGAACCCAAGTTCTGGGAGAGTAGAGGAGCTCTGCAGTAGGTTCCACAGACTCCACAGATGCCAGTGTGAACTTAGCTGAAATTCACATGCCAGGAACGGCTCTAAGTGCTGGGGTCCACAAAGCAGAGGCAGCCCTTCAGGGCCGGGGAGGCACAGGGTTAGCAGTTGTGGGTTTAATTTGGGAAGTGGGTATCCTGGCAGGGAAGGATGGCTGGGGATGCTGTGACTTAAGAAATGTTGCTGGCAGGCACCCCAGGGCTTCACCCCAGATCTTACTGGTGCCCTGCCCATCGTCCTACTGTGCCCCCACCCCAGGCTTCACTTCCCCCTCTTCTAAGAGTCTCAGGCTGCTGCCTCTCCTTCCTTTTGGCTGTCTCTTTGTGTTTTTGTGTTTGTTTTCTTTTACCCCTGGGTCTTATGTAACCCAAGCTGGCCTCAAACTCACGCTGTAGGTGATGATTACCTCACAATTCTGATCCTCTTGCCTCTGGGATTACAGGCATGCACCACCACTTCCAGATTACTGCACAGGGGTCAAACCCAGGGCTTCTTGCATGCTAGGCCAGCACACTGCTGACTCAGCCACATCCCCACCCTATACCTGCCCCATTAAGCTGGATTTAAAGTAAAAGGCATGTGTGCCTTCAGGCCATTATCTCAGAGCACATTTTTAGAAAATGCTATCTATTGATTTGAGTGAATCTATTTCTGCTTTACAATAGACAAACTGAAGGGCTTTGTTATTTGTTAGTCTTTTAAATTCTAGACAGAAGAGTGAAATGAAAACATTAATTTAAGAATCCCAAAATCTGGACACACATGGTGGTATAAGCCTTTAGTTCAGGCCAGCTAGGCCTACACAGTGAAACCCTGTCTCAGAGAGGGAGAGAGAGACAGAGACAGAGAGAGAGAGAGAGAGAGAGAGAGAGAGAGAGAGAGAGAGAGAGAGAGAGAACAGAGCTGAGCCTTGGCCCTGAAGTGCCATGACATCTTGGATAGGGAAGAGGCTGGGTTCAGACAAAGTGAATTTGTAGGAATAGAATCTCCTCCCACTGGGTCCTAGGAATAGACATCAGGTTGTCAGGTTTGGTGGCACGTGCCTTTACCCACTTGTTTGCAATAATATGCAAATGGACACAGCAAGGAAACTGCTGGAATGACCACTCCATTAGGGGAAAGTTTTTATTGTAAATGAGAGAAACTATCCAGAGGCATCTGGAAGAGTCCAGAGCAGAGAGAGAAAGTGGACTGGACATGGACAAAGCTGTCTTAGAGAGAGGCAGAGAGCACAGGGTGGAAAAGTCATGTGGGTTATGAGGAGGATGGGTAGCTGGGGGCAGGTAAACCCATGAGTGGACCCCAAAGTTTAGGGTAGGGAGGAGGTTGGAAAGGCCAGGAGGCTAGTGTGGGGGCTTTGAAATATATAATGGGTACTGGTGAGTAGGGACTGAGGGAGCCTGGAGACCAGCATGGGCTTTGACATGCAACCACAGGTATACATCAGTGGAGAGCCACATGTCCTTTCTGCCAAAGGCAAAATGTCCCCTTTTGAGTTAACAGGAACCCATTTCACACGTTCCTGAAGAATTCTGGCTTTTATCTAACTGCCAGAAATCCTCCTATAGTCCAGCATGAGCTCATTCCTGACATATGGACTGTCTGAGTTCTAACACCACTGAGCCGTCTCATCAGGGCCCATATCCTGTCTCATTGACCTGGGACTTGCTGATTTGGCTATGTCAGATGGCCCAGGGAGCCCTAGGGATCCTTCCCCCCAGTTGTGGGATTACAAGTGAGCACCACTGTGGTAGGTTGAATGTATTTGGTCCCCATAAGCTCACAGGGAGTGAACTATTAGGAGGTGTGGTCTTGTTGGAGGAGGCTGGATAACACACGCCTTTAAAACGGACCTTGAGGCTGGAAGGCATACCTTTAATCTGGCCTATACCTTCTGTTGGAAATGTGTCACTGTGGGGGTGGGCTTTGAAGTCTTTTTCTCGAATGTCACTGGGTATGATAGTTGATTTCCTGTTGCTTGCAAGATGTAGCAGCAGTCTCAGCTCCAGCACCACCTCTGCTTGCATGGTGCCATGCTCCCTGCCTTGAACCTCTGAAACTGTAAGCGATCCCCCTCAAAAAAAAAATGTTTTCTTTAGAAGAATTGCCGTGGTCATGGTGCCTCTTCACAGCAATAGTAAACCCTAAGACAATAACTATGCTGACTTTTTTACATGGGTGCTGGGTATTGAACTTAGGTCCTCATGCCTGCAAGGCACAGTACTCTGTCCACTGAACATTCTCTCCAACCCTTTTAATCCACCTCTTAAATGCCCTTCCTCTTTGTATCTCATAATGGGGTTACCTTTCAATGTGAGTTTCAGAGAGGACAAAGCAGATTCACCCCAATGGAGGAATGAGATACAGTGCACCTCCTGGAAGATTTGCAGCTGTGTGTCCAATCCAGCTTCTTGGCCTTATTTAAACCCCCGGCCTTTCAGTGAATCACAGAGGATACCTCTGGTCCCCCTCAGCCCGAGCACATGTGTCCTATCCCCAGACCACTCTCGGAGCAGTGGAGTGGCCCCCAGACCTCAGCACTCATATACAGAACCAGACACACCACTCAGGAATGATGGACTCAGCAGTGGTAGAAACAAGCCACAGGGCCAGCCAAGACCAAGGATGTTGTTGAGCCAAGGGCGTAGTTGAGTCCCGGGGATGATGGCTCATCTCCAACAGTTAACTGTGGCTCTTGCATAACCTTGGCTTCTCTGCAGGTCATGGGACTTACAGGGCTCAACTAGGTAGAAAACAAGGAAGCAAGCCTTGGAGTGCAGAGACAGGTAAATCACAGAATCCAGGCTCAACCCCAAAGCGGGTTTACTCTTCAGCCACAGAAATAATAGTCCTTAGAAACTCTTTCAAAATAAAACTTGCGTGTGTGATGCCTGGGATTAAACCCAGAGTCTCTATGCTGAGCAAGCATATAAAATGTTTTTAAAGTTTTTATTATTTATTTTTATTTTTAATTGTGTGTTTGTGTATGGACACATGCACCATGAATGCAATGCCTGTGGAGGTCAGAGGCATCAGATTCTCCCTGAGCTGAAGTTACAGGCAGTTGTAAACCACACACTGTGCGCTGGGAACTGAACTCACATCTTCAAAAAGCAGTACGCGCTCTCAACCACTGAGCCACCATTCCAGCCTATATTTTACATATATTCAGTTTGCATATATTGCATATAAATGGGTTTTTGCATATATTCAGTCATGCAGCTGTCACCTCAATTTTGTAATATTTGTGTCAATACAACAAGAAACCCTGTGCTGCTGGGGAGCTCACTCCCCATTTTCCCGAAGCCCTCTTCTGCCTGCCATCACTAATCCACTTTCTGTCTGTGCATCTGTTTACTCTTGGTGTTTCACACTGGTGGACTCATAGGCTACATGGCCCTTCCTACCATCTTCCTCCTAAGCATCTACTTTCATTTGTTTGTTTGAGACAGGTCTCAGTGAGTAGCCCAGGCTGGTCTTGAACTCAGAGTCCTTCTGCTTCAGTCTTTCAAGTGTTTGGACTGTAGGCATGCACTACTTCAGCTGGCAAGCATCCTACTCACAAGGGTCATCCATGCTGGGGCAGGTGTTAATGTATAGTTCCACTTTACGGCTGAGTAGCATTCCACTCCTGGGATGGTCTCTGTTGTCAATCAGTTGGTAGCATTTGAGTTATTTCTACTTTTTGATACTATAAATATTGTTAAAATGTATTCTTATATGGATGTATTTTCATTTCTCCTGGGAGCAGAATGGTTGGAGTCGTGGAAAACTCTCTGCTTAACTTTAGGAGGGTCCTTCTACAGTGACCACGCCACTTTGCATTTGCACACAGCGTTCGAACTTCTGACTTCTGGGCTAGTGAGATGGCTCAGCAGGTGACTACAGAAAAAATGGCCCTATCAGATATGGGATTTTCTAAGGTCCTCTCCTGTTCTTGTGGGTCAACATTTTAGTGTCATGTTGGTGGATGGGGGATGGGGGATGAGGGGTGGTGCTTATGTGTAGCAGGTTAGCAGGACCCGGGTCTAGGAGGGACTGTCAGAGGCAAACATCTTCAATAAAGTCCTGACCATGAGAGATGAGGCTGAGGAATAAAAATATTCTGTAAGACAGGAGTGCTGGAGACATGGCTGCCCTGGATTTTCTTTGCATAACTGCATAAACCAGCTGCATTGGTGCACACCTCTAATCCCAGCACTCAGGAGGAATTAAAGGTTATCCTCCTCTATATAATGAGTGTGAGGAGAGACTGTGCTACATGAGACCCTTTCTCAAATTAAAAAAAAAAAAAAAGCTGGGGAAGTGGCTCAGAGGGTAGAGATCTTATATAGTGCAAGCGTGAAGACCTAAGTTCAGATTCCTAGAACGTACATTAAAGCCGAATGCATTGGTATGTGCCTGGACTCCCAGTGTTCTCGTGACAAGGCAAGTAGCAGAGATGGGAGAATCCTTGGAGCTTACAGCCCACCTAGCCTGTTGTGCACAGTAGTGAACAACAAAAGACCCCCATCTCAAATAAGGCGGTAGGTGAGGACTAACATCGAGGTTATTCTCTGACCTCCTCGTTTGAACTATGGGGATGTGCACACCCTTTCAACCTTTTCATCCCACCCCCACAACAGCTCTCTCTCTCTCTCTCTCTCTCTCTCTCTCTCTCTCTCTCTCTCTCTCTCATGTACTCACAAAGGTTAAAGAAGAAACAAACCCATAAGTGGCCAGAGGATGTAGATTAGTGTAGAATGAATTGGAGCCTTAGTGTGTTCCAATCCCTGCATTCATCCTTAGAGTGTGGACACACCCGATAATAACATGTGGGCATCCCTGGAGTGTGGACACACCCAAGGATAGCATGAGCATCCCTGGCAGTCTGAGGTTATCCTGGGTTCTGGTGGGAATCTGCCTGCTTTTCCTTATAGTATGTATTGTAATTTGTAAGGATAACTTTGCCCAAAGGTCCATGACCACTTAGAACCTGAAGGGTTGGCATAACCCATGAGAAAAGGCTAGGGCTATTGGCGGCAGGACTGTCCTTATTCCTGCCTACCCAAGAGCAGGCAGGAGCTGGCACGTTGGTTATACTTCAGCGCCAAAGTTGCAATCCGTGTTTTGGCTTTTCTGGGAAGTGAGATGGGACAAGGAGCCTGGCAGAGACCCAGAGGGGACTGGGTCATCCCAACCACAGTGCTCTTTTGTCTGTAGCTTGGCAGGGAGGTGAGTAGATCTGTATGCAGGCTACAGACCTAGGTCTACCAGCTGCAATTGGATCCCCTCTCCCTCTGTGCCCTCAGTCTATAAATAGATCCCATATCAGGGGCCAGGCACAGCTAGAGGCCAGACCAGACAACTCAAACTCTTACCTCCACCAAACACACAGGCAGCAGTGACTTCTGGGCCTCTCAGAACTCCAGGATGTGTGCCAACCACTCTGTCCTTCTCCATGGCTGTCAGACCAGTGGCAGGCCTTGTGCTTGGGTGTGGCCATACCCATGAAGAACTGTGAGGGAGGGGCTGGGGAAGTGTATCAGTGGGTAAAAAGCATTTACAGTGCAGGCATGAGGATCTGAGTTTGAATCCTCAGAACCCACAAAAAAGCTGGATATTGTAGTGAGTGTCTGTAACCCCAGCATTCCTATGGGGAGATGGATGGGAAGTGAAGACAGAAGTTCCCCGGGCCAGCTAGCCTGGTATGCACAGGAGAAACAACAGATCCCATCTCAAACACGGCAGAGTGAGGATCAACATACAAGGCTGTTCTCTGTCCACACATACACAGACTCACAGCTGTGCACACATATGTACAACACACACACACACACACACACATACACACACACACACACACCTGTGCTAGTGGCCTGATTTAGTTGCCAAGACCAAGGGTTTCAAGCTTTCCTCCTGCCAGTTTTCATATGTTGATTTTGTAAGGTTTTGCACAAAGCCTTCCCCAACCTTATTCTCTGCCCTATTCTTCTGTCTCAGCAATTTGAGAGTAGAGATGGAAGACACACTTCTGTCAATCCAGGCTTCTGAGATCATCAGGTGGTTAGCAAATGTAGACATCCTAGTCTTTGGGGTCAGGTGGGATGCCCCTCCCCCACCAGGTTCTAGGTGGCTGAACAGAGGGTTTCCATTGCCAACCTTCAGAGCGCTTGCCCTGATTCCCCCTGGCTCATCTCTAATCTCTAGGGCCTAAGAGGTGCCTGGCATTGATGCAGAGGGGGCTGCTCCTGCAGCCAGTGCTTTCTCAGTACTTATGACACCTGTGAGTGTAGATGTGCCCAGCCCTGTTCGACTTACTTCTGCAACCTTGTAAGGAATGCACTATTAATTATTTTAATTTGTATGTGCATGTGTATGTGCATGCATGCATGCTTGCACGTATGTATGTGTATAGGTCAGAGATCAATATCAGATGTCTTTTTCAGTCACTCCCCACCTTTTTTTTTTTTTTTTGAGGCAGGGTCTCTCACTGGGACCTGAAACCAATTTAGCTAGTCTGGCAGGCCCATGGTTCCCAAGGGATCTGCCTGACTGCACACAGATAGGAGTATATGCTACCACACCTGACTTTTGTACATGGACTCTGGAGATACAGACTCAGATCCTCATTCTTATGTGGCAAGGACTTTATCCTCTGAACCATCTCCCCATCCCAGGTCATTGCTACCTTACCATTCTTCTCTGTAGAAGCAAGTACAATCAGTATCAGCAACCGTCATGGCAACGTCATAACGTTGTCCATTGTGCTGGAATTCTGGCTTCTCAGCTGGTGAGAAGCTTCAGCCAGATTCCTTTCCCATGTCCTCTTAAGTTTCCCTGTCTTCTTTCTTTCCCTATGTCTGTGTGTGGTATGTGGAGGCCCAAAGCTGGCCTACATCCCCTGTTCTCCACCTTACTCAATGAAGCAGGGTTTCAAGGTGAACCCAAAACTCACCAATATGACTAGTCTAGCTATTCAGCTTATTCCAGGAATCCCCTCTCTTTGCTTTCTGAGTTCCGTGCCCACCCAGCATTAATGTGGGCTCTGGGGATCCAATCTCTAGTCTTCATGCTTGCATGGCAAGGGCTTTACCTGCTGATCCATCTTCCCAGCCTTCATTTTCTGTCTTTGCAGCCTTCCTCAGCGGGCAGGAGTCTCCCCACTCCCTGTGCATACGTGTTCTCATCTGGGTAGGGGCTGCTCTTGCTCAGCTTGTCGCCTGTGTTTGCAAATGGAATATTTAGTAATATCTGCTGGATGAAGGCCTGACCAGCCATGTTTGACACAAGGTGGGAGGTAGTGGACCAGATACCCTGGGAGCCCAATAGTGACCAGGTCTCTGACTTCTCTTACAGCCACCACAATGTCAGGGGAGATGGACAAGCCACTGATCAGTCGCCGCCTGGTGGACAGTGATGGCAGTCTGGCTGAGGTCCCCAACAAGGCTCCCAAAGTGGGCATCCTGGGCAGTGGGGATTTTGCCCGCTCCCTGGCTACGCGCCTGGTGGGCTCTGGCTTCAGCGTGGTGGTTGGCAGCCGTAACCCCAAACGCACAGCTGGCCTCTTCCCCTCTGCAGCCCAAGTGACTTTCCAGGAGGAGGCTGTGAGCTCTCCACAGGTCATCTTTGTAGCCATGTTCCGGGAGCACTATTCCTCACTGTGCAGTCTTAGTGACCAGTTGGCTGGCAAGATCCTAGTGGATGTAAGCAACCCCACAGAGAAGGAGCATCTTCAGCAACAGCAGTCGAACGCCGAGTACCTGGCCTCACTCTTCCCTGCTTGCACTGTGGTCAAGGCCTTCAATGTCATCTCTGCCTGGGCCCTGCAGGCTGGCCCAAAGGATGGGAACAGGCAGGTAGGTGCTAGGGGATGGCAGCCAGCATCCCTCACATCGCTCTAAAAGTCTCATCTTGACAGCAGGAAGTCGAAGCTTGGAGACATTAATGAGCTTAGCCCAGCACTGGTGAGTTGGGATTTGAACCCTATTTATATGGATGTGGAATCCATGGTGGCTGTTGACTTGGGAGTTGAGAAGGAGATATTTTGGGGTTGCAGAGATGGTGCAGTGGGTAAAATGCATGCCATGCAACCATTAGAACATGTTTAGAGCCACATAAAAACTGTATATAGTAGTTGTAATCCCAGCACTGGGGTGCAGAAACAGCCAGATCCCCTAGGGCTTGGTAACCAACCAGTCTAGCCAAAAAGGCAAGCTTCCAGTTCAGTGAGAGACCCTATTTCAAAAAACAGAATGGAAAGGGATAGGATAAGACACCTGACTTAACCTCTGCCCTCAACATGCACACACATATGTACTCATATGTACCCACATGCCTACAGTCTCACAAACACCACACACAACCAAAAAAAAACCAGAACAAAACAAAACAAAACCAGACTCCATACCTGTGGTAGAATGTCCACCAATAAACCTATCCAGAGCCCAGCTCTGAGAGAACCTAGAGGTACCTGGCTATTCCTCACTGTGTGACCTAGATGTGGCTGCACCATGGCACTTTCAGGTGGGCCCTAGACAGGTACAGTGGACAGGTTTTTATATGGTGCTCTCACTTCCTTTCTGTTGCTGGGATAAAACACTGCCTGAAAGCAACTTAGGAGGCAAAGGGCTTATTTCAGCCTACGGGTCACATGCCATCACTGGAGTAAATCAGGGTAAGAACCTAGGCCTCTATGCTATTTATGCAGCATCACTGCTGTACAGGGAACTCACTCTCAGCCAAGAAAGTACAACAGAAACCACAGAGGTTTACTGGCTCATTCAGGCTCATGGCTAACTAGCATTTTTACACAGCTCAGGATCACCTGCCTAGGAATGGTGCCTCCCACAGTGGACTGGGCCCTCCTGCATCAATTAACAATGAAGAGAATCCACCACAGACATGCCCATAGGCTCATCTGATTGGTGCAACTGCTTAATTGAAGCTCTCCTCTCAGGTGACTTAATGGCCTTGTTTACAGAAAAGCTGACTGGGACAGAGGGCTTGGAGGGGAAAAAGCAAGAGGACTTGCTGGAGAAGACCCTCAACTGGTCTTAGACTCAGGATCAGGAAGCAGGAGGGTACACCAGGCTGATTTGACAACCTGCATAGGTACCAAAGTCAAAACCAAGGTTCTCAGACCTTAGTCTGTTTATCTGAAAGATGGGTCTATTAGTGCTGACCTATAGGCTGTGCAGGAGCCTGAGATCACTCCTCAAACAGATGTACTGCTGGAGACTAGATAGACCTCAGCTGTGTCAACAGGAGTCCTCAGGGTCCTTGGGGACCCAAAGATACCAATATGTCTTCCACTGGAGCTCAGGAGGTGCAGTGGACTTGCAGGCTGAGATGGCAGGGCAGGCAGGGCTGGGGACTGAGGTCTCTGTGGAATCAAGGGATAGCACCATAGAGAACATACTCTGCACTGAAGGATGCATCCACAGCTGCTCTGCCTTGCAGTGGCCACATGCAAGAGGCAGTCACTGAACAGTCAGTCCTCAGAAGCAGCTGTTCCAGAGGCAACAGGGGTTGCTGGACTGAGCATCTGCCATGACAGTGATATCATCAAGCCAGCAGGACACCCACAAGGAGAGCTTTGTCTCTGCATCTCTGGGAGAGTCTACAGGACTTCCATTCCCAGATCCCTGGCGTGAGCATCAGAGCCATCTTGCATTCTTGGTTGTACCATCGGTTGGCCACTCACTGGTGCCTGCCCCTCTGTGCCTCAGTTTCTTCAAATCACTGACCCTGGTGGTCACCATAGTCATGCCCATACCTGTGACTCTCGCCAACTTTGTCCCCCTCTTTCTTCCTACAGGTGCTCATCTGCAGTGACCAGCTGGAAGCCAAACACACCATCTCAGAGATGGCACGTGCCATGGGTTTCACACCCCTGGACATGGGATCCCTGGCCTCAGCCCGGGAGATAGAAGCCATACCCCTGCGCCTCTTCCCTTCCTGGAAGGTGCCCACCCTTCTGGCACTGGGGCTCTTTGTGTTCTTCTATGCCTACAACTTCACCCGGGATGTACTGCATCCGTATGTGCGGAAGCATGAAAACAAGTTCTACAAGATGCCTTTGTCTGTGGTCAACACCACACTACCCTGTGTGGCTTATGTGCTGCTCTCCCTGGTATACCTGCCTGGTGTGCTGGCAGCTGCCCTTCAGCTGAAGAGGGGAACCAAGTACCAGCGCTTCCCGGACTGGCTGGACCACTGGCTGCAGCATCGCAAGCAGATCGGGCTGCTCAGTTTCTTCTTTGGGGTGCTGCATGCTCTCTACAGCTTTTGCCTTCCTCTGCGCCGCTCCCACCGCTATGACCTGGTCAACCTGGCTGTGAAGCAGGTACGATCCACCACCTCCCCTGCAAGCTGTCTGGGTACCATTGTGACTGTCCTCACTCATGCAGAATTAAGCAAGGCAAGCAAGGCCAAGGGAGAGAGCAGGTATAGAAGTTCTTGAGCACAGAGATGGAAGACACAGCAGGAAGAGAGTGTCACTGTGTGTGTGTGTGTGTGTGTGTGTGTGTGTGTGTGTGTGTGTGTGGCGTGTGGTGTGGTGTGTTGCTGCCTGTAAGTGCAGGTATGTTCCTGCCATGGAGCACTTGCAGAGGTCAGAGTTGGTCCTCACCTTCTACCTTGTTTGAGGCAGGGTCTGTTGTCTTTTCCCTCTGCTTTCCCTGCTGTCCTTCAAGTTTCTAAGACTCTCCTGTCTTTACATTCCTTCTCTCCACAGGAGTGCTGGGACTGTAGCTGTGTACTACAGCATCTAACATTATGTGGGGTTGGGGGATCTGAAGTCAGATCTTATGGCTTGCCAGCAAGCTCCAGATCTACCCATCTCCACTTCCCATCTTTGCATCCCTGGGATTAACATGTGTGTGTGTGTGTGTGTGTGTGTGTGTGTGTGTGTGTGTGTGTGTGTGTGTGTGTGTGTGTGTGTGTGTGTACCTGAGTGCATGTGACCTCATGCTTTGTGCTTTGTGGCAAGCACTTTACCCAGTGAACCATCTCCCCAGCCTATGCCCAGCTTATTCGTGGGTCCTAGGATTCAAACACAGATCTTCACACTTGCAAGACAAGCACTTTACCAACTGAGATGCTGCCTTAGCTCTCATCTTTAACTGCAATGAGGTCTTATTTACTCATTTAAGAAAGCCATATGGCGCCACTTTGCCCAGTGGGTTCTTGAACAGTGGAGGTCTTTGAGCCAAAGGAGTCAGAATGGTGGCATGAGCAGGTGGCAGTGCACACAAGAGTTGCCCACTGTGTTGCCTCCTTTCCCACTCAGTTCTCTACTCTTAGCCCCAAGTTCAGGACTCTATGTGTCTCCGCTTTTCTTTTTCCATATCAGCCTGGGGCCCATATAGGACATCAGTCACCCAGCAGGGTTCAGCCCAGTGCTAACAAAGTTCATCTCACCCACCCTCACTCCAGCTCCACCCTGACATGCTCACCTAGGGACACAGAGTACATGGGAGTGAGGTCACACCACTGCTGGACCACAGGTCTCCACCCCTGCCCACCTCAGGCACCTGGTACCACCTCTGTGGGCTCAGGCTTTGCTCAAAGAGGAAGCAACAGACTCAGGCAAGGGAGTGAGGAGCTGGCTGGAACTAAGAAGTGAAAAAAAAATAATAGTCACAAGTTCTTCCAAAGGAGCTCACTGTGTTCCAAGCATACTGAAGAACTGTATATACCCATGGTGGATTCATCGGCTCCCCTCCCCCACTCATTCCTTAGAGCAAGTGCTGTGCTATACTGATCTTTACAGATGAGAAAAACTTAAGGCTCTGAGAGGGTGAGTAACTAGACTGAAGACACACAGCAGTGTTAGGATCCACAACTGACCGTTCTATACCTGAGCCGTGCTGGTGCCCATATTACTTTCTACAGAAAAACAAACCAAATTAACAGTTGAGTAAATGATCTCAGAATTTGAGTCATTCGTTCGTTCACCGGGCACTCATTCCATAAGGCCCTGTTGCCACAGGCATGAGTAAAAAAAGGCCCATCTTGTCCCTGGCCTCAGCTGGTGTGGGGTGGCATGGAGGCCTGAAGATCAGAACCCTTCTCATCCCCCACCACTGACTAGAATCCCAGACTGTGGTCTGGGGTTGGGGTGACTCAGCCAGTAGAGTGCTTGCATGGTATGTCTGAAGCCCTGGTTGGAGTCCCAGCACCACATAAATGTGTGTGTGTGTGTGTGTGTGTGTGTGTATGTGTGTGTGTGTGTGTGTGTGTGTACACTTGCAAGCAGGAAGTTGAAGGCCATCCTTGGCTACTTAGTGAGTTAGAAGCCAGCCTGAGCTACATGAAACCCTGTCTCAAAATCAAAATAATAAAATAGTCACTATAAATAATCAATACAAATAAAACAATCACTATAAGCCGCAAGTCCTTTTAGCCTCAGGGTCCTACTGCAAAAGTCATTGACATTTCTTAGTGTTAATGGTTTTGATGTTCTGTACTGTTTTTGCTGTTCTTGTTTTACTGCAGTAGGGAAAAAACCCAGGATCTCCTTATAAACTAAACAAGTACTCTACCACAGAGTTACATAACCAACCCCCCTCTTTTCTTTTCTTTTGTCTTCTTTTCTCTTCTCTTCTTTTCTTTTCTTTCCTTTCCTTTCCTTTTCTTTTTGTTTCCTTCCTCTTTTTTTAAAATTGAGACAGGGTCTCACTAAGTTGCCTGGATTATCCTTGAACCTATCTGTAGCCTAGAAGTTCTGATCCTACCGCCTCAGCTTCCTAAGGTAATTGAGATTACAGACCTGCAGCAAACCCACATTGATGTTTTCTTCTACAAAAGGTGAGCTCCCTTGGTGTGGGAGCCATGTACTTCAGGGGCTTCAGACATCGTGTCCTGCCCTGTAAATAGCGATGTAGGGCTCCAAGCCCTCTCTGCTCTGCCGTGTGCTCTGCCCTCTCTGCTGAGTCAGCAAGTGTAGAGCTGAGGAAGAAAAGGCCCACCCTCACCCAGCACACAGAGGAAGCCACTGCCTCCTCCCCAGCCCCAACTAATTCCCCTTTTCTGTGTGTATGTGCATGCTCACTGTGTGCAGGTGCACATACATGTGGGGGCACATAAATGTGTGTGCCTGTACATGTGGAGGCAGAGACAACATAGGCTGTCAATCTTAAGTGCTATCCACCTTAGGTCTTGTCCTTTTTGCTTGTTTGTTTGTTTTATATTTTAAGACAAGGTCTCCCACTCCCTTGCCTGGAACTTGCTAAGTAGGTTATGCCACCTGGTCAGTGAGCCTCAGGGATCCACTTGTCTCTGCCTCCCCAGTGCTGGAGTTACAAGCACACGTCATCATGCCCAGCTTTGTCATGTGATCCAACATTGTAGCCACTGATTTCACCATCTTCCCTCCCTCTTAATCTATGCCATTCTCTGCATTTTCTGCCTGGCCCAGACCCTTCTGGAGTTATATTAATTCAGTGCTGTCTTCTCACCAACTTCATGGCCCAAATGGCACTGGTGAATTGTCTCACTCCTAGAGGACATAGTCTGTCCCCTAAAGGGGCTTAAGCTATTTTGCCAGATTCTCAAGGGGAGAGCCATGCTAATGGAGCGTGTCTGAGGTGACACTCAGAGAAAGGCTGGCAAATGCCAAAGCCTGACAATGATGAGCCAATTCAACCTGGATGTGTTTAGGCAGGCGACTGGTGGATCACTGATCGGCTGCACCTTTGGGTCCCAGGCCTGGACACTGTTGGGGAATGTTGTATCCAGCCCCTGAAGCCTTTCTTGCAGGAAGCAGCCACCCTTGCCTGCTCTTGGCCACCTCAGACAGTGCCTCTCTGTGGCCACTGCTCACACTGGCTGCTGCACAGAAGGCCTTGTGGGAATAGGGAGAACATTAACATTAAGAGGAACACAGGAAACTCCTCTGAGATTATCCTGAATCCCATGGCAGTGCAGACTGGGATGCCAAGGCCTTCAAGATCATGTTTGAGACAACATCGTTACTATTTCTTTTTTATTTTATTTTATTTTGGTGTATTCCAGGTAACCTAAGGTTTTGTTTTATTTTATTTTAGAAGCACTGTTACTTATATATCAATCCCCCCATTCCCTCACCCTCCCATTCTCCCGTGCTCCCCACCAACCTCCCCCAACCCACCCCCCACCCACTCCCCAAGGATAGTGAGGCCCTCCATGGGGGACCATCAAGGTCCATCACATCATTTGGGGGAGGGCCTAGACCCTCTTTCTTGTATCTGGGCTGCAATAGTATCCCTCCATAGGAAATGGGCTCCCAAAGTCCATTTGTGCTCTAGGGATAAAGACTGGCTCCACTGTTAGAGGTCCCATAGACTGCCCTGGCCTCCTAGCTGGCACCCACATTCAGAGGGCTTAGTTTGGTCCAAATCTGGTTCCCCAGCTTTATGACTAGGGTCTCCATGCTCTCACTAGGTCAGGTCAACTGTTTCTGTGGGTTTCTCCAGCAGTCTTGGCTCCTTTGCTCATCCCTCCTCCCTCTCCACAACTGGATTCCAGGAGTATGGCTCAGTGTTTAGCTGTGGTGCCTATTTCTGCTTCGATCAGCTACTGGATGAAGGCTCTAGGAATGGCAACCAAGGTCATCATCAGTCTCATTATAGGGGAAGGATATCAAAGGCAGTCTCTCCACCACTGCCTAGATTCTTAGTTGAAGTCATCCCTGTGGATCCCCTAACTTTTCCCCTGTCCAGACCTCTCTCCAAACCTGTACTGTCTCCCTCTATCAAGGCATCTCCTTCCTTGCCCTCCTCTATTCCTCCCCTGTCTCAGTCCTCCTGTTCTCTCCTGTTCTCCTCCCTACTCCTCTTCTCCTCCTCTCCCCTCCCCCACCTCCCGATTTTCTCAGGGGTTCTTGTCCCCCTCCCCTTCTTCAGGGAACCATGCATTCTTCTCTTGGTGTCCTCCTTGTTTCCTAGTTTCTCTGGTGGTATGGATTGTAGACTGGTAGTCCTTTGTTCTATGTCTAATATCCATATATGCTGGGCAGTGGTGGTGCACACCTTTAATCCCAGCACTCAGGAAGCAGAGGCAGGCGGATCTCTGAGTTCGAGACCAGCCTGGTCTACAAGAGCTAGTTCCAAGACAGCCCCTAAAGCCATAGAGAAATCCTGCCTCGAAAAATCCGTCCCCCCAAAATAATAGTATCTATATATGAGAGTATATGCCAAGTTTGTCTTTTTGTGATTGGGTTACCACACTCAGGATGTTTTCTTCCAGTTCCATCCATTTGTCTTCGAATTTCAAGATTTCATTGTTTTTTTCCGCTGAGTAGTACTCCATTGTGTAAATGTACCACATTTTCTCCATCCATTCTTCAGTTGAGGGGCATCTAGGTTGCTTCCATGTTCTAGCTATTACAAACAATGCCGCTATGAACATAGTTGAACAGATGTCCTTGTTGTATGAATGTGCATTCTTTGGGTATATGCCCAAGAGTGGAATTGCTGGATCTTAAGGTGGACTGATTCCAATTTTCCTGAGAAACTGCCATACTGATTTCCAAAGTGGTCATACAAGTTTACACTCCCACCAGCAATGGAGGAGTGTTCCTCTTTCTCCACATCCTCTCCAGCATAGACTGTCATTGGTATTTTTGATTTTAGCCATTCTGGCTGGTGTAAAATGGTATTTCACAGTTGTTTTGAGTCATTACTATTTCTAACTGGTGTTGGCATGACTTTGTGACTTCTCTGTGCTGTTCTTGGAGATGCATTTCCTGATTAGTCAGAAGTTAAGGTCAAAAGCAACATTTGACCCACAGGCAGCTTTCCCCCTGTCCTCCTCACTCCAAAGCTAACCAGCATGGGACCACTGGAGAAGAGATGAAACTTAGCTGACTATGGGCCTGGGGAGAGTCATTTAACAAAGTTCTTGCCTTGCATGAGGATCTGCGCTCACCCAATCCCCAGAGGCCGTGTAAAAATGCTGGGAATGATGCCCTGTGCCTGCCGTTCCAGCGCTGAGGAGGCAGATCCCCTGGGGGGGTTCCTGACCAGCAGAGACCAAGTTCCATATTCAGTAAGAAACCATCTTAATAAACAAGGTAGACAACTCCTGAAGAATGACACCCAATGTTGACCCCTGGCCTCCACACTCATGCACTCATACCATAAATGTGACAATGATCCAGATCCCCAGACATGTGACCTGCCCTTCCCTCCTCATCACTGCAGGGGGGTGGAGCATCCATTTTGCAAGCCACTGTTAACTATACTGCAGTCATGCACAGCTGACTTGTGATATTAGCCACCTGAGCTCAGCGAGCCGATGAGTAATGAGTGAACAGCAGAGCTTATGGAGATGACTCGCTTCACTAACACCACCAGCCATGAGTCAGTCTTGTTCGGGCACTGCTCTAGCAGGGACCTGTACCCTTTGTAGAGTTAGACCTGTCTCTCCCTGCTGGCAAACGCTGTTCCAGCTGGTTTTACCACATCGTGATTACCGGCCAAAATCCCAGCTCATTTGGATTTGTCAGATAAAGAAACCGGTCCCGAGATGGTGTCTAGGAGTCCCACAAGGCTAGTTAGCGGTCAGGAAAGAAGCTGGTCTCCCAACTCCTGGAACTTTGTGGCCTTCACACACCAGTATGAAGAAACCTGTCCTAAAATAATACAGAGTGGGAAACTGGGGATGCAGCTCAGCCGGTAGAGTGTTTGTTTAGCATGCACAAAGCCCTGGGTTCCATCCCAGCAACGCCCACAACCTGGCAGTGTGACACAAGCTTGAAATTATGCACTTACTTGGGAAGTGGAGGCAGGAGGATCAGAATTCAAGGTCATCCTTGACTACAATGTGAGTTGGAGGACAGCCTGGGCTACATGAGGCCTTGTCTCTAAAAACCAAACCAGGCAACCTTTTTCCACTCTACAGGCAGAGTGGCCATAGATGGTATTTTTTTTTCACTTCTTTAGTTTCCTTTATAAGCTTTGTAGCCATTTTTGCTTAACCCCTGGATTCATTTTTAATATTTTATTCCAGTAACAGGCTTACACAAGTTTTTTTTTCTTTTTTTTCTGCTGAAGTAGTTATACACACACACACACACACACACACACACACACACCACCGCTGAGTCATTCTGTAGCAGAGGCAGAGAGCAGCCTGCTTAGTCCTCTTTCCTTGGGGAGGCTTTCTTGCTTTTCTGATGGCAGATAAAAAGGACTAGTATTCAGGGCTGAGCTGGGAAATGATGACAATGACAGTCCTAATGGAAGGACCTTGATTCCAGTTCTTCTCCAAGCAGGTGCTGGGTCAGGGAGTGCCAACAGTGGGGCGTGGGGTGCATCTCAGGGCTGCAGAGCATCCCTGATGGATGTGTCCTTGAAGCTCAGTGGGAGTCACCAACATCATAATGGCCAATGTTCTCATTCTTTGTAGCCAAGGGCTCAGCGCACAGTAGGTACTTTCTAAGTGCTTGCTGAACTAACCTGGTGAGGGGATGTCAGTCTGTTGCCTGGCAACAATTGGGCCAGAGCTATGTGCCTCAGAGAGAAAAGGACACATGGAAGGAAAGGGGTCTGGGGGCTTTGAGTTTGGAGATTGGGGCTGGGGGTGGGGGGAGTAGCATTGAGTGTTATTGTGTGTCCTGAGTGCAAGCCAGTAATGAAGCAGGTTGGGAAGGGTCCAGGTGAGACAGCTGGGACAGGAGGGAGCTGGGAGGGGAGGCAGTTGGCAGAGCTATGAGTCTATAGACCGAGGGGGACGCAATCCTGAAATGCTACCTTTCCACTGCCCTGTACTGTGGGGTCCAGGAAACAATGCGGTACAGCCATGCTTAGGGAACATGTTGATGGGAGTTAGATATGAGAGACTCTCAATGAGTAGCCCAGGCTAGATTTGCACCAGTGACCCTCCTGACTTAGCTTCCCAAGTTCTGGAATTACAGACATGCATCCCCAGGCTGAGGGTCTGTATATCCTGGGACTCTCTGATCTCTTACCTTCAAGCTGAGATTGGCCACCAGCCAGTAAGGGAGCTGTGACTTTAAGAAACCAACTCAATCTTTGTCTCTTGTTTCCTTGATCCCTAAAATGGGCACATAGTGCTGTCCATTTTAAGGGGACATCATGAGATTAATGATTTTTTTTAAGATTTTATTTATTTAGTTAGTTATTACTGTTTTTTTCAAGATAGAGTTTTTCTGTGTCCTGGCTGACTGGAATTCTCTGTAGATCAGACTGGCCTTGAACTCACCGAGATCTGGCTGCTTCTGTCTCCCAAGTACTGGGATTAAAGGCCTGTGCCACCACCACCTGGCTTAAAGATTTATTTTTAATAACTTCTGTATGTCCATGTATGGGTATGTGTACATGAGTGCAAGTGCTCTTGAGGACCAGAGGAGGGTGTCAGAGCCTGGAGTGGGAGTTACAGGTGGTGGTGAGCTGTCAGACATGGGTGCAAGAGCAGCAAATGCTTTTAACTGCTGAACCATCTCTCCAGCCAGTGTGGCTTTCAAATACCTGGGGAGCACTTACAATGTACCTCATACATGCTAGCTGTCCAGCAGAGCATGAACATAGCTGTGGCTTTCTCTTGTCCTTTGCTGTATTCACATGCACTCTGGGGTGACACAGGCTCTAGGGTGCCAGCTTTTGTTGATCGTGGTCATGGTTTTTCTTTTGCCAGGTCCTGGCCAACAAGAGCCACCTCTGGGTTGAGGAAGAAGTCTGGCGCATGGAGATCTACCTCTCCCTGGGTGTGCTGGCCCTGGGTACGCTGTCACTGCTGGCCGTCACCTCACTTCCATCCATTGCCAACTCACTCAACTGGAAGGAGTTCAGTTTCGTGCAGGTAAAGCAGATTCCATTCCCCTTGAGAGCCAGCTGAAGCTTGGCCCTGGTCCGCCCTGGTTTTGTGCTCTATGAACTATTTCAGCTTAGATCCTGGTTGTAGCAGGACACTGGGTCAGGTAGAGAGGACTCCCCGTCTTGTAAGGTCTCCCACCCTACTGATCCAGCTTCAGCTTGACCAGGGCAAGTTAATCTTCCTGACCCTGAGAAGTCTACCACATCTGACAAGGATGGAGGTCAGGGCATGGAACCCTGGGCTGAACTTGCTCAGGGAACATGGTGCTTTCATACAGAGTCATTGCAGGATCCCTGTGTATGTGGAAGGCAGTGAGCTGTGAGTGAGCTTAAAACTCCTCCACCAACACATAACCTTCATCTCAACCCCACCAACACACACACACACACACCCTCAACTCAATCTCACCAACACACACACACAACCCCCTCATCTCAACCCCACCAACACACACACACACACACCCTCAGCTTAACCTCACCAACACACACACACACACCCTCAGCTTAACCTCACCAACACACACACACACACCCTCAGCTTAACCTCACCAACACACACACACACACCCTCAGCTTAACCTCACCAACACACACACACACACAACCCCCTCAGCTCAACCTCACCAACACACACACACACACACACACACTCAACTCAACCTCCACTGACACAGACACCCTCAACTCAGTCTCCACCAACACACACCCTCAGCTCAGCCTGGTGCTCTGTTCCCCTGTGGGGCAGGTGGGAACTAAGTGTGAGGACTGTTGTGTGGTGGGATGAAGTAGTGTTTCCTAAATGGTGCTGTTTCTTGGACAAATCCAGAGAAAAAGGTATGAAGACTGGGGTGTCACTTACATTACAGGTAGATTACTTGCTAAGCATGTGCAAGGCCCTTGTTTAAATCTCTGTAAGATAGATGATAGATAGATAGATAGATAGATAGATAGATAGATAGATAGATAGGACAGGCAGATAACTAAATAATAGATGATAGAGATAAATAGATGACATATACATACATACATACATACATACATACATACATACATACATACATACATACACACACAGAGTGGATTCATGTTGGTATAGGTGGATGGATGGACAGATAGATGAATGAATGCATGGGTGAACTGATGGTAATAGATAGACAGATGGCAGTTCTCCAATAAATAAATTATGGATTTACTTCCTGTAGGAGAGTCACAGTAGGCCTTGGCATATCAGAGATTCTAGTGTGGTTTTACACACACAAACTTCTGATAACCGGATATCTGTGAACACTGTCACCTCCATTCTGTTTCTCAACTAATCCTGGGAACACTCAGGGAAACAAAGCTGCTGGGAAAGGGTCTCCTTGCAGTTTTCAAGGCAGTGGACACTCTAAGCATATACTGTGTGCCAGGTGTCACTATAGGCCTGGGGTCAAGGTGAGCAGAGATTGATTGTAAGGGATGCAAACTACATGGGGGACATCTCAAATTCCCTGGGCACCCCCAATGTTCTTCAGAAAGTACAGGAGGGTCAGTGCTGGCAGACCAACTCATCCCTTTGGTGGATAGAGGCTGACTCATCTTGGCTCCTGCCAGTTGTATTGTATCAGGGCAGAGAACAGCTATATCCACCCCCACTGTCAACCAAAATCTGTAGCTTCTCTGTTCAACAAGGACTCAGAGGGACAGTGACAGAATACTGCTCTTATATAACCCAAATTAATTCTTCGTGACTGGGACCCTTAGCGTACCTTAGAACCAAACAGTTGTGGCTGATTTCTAAAGCATGGCTGCCAATCTCCAGGGCTGTGCTTCTCCTCGAAGGCCCCTGGAGGAGGGCTCAGGGCTGACACATGCAGGCCTAAGAGGGTGGGGAGGGAAGGAATTTTCTTGATCTGCCACTAATCCCTGTTTGTCTCATACCCAAATCTCGGATTTTTCACTTCCCGCCTCAAGTATCCTGGGTATGTGGTTTGGCCACAATTAAAACAGGCTGTGGGTCGCTTCCCTTTCCAGAAAGTTCTTCCCTTAAGCAGCTGTAGATTACATGTTCCGGTTCTGGCTGCTGGAAGAAGCCTATGGATTTGGTTTTGTTAGCAAAAGCTGACTGGGACTCCAGAAGTCATGTTTTGCTTTACATATTGAAGCGAGTAGTTTCATTTATGGGGGTCTGATGCCTGCACTGTAGCCCCAGAAACCTCATGCTCCCTCTCCCAAGAGCCCCAGTATGGAGGAGGGTCTGCCAGGGACTCCGAAGTCAGTTCCAGCACCACCTGCTCTGTGGGTGTGGGCAGTCCACGCCCCTCCCCCTAAGCCTTATTTTACACTCCTAAAAAATGAAATTAATGCCATAAGAGAAATTTTTGTGACGCATGGTGAAACATTATAGGTGAAAGAAAAACAGCACATTGCTGCTTTTCTTGGGGTATCTGGTCACAGCCCCACTATCTCTGATAAGCACCAACCACCACCTGTTTCTGTTTTGATTTTGGAGACGGGTCTCACTGCACTACAGAGACTGGCCTCAAACTCTTGGGCTCAAGAGATCCTCCTAGCTGGGACTCCATCACCTAATTGCTACTGTCTCTCTGTGTCTCCCTCTCAATTCTGTGTCATACCTGGCTGTACCCTGGGCGTGTGTAATGCATAATGGACCTCTTATTGTCAGCCACCATCAAAAATGTCCATAGCAGGGGGGCGAGGGTAAAGCCACAAAGCACTTCTAGAGAGATCAGATGTCAGACCGCCCCGTTACCAAAGGTCTAAAGATGCTCAGGGACAGTCTGGAAGTCCGGGTGACCCCTAAATGTGCATGCTGCCCTCCAGTGGCAGGAACACAGAGTCGGGTCCAAAGTACCCATTGGCCTCCCTGCTCCATCAGACATGTCTCCATGTTTTGGAGCTTCAGTCTCATCACTTCTACCTGTAGTAACCCAGGACCATGACAAGAATGTCACGGATATGGGATACATGGAAAATATAGGCTTTCTGTGTCCAGTAATAGCTGGGTTTTTTTTTTTGCAGATTTTTTTTATTTGAATTAGAAACAAGATTGTTTTACATGACAATCCCAGTTCCCTATCCCCTCCCCTGTCCTCCCCTACCACCCCACCCCAACTAAAACCCTACCTATCACATATCCTTTCTGCTCCCCCTAGATGGTGAGACCTTCCATAGGGGATCATCAGAGTCTATCGTATCCTTTGGGATCGGGCCTAGGCCCACTCCCGTGTGTCTTGGCTCAGGGAGTATTCCTCTATGTGGAATGGGCTCCCAAAGTCCACACCTATGCTAGGGATAAGTACTGAACTACTACAGGAGGTCCCGTAGATTTCTGAGGTTTCCTCACTGAAACCCATGTTCCTAGGGTCTGGATCAGTCCCATGCTGGTATGCTGGGATATTTTTTAAAAATTAATCTATTTATTTTACATCCCAGCCACAGCCTCCCTGCTCCATCCTCTCCTTCCAGTCCCTTTTCCCCACCCCACCCCCACTTCCCCAATCCCCTGCCTCTTCCATCTCCATCTGGGAAAAGGCAGGTCTCCTATGAGTATCAATAAACATGGCACATCAGATAAAGACTAAACACCTCCCCAAGTATTAAAGCTGGACAAGGTGACCCAGTATGAGGAGTAGGGCCCCCAAAGCCAGTAAGAGTTGGAGACAGTCCTTGTTCAGCTGGGAGATTTTTTTAGGGAAGCTCTGGCCTTCTTGACTCCTGTCAAGTTCATGAGCAGTGAGGAACCATTGGATTTAGAAACCTATTGGTGTTCCGAAGAGCCTGGGCCAACCCCTGGGCCTAGAATGCTCTGTTTAGCTGAGCTGAGAGCCATTGGAATAGTGATCCCATTAAAAGACTCCTTATGCCTGAATTTAACCTTTTATTTCCAAGGTGATTTGGATATTGTTTCGTTTTATTTAGTTTGAGGGGCAGGGTCCCATATAGTTCAGGCTGGCCTCAAACTTGAGTTGCATAGTCAAGGAAAACATTGAATGCCTGCCTGATCTTTCTGCCTCAACCTCCCAAGTGCTGGGGTCACAGGCATGTACCATCCATCACACCCATTTCTGTGGCACTGTGATGAAATCTGAGGCTTTGAGCATGATAAGCAAGCATTCAACCAGCTGAATTATACCTTCAACTCCTTGTTTGTTTGTTTGTTTGTTTGTTTGTTTGTCTGTTTCCCTTTGGAGACAGGATTCCTTGAAGCCCAGGCTAGTCTCAAATATTTATATTTGAGATGACCTTGAATTTCTGATCCTCCTGCCTCTGCTTCCCAAATGCTGAGATTACGTGTGTGCACACCAGTCCCTGATTATGAAGTGCTGGATCCTAGGGACTTGTACATGCTAGACCAGCAATGTACTCCTGAGCTATATCCCCAACTATTCACCATGGGTTCAAAGTTTTCAGTTTGTGTTTGTTTGGGTGTTTATATTTGGCTTCGGCTGTATTGAACCCTCCCTATTCACTTAAACCCCATAAGATTGTGGTGTCTAGGGGTCTTCAATGCTCCTGTGTAGAAAACCCCAGGTGCAGCTCTGAAAGCCCAAGTTCTGACCTTGCTCAGTGCTGCCACTGCCTGAAATAATGACAAGGACCAGCCTGACCCACAGTTGGTGAGCAATGGCCAAAGCGCCTTCATGCTGTAGTACTTGAGTGCCAGCAGGAGCCACAGCTAACAAGCTTCTGTGTAATAAAAATGTCTCTAGCTTGGTGTGTGTGTCTGGGGGTGGGGGTTATTAATGGCCTTATGACAACCCTTTTTCTTTTAATTTCCTTTGGTTATTGTAGGGTTTTTAAAAATTGTTCCCAAGGACAGAGAGGATTTTAGGAAGAACAAATTCTCTGGAAACATCCGGGCTTCCCAGCAGGATTGGAAAATCTAAAGCCTTTCTGGCTGTCAGCCCTGGCTAGAAACTACTAGCCCAAAGTTGGGATTTCTGCCATGTGTATCACGAGACTCAATAAAACAAAGAAAAGAGGGACTATGAGGTTCTGGCTGTGGGTGGTGGACCCTGGAAAGGTCTCCATGCTGGGCCAGCATGTTCATCCCTCAGGCTTCAGATGGAGTGCTGCAGACAGTTGCCCACAGGGGTCACACACGGGCAGTCCAGGGCTTCTCACTGGAAGAGAGCTGGGTCCTCTGTGAGGCTACCATCCTAGCCTCAGTGGATTATTACTGCTGCATCTCAGAACGCCTGTGGTCACACACGGGTCCAGTGATTTTTTTTTCTGAAGAGCTAGAGCTGGGCCCTCACCAATAAAACAGCATGGGCACTAGGGCCCTGCGTGGGTTCTTCAACCTCCAGCTAGAAGGGTGTGGGTGAGAGGGTTTCCAAAATTAGTGGCTTAGTCCTGGTGACACATTTGTATCATCTGCTGAACTCTGAAAAACAACAGATGACTGAGCTCCACCCTAACCTAGTTGAATTTGAATTGCCAAGGGCAAGGCTGATGCTTTCATGTTTCCCCCAAGCTTCCCAGGTGATTTTGACATTCAGCTTCCACTTGAAACCAGCCTCTGATTAACCAGTCCTTAGAAATAAAATCAGATGAAGAGAGATGGGGGTAAGGGGGTTGCTCATTGAATTTGGGTGTTTTATTTGGAGTTTTAAAAATGTAGTGGGAGCAAGGCTAGGAAGATGGCTCATTGGTTAAAATGCTAGCCACACAACTTGAGGACCGGAGTTTTGGTTTCTAGAACCCACATAAATGCTGGGTAGGCATAGTGGCCTACCTGTAATTCCGACTTTAGAACAAGATAAGATGGGAACCCTAAACAAGATAAGCTAGTGAGACTAGGCTCATTAGCAAGCTCTGGTTTTGATTGAGAGACCCTGCCTCAGTAAATAAGGTGGAAGAGTGATCATGGATGATAACCAACATCAACCTCAGGCCTCCACATGTGCACATGCACACGCACACGCACACACACAGAGGAGTGCATCTGTACTCACACACACGTGTGACTCACACACACAAATGGAAAAAGAAAAAGAGTGTTCCCAGGCAGCTACCCATGAATACAGTGTGCAGCATTAGAAAATGCTTACTGGAATGCTTAACTGGAACAGCACAAGCAAGCCTTCTGAACGATGCTCTTTCTCCAGCTGGAACTCCCCATCCTGGTTTTTCACAAGAGCAGGTACAAGTGGCAAGAATAAGGTTCACTGCATGATTAGCCCCATCCATTCATCTTTGTTATGTTTTAGTTTTGCTATGCTGTGGATGGATCCCAGGATCCTCCACATGCTAGGTTAGGCAGAGGCATTACCACTGAGCCAGCCCCCACCCCACTAGACCCAGGTCCCTTTGAGAATGGAGTCTGAGGTGAGCTCACACAAGGCGGCATCTCTCAGCCAAGGCCCCAACTCTATGCTGACAAGCCTGGCTAGGAAGAAATCTAGGAAGCTAGTTGCAGCCTTTCTAGGAAACTCCAAACCAATGTCTATGGGGCACCAGCCATATGAATGTGTAGCCACTTTAATTTAAACAAGCACAATGGCTCCTTGAAGAAAATATATAGTGCTATTTGCTTGATGATGACCACCATGTATCTCCACAGCCTAAATCCTCAGTGGCTCCTAGTGGTCACAGAGTTCATCCAGAGATGTCCAGAGCTCTCCTCTTGCCCCACACAGCACATGATACCCCACCCATGCCTCGATAAGGCTTGCTGTTGTAATCCCCTGCTTCTTACTGAGGCTGATAATGTGTTGTGCTCGGGACCACCGCCAATCAAGCCCAGCAGGCATGGCAAGATCAGCATCTCCTATCTGTGGTCCATGAGAATACAACCTGGGCCAGAAAGTGGTGGTGCACACCTTTAATCCCAGCACTTGGGAGGCAGAGGCAGGTGGACCTCTGGTTCAAGGACAGTTTGAACTTCAGAGCAAGTTTCAGGATAGCCAAGGTTACACAGAAAAACCCTGTCTCAAAAAACAAAAGGAGGAAGAGGAAAGAGAAAGCAAGAGTCCAGTGTTCATTGTCTTCTCTTGCCTGGAAATGACTTGCAAATGCTACCTATACCTGCAAGGGTGGAAGCCCATTATAAGAATGCTCAGACATTTGAGTCTGGACTGTGATGTTCCTAAGACTGCAATATCATTCACTTTTTCCAAGTGGGAAGTTGGAAGTTAGTGCTGGGCAGGAAGGAGATGATGCCAACAAAGAACATCTTGGTGGTTGTGTGAGGCTTTCTATACAGGGCCAGGTCACCAGACCACAGGCTCCTGGAGCCCCCTTCACTA
Source organism: Cricetulus griseus (assembly GCF_003668045.3). Classification (NCBI taxonomy): domain Eukaryota; kingdom Metazoa; phylum Chordata; class Mammalia; order Rodentia; family Cricetidae; genus Cricetulus; species Cricetulus griseus. Next base: position 68,316,516 of record NC_048598.1, read on the forward strand.
TTGATGCTGAGTCCTGTATGCAAACGAGCAAACTACCTTGTGTTTCTCTATCATCTGTCTGTCTGTCTGAGACAGGGTCTTACTATGTAGCTCTGATAGTCTTGAACTCACAGAGATCTGCCTACTTATGCTTCTAGTGATGGTATTAAAGGCTCATGCCACCATGCCCAGCTCCTTGTGTTTCTCTGTAAGACAATTTATAACGAATTCCCTTTTTAATTCATCCTCACCTCAGCCAGGTATTATCTGTAAGATTCTGGTTTGGATTTGCCAGCAGACCTGAAGTCCAAACACCATAGTTGGAAGAAAAGACCGTGTTTTTTGTCCTTAAATGCCTTTAGCCTGGAAGCGTGGCTCCAATTTTCAGTCAGGGACACTGGGGCCGGGATAGTTTTGGAAGTGATCATGGTTTCCTTCATGCTTAGGGAGAGCAGAGGGCCCTAAGGCTGTGGTTCAGGGGATGAGGCTTGCTCTGCGCACATCAAGTCCCAGGTTCTCTCTTTCACGGAGTGCTTGTGAGTTAGCGGTGGGGAGGTCAGGAGGAGGTAATCCTCAGCTAGATAGTGAGTTTGAGGCTAGACTGGAAGAGGAGAAGAAGCCCAGTGCAGAAGAAGTGAAAGAGAGAGGGGAAGGGGCACAGAGCCGGGGCCAGCAAGATGGCTGGGGTTGAGGCAGTTGCGGCTGACAAGCCGAGTTTCATCCCTGGGGAAGGAGAAAACCAATTTCCCCAAGGTGGCACCTGACCTACACACACACACACACACACACACCAAATAAAATGTTTAAATTTTTTTTTAAGAGAAAGAAGTGGGGGCGGAGGTTGGAACACAGCAGTTCCCTGGCTTCCAGGGCCATTGTCTCATTTCTGCCTTCTTTCTTTCCACAGTCCACTCTGGGCTTTGTGGCCCTGATGCTGACTACGCTGCACACACTCACCTATGGCTGGACCCGTGCCTTTGAGGAAAACCACTACAAGTTCTACCTGCCGCCTACGTTCACGCTCACACTGTTCCTGCCTTGTGTGATCATCCTGGCCAAGGGTCTCTTCCTCCTTCCCTGCCTCAGCCTCAGACTTACCAAGATCCGCAGGGGCTGGGAGAAGGATGGTGCTGTCAAGTTCATGTTGCCTGCTGACCACAGGCAGGGGGAGAAAACAAGCCACGTGTGAGGCCCTGGAAACAGAGATGGGCACAGCTTGTGGGGGTCCTGAGCTGGGTTCAGGTCTCTTTTCTGGATGCTGCACTGGAGTGATGATATATGGGATCAAATTCCTGGGATGCAGGTGAATGCCAGGATATTCAGAATGACACACCATACATGTGATATGTATTCATATATATTTCATATATAATAGGATTTGGTATTATTCCTACTTAACTAAAAAAGGTGGGTCCATATATTTCAAAGCAAGTGCCACACATTAATCAGCAGATACCACCCTTGTTACATTTGCAGAGGCAGACACATACTTGATATAGGAGAAATTTGTATTTTGCTGTGTTCTTTAATCTCTGTTCTCTATATTCCCTGTTAGCTACATCCTAAAGTTGGTACAGAGCTGGGCCAAGAACTGCCCAGGTGCAGCCTACCCCACATGCCTGGGCTAAGAAGGAGGCCCTGAGTGTGCAGAGGATCTGGGTGCAAATGCAGATGCTCCCCTGGCATGTGTGGGGAAGCTCACCAAGATGCCCTGGAATCCATGCAGGAGCTTTTTGCAGGCCTGTCCTTTCTCCAGGGAAGGGACTGAAGCTGCCCCATCTGATCCTAGCTGAGCTGACGGGATTGTTCCTCCTCCCTGAAAGTCCAGAGTCACTGTGCAGCCTGCAAATTGATCCTGCAAAGGTGTGAAGTCACCTCCTCGCCAGAGCCATTAATGAACCTGATCTTCAGAAGTATAATTGTTCTCCCTCCATTAAGTTGCTGGTGACCCTCCTTTAAATCACTGTGCCTTCTCACCTTTCCCATCATTAATTTGGACATCTCCCTGGAAGACATGAAGTAGACTCCTGTCATAGCAACCCAAGACAGGGGGTGGGGGTGGGGGTGGGTGGAGGCTCCAGAGGGTGGTTGCTAGAGCTTTCAGAGAATAATCAGCCAAACCATCCCCTTGGATTCATCCCAGGGCTTGGGGACTGCCTTCCATAAAATTGGTTCCTAAGGAGAACAACAGGGACCCCTATCGATTTACTCTGTTGCCTGTGGGCAGACAGCCTACCTTCTAAGCACACAGAAACCACATTGGCTGCATGCTCCTCCTCTGGGGATTCCACAGCCCCCCCTTGCCCATGCTTTTACCTCCCTCCCTTTCAGTTACAAGCAAGCACAAAAGTCTGCAACTATTGTTTTTTTAATCTTAAACATAACCATATTCTCATTTTAAATAGTTACAATTTCCTTTGTTGTTATTACTCTCTTCCTGTGCTTGGTTTATTAATTAGACCTACTCATGGATCTGTATAGGGGAAATGTGACTTATGCGTGTGAGTGTGTGCATGCATGCATGTGTCTTTCAGTCTGTCTAGAATAGACCCTGTATTATAATTCAAAACAACTGGGAGGGGCTTTTCCACTAAAGCTACATACAAGTGTCAAACTTTGCTGCCCCAAAGCACAGAAGGCCAGACCATAGCCAGGGCATAGGGCATCTATCCTCCAAGTCCTGTGACATTCATCTGTGAGGGCAGCTCCTCAGGCCAACCCCCATATCATTCAGAGATGGAGTGATCTACCACCATTACAAAACAGTGATCCCATGGGCCTCCCCTGGGCCAGGAAGCATCTTTTGATGCAGGGAAGAAAGAAACGGCCAGCGTACACAGGATGAGATGTTCATCTTCCCACCAGGGAGGCATCATCAGAGACCTTAAGTAAAGGGATAGAAGCCCAGTGCAAGAACCTCCCTTTAGGCCCACAATGGGCAGAGGCATCACACCGGAGAGCCTGGCTGCTTCTTGCAGAAAAGGCCAGCCAATATCCTGTGCCAGAAATAGGGCCTAGGACTTGAACTGGCACCCATTGTGGCCCACAGAGAGGACCACTGGAGGCAAAACAGAGATGTTAACATAACAGCAGCCAATGAATTCCCTGCTGACCAAAAGCAGGAAGAACACTGGAAACAGCAAAAGTGGAAGCCCTACCTGGTAGGGGCCTACTGCCTTCTCCATCTCTCTCTGGAGGGAGATGGTTCCTTGTACCAAAGGTACCCCCAGGGGGGGCAGTGGGACACCCTCCCTTTCCTCACCCTACCTCTACCGCATTGCTACACATGGTAAGTGGGCACTTACCAATCAGCTCATGGATGGCAGGTGGACCATGTACTTGGTCCCAATCTTGCCATCTGTGCCTGCTTCTCCCCATCTCCCCAAGCAGTCAGCAGCTTCCAGGGGGCTGGTCACTCCCTAAGGCTGGCAGTCTTCATTCTTTGGGTCCCAGGGTACCCCAGCCCAGTGCTTTAGAAACTAAATGCACAGCCTGAGATGGACATGCAGCATATGGTGGGCTCAGCATCCCTGTTTCATCTTGTAGAGTTGTCTCAGAAGTGGTGACAGTACACAGTCACCTTTTGAACTTCAGACTTTCCTTTCAGGAAAGCAGATCACATGAGCATCACTTCCTTTGTGGATTCAGCTAGTTCTGTGGCTGGAGCCTGTGCTCACTCGGCCATACATTAGATGGAGGGGTTGCCAAGGTGAGCATTAATCTGTGCCAGAGGTAGCCACTGAGGAATGGCAGGTGTGCAGAGGAGTGACAGGCCAGTGATGGAACAGATGAGGTCCCCACGACAGAGTCTGGGTTGTAAAAAACAGTGCAAGAGGAATGAAAGTCATGGTTGTCCTCTAGCCTACACACATATACACACAAAACTCTATATTTTTTTGATAGCACAGAAAGTAGCTATTTTTTTTTTTGCCCCACAATTTCCCTATGACTCCAGACAGTTTATCTCTGCAAAATTTGGTCTCTGATAGTTGTTCAGAAATGCTCCTGTTTCATACTCAAGTGGAAACTTGGATGCACTGGCCATGTGACCCTCCCTTCCCGCCCATGAGGTGAATAATGAGGCCCTGTCTACTGAGTGCTGATTTCAATTACTGGACCAGAAACCTGACTTGTTTCTGTAAGTTCCCGTTGTAGGCAGAGCCTGGCTTTCAAAACAGTCTTAGTTGTGAAAGATTTCCCTAACCATCAGGCTTCCATTTCCAAAAGGATCTATCCTGCTACTTCCAGTTTCTGGACAGAAACGATACTTTTTGTTTAATTTTTTTATTATAGTGTGCATGTGTACCTGTGTGTATTGTGTGTGTGAGCGGGTGTGTGTGAGCATGTCTATGTGAGAGAGAGAGCATGGGTGTGTGTGTGTGTCAGGAGGACAATTCGAAGGAGTCAGTTTTCTCTTGGAAGCACATGCCTTTACTCACTGAGCCATTTGCTTTTGCGGTTCCACTGAACGCTCAGGAAGCAAAGAAATTATTGGGACTGAAAACAAAGGCTACGAGCTAGTGGCTGATTCCTGGTGAAAAACAACTTTGTTCATACCAGCTCACCTTTGACAAACCACAGGTAAAACAGCACAGGAGCATCCCCCAGGGACTTCAGAGAACAGAACTGGTGTCTTCTAGATATGACGGAACCACTGCACTCATGAACCCAAAGCAGCCATGGCTGCCTGCACAAGATGGAGCCACTCAATATTCAAGCATGGAGTTGTGTTCCACCTCCATGGGAGGAGCTATTGTCAGCTGATGGCTTTCAGAGTAGGGAGAGCCTATGTTAAGGAAACATGAGGTAATTATATTTTTGAAAGAGGCACTGGAGAGATGACCTTTCATTTAAGAGCACTTGCTGCTTTTCCAGAAGACTGGGACTCAGTTTCCAGCATCTACAGGATGGCTCACAACCCTCTGTAACTCCAGTCCCAGGGGACCTAACACCCTCTTCCGGCCTCTGCAGGCACCAGGTATGCAAGAGGTGCCCAGACAAAAATGCAGGTGAAACATCCATACACATAAAATAAAACAATAATAAAAGTTTTTTTAAAAGAAAAGGCAATTATAACTAATGGTCCTGGGGCAGGAGCTATTGCTCAGGTGAAGAGTGTTTGCTGCTCTTCCAGAGGACAGGAGTCCAGTTCCCAGCACTCACATTAGGTGGCTCACAAGCCCCTGTAATTCCAGATATCCCATAGATATCCCATACTTGGCCTCAGTAGGCCCCTGAACACATATGGTACACACACACACACAAATGTACATTTCAAATAAAAACCTGTAAAAGGGGGAGAGGCTGGAGAGGTAGCTCAGTGGTTAATAACACTTGTTGCTCTTGTATAGGATTCCCAGCACCCACATGGTGATTTGCAAACACCTGTAACCCCCATTCTAGGGGCTCCAACAGGTATGCACATGGTGCACATATATGCATACATACAGGCAAATATTCAAACACAAAAAGTAAATAAAACATCTTAAGAAAGAAAAGGAGACTCTCATACACCAATTACTGGTGTTACAAAGGGAAAGAATTGTGGGAAGGCAAATTTTGAAGAAGGGAAAACCAAGATTTTCTAAAGCCAGTAAGACTGGGATCTAACTGAAGCAGAAAGCAGCGTTTGCGAGCAAGCAGGGAAACAAATTAAAAGTAAGCCACACTCAGACGCAGCAAGCAGCTCGGAGAAGCAGCCAGGAAAGACAAAGACAGGTCACCTACAGTTGTGGAACCGTAAGAGATTTCCTAACAGGTTGGTGCGAATCAGAAAATAGTGGCCACAGCTCTTAAAAGACAGAGAGGAAGTGATCGTCTTTAGTTATGTATTTGCATATTCATTTGCATATTTAACATTGACATATTTGTGTATACGTGTATGTATTAAAGGAATGAGGGCAAAATGACTGTTTCCAGGAAACAAAACTTAAGAGGTTCCCAACACTTCTTCCCTAAAGATGTGCTCACTGAGAAGAAAAAGGGGAGGGTGAAAAGGAAGAAGGATTAGAAAGTAAAGAAACCCCAAGCAATGAGATGGCTCAGGGAGTGAAGGGGCTTGCCACAAATTCTGAAGACCCAAGTTTGATTCCTAGGATCCACATGGCATATGGTAAAGAGAACCAACTCCCACAGCGTGTTCTCTCTCTCTCTCCTCTCTCTCCTCTCCTCTCCTCTCCTCACACATACACACACACATACACACACACACACACACACACACACACACACACACACACACACACACACACACACATACACTAAACATAAGACATACAAAGAAAAAGACTCATGAAAAATTAAAGGTAGATGCTAGAAATACATCCCATGAGGAGACCATTGAGCACTGTGGCAAACTCACCAATGTCTAAGACCTCGAAATCCCCTCATTTCTTAAATCTGACAGGGTCTTTCCAACACAAACTCACTGTCCTGAGGCTTTGCATAAACCTACATACCAGTGTCTACCAAGGTAGAGCCAGGAGTCCAGCTCCAGGGTTTCCGGCTCACAGTGACACCCTGCAAGCCTGCCTTCCAGCACATGGACGCTGCCAGAACAGAAACCAGCCTTCCCACTGCAGCCCAGGAGCTCAGGAGGCATCCACTCTAGGTTTATATCCAGGAGACACTGAAATCACAGGGCACACACTGGCAGCACTAATTAGACCCAGTGAGTTAAACAAAAGAAGTTGTGAGGGAAATGTGACAGGAAGGTCTGGGAGAAGTTGATTGGGAAGGATTGGGGTAGTTGGTTTTTGTTTTGTTTTTGGTTTTTGGTTTTTTGTTGTTGTTGTTGTTTGTTGTTGTTGTTTTGTTTTTGTTTTTTTTTTGGGTTTTTTTGGTTTTTTGAGACAGGGTTTCTCTGTGGCTTTGGAGGCTGTCCTGGAACTAGCTCTTGTAGACCCGGGCTGGTCTCGAACTCACAGAGATCCACCTGCCTCTGCCTCCCGAATGCTGGGATTAAAGGTGTGCACTACCAACGCCCAGCTAGACTTGGGGTAGTTTTTATCAAAAGCATTTGTAAAATGAAAATGTTATTCTGGAAGGATAAACAAAATGTATTTTAAAAGAAGGAGGCTGTCGCCAAGCAGTGGTAGTGCACGCCTTTAATCCCAACACTGGTGAGGCAGAGGCAGGAGGATCTCTGTGAGTTCAAGACCAGCCGGGTCTACAAGAGCTAGTTCCAGGACAGCCTCCAAAGCCACAGAGAATCTCTGTCTCTAACCTCTCTCCAACCCCCAAGGGAAAAAAAAAAGGCTGTCTGTTTGGATTTTGTCAATATAGTTATGTATATAATTAATTGAGCATCCAGCTGCATATCTAAAGACTAAAGGCAATGGTAAGAGGAAATGTGCTAGGAAGGAAGAAACATTAAGATGGGTGCTGTGGAGTATTCCTTTACACTGCGAGAATATATGTTGCTGTGGTTGGTTTAATGAAGAAGCAGACTGGCCAATAGCCAAACAGAATAAGGTTAGGCAGGAGAGCCAGACCAGGAGAATTCTGGGAAGAAGAAGGGCAGAGTCTGGAGTTGACAGTGAGGTGCAGAACTGTTGGACACACAAAATGGGATGGAGGTAAAAGCAACAAGCCTTGGGGCTGCAGAGGGGATGAATAGAAATGAATTGAATTGTAAGAGCTAGGTAGTAACAAGCCTGAGTTATTGGTTGAGCATTTATAAGTAATCTTAAGCCTCTGTGCTCGTTATCTGGGAGCAAGTGGTTAGGACAGGAAAACTCTGCCTACAGAAGGGGGTGGCTACATCATCATATAAAATATCCTTTATGACAAAAGGCATTATTTGGGGTAGAGAGGGTCATGACATAATGATAAAATATTTAAATATTTATAATTCAATATATTAAATAATGTTGCCTCGAGATACATAAAAAGCATCTGGAAAGATTTTCAGTGGTTAGGAACATTTGCTGATCTCCCAGGGGACCCACATCCTATTCCCAGCATCCACATTGGGCAGCTCACAACCAATTGTGACTCCCGTTCCAGAGGCTTCCACCAAGCCTTTCTGGCCTCTTCAGACATCTGCACTCACATGCATATATACATAGACACATATAATTAAAAATATAAATAAATATCTTTTAAAGGAAGAGACGCATCCTAGGTGGCATTCTATTGCTGTGATAAATACCGTGACCAAAAGCAAGTTGAAGAGGAAAGGGTTTAGTTCATCTTATACCTCACATTATGAAGGAAGTCAGGGCAGGAACTCCAGGCAGGAACCTGGAGGCAGGAACTGAAGCATAAGCCATGGAGGGGAGCTGCTTACTGGCTTGTTCCCTATGACTTGCTCAGCCTGCTTTCTCATTCAGCCCAGGGTGACACTGCCCATGGCAGGCACAGAGTTGCCTACAGGCAATCTGATGGCAGCAATCCCTAGGTTCCCTCTTCCAAGATGATTCTATCCAAGTGGATTACAACAACTGGCCACCTCAGGAGGGATGAGGCAGGAGGGATAGAGGAAAAGGGAGGGGGATGTCACCATGCTAAATCCCCACATGTAAGAATCACATGTGTGTTTAACAAGCTTGACATCCTAATCGGAAAATTCTAGTCCTAAGAAAACATATTAAGCCATAATTTTTTTTAACAAATATCAAAGAGTAAGAACGTAGAAAACATTCTCTAAATTCAATGAAAAACACATTAGAATTCAAGAAGAACATGGCATTTTAAATGCCCAAACATTTGAAATTTAAAATATTCATTTCTAATTAGGTCATTAATCAAAGAGAAAATTGTAATAGAAACTTTTCAAAAATTTTAATTGGATTATTATTAAATACCCCTATCAAAGAGTTCAGGTTACAACAAAAATATTAATTAGAAGGAAACCCATAGCCTTGACAGGAATCACACACCAAATAAATACATGAAAGTAAAAAATGAAAAATTTAAAATCCAGACAAAGTACCCAGAATGATAAACAAAATGTAAGAGCAGGAATTTGTGAAACAAGAGACAAAGACTTGGTAGAGAGAATAGCAAAATTGAATAAATAAACCTTTGATAAGACTGATCATGACTAGAAAGACAAAGGTTCAAATAAAGCAAGCTTAAGAGGAGACAACAGTACAGATTAAATAGATTTTTTAAGAGACCATAAGCAATTACATGTGAGGGCCGGAGGGATGGCTTAGTGGTTAAGAACACCTGCTGTTCTTCCAGAGGACCTGGGCTCAGTTCCCAGCATCTATGTCAAGGGTCTCACAACCACCCAGAACTCCAGCTCCAGGGGGATCTGCACCATAGACCTCCTTGGGAGCTGCACTCACGCACACATACTGACACAATACACATAATTTAAAATAATGAAAATAAAACTTTAAAAAGTTTACATGTGAGATTATGCAAATAAGCTTGGAAACTTGGACAGAATGAACAAGGCTATAATTACATGTGCATAGTGCTCAGGGAAGCCAGAAGAGAACATTTGATCTATTGGAATTGGAGTTACGGACAGTTCTGAACAGCTATGTGGGTACCGGGAACCAAATCCAGGTCCTCTGCAAGAGCAGCAAGTGGTAACCACTGAGCCATCTCTCCAGACTCCTAATAATATTTTTTAAAGCAGACTATTCTCTAACTTACTCTATGGGATTATGAAGGATAGTAAAAGATAATATACAGTAAAAGAAAATCATAGTCTATTCTTAGTCCTAACATGAAGGAGAAAATTGCAAGCAAAGCGGGCTTAATCTTGTGATGTGACCAAGAGCATACATGTGACTACATTGGTTTATTCTAGGAACATAAGTGTATCTTAAAGCAGATTCTACAAATATCAATAACCACAGTCACCACATGATACTTTGGATTATCTCAATAGAAAGAAAAAAAGGAAAATGATAAAAATCTATCATCTATTTGCTATGGTTTGGATATAGTGTAAATGTGTCTCACAAAGGTTCATGCATTGTACACCTGTCCCTCTGTGGTATTATAAAGAAGTGACTGGACTTCTTAGAGGTGAGGCCCGTTGGGGAGGATGACTAGGTCATCACTGAGCATTGCCCTTGATGGGGAATTAATACAGGTCTCAAGCCCTGCAATAATTGGTTGATAGAAAAAAATAACTACAGAAAATAAAAACAAACCAACAAAAACTCATCAGGGCCAGGGAGGCAGCTCAGTTTGTGTCTTACTGCTGTGATGAAACACCATGACCAAAAGAAACTCTAGGAGGAAAGGGTTTTTTTGGCTTATATATCCTAAATCATACTTCACTGAGGGAAGCCAAGGCAGGAACTCAAACCAGCCAGGAGCTGTTTTGATAAATCTTTCTGCCAAAAGCCGCCTGAGCCCCACCGCCACGTGTGAGCTTTACGCCAGCCGCCCGCCTGAGTTAGGGCCCAAATGAATACACAGAAACTTGTATTAGGCACAATGCTGCTTGGCCAATGACTAGGATTCTCATCTGTTAGCTCAGTCTTAACTATCATAAACCTATATATTTTATAAGACTTATCTTATCGGATGCCTTATTGGCGTCCCTCCTTGCTGGGAAAAGAGGAGTGTGTCCTGTTTCTCCTTCTTTAAATGTGAGTCTCCTTGCTATGTCACTTCCTGCCTGGATCACGACTTCTCTACTACATTTCCCAGAATCCTCTTTGACTCCTAGTTCTATCTAACTTGCTGTCTCATTGGCCAAACAGTATTTTATTCAACAATCAATAAGATAAACATACACAGAAGTACTTTCCCCATCAAAGAGCTAATACAGTGGCCATGTAGGAATGCTGCTTACTGGATTGCTCCCTATGGCTTTGCTCAGCCTGCTTTCTTATAGAACCAGGACCACCTTCCCAGGAATGGAACCACCTACAAAGGGCTGCGCCCTCCCCCATCAATTACTAATTAAGAAAACTCACTAAAGTTTGCCTACAGCTGGCTCTTAAAGAGGCAATGTCTCAATTGAGGTTCACTCTCTCAGGTGACACTAGCTTGTGTCAATTGGCACCAACCTAGTCAGCACAATTGGTAAAGTTCTCACCTTATGAGCATGAGGACTTGAGTCTGATTAGCCAGAAGCCCCCAACATACACACTTTTTCCAAAAAGCCAAGCACGCTGGTGTGCCGTTGTAATCTCAGCATGGAGGAGATAAGACAGGCAGATTCCCGAGGCTCACTGGCTGAGCAGCCTGGCCTACTGAGCAATTTCTGGGTAAGAGACCTTGTCTCTAAAAACAGGGTGTATGACACCTGAGGTTATCCCTGGCCTCCATACATACATGCATGTACTTGTCCTCAAACCATGTACATATGGATCTGCACACACACACACACACACACACACACACACACACACACGAAAGAACAGCTTCTTCCTTCTTGTTCCCCAGCCTTCTATCACACATGAGATATTGCCTTCTGCACATATCCCCACAGCTGTGTTGCCATCTACCAAAAACCTATCAAAACCAAATCCATAATTCTGTCCAGTCATGAACTTTCAGCCTCCAAAACTGTCAACAAAACCTGTCTTCTTTATAAATCATTGAACTTCGTGTATTTTGTTATAGCAGCAGAAAACAATACCACTCATGATGAGAGGAGAGAGAAAACTGTCTTAGAAAAAGAGAAATCCAACAGTTTTTTTCCTTAACCCAATACACATCATCTATAAATTTACAGCAACTATCATTCTAGAACTGAAACGTTAGTCACATTTACTTTAAAATCAAGAACAAGGGCTGCAGGTGCAGGTCAGTGGCCTAGCATTGGCCTAGCATGTTCAGAGCTCTGGATTCCATCCCCAGTGTTGCCAAGATTTAATTACTAATTAATTAAAGAACAAGACAAGGACATTCACCATCACTACCCTATGTAAGACCATATCTATTGCAGAGATCTCAGCCAAGGAGTAAGGACCAAAGGATTAAAGAGGCAAAGCTACATGCAACAGTGAAGATGCACCTCTCAGTACTTTGAAATAACAGTCACTTGCACTGAAAAGTCAGAAGAATGAATGTTCTCACAGCCACTCGGAGGCTTTAGCCAGTCTGCTTTTCATTAACATAAAGATCTGCTGAGGCCTGGAAAGTGGCTCAGTCAGTAGAGAACTTGCCTAGCATGCACAAAGCCCTGAGTTCCTGAGTTCTACCCCCAGCATAGAATAAACCAGGGCTGGTGATTCAAACCCAGTACTCATGGGGAGAGGGGTGGAGGCATAAGGATCATGAGTTCAGTGTCAGCTTCCATTGTTTAGGGAGTTTGAGGCTATATACTGGGCTATGACACCCTACCCCCAAATAAATATATGGGTAGATAGGTGGGTAGATAGGTAAATAGACTGTTTAACCTTCAGGATCCTCTTTCAAGAAAATAAAAAATGGCCAGGTTGTGGTGGCGCACACCTTTAATCTCAACACTTGGGAGGCAGAGGCAGGCAAATCTCTGAGTTTGAGGCCAGCCTAGTCTACAGACTGAGTTCCAGGACAGCCAGGGCTACAAAACAAACAAACAAAATCCTGAATTCTCATATGCTAACAGCCATGGTTTAGAAAAAGAACATTTTAAAAACCTGAATTCTCGGGCTGGAGAGATGGCTCAGAGGTTAAGAGCACCAACTGCTCTTCCAGGGGTTCTGAGTTCAATTCCCAGCAACCACATGGTGGCTCACAACCATCCGTTATGAGATCTGGTGCCCTCTTCTGGTGTGCAGATATACATGGAAGCAGAATGTTGTATACATAATAAATAAAATCTTAAAAAAAAAAAAAAACCTGAATTCTCATATGCTAACAGCCGTGGTTTAGGAAAAAAACATTTTAAAATGGCTTTTACAATAACAACAACAATATAAGCTGTGTAGAATAAAATATAATACATATCGGAAAGAACTGTAAATGAAATGACGGAATTTTATTGAAAGCATTATATATGATCTCGGGAAGGAAAACCCCATGTTAGAATTCTCAGTTTTCTCTAAATTTATCTAATATATCCATTGCGATCAAAGTCCAATCATTTCTTAAAACAGAAATTGTCCAGCTATTTTAACAGGTTTCATTAGTATTTTGTTACAGTTTTGCCAATAGAGCATTCTTGAACTCACAGATCTGGTCAGAGAGATTCACCATGCTACGATTGGCCACACGGGGGAGCACTGGGGTCAGTCGGGAAGGGGGGTGGCAATTGACTTAATCATGGTGTCCACCACAGGGAACTGACAGGGTAGAGCAAGCAGGTTTAGGATACCAATGGGCTCTGGGAATATGGACTGTCTCAAGGTGTTGAATATCTGGCTGTGAGATGACTCTGTAGGTGCAGAGAGACCTAAAGTGTGAGACTCCAATACAGAAGTGGCTGGGGGCACACAGTGAGGATTTTATTTTTAAAATGTGGCCTGGAGAAATGTCTCAGTTGGTTAAGAGTGCTTGCTATGCAAGCAGTAGGACCTGAATTCAGACTCCAGAACCCACACCAAAAGCCAGGACTGGAGGCTGGAGAGATGGCTAAGAACATTGATTGCTCTTCCAAAGAACACAGGTTCAATTTCCAGCACCCACATGGTGGCTCCCAACTGTCTGTAATTCCAGTTCCAGGAGATCTGACACCCTCTTCTGGCAACTACGTGGTACACAGACATAGAGGCAAAACACCCATATACACAAAACAAAAATAAGTAAAATTTTTAAATAATAGCAATAAAAAGCCAGGCTTGTCTGAGTGCTTCTGTAACCCCGTCCTACAGAGGGGAGGGAATGAGGACCACTGGGGCTTGCTGGTACCAGCTCACACCAGGCATAGTGAGGGATAGAACGGGATGCCCAACATCTTCCTCTGACCTCTGCATGTGTATGTGTGCATTCACACACACACACACCATATACAAATGCAATGTGTACCCTAGAAGCAAGTGGGTGATAAAGAAGCAAGGAGCCAAGGCAAAGTGACTTGATCATATTATCAGGTTGTCCAAAATAAGGAGTGCCTGGCAAACACAGGTAGGGTTGGTGTGACAGGCTCCCCAGAAGCTGGAGCCACAGTTCAGAAGCTAGTGCCAACATCTCTACAGAGAAACCGAAAGCCCAAGTCAAGTTAAGGTACTCGTGATGAATCAGATGTGGAAATGCGCCCTACCAAATATCAAGATGTATTTTAAGGTTATCCTAATTAACACAGTGTGGTGGAAGCCCAGGAACAGATAGAACAGAAAACCTAAAAACAGACCCTCACAGATATGGAAACCTGATACAGGTTTTATTGATTCAGCGACACATACTTTGCATATTTTAATTTCTTTGAAATTAGAACGTTCCTTGCAATTGGTAGCCTCTACAGCGCCACTGGCTGGCAGTTACTCAACTGCTAACACCCACCAGCACATGATAGTCTTTTAAATTATTACATTATTTATCTATTTGTATGTGTGCAGACGTGTATATGTGCATGGATTCACATATGTCACAGTGCATATGCCAGAGAACATTTTGTAGTAGTTGTTCTCTCCCTCCAGCATGTGGACATCGAACTCAGGTCATCAGGCTTGGCAGCAAGCATCTCCACCTGCTAAGCCATCTTGCCAGCCCCTACCTTACTTTTTGACTCTCCTTCTTGTACTTGATCTTTCAGGCAGGAAGTGATTTAAGGAGTAGCATAAATAGAAGCAAAGATGTAGTGGTTCTCACAGTAGAGCTACCCACTGGCAAAATGAGGACAGTGACTTTGGAGGGGATGGTGGTGCAAGCGAGGAATCCCAGCACTTGGAAGTCAAGGCAGAAAAACCAGAAGCTCCAGGTTCTTCTCTGCTACACAGCAAGCTTGGGGCCAGCCTGGGGTACAGAAGACCCTGAAAAATGAAAGAGAGGGAGAGGAAGAAAGGAGGGGAGAGAGGGAGGAAAGTGCCTTTGCTACAACTTACAGGATACTTATCCAGGTGTATGGAGGAAAATTCCAGAAAAAAAAAAAAAAACTAGTTCATCAAACTAATTTGTCACTCTTCTGAAAGTCCTGCATCATATAAAGAATGGAGCTATTGGTACATACAACTACTGGTTCACCAATAAAGACTTCACACTGAGCCAGAGGAAGCCAGCCACAGAGGGACACAAAAAGGGCACACTCAGAATCCATTCATGCCTGAGGAGGGCAAAGTTAAGAGACATGGAAAAGAATTCAATAACAAACAGGAAGAGAGGCCGCCAGACAAGGACATCAGTCCCTTTGGGGGATGGTGGACATGTGTGGGTGGAGATGTGTGGGTCATATCAGCAAGAGTGGGGTTAAATGGCATGTAGAGTTATAGAGGCTCAAGCAATGCATGAGATCCACATTTCAACAGTTTACTCATTATGCCTCAAAACACAATTTTTCAAATTATGTATCAGCAGTGCTTCATTGTGTTTATTTATTCTCCTCTTTGGTGGAGAATAAAACCCCCACCCCAACCCCCAGCTACACAAGGAGTTTGAGGCCACTAGGAGCTATACAAGGCTATGGAGAAGGAGAAGCAAGGTAGGAAGAGGAGAAGGGTGTGTAAAGAAAGATTAAAGAGGAAAGAAAAACCTGCCCCCCAAATGGACAGAATCAACTTTTCCTGAAGTCTGGAAATGAGTCAAACATTTATGATCACCTGGAGTTAACACTGGAAACAGCCGACTGTGAGGAAGAGTGGGGCTCTGTGCTGTTTAACTTGCTGGCCTATGTGTGTGTGTCTGCATGCGAGCATATTTGTCATATTTATGTGTATGTAACACACGTGTGTATGTGTGTATACGTATAGAGGTCAAAGGACAACATCAGCTGTCAATCCTCAAGAGCTAATCACCTTGCCTTTTGAGAAAGGTTATTTTACTGGGACCTGGAGCTCACCAGTTCACCAAGGAGTCTCCTCTCTGCCTCCCTAGCACTGGGATTACAAATGTATGCCACCAAGTCCCACTTTAAAAATACTTTTAAAGTGTATGAGTGTTTTGCTTTTATGTATCCTATGCATGCAGTACCCTAGGAGGTCAGAAAATGGCATCGGATTCCCTGGAACTGGATTCTATTGATGACTCTAAGTCACCATGTTGGTGCTGGGAATCAAACCCCAGTCCCTTTGGAAGAACAGCTAGTGCTCTTAACTCCTAAGCCATCTCTCCAGCCCATGTTCAGCTTTTTTACTGGGTTCTGGAAGGTCTAACTCAGGGCCTCATGTTTGCAAAGCAAACAAACAACTGGGCCTTTCTTTCTTTTTGAGGGTTTCACACTGCAGTCCAGGCTAGCCCTGAACTCTTGACAACCTTCCTGCCCCAGTTTTCCACATGCTGGGATTACAGGTGTGTATGCTACCATGCCTGGTGTGTTGTTTTTGATCTTAAGTTGCTCAAACTGGTCTTGGATTCAATTCTCTGAACTCACCTTTCCAAGTCACTGGGATTACAGGCGTACACAACAGTGCTCAGCCAGAGACTTTTGTGAAAGACACTGACAGACATTTCACTGCAGCTGCCTTGGACGTTAGGTAAGAGTCAGGGCAAACTGGATGAGCTACAGAGCAAGATGAGAGAAAGAGAGAGGGGAGAGGGAGGGAGGGGAAAGAAGAGAGAGGGAAAAAACTGGGAGGGTCTGAGAAGAGTTGGGGTAAACATGATTAAAATATATGGTACGAATATGCAGAATCTCAAGGAATTAATAAAAAACACATTTAAAGTCAAAGTCTATATTATTTTGCCTACCCTCCAAGAAAGAGGTCATCCCTAACCTTCTTTTTGATGCAACATCTAACATTCAAAAACTGAAAGGGAAAATATCTAGCCGTTAAAATAACTGTTCACACAGGTGGCATTCAGCATAAAACAAGACAAAGGTTAACGAGATAGAACAATGATCACAGTCCATGAAAAAAAATTGCTCAATGCCATAAGCTTGGCCCTTCCTTTCCCAAACAGTGTTCCCTTTCCTACCCAGAGCAACCTCCCACCTTGGAGATAATGGGCTCTAATCTCTCCTTTGCATCAGGGCCTCCCTGTCTAACCTTTCCTTTCTCCCTGCTGTTGTCTGTTTAGATCTATTCTATCCAGTAGGTTCCTGTCATCTCTTCCATCACTGTCCCTTGTCACTTTAGATATTGCTCCTAGTAGGTTGGTGAGATACTCAGCTGGGAAAGTCACTTGCTGCCAAGCCTGATGACTCAGATTCCATCCCTGGAACCCCCACAGTGGAAGGAGAGAACTGACTCTCCTAGGTTGTCCTCTGCTCCCACACATGCTGTACACACACACACACACACACACACACACACACACACACACACACACGCACGCACACATGCACACACATAAATGTATTTTAAATTTACATAGCGTTATTGTACATAATTGCTCCAAACTGGAAAGCAACTCAGATTTAATCTACAGGAGCCTGCATGGATAAATTAAGCCATTCAAATGATGAACAACCTATAGCTGAGTGAAACTTTTTTTTTCTTTCGAGGCAGGGTTTCTCTGTGGCTTTGGAAGCTGTCCTGGAACTAGCTCTTGTAGACCAGGCTGGTCTCGAACTCACAGAGATCCACCTGCCTCTTCCTCCCAAGTGCTGGGATTAAAGGCATGCACCACCACTGCCCCGCTAGCTGAGTGAAACTTAAAAACACAACATGGGATAAGGGAATGGCAAGTAACAGAATACCATATGTCATGAGCTGCCGTTTACATAAACCTCAGGAGCTAAGCAAAAGCTGAATAATATACTGTTGAGAGATGCATAATTACATGACTTTTAAAACTGTGTTTCAAGTAAGCATGATGGATAAAAACAAATTTAGGATAGGTTATATCCTTTTGATATTATTTTTATAACGATTACACACAATCACAGACAAACATTTAGCAATGCAATTTAACTTTTTTAAATGGCCTTTATTTATTTATTCTCTTTAAACTTATTGTATGTATATAAGGTGTGCATACATGCCACTGTGTTCATGGGTAGTTGTCAGAGAACAATTTGCAGGACCTGGTTCTCTCTCCAGGACGTGGGACATGGACCAAGTGAAGGTTGCCAGCCTTAGCAGCAGGTGCCTTCATCCATTGAGCCACCATGTCAGCCCTAGATATGTGATTCTTAAAACTGTTTTTAAAAAGCAAAGAAGATGATGAAAAAAATCCAAGATCGTTTTTGCTGTTTGTAGCGGGAGCTGTTGAGGTCCAGCCCCAGTGCCCCCTCGGGGTTCAGAGAGGATGCTTCAGCAAATGAGAAATTAGAAATTCTGAGGGCAAATGAATTCTCCCCACATGCTTTTCTGAATCAGTTTCTTTATTCTTCTGCATTGTTCTACTTCTCCTGTCCTTCTTCTAATTCCTCCTAGCTGCTTCTTCTATTCTAAGAACTTTTCTCCTCCGGGAGCCTTGAAGCAATAAAGAAAATTTACAAGAGTTAACTTTCTCATTGGTCAAAGAACATTCCTAGGGTAAGAGATGGGGAACTGAGCCATTGCCATGGCAGCACTAGGGTTTCAAGGTCATAGGAGCAAGACTGTGACCAGACTTGGGAGTGGGGGGAATCACATGGAGCCCAGGGACAACTTTGTGACATGGATCCATTGTTAACAGACTTGGCAAGCAAAGAACTAGCATGCTCTTCCTAGGGTGCTCTGCACAGCAACCTGGCCAGATATCTGTGACTCTGACCTTGTGCAAGCTGCAAAGTCTTAAACTTATGATCTATTTACAAAAAGCCTTTAATCTAGTTTGAACTTGCTCTGAGGTGAAAGTGAACTAATTGTGTGCAGTTAGTCTGAGCAACAGGACAAAGCTGGCTTTTAACTGTCCACAGTCCTTATGGGACAAATAGATCCAGTTATGAAGCATGTCCCAGTATATGTTCTACATATCAAAATTATATATCTAAATGAAAAGTCATCTTTCTGACCACTCACAGATAGATGTGCCCAACAGTGGAATATTTTCATCTGATAAACACACAAGCAGGGGGAAAACACCCAAAGCTATTTTTAGGGAGGAAATGAAGTTCTTTGGGAAGACATGAATTGACTCATGAGAGAAATGACAGACAGGAGCAACCAAGCAGGGTTCCCTATCAGAAAATCACTCATCTGATAGGCTGGCCTGTTGAACTCTAGTTATCACCTGCTGTATCTCTCATGGCCCCTGACAGTTTTGTTTGTTTCAGGTGGTGTCTTGTGTATCCCAGGCTGTTCTGGAACTTGCCGTGTACCTGAGACCTTGAACTTCTGGTGCCTCCTGCCTCTACCTCCCAAGTGCTGGGTTTACAGGTATGTGTGCCATGCTTGGTTTATGCTGTGCTAGGGATCAAACACAGAGCTTCACTCATGCTGGTGAGCTCTTTACCAGATGAGTTACAAACCCAGCCCTGACGCTGGTTTTTACTTCTAGGGAAGCAAAGAAGATGGGAGCTATTCAGCAAGTATCTAAAGCCATGTAGGTTTGTGGCAGGCCTTTTAACATTGGGTTTGGAGATTTACTTTGTGCTAAATGAAGACTATAGAGGATCAGCACACTAAGAACAAAGATCCACTTTCATCTTTCAGCAGCCATTAACTCAATTAGTCACCCAAAAGACAGCTGTTGTGCACCTGTATCACATCGGCACACGTGTTCCAGGACCCAGCAGTGGGTGTCACTGAACCCGCTCCTACCTCACAGTCTTCCAGGAATTAACCACACTGTCAGCAAGTCATTTTTGGAAGGTCTCAGAAAACAAGGTCCACATCAGCACAGAGTCAAGAGTCATCAGCCTAGGGTAATTCAGAGGTACCTTCTTGGTATCTTTTGAAGGAGGTAGCTAGAAAAACAAAGCCAGTGAGATGGCCCAGCAGGTACAGTGCTCAGCCAGGTGACCCAGTGCAATTCCTGGGAGCCATGTGGTAGAAAGGAGAGAAACAACTCCCACAGTTGTCCTCTGACCTCCTCCTGTTCTCTGTGTGCACATACATGGTCCACAAAATATTTTAAATTAAATTCTACTTGCCTAGAAAACCTATTGGAGAAAACAAGTTTTCTCTTTTATAAAATAAAACATCTAGAAGGGGGGCTAGGGGAGTTCTGAGGAGATGTGACACAAGCTGAGACGGCCTCTTCCCTCAGTCAGAAGACCTGTGAGAGAACTCAGGGCAACTGTCTCCTTGTTTTGTCACCCAAGATCATGCCCTTGTCCACCAGTGTTACTGAGAGCACTTAGGGTCAGGGCTTGAGTCCCAGCAAGCAGGCTCAGCTTGGGAACCCATCCTCAAGAGGCGGGTTAAACAGACAATAGTGAAAAGCAGAAAAAAGAGATGGATTCACTATGGTCACATTGAGAAAAGGGACAAAGAGGTGTCCTGTAAATCCATCTTCAGGGTCCTGGCATGAGGTTCAGAGTTAAACAGAGGGCAAGAGGTACACAGCCAAACAGTCCTGGTCCAGGTGTGGCCCTGCCCATCACTGATCCATCATTGTCGGGGCTCCAGTCTCTGCTGCAAACTGGTCTGTCTGACAGGCTGTCAGCGCTCTTCTCAGAGTCTCTTCTCGGAGACAAGCCCCCTCTGGCAGACACTTGCTCCAAGTCTTTTCCTTCCAGTCTCCTGCTGGGGAAATTCTAATTTCTTGGGGTCCACTGATAACCAAAGTGACAGGCACAATGTCTCTTTAGAATATCTTCACTCTTTCCAGAATGGTTATACGTGGCTGTCCATGTCCCAGAAAGTTCTGGAAAGGCCATTAAGATGTAAAAGTTGAGGAAGTTGGAGGTGTCCCAAGTAACAAGCATAAATGAGACATGAAAGAAGGCATACTCTGTGGATGTACTCATGACAATCACCCTTGAGCAGAGAGCAGGCTCTCACACACCAATGCAGGAATCTGTTTTTACTTTGCTTTGAGGCTTTGCTGTCTGAGGCACAGACAGAACAAGACTGTCACTCACCAGGCCTCCTTGCTGTCCTTGACTGTGGTGACGCAGCACTTCCCGGGAGGTGATTCCAGGTGACACCTTCACAGACAACTTGCTCTCTGTCATCTTTGGCAGAGAGGCTGGTTTTGATTTCCATGTATTTATTCCTTCACCATTTGAGACAAAGAGCTACAAGGTATTAATAGATTTGGGATGTTGGTGCCTCTGAGCCTCCTGCCTGGTATGGCTCATGTGACAAACCCATGTAAAGTGTTAGTCTCTAGGGTCTTGGGCAGGGCGAGCACCCATGCCCCGCTCTGTGAGAGGATCAAGGGGATTGTTTGAAAGTAGAGCTCTGTCTCTGTCCCTGGAGAACAGGTGCCACAAAATCAACAACGCGTGCAGCTCTGCATAATCAGTCCAACAGCAGAATAACAGAAACAGGGAAGAAGATTAAAAACTAATCCAGGCTCTGCAGTGCCGAGGGCTATGAAGAAATGAGAACTGGATGGAGGTGTCATACCCCAGAACTGCCAGTGTGTGCAGGTCAACACGCATATGTGTGCATGTACGTGTGAGCACAACCTCAGATGCCATTCCTTAGACACTGCCTAACTTAGTTTTTAATGTGCTTGTTTTTGAGACAGGGTCTTTCACTGGCCTAGGACTGGACAACTAGTTTATGCTTTTTGCCCAGCAAGCCTTAGCACTCCTTTCCCTGTCTCTTTAGTGCTGGGATTTCGAGCATGTGGCACCACACCTGGCCTGTATGTCTATGTTCGGATTTCTAGGATGGAACACAGGTCAAAGCATTCTATCAACTGGGCCATCGCCAGCTGTTTTCACTTTCTTAGCACCCCAAGACTGAGGTAGCAAGAAATCTGCCTGCCCTTGGGAGAATTCACCTAAATTCCTTTTTAAGGAAGAATTCCATGTCTGACACTGTCTCTTTGAGGATGTACACTAACGAAACTGAAATTCCAACTGCCTTGGAAGGGTGTCCCAAATCACTAGCTGGACCATTTAAGGCCCCTATATTAGTTACCTTCCTCCTTGCTGACAAACTACCTAACTATTGTGTTCTAAACAAGAATGGCTCCCATAGATGCATATAACTGAACACTTGGTCCACAGTTGGTGGGACTGTTTGGGAAGGATTAGGAAGTGTGGCTTTATTGGAGGAGGGGGTGTCACTAGGGAAAGGCTTTGAGGTTTAAAAAGCCTATGCCATTCCTAGCTAGCTCCCTTTCCTTCATGCTTGTGGATCAAGATGTAAGCTCACAGCCACTGCTCCATCACTATGCCCACCAGCCTGCTGCCATGCTCCCCAGCATGATAATTGGGGACTCTAACCCCCTGGAACCATGATCCCCAAGTTAAATGCTTTCTTTTATAAGCTGCTGTGGTCATAATTTTTCATCACAGCAGTAGAGAAGTAACTAAGACACTAACCAAAGCTACTTAAGGATGGAAGGATTTTTCCTGGCTCACAGTTTGAGGGGGCAGTCCATCATGACAGAGAAACCATGGCAACAGGAGCATGAGGCAGCTGCTCACATGGACTTCACAGTCAGGAAGCAGAGGGAGAAGAATGCTGGTGCTCAGCTAGCCCTCTCATGTTTTAACCAGCCTGGGATCCCCAGCCCATGGGATGGTGATGCCCATAAGGTGGGTCTTTCTACCTCAACTATCCTGACCTAGAAACTCCCTCATAGACATGTCCAGAAGTCCCCCAAGTACTCTAGCTCCTGCCAAGTTCATGATCAGTATTAACCATTATGGGTCCCTTGCCTGCCCAGGAAGTCTGTACAGAGCTCTTCCTGGATTCCAGCTGCCTGAGAAATGCTAAGGGCAACTCTTTTGCGGCTCTGGCTACATGCCCATCCATGGTGGCTTCAGTGACTTGTAGTTGGGGAAACACAAGAGCTGAGCCAACAGCCTGGGTGACCACCCCTGCCCTTCCATTCAGTGGGTTATGTAACATCTTGGCAGGAGAAGCTCCATACCCCCCTCCATTGCTACAACCTCCTTTCCCCCACACTCCTGGGAGCTCAGGCCAGCTTCTCCTCCCTCTGTCATCCTTCTTACATTCCACTTGTCTGTCTCTCCCCTTCCTTACAATCATCTCAACTTTGCAACATTTAAGGATTCAAACTTGAGGATCTGTCTGTTGTTATACACCATCCCAAAATAGAAATAGGTACTTTGACAAATGGGACTGAAATTTGACACTGGCGCTTCCCAGAAAGTCCAGCTCTTGGTGACCACATGTTGAAACGGCCTAGACCTTCATAAGCATGGTGAAGGCAATCCCTGCTGGATTCTTAGATGCCCTGATATTCTAAGAGAAGAAAGCCGTTTTTAGACACCATATTCAGGGTATGTGAGATGGCTCAGTGGCTAAAGGCACTAGCTGCCAAACCTGACAATTCGAGTTCAATCCCAAGGACCCACATGGTGCGAGAGAACCAATTCCTAAAAGTTGTCCTCTGACCTCCACTCACACACACACACACACACACACACACACACACACACACACACACACACGCAC
Source organism: Cricetulus griseus (assembly GCF_003668045.3). NCBI lineage: Eukaryota > Metazoa > Chordata > Mammalia > Rodentia > Cricetidae > Cricetulus > Cricetulus griseus. The sequence continues at coordinate 68,339,909 of NC_048598.1, forward strand.
ACACACACACACGCACACACACACACGATGGGGAATGTACTTCTGTGTATGTTCATCTTATTGATTGTTGAATAAAGTACTTGTTTGCCTAATGAGGCAGCAAGTTAGGCGGGACTAGGAGTCAAGGAGGATTGTGAGAAATGTAGTAAAGAAGCGGTGATCCAGACAGGATCCAGCAAGGAGACTTATACATAAACAAGGGCAGGAAGGAACTGGGCTGGGCCCCTTCTCTCTTCCTCCAGAGTCGCCATGTGAGCCCGGGAAGACAGGATGCTTGCCACTGGCATCCGATAAGATAAGTCTTATAAAATATATAAATTTATGATAATTAATACTGAGCTGGCAGATGAGAAATCCTAGTCATTGGCCAAGCAGCATTTGTACCTAATATAAGTCTCTGTATATTATTTTGGCCATCTACGTGGCAGGCAGAACTCGAGCATATGGCGGAAAGATTTATCGTAACAGAATGGTGTCAGTGAGTGGGATGACCCTATGCCCCAAGGTTCCCAGAGGAAGAGGGAAACCTGCTGCTATAGCAGCCCTATCAAGCCAGGCCACTGAGAGGCATCAGAGCAGCTTCCATATGCTCTCGAAGTCCCTGCGCTCTTGGGGGTTGGATTCGGCACTCCCGAGATGGCCTGCAGCCCTGGAGAGTTCTAGGGTTAGGATTCTGAGCTCTCACCGCCTCAAGCTGCCTTCCCTCGGCTAGTCAAACAGCAGCAGAACCCGGGCAGCTGGAGGTAGTGTTACCAACTTCCATGTAAACTTCACAAAAGCTTAAAAAGGGATTTTAGCAGCAAAAGATCAGAGACAAGCATGACTTCTTGTTAGCAGCATTTTCTTGGGTGGTCTCTGTTTTGCTACAGACAAGCAGAGACTCGAGTGGTTGCTTTAAGAAAGATTTCCTGACTTAGCAAAAGTGGAAAAAACCGAAGGACTCTTTTTAAGAGGCCCGCTAGCTCAGTCGGCAGAGCATGAGACTTTTGATGTGGGTTCAAACCCGATGAAGCTGGCAGTGGCAGTGACCACATCTCCAAGCTAGCGCCATGCTCCTTAAAAGACAGCGGCTAAGAAAGCGCCACTTTAATTTTGGCGGTGTTGTTTAACAGTTAAAAGACTGGTGGCCAGAAAAATGTAAAGATTTACAGTAAAGACAGATCCAAATAAAGAAAAACCTCTAAAGGTTTACACTATGTTTAAAAATATATGTAGGCTTGTGAGAGAAAAAGTAACAGGAGGAAATAGAGAAGCTGGGTGTGGTGGCACACACCTTTAATCCCAGCACTCCAAAAGCAGAGGCAGGCGGATTTCCACAGAGAAACCCTGTCTCAGGAAAAGAGAAAGAAAAGGAAGTAAAAATAGAATAATAGAAAAGCCACCTTAAGATGAAAAATACACAGAGTCTGGATACTATATGCTATATTGTTGTCTTTAAATTGTTTGATTGCCAAGGAAAGAGTTACAGCTGTTAAAATACATTTGATTATAAGTGCTGCTAAATTAATCCAATTTATACATTTTAAAAATGCTCTGACTTCAAAATTTAAGTATAAGGACAGGCTACTTGGAAAAAAAGTTTTTGCTTGTATTTCCACAGAAAATGAAAAGCTGTGGATTCCTTCCAGACTAATATGGTTTGATCAAGCAAGACCCCCAGAAGCAGTGACCCAACTGATCCTACATCAAAAACAGCTGAGATGATGCAGCCTTGCAGACTACAAAAACAAGGACTTGGCCAGATTTCTGTGTTTCATCATGATCCCCAAGGTATGGACATTGCCCCCAATCAGCAGGAAGCAGTTCGGAATGAACGATGCCCAAATTCCCAAATATTGTTTATAAATGTTTTCATTTAAATGGGGTTGGTTATAAATGGTAATGAGCATAGTCAATCTCCTTTTAAAAGAAAATAAAGGGGAATAGGATATAGGAATGAATACTTTGCATTGGTATGGATTTTCATTTATATGTATATGTCTCCTATTGTTTAGGTATTGTGTTTATACAGATCTTTTAAAATGATATGTAAAATTAAATACAGGTTATATAGTCACCTATAATAGTCAGAACTTATAATTAGGTTAGTTAGGTTTTCTAGATATACAGAGATATATTTGAGATGGATAGGTATTCTTCAAAACTTTCAAAGACCAACAGAATATATAGCATTTAAATGGTTTAGAGTTTTTCTTGGCAGTGAGACACAACTGCTCCTGGCACACCTATTACGCCAGAAAGGAGGATGGGCATCAAAGAAACTCGTTATGGAGTTGGCTTTCAACATGGCAAGATTAGCCATTTGAGCAAGAAACTGCTCTTGCCTAGACTATTGCTGTATAAACTGGACATACAGGACCCACAAAAAAGTGACTGCTGAACTTAAAAAACAAGACAGTACTGAAGGGTTCCTGTTGAAATGGAGAAGTGTGCCAAACACACTATGGCCTATAGGCTGAAGATGGATGCCCCAATGTTACAGGGGAACTTTGGGTGACTGTCCAGGTAGCAAGATGTCTCTGTCAATTCTAGAGTTTATATATTATCCTTCTGTAGTCTTTGATAGAGTTGAAGACAGATAGTTATGGTTATAGTTTTCTTCAGTAATTATAAAAGATAAGTTTCCCTTCTTTTTATTTAGACAGAAAAGAGGAGATAATGGGGAATGTACTTCTGTGTATGTTCATCTTATTGATTGCTGAATAAAGTACTGTTTGGCAAACGAGGCAGCAAGTTAAGCGGGACTAGGAGTCAAGGAGGATTCTGGGAAATGTAGTAAAGAAGTGGTGATCCAGGCAGGAAGTGACATAGCAAGGAGACTCATATATAAACAAGGGCAGGAAGGAAGTGGGCCCCTTCTCTCTTCCTCCAGAGTCACCATGTGAGCCCGGGAAGACAGGATGCTTGCCACTGGCATCTGATAAGTCTTATAAAATATATAGATTTATGATAATTAATACTGAGCTGGCAGATGAGAAATCCTAGTCATTGGCCAAGCAGCATTTGCACCTAATATAAGTCTCTGTATATTATTTTGGCCATCCACATGGCGGGCAGAACTCGAGCGGGTGGCGGCAAGATTTATCATAACACACACATACACTAAAAATGTAAACATCCTTCATTCCTTAGAGCACACAGTTTCCTCTCTTCAAACACCAGGATTCCCAGCAGCCTCTGTAGTTAGCCAGGACTGACTCCAGTTGCACATCGTCACTGTTCGCAGTAGGAGTGTGCCCTGTGAACCACACAGCCTTCATCCCCCACCAATGATGAGAGGTTCTGCCTCTTCATGCTCTTTTGCAAGAGCAGCACTCCCCACTCAACCGCAGAGCCATCTCTACAGCCCCTATTTACATGTTCTTACGAAAACTGCTTAAAAATTGAGAATGGAGTCAAATCCAAACAATACACTTGCATTTTCTAGAATTATCTGCAGTGCATTCTGAAAAGATGGAGTGACGTTTTATTTAGTATGATGTAGTGCCATGGTCTCTGCACAGAGTGACCTTAACTGCTTCCAGACTCCTTCCTTATTTTTACTGCAACAAATCACAGTGGTGAGATAAAACCTTGATGGGTCACACAGCTACCTGTGCATGAATGCAGGCATCTCTGGGGACAGGGAGGAAAGTCTCATTAATCGACTTCAATGGTTGCTCCACACCCCACCCAGAGGATCTACGCTACCTCCTTTTCTATGTGTCAGGTCTTCAGTAGCTGGGACACCTCTCTGCCTCTTGTATTGCATCCCAGACTCGCATCCAGCTAAGTCTACAAATCAGTTACCACCAGGAACATAACCCAAAAGGTAACAGGGACTTTGCATGCAGAAACTGTGGCCTGGGCATGAAGCACAGATAATCTTGCTGAGCAATTTGTGCAGTGGCTGATGTATCTGGAGATTATTGCTGGTATCTGAATCTCCTAATATAAGTTCTGCCAAAGCCCAGTAAATTCCAGAAGAATATACAATATAAGATAGAGAGCCAACTGACTCATCCATACACAGATAAACAGATCCACACTTGCGTTAATTCTCAGTGTGTGCCAGAGAGTGGAGACGTAGAAAAAGCATAGCCCAGTAGCAGAGGTTTGACCACCATGCAGTAGGTCCCGAGACCCACCCCTGCCATGCAAAACAAAGCAAGTCACAGCATATTACCAGTGTTCTAATAAACTGGCATGGTCACAGTTGTACGAAAGAGAATTCCTAGAAAGAAGCTGTGTCTGCAAAGGCTGGCTGATGTGGACAGGTTGGGATGTTTCTGGTTCAGAGCCTAATCACAATTTATCTTGGGCCATCTCTAGCCCTGGAACAGCCATTCCTTGCTCACTTCTGTCAGACCTAACATCCCATGGCTAATGGATTAAACCTTTCAGGATATATTAACAAAAGCCCATTCTCCAACATCAAAGGGCTAATAATACTATCTGGTGCCCATAGTTAAGGTTTTTCTGCTGGGCTGTAACCCACCTATGGGATGTTCCACCCATGTATTTGAAAAATACCCTGATTTATCACTGTTCTGTTACCATGAAAACATCATGAAGTGACTTCTGCATTGGAAGATGGAGTTTGGAGTGACCTAAATCTGTGTCCTTGAGCCATGGTCACTCATATGTGGCTCCAGAATAAACTAATTCGTATCCCTGTTCAGGTGAGAGCTTTTTGTGTTCACAGTTGCTAGGGTCAGAGCCTGGCAGTCCTAACAAGCTAGCATCAGTCATCATCCTTGGCAGGCCAAATGAGGACACATGTGTTAGCGAAAAGGTAGAGAAAGGATAGCGCTCAGTCTAATGATTAGAGATGGTAGTGGAGTAGTGGGGTGGGGGTTGAGAGGGTTGGGTGGAGTAGTGAATGGGGGATGGGAGGGTTGGGAGGAGTGGTGGGTGGGGTTGGGAGGGTTGGGGATAGGCAGTGGGACAGGCAAGGTCTTAGGGATGTGCTCCTGGCAACAACTCACAAGACAGAAAGGAGTCTGGAACAGGACTGGGGAGCAGGGCATTCCAGAGAGCAGAGAAAGTTCTGGGCAGTGTGGTGACCTGGTGTGTCCAGGGAGAGCAGGAGAGGGATAGAGGGCTGTGTCAGACAAGGCGGGGCAAAGCAGGTGGTGAGAGACTACATGGGAGAGTGCACTTTATTAGGAGGGAAAGAGGACCCGTCAGATGGAGATGGGGACACCAGAAGGGACAGAGGCTGAGGAGATGGTTCAGTCAGTAAATTGCTTGCCAAACAAACATGAGCACCTACCTGAGTTGGGTCCCAGAACCCACATTTCTCTGAAAAAGCAAGATATGGTGGTGTTCCTTTGTGATCTCAGCTCTGGAGATGTAGAGGCATGCACATCCCTGGGGCTGGCAGGTTGACCAGCCTATTTGGTCATCTGAGGAATGACACAGGTTGTTGTCTGGCCTCCATACACACATGTGCACCTGCATGCACATGAACATGTACACACAAAAATTAAAATGTGTTTATGAGGATGTGTGCAAATCAAAGGCAGCTCTGGTACCATTTTATAGAGGGCACTACAGCATCATGGGATGTGGCAGCCACAGGTCCTGGAAGCAGTTCTCCAACATTATAGTGGACAGTTGTATATGCAAGTGCTTTACCAAGGCCTGGTACAGTAAGCATTCTGCACACACTATCTCTTAGTCTCCCCTGAGACCTTGCTGACCCCTGTTGCTGGGCAAATCAAAATTGTGAAATGTGGCTTTTGTTGCTCATGGGAGGTTTACAGAAAGACAGTGAGCATCAGCCAGGAACCAGGAGCGTCTGGTTCTCACCACGTTGTAATAACAGCAGTGCTTGCTCTCTGTTAGGTGTTGGATGTGGGGAGACAGGTGGTTCAAGAGGACACAGACATGGGTTATCAGAGGGGTTATTGATGCCATGGACAGACAGACAGGGGCAGCTGCATGGCAGAGGCTCCAGGAAGAGTTCAGGTTCTAGCACCCGAGATAGACAGCACAATTGGGTGATAGCCAACATGGCAGAAGTGGGGTCTTCCCTTACACATTCTGAGGATGGGGGTGGGAGGTTTACAGCGACAGCCTGCAGCCCAGCGAGAAAGGGAGTGGAAAGCACTAGGCTGTCACCAATACCTGAACATTAGTACCCTTTGTTGTGAACTAACAGGTGGGAGGGAAATCCAATCAACAGCTTCCTGGGAAGGTGCCTGTCAGTGTATGTGACAGGGGGAGCTGCTGCAAAGCAGAGGCTAGATCCTAACCTTAGTTTTTAAGGTTGCAATTATTTGTTTGTTTGTTTATGGGAGAAGGGGAATGTGTGTCCATGCTTGTAGAAGTCAGTTCTCTCCTTCTACCATGTGGGTCCCAGGGATGCAATCTGGGTTGTCAGGCTTGATGGCAAGTGTCTTTACCCACGGAGCCATCTCACTGGCCCTCTTCTCAATAAGTTTTTGTTGATGTTGTTGTTGTTTTTTTTGTTTGTTTGTTTTTTTTTTTTTTTTTTTTTTGGTTTTTCAAGACAGGGTTTCTCTGTGTAGCTTTGGAGCCTGTCCTGGAACTAGCTCTGTAGACCAGGCTGGCCTCGAACTCACATAGATCCGCGTGTCTCTGCCTCCCGAGTGCTGGGATTAAAGGCATGCACCACCAACGCCCGACTCTCAATAAGTTTTTAAGTGACATAAGGTCCTGTTGGTTATGAAGGAACCTGATTTTCTCAAGCATCTTTCTAGAAAACAATAAACCTCACTTCGTGCCCAAAGGATAGAAATAATAGTCTGGTGGCTTTTTAAATGTATGCATGTGTATACTTGTTTATATGTGTGCAGAGGTACATGAGTACATATGTGTGACCATGCGTGTGGGAGTCAGAGGACAGCTCTGATGCCATCCTCAGGAATGCTGTCCAGTTCCTTTGAGACAGGACCTCTCATTTGCCTGGAGCTCACCTACTTGTCAATACTGCTGGGCAGTGAGCTGCCGGGATCCCCCAGCTCTGTCTGCCTCCCTGGTGCTGGGATTGCAAGCATGTGTCACCATGCCTTGCATTTTAATGTGAGTTCTGAAGACTGAACTCAGGTCCCTCTACTTGGAATTCAGGACCTGGAAAATGCTACCCAAGCACTCGAACCTGAACCGTGTATCTTCAGCCTCTGAAGTTTTAAAGAGGTAACCGATTCATATTGCTTAAATATGTGTCTTTTTTAAAAAGTTAAATTTTGTGTATATGTGTGTTGGGGAGGGTTTATCCATCAAAGTGCAGTGCCCACAGAGGCCAGAAGTGGGCGCCAGCTCCCCTGAAGCTGGAGTTACAGGTAGTTGTGAGCTGCTATAGGTGGGTGCTGAGAACTGAACTTGGTCTCTGCAACAACAGTATGAACTCTTAGCTACTGAGCCATCCTCCTTCCCACTTCCCAATATCTTTGAATAAGATTTGTTCTTTTGTTTGTTATTTGAGACAGGGTTTCTCCGTGTAGTCCTAGCTGTCCTGGAACTCAAGAGATCTGCCTGTCTTTGCCTCCCAAGCACTGGGATTCTAGGCGTGTGCCCCTACTGCCTGGCAAGATTTGTTTTTATCCAGAAGCCTCTCCAGCTGTGGCATCTGCATTGAACATCTACAGAGTGATAACAGAACTTGGACTGATCACACTTGGGGAGTCACCAGACCTATAAGGAAACCCAGTCACTTGAGCCCATGCTCTTAGCTTCGCCTCCACTCCCTGTCGTCAGCCAGTCATGGACCGACCCAAACAGAGAACCAAAGGGACACAGCATTTTGGCTTTATTCTGTTTGCTACTATGATGGTTAATCCCAACCGACAACCTGATGGAATCTGGAACCACCCAGGAGACACACCTCTGGGGCATCTGGGAGGGCAAAACTGAGGAGCAGAGGGAAGACTCATCCCCAGAGCAGGTGGCATCTCCTGTGTGTGGCTCAAACTTGAAGAGGTCCAACACATGTAGTCAAACTGCCTTCTCAAGTTACACCTTTAGAACAGATTAGGGGTGCCATCAACCTTGCCAGAGAAGTTTCTGTTGCAGTGGGTAGGGTTAGTGCCGAGACTCCAAACTGCTCAAAGTGTCAAGAATGAGTGACGATTGCATGCTCAGCCCTAAAGAGGACATCTGTGTCACCCTGCCAAGGCACAGAAAACATCTCAGAAGGACAGGGAAGAGCTGTGGAATGCTGTCTTCAGGACACAACACTTGTCACTTCAGAGCACTTGTGAATTCATTGCAGCTGTGGTCACCTGCACAAAATCAGTCAACATTCCAACAGGCAGCACTGATTGAACACACTGGGTTACCAGACTGGGGCGGGGGAGGGAGAGAGAAGATATAAAGGGGGATCTCATTTGGAGGCATCTGAGGGAAGTGGAAGGGGGAAGTTTGGGTGCAGATGATCAAGATACATTGTTTACTTGTATCAAATTGTCTAAGGATACAGAAAGGGCAGCATCGCTTGCCTGCCTCTGCTTCTTGCTGGCAGAGCATCTATCCTGTCATTGCTGCTGCAGCTGCTGCCACTCCATCCTGCACTGACATCAGAACCAGCTTCTTCAAACTTCCAACACAGCAGGAGACCAGCAGCTCTCCAGGGATCCTCCAGGCCCTCAGCTTGCAACTTTGTGGAGTGAGTATCTATCTACTAGGTTCTCAGCTTCTCCAGCCCATCATGTGAATCAATTTAGTGAATCCCCTTTAATAATATATATTCATTCTTGTTCTCAGTTCTAATCCACGACCTAAATGTGAAGTTTCTTAGCTTTTAAAGTATTTGAGAGACAAGCATGGGGTTTTCTACAAGATTTGGGGTCAGCCGCACTGCCCCCATCCTCTATGAGCACTTTCAGCCTTCAGGATGAAAAGGGAGGGTGTCCCCTTCTTCAAAGTAACTCCCAAAATCCTGCCACAGGTGTCCCCATGCCTCCAAAGCTCTGGTAGTGCCAGGTGGGTACAAGAAGACAGCTCCCATATTCCCTGCTGAGCAGGGATTATCTCTGTCATTGGCTAGGGAAAGTTTGTCTTAGAACCTCACAGGGCCAAATGGAGGCTGCCAGCTGCAAGGGTACCAGGAGGCATCAGGCAGCAGAGCTTCTAGAACTTGCTCACCATCTTCAGTCCTCAGCTTTGAAAAATGAACCTCAACACATAACCAGGGCATTCTGTGAAGTGTTAGCACCTCCTTGACATTCTAGAAATCAGCAAGATGGGGGCTGGGGAGATGGCTCAGTGGACCATGTGCTGGCAGGAGGAGCCAAGTCTGATCCCCAGCACCATGTAAAGTCAGGTATAGTGGTCACACTTGAAACCCCAGTGCAGATATGGGAGGCAAACAGCTGGATAACACAACTCCCTGGCCAGCAAGCCTAGTCAGTCTTTGAACACTAGGTTCAGGGAGAGACTCAAAACCTAAGGTGAAGAACAATAGAGGAAAGCACCTGGTGTCAACGTCTGTCCTCCACACATGAACCTGCACACACACACACACACACACACACACACACACACACACACACACACACACACACACACACACACACACACACACACACACACACACACACACACACACACACACACACACACACACACACACACACACACACACACACACACGGACACACACACACGGACACACACCAGCAGGAATATCAAATCTTGGACACTAGCCATCCCACCACCACTTCTGAGCCCTGGTATGGGCCATACCAGTCACAAGTTAATGGGTTTGACTTTGAGCTAAAGAACTCCAAGGCCAGCCACCCGCAGGGGGGCCATCCACCCACTCTGGGTGATGAATAAATGACTCACAGGCTCTGCCCCCAGCTTCCGGTCCTCGGCAGACTCTGCTGCCACCTGGTGGCTGACAGAGGGCAGCCAGACACCAACTACCGCCTGAACTTTGTAAGGAATGCAGGCTAAAACCACAGGAAGATATCTCACTGGAAGACCAGTGGTGGGGCAGTCATCGCTGGTCCTGAGCTTCGTATCTAGAAAATTCAGACTGCAAAAACTGACTCTGCTAGACCATTCTACCCAGAAACCATGTTTGGCCTCGCTAAGTCCATTTTTTCTATACCTGGATTTGAAGCAAGTTGTGCCAAGGGAACAAAGAAAGTGTAATTGTTCTGCTGTTTTGATATGGAGTCTACTTTTCCTAACTGGAAAACAAAGCAGGCAGAAAAGGGGGGGGGGGACAGAGGAAAGTAACGGGTCACGTGCTCTGGTTGCCTGAACCCAGGTATGATGCATCTGGAAAAGGAGACAGGAAGGCAAGGGGTTCTGGGAAAATGAGAGTCCTTCCTGGATGAGAACACAGCTGGGCCGTTGCAGAGCTGAGGGTTTGACTGGCAGACACTAGCAATCTGCCTGCCTTGTGGGAAGGCCAGCACCATGCTCACTTCATGTGGGATATAGCATTTTGTTCATCATCTGCAGTTTCTTTTGTGAGTATATGTGTGTGGCATATGTATGTGTGTAGTGTTTGTGTGTGTGCATGAGAGTGCATATTCGTGTGTGTGCACGCCCATGTCAAGTGTCTTTCTCAATCACTCTCTACCTGATTTCTTTTTTTTTTTCTCCCCGAAAGATTTCATTTTTATAACGGTGTAGATACGTGCACATGAGAGGCCAGAGGAGGGTGTCAAATCCCCTGGAGCTGGAGTTACAGGCACTTGTGAGCCACCTACAATGGGTGCTGGGAACTGAACTCATGTCCTCTGTAAGAGCAGTACATGCTCTTAACTGCTGAGCCATCTCTCCACATCCTCCACCTTGTTCTCTGACACAGTGTCTTTCGCTGAACCCAGGCTCCCCTATCTGGACAGACTGGCTGGCCAGCGAGCTGCAGGGAGCTTTTGTGTCTGCCTCCCTAGCCCTGGAATTGTAGACACACCCCACCATGCCCAGCTTTTATGCGAGTTGCTAGGGACGAGAGCTCGGGTCAGCCCCTACCAATTGAACCATCTCCCTAGCCCCAGGGTTAATGAAGCACAGATGTCCTATAATAACATGTATGCTACACACCTTGCTAGGTCATTTTCTCAAAGCCCAAGAGCAATCCTGTGAGGTCAGCATGGACATCCCCATTGAATGGAGCAGAAGACTGAGGCATCTGCTTCACCAAGGTCACTCTGCTAGATTAGTGGTGGTGGGTGTTGGTTCTTCATGCTGCCACTGCCTGACTGCCAAGTGGATGTTCCTTCCTTCTCCTCACGCTTGTCTAAAGCAAACACAGTAAGACAAATAACAACCCATGCAAAAGTGCACCATTTGCCTTTTGTAATTTGTATAATTTTAAATGTCGCCACAAGTTCATTTCTAGGTCACTTCTAAACAAGCAACTTTGCTTTAAGGCAAGTGAGGGAAATTGTGCAGTAATGTGTACAGTTCTAGAAGCCACCACTGAGCTCTCTTCAGCTTTCCAGGGACAGTTCAAAAGGAAACAGATGACAATCTAGGACACTTATCTTTCCTATGGTGGATAATCAGAACAGTATTTTGTTTTCTGGCCGGAAAAAAAAAAAGTCCTTACAAGGCACAGAATTGCCTCTGGGCACACAAGGAACTTCCTTCCAGAGAAATCCACACACAGAGATGCAGATGCAGTGCCTATGGGAGGAGACGGACACTAACTAATCCCTGGCTCTCTGTCTCTCTTTTGGAGACAAAGTCTCATGTAGCCCAGGCTGACTTTTCTGTGTAGCCAAGGGCAACTTTGAACTTCTTATCCTCTTGCCCACATCTCCCAAATGCTGGGATTATAGGCATGTACTACTATGCTCAGTTTAGTGGTACTAGGGATCATACCCCAGGCTTCAGGAATACTTAGCAAGCAGCCTACCGACTCAGCCATCCCCAGGCCCTCTAACACAATTTTTAATCATGTTTCTCAACTCCTTTTGAAATACATAAGCACTCAGATCCACTGAGCACTTTTTCCAGAGCCCAGTCCATACAAGTTTATGAAGCTGATGATATAAATGTGTTCCTTCTATACAGACCAACCGAATTTATTTTGCTATAAAATGAGTGTCAGGAACTGCCAAACTTTATTTTAAAACCCAAACACAATCTCCAACTCATTCATTCATGCAAGAAAGAGTTGAAATTAGAGTTGGTTGCAGAGAGGAGGCAAGGGTTTGTCAGCTGGGACCTCTAAACCTCCTCGGGAAATTAGCTTTGACTGAACATGGCCTATATGGGTGCGTGAGTGGGTGCGTGCGTGAGTGGGTGCGTGTGTGTGTGTGTGTGTGTGTGTGTGTGTGTGTGTGTGTGTGTGTGTGTGTGTGTGTGTGTGTGTACACCACAGCATGCATGTGAAGGTCTCAGGACAATTTGCAGAAACCAGTTCTCACCTTCTACTATGTAGGTCCTGGTGATTAAACTCAGGTCATCCGCTTGACCACACACACCTTTACACATTGAGCCACCTCCCTGGCCCACCATTTTTTCTTTTAAAAAGTATTTATTTTATGTATATGTAGGTGTGTGCTTGAGTGTTATGTGTGTGTAGCACATGCATACAGGAGCCTACAGAGGTCAGAAGAGGGTGCTAAATCACCTGGAACTGGAGTTGTGGGCAGCTGGTTGTGAGCCACCATATGGGTGCTGGGAACTGAACCCAGATCCTCTGGAAAAGCAGCTCTTGCTCTTAGACACTGAGCCACCTTTCCAGCTCATCACTGGTTTTTCTTAAGTGAGTTCTGGGGACCTGAACCCAGGTCCTCATGCCTGTGCCACAGGAACATTACCTACTGCATCCCACCCTGCCTTTACTTAGTTCAAGAGTCATACAGCATCATCTGGATACAGCATCATCTGGGACCCAAAGCAGATTTCCTCCATCTTCAGTCAGGTGCCTACAATGTCATTATTGTCTGAGTACTCACTCAGAGCCGTACAGAACAGATCTAGGCACATTTTACAAAACACAATGTGAGCAGTATGACACGCATCCTGGCAGCTTCTCTTAAGCCATTACACATTGTATGATCTCCCACTGACTAATGACAAAAAAAAAAGGGGGGATGAGTCGCCAAAGGCCATTATCTAAACTCTTATGTTCATGTTCTCACCCAAAAAGCACATTTGGGAACAGGAGGCTGACCACAGGTCTGATTCATTGAATAAATGGGTCAGATGGAAAGAAATGACAAAGTCACACCTTTTCCTCCATACCTGCACTTCCCAGAGATGCTGAAGGTGTAAAGGGGAAGGGAAGAGGAAAGCTGGGGTCTCATACTGTGGGGTCACTGTGAGGTATGGGGATGCCGAAGCCTGCAGAGCCCTAAGCCCCTTGCCCTGATGGCAGAGTTCAAGTCGCTATTAAATCAACTGAGAGAACATCTTCACATTGAGTTAACTTTCCTAATGTGACTCATCAGGAGTTTCTGAGAATAACATGAAGTGAAACAGCCATCAGGAGCCAACCCTGTCCCCCAAATTACACACAATGGGAAATATATAACAGAAGTCCAGTTTCACGGGGCATTGGTGGCACATGCCTTTAATCCCAGCACTCGGGAGGCAGAGGCAGGCGGATCTCTGTGAGTTCGAGGCCAGCCTGGTCTCCAGAGCTAGTGCCAGGATAGGCTCCAAAGTTACACAGAGAAACCCTGTCTCGAAAAACCAAATCTCCAGGACCCATGTAAAGCTGGTGGCAGTAGAGCCTGTCTATAATCCCAGCAATTATACAGTGGAATGCAATACAAAGAGGAGTATTTTCCAGAAGCCTGAAGGCTAGCTGGCTTAGCATTAGAAGGAACAAAGAACAAAGACCCTGTCAAAACAAGGTACACAGTGAGGACTGACACTGCTGACACAGGAGATTTTCCTCTGACCTCCACACATGCACACATGCTCACACATGTGAGTTCAATGCACAGAATCTACATAAAAGAGTCTCTAGGAGAGAGGAGACAGGTGGATCCCTGGGGATCCATGGCCAGCCGGCCTGGCCTGTTCAGCTAATTCCAGCCCAATGATGGAATCTATTCTTCTCTAGTCTCCATGTGCATACGCACATATGTGCATTCATACCCCACAATACACATGTGTACATACCCCGCACATGAACGTGTGTGTGTGTGTGTGTGTGTGTGTGTGTGTGTGTGTGTGTGTGTATGCACGCATACACACACACACACACACACACACAGAGAGAGAGAGAGAGAGAGAGAAGAGAGAGAGAGAGAGAGAGGGAGGGAGGGAGGAGAGAGAGAGAGAGAGAGAGAGAGAGAGAGAGAGAGAGAGACCTGTGATTGGCCTCCTCTGCCCATTAGGAAGGCAATGCAGCAATCTCAGAGCCTGCCACAAATGACAAATGTGTTACCGGAAGTGGGGATGCTTCGCCCTCCCCTCCTGTCTTCCACAGAGACCCCAGGCTGGGCCACATCCTCAGGTGTCCCATATGGATAGGATCACTGTCATTGCACATATCTGGAAAAGCATGGAAATAAGCACATTTGCTGTGGTGAAAAGATCCCCCAGGCTCCCACAACCTACCTGCTAGTGGCAGGGCCTGTGCGTTCATGTGACACAAGAAGAGAGAACAGGTCCTTCCCACTGAGGATGGCAATGATGGGCATTAAGTCCTATGGGTCAGCATGGCTGGAAGCTGCCTTCTGGTGCAGGGTGGGTGACATTCCTATCATGTTCCCCAAGTGCCCAATGCCGCTATTTTCAAAACATCTCTGAAGTCAGAACCAATGTGCATGTGTTTACATATGTAGACACATGCCAAGCTTGAATGTATACATGCGTGTCTGTGTGCATACACACATGCCACAGCTTGAATATATGGGTATATGTGCATATACACATGCCACAGTTCGAATGCAGCAGTCAGAGGACAACTTGCAGGAGCTGGTTTTCTCCTTCAATCATGTAGGTCCTGGGGATCAAACTCAGGAAATCAAGTTTGGCAGCAAGCACCTTTCCTTGTTGAGCTATCTTGCCAGCCCCAAATGTGATATACTATTGACCCAGAAGACTCAATTCTTGCAATCTAAAACAAAACAAACAACAACAAAACTCTAAGGATGTTATGCCCTAGTGAGTGGATCAACATCTATGAGGGCCTGAGTTCTTTGTTCCAAAATGAAGTTGCAGCATCTGAGACAGTTCACTGCAAGAACATGAGACATGTGATGAGAACTTACTTTGTGTCAGGCTCTGCCTATTAAGGGACCTACAGGCAGCATCTAATTTGACACTAATGTGTGCACATGTGTATTGCATAAGCTATAAGTTGTGCTACTGTCACAAGAATGCAATCCTCTCCATGGGGAAAGCAAGCTTCCTTGGTGCCCTCTGCCAGGTCTACTGAGAGGCTGAATGACCATCTGACATCTGACTGCTATGACTGAAACAAAAGGAGGCCTTTCAACCTTACTTAAGATTACAACCTTGGCTGCCCAGACGGCTCAATGGGTGCTCACTGCCAAGCTTGAGGACCCGAATTGGATCCCTCAGTCTCACATGGTGGAATAAAAGAACTCCCAAAGTGTCCTCTGATTTGCACACATTTACCACCACCACCCCCACACACATACAGAGCAATAAAATTATAACCCTTTAAAATGCATATATGTACAAAATGACAACATGTGTGTGCTCTCCTCCCACCTCAGCCTTCTGAGTACCTGAGACTACAGACTTATGCCAGTGTGCCTACATCATGCCTATATATTTAAACTATATGAGCAGGAAATGTCTTATAATGTGTACAGAAAGGTGAGCAAAGAACTAACCTTAGAATAAGGAACTGAGGGGCCAGGGGTGTGGCTCAAGTGCTTGCCTAGCACCCATGGGGTCCTATGCTCAATCCCCCTACACTAGAATTAAACTGGGTATGATGGCGCATACCAGAATTCCAGAACATGGAAGTAAAGGCAGGAAGATCAGGAGTTCAAGTTCATCCTTCGCTACAAAATGAGTTTAAGGCTAGCCTAGGCTACAGTATATATTATATATATTTATGATGCCATGAATGTAAATATATAAAATTTTATATATCTTGCACCTCTAAGATGGTTTTCACCTCTATTACTTGTGAAACTTAAAATACACAAAATAAGATAAACACTAAAATATTAACACAGGGGAAACAATTCAGAGGGAAATAATATACTAAAATGTTCACTATGTTCATGACATTTAGTTGAAGAGTTTCTTTTCTCTTCTTTTTCTCACTGTTATTTTAAATTTTCTGTCTATGTATTGGATTTATTTTTACTGACTTTGAATGCAAATATATTCTGATAAAATTAAGCATTATAGATTAAGACTTTTTGTGTCCCAATCCTAGCTTCCTTTTGTGCTCATGCATATTGCTTAAGCTATATGTCTTGTTCCTGTGACAAAATTCCCAACAAAAGCAGCTTAAGGAAAGAAGAGCTTATTTTGCTCACAGTTTGAGGTACAGTCCATCATGGTGGGGAAGGCAAGGCAGCAGGAGCATGAGGCAGCTGGTCACGTGGCATCCACAGTCAGGAAGCAGAGATACGGATGCTGGTGCTCAGTCCACTTTCTCCTTTTTATACAGCCTAAGACCCAAACACAGGGAATACTGCTGCCCACAGTTAGTCTAGTCCTTCTAAACATAATTAACCAACACAGACGCTAACAGACATCTTCAGAAGTGATTCTAGATCCAGTCAAATCCTGGTGATTCTAGATCCAGTTAAAGTAAAAAATCAATACTGACCATCACATAAGTCACTGTGTGCATTTGTGTGCAACTTATGGGAGTCAGCTCTCTCTCTCCACCATGTGGTCCTGGGAATTGAACTCAGGTCATAAGGCTTGGCAGCAAGCTTCTTTACGCATCAAACCTCATCTCACTGGCCCAATGTGCTTTTGAAAACTTGCATCACATTTGAGACCCTCTATAATTTCATTCATCATTATCTCTCAGACTCCATGTCATTAAATGACATGATGACATCATCATTGACTAACCAGGAATCTAGAACACAGAGACACACGGTTATACAAACTCTCTATTACCATCATTTAGCTTGGTTAGTTTCCTATTTTAACACTACAGCGAATTCCCTTCTTAGAGATTTCTTTGGAAAAAAGACTCCAAGAATTGGACTTCTGAGGCCCTATAATTTAAAGCTATTTCAATAGATACTCCTCCAAATTTCTCATTTAAATGACTGTATAAGATTTATTCTCCCATCAGCAGTACCTGGCACACATCATGGTCAGTGACTGCCAAACCCTTTCTTTTTTGTCAGTCTGTTAATAGAAAGTAGAATCCTGTTGTTTAACTTGATTTTCCCTGGAAAAAGGACGTGATCTTCAATGTGTCATACATACATATATTCTTTTTATTCTCTCTCTCTCTCTCTCTCTCTCTCTCTCTCTCTCTCTCTCTCTCTCTCTCTCTGTGTGTGTGTGTGTGTGTGTGTGTGTGTGTGTGTGTGTGTGTGTGAACACTGCTTGCAGTAATCAGTTTTCTTCTACCATGTAGGTCTTGGAGATCAAACTCAGGGATTTAGGCTCAGCATCAAGTCCTTTAGTTGATGACATCTTGTCTGCCCCTGTATTCCTTCTACATAAATGTTTTTAAATTTTCATTACATGGTTATCTTCTTTTCATTGATTTGCAAGAGTTCTTTAAATAGTCTAGAAACTAATCCTTCATTTTTTATGTGCAAATAGACTCTTTCAGTCTTTGTGGTTTGGCTTTTGTGTGATTTTTTTTAAAGATTCATTTTTAATTATATGTATGAGTGTATGGTTGTGTGAGTTTGTGCACATGAGTGCAGTGCCCACAGAGGCCAGAAGAGGGAGTGAGCTGGAGTTACAAGGTGGTTGTGAGCCCTGGTGGTGGGTGCTGAGAACTTAACTTAGGCCCTCTGTAAGAGTAGTATGCACTCTTAACTGCTGAGCTATCTCTGCAGCCACTGTGATCATTGACCTAGTTTTTCATATTTGTAAGTCAGATTTGATGAATATCAGAAGCCACATTTTGAGGTCTCCATCCCAAGGTCATGTACATTATCCAAACTTTCTTTTACTTCTTCCATGTTTATTTCCACTATCTGAAATGAAACCTGCACTTCTTACTGAAGTCCCAAGCTCTCCCATGCTACCTGCCTACATGCTTGCTAGTGCCTCTTAAAAAAAAAAAAAAGAAAGAAAACACAAAACAACAAACAACAACAAAGACAAGATACTTTCAGGCTGGTGGCATGGCTCAGTGAACAAACCACTTGCCGTACAAGCCTCAGGATTTGAATTAAATCCCTGAAATCTCATGGAATTAGAGAGAACTGACATTGGTTCCACAGAGCTGTCCCGAGACTGCCTCGAGCACTGTGGCACCACCTGTCCAAAAACAGCAGCAGCAGCTGCAGCAGCAGCAGCAGCAACAACAGCAATTCTTTCCCTCAAAAAACCCATCTGTTCAGTTCTTAGAGATACAGCTCAACCAGGAGTTAGAAGAATAATAAAACAAAACTAACACCTCACAGAACTGATTGCCCCTTGTCTGTGTTCCTGTAGCAGTTTGTCCTGCCATTCTAGTAAAAGCATATCTATCTTTCCCACTTACTGCAGCAAAAACTGTCTGAGGCCATCTGTGTATTCAGCACTTTGTTTAATGAACGAATGAATAAAACAAACAATCTCTGTTTTAAAAAAGGACTCTATTAAACCTTTCAACAAAGCAGAGTGCTTCTGACCATGCTAATCAGACTCTTCGAGATGATTCCTCTAGAGAGAAAACATTAGCTGCCTCAGGACTCCACCACCACAATGAAACCAGTTTTCCCTCTCTGCAAAAGAAGAGGCCAAAAGTGGAAATCCAGAGCCAGCTAGCCCTTTCAGACGATCTGAGTGGACACAGATACTGCTCAGCACCCCCAGGAACCAAGAGAATTACATTGCTCTGGAAGAATGTGGCTTCCAGGACACAGACTGCATCTCCACAATTTTCTCCTGGAAGTACACATATCCAGCTACCTACTCTCTCAACAAATGAATTTGGTTCTATCATAGTTTGCTATAATAATAGTCAGGAAATGACCAGAAAAGAAAAATGCTAGCAGCATTATTTGTGTAGGCTGATGAAAAAAAAAAAAAAAGACAAAACAAGACGACATACCCTTTTACATCAGGAAACCTCCCTACCTAATATCTCATACTCCTGGAGTAAGCAATGGCCTTGACTGTCTCTAAAGAGCCTCCTGAAATCTCTGCTCATCAGAGACAATAGCAGTTTCTCTAAAGAGTATCTCTAAACAGTATGATCTTGGTTGCATCTTTCTCTAAATTTTTTAAATTGTGTGTGTGTGTGTGTGTGTGTGTGTGTGTGTGTGTGTGTGTGTGTGTGTGTGTTTCATGTGCAGAGGGCACCCACCCCTAGCACATGCAGAAGTCAGAAGAGGATGCTGACTGGCCTGCTCTATCACTGTCTGATTCACACTTCTGAGAAGCGTCTCTTACTGACCCTGGAATTAGGCTGGCAGTTAGCATGCCCCAATGACATTCTTATCTATCCCTCCACAGCTCTGGAGTTACAAGAGCACCTGTCACAGCCTGCTTTCCATATGGGTGGTGGGGATTTGAACTCAGTCCCTCACGCTTGTACAGCAAGTGCTCTGAACAATCTCCCCAGCTCTGATTGTGTCCTTTTAAATACCCCAACATTTTAAGCCACCAGATACTTCCTAACTGCAGAAACAAATTATTTTTGAGACAGATCTCATGTAGTCAAAGCTGGCCCTGACTTCCTATACAGAAAAGATGACCCAAAGCTCCCAAATCACCTCTCAGGTTCTGGTGTCACAGGCATATGCTCCCACACAGGGTTCATTCATCACTGGGGATGGAATTCGGGGCTTGGTGCATGCTAGGCAAGCAAGAACTCTACCCACTGAGCTACACTCCCATACTCCAAGATGTGACACTTTTTAAACAACCATTTATTCCATTTTCCATTCATTTTATAACAAGAAAGGAAAGAAGGAAGCAATGAAGAGAGGGGAGGAAGGAAGAAGAAAAGTTAATGGCAGAGAGAGACCTCTATAAAGAAAAATCAAGCCAAGGATTAATTTTTTTAAAGATTTATTTGACAATTTAAAAAACTCACTTGTGGAACAAAGAAAGGCAAAGGTGTCCCCCGGGCACCTTCACCAGGATGAGGTGGGATTAGCTTTGTATCTCTTATAATCTTCTTCGCAGAAGAATGCAATTTCAGTTTCACTGGCTGAAAAGAAGAAACACAGAAAAGGAGAGAAACAGGATTTTAACGCGAAACTAGATTTTATGCAAGTATGGAAATCTGTATTACACCTAGTGCTTAAAATGAAAAGACAAGTTGTTGGTTGGACTGCATAATAACTTTTTACCAAAACAACCAGAAGTTTCAGTGTGGTTATGGGAGATTAAAACTCAAATAATTCAAAGATAGAAGGAAGAATAGTTCATGCTAGTGAGATGATAAAGGAGCTTTCCGCCCAGCCTGGCAGGCCGAGTTCAATCCTCAGAGCTAACATGGTGGGAAAGAACCGACCCTCTCAAGTTGTCCTCTGACTTATACACATGCTCACTCACATGCACGCACACATACCGCAGTGTGCACACACACACTCAAAAATAAACATAATTTAAAAATCTGAAAAAAATGACTCCTAAAATTAAAATCCAGAGTTAACACAAGAGTGAAGATTTTCAAGAGGTACCTACATTGCTCATTTATATCCCTAGGAAAAGAAAAAAAAAAAAAAAAAACCTTGATCTCTTTCAAATAGACTAGTCAGTTCCAGAAGGGAAGGGACTCCCCCGCCCCATGAAATTAGCCCGTAGGTATAATAATTTAATACTTAGAGGATCAGTAGAATATTTTACAGATCACTTTACATTCTCCCTCATGACCCATCAAAATATGTGTCTGAAGAAGTTAATTTTTGGCCCTGCTTATGATTAATTCATGAGGCTTCAGCAATATGCAAAGTGAAAGACACAAATTGGCTTCTATGCAATACCTTCAAATGCCTCTAATTATTCACGGGGGAAATGGCGCAGCTAAAGGACCCACAGAGGTTCAGGGCGGCCACGAAGCTTTCAACCTAGCGGGTCAAGGACTCTGTCTTCTAAAACAATAAGTCAGCATCATTATTAATTCAGATCTGATGGAGAGCCTTCCCATTATTAAACATGCGGTTCTTCAAGGTGTTGGCACCCACAAGTTCCGCACTGGTTTTTTAAAATTAAACCAGGAGTTAATACAGTCTGCTTGGCTTTCACAGAAGGCAAAAGGGCCTTCCGAAGCTCAACAAGAAAACAGACATGATTATTCGTAATGAATACTGAGTACTCAATTAACATAGGCACTCCAAAGAGACAAGTAAAACTCTTCAACCCAAATAAACAGGATGAGGAGTGCAGAGGATTAGCGCAGGTCTGCAGCGTACGGCTCTAATCTCATCATTAGATTCTATCACAAAAGAATGAAATTCAAGAGATTAGTATGACATTTCATTAAGAATGGTTTTGCTGTTTGCAAGAATATCATATGTAGTGTCTCTCTACCAAAAGCTATCCTGTGTTCTAGAGAAAATAAACAAACATTGAGAGAAGAAAAATGATATAGTCATATCCACAGATCCTTGGTCCAGATGTACTTAGTCCTCGGAATTAAATTTAATCTAAGTGGTTGATAATTTGATTGGGAACTCTCATCGCACTGAGTGGGGGGGGGGCACCACAGAGAGAAACTGAGAATCAGAGAGGGGTTGGAAATGAGACTCCCTCAGCAAACAGTGAGGGAGTGTGCAGCGCAGTTGTGCAGCTTGGCAAGCAGTCACATTTTAAAGAATCAACTGACTGTGTATAAAGGGGGCTGGAGGGGCTGGGAGATAGCTCCAGTGGATAAGAACACTTGCTCTGCAAGCATGAGGACCTGAGTTCGAATCCCCAGAACTCATGTAAAAGCTGAGCATGGCTGTGTGAGCCTGTTACCCCATCACTGTGGGGTGCAGACAGGAGGATCCTGAGAGCAGCCGGCCTAGCTGAAACAGTTTAAACAGTGAAACAGCGAGTTTCTGGGTCAGTGAGAGACCCTGTCTCAAGATAATAAGGCACAGAGTAATAGAGGAAGACACCAGATGCCCTGGTGTCATCCAGGGGCACATCCACAGCGCCAGAGCCATGTTTCTAGTAGAGAAAGCAAAGGCGTATGATCTATCCACAGGGCAGGCTTTGCCTTCGTGCACTGTTACATACAGAGCTCTACATTCTTTGCCCACCTGGCACTTTGCTCAAGTCCCTGCGTTGTAATCACACTGCCTGCCTTTGACACTCACCTGCCACCTCTCAGGAGTTTGATTTTGAGAAGACCTCGAGAGCAACTCAGTATTTACAGCTTGGCTTCTGCTTTCCTGTTTGTTTTGAGACAGGGTCTGACTATGTGGGCCAGGCTGACCTCACCTCACAAAGACTACTTTACTCAAGTTTGGAATCACTTTTTTTATTGGTTTAGTTTGATTGGGTCTTTGAGACAAGGCTGAACTGTACAATGCAGGCTGATGGCTGGGAGCTCAGGACCCCTCCTGCCTCTGTGTGTGCCACCACATCTAGCTGTGACTCGGTATCTACACAGCGTGGATGGATACAAAGGCTCAGAACAAAAGCACTGAAGGTGGAGATTTTATTTTCAGACCATGACCCCCAGTCTCCCTGGAAAACTGGGCTAACAAATGGGTTAATTTTTTGTTTGTTTGTTTGTTTTTTCGAGACAGGGTTTCTCTGTTAGTTTGGAGGCTGTTCTGGAACTCGCTCTAGGCTGGCCTTGAACTCACAGAGATCTGCCTGCCTCTGCCTCCCAAGTGCTGGGATTAAAGGCGTGCACCACCAACGTCCAGCCAAATGGGTTAAATTTAATGCTTCAAATTATATATATTTTAAAGCTTGACTGTAACAAATCAGAAAACACAAACTACATGTTAACTATTCAAAGGTAAGACATGAGTAGTGGGGAGGTGGCTCGGGGATAAGGGCACTTCCTGTCTAAGCACTGGGGAGGTGGCTTGGGGTAAAGGCACTTCCTGTCTAAACACTGGGGAGGTGGCTTGGGGTAAGGGCACTTCCTGTCTAAGCACTGGGGAGGTGGCTCAGGGGTTAAGGGCACTTTCTGTCTAAGCAGGAGGGGCTGAATTTGAATCCCGTACACCATGTAAAAACTTGGTATGGTCACACAAGCCTATAACCCCAGTTCTGTGGGAGTTAGAGACAGGAGGCTCCCCAGCACTTGGTGGCCACCACCTTAGCTCCAGGTCTTAAAGAAATGAGGTGGAGAGAGACAGAACAGACACCTGATGCCCTCCTCTGGCCTCTGTGAATGCACTCCCACACACGTACGCTATCCAAACACACACATACAAAGTAAAGCATAAGGCAGTTTTAATCTTGGCATAGTGGCATGTACGGAATCCCAGTACTTGGCAGGCTGAGGCAGGAGGGTCATGAGTTCCAGGCCACCAGCATGGATTACACAGAGATAACTTGCCTCAAAAAACCCCAGCTAAACTAACAAACAAACAAGAAGTACATTTCTGACATTAACACAAAGTTTCCAAGTAAAAGGAATTTTTCTTTAAACTGGATATCTTTTAGAAATATCTGCAAACATGGGTTCACGTATTTAAAATTTTTTTAACAATTTAAACAGCAATTACAAATGATTTTCTGTAAACCAAGTCTTTCCTGTGTAGATGAGGATGTCTCCAAACTTCTTACCCTGTCTCCACCTCCCAAATCTGGGGTGACAGGTGTGGACCACCATGTGCAATGCTGGGGCCAAAGCTAGGGGCTTTGTGGTGATCCACAAGCACTCTCCCAACTGGACTGCACCCCCTCCCACACGTGATAATGACCACTATATAATCACTCTCTCCACTCCTATCCCAACAACTCTTACTCCCCAAGTTCTATTTAAAACAGTTCTTTAAGCACAGCAGAGAAGAGCTGGCAGGAAGACGGCACCTGGCTTTAAATTAAATGTGCTTTGAGCACATTACAGTCAGTGCAGGGGTCTCGGTGTGGGAATCTGATGACTGTGTGAGATCTAAAGCCAGGTGTCTTCATGTCACTATCAAATAAAAACCAAGGAGAGCCCCCCAAATACATTGTGGAACCCCTTCATACTGGTATGCCATTGTAACATGAGCCAGGACATCCAGACTTTGGATATAACATTAAGAATTTGATAGCTCTTCTAAACAGATTTCTCTCTCTGCCTCTCTCTGTCTCTCTCTGTCTCTGTCTCTCTCTGTCTCTCTCTCTCTCTCTCTTTCTCTCTCTCTCTCTCTCACACACACACACCTCTTTAAGGGGAGACTGATGATTACTTGAATTTAGAGAAAGTAAGAATAAACTATTCTAACTCTGAAATCTCATGAGAAATTAAATACAGTTTAATTAATCCTCTGGCCTACTGAAACAAACCTACCAGGTATCAACAAAGACACACTACAAGCTCTCTGTCTATATCCCTGACCTTAAGCTGTGACGTATATAGTCTGAGAAAAACTGACATGTGAGTGCTGGCTTTGTGGGACATACAGGACAGACTGTCAAGTGAAGATAATAACATTAAAAAAAAAATAGTTCTCAGAGCAAAATGAGGTCCAAAGAGAAGGTTTCACTCTCTCTACTACTCCAGGTAAATGTTTTATCCTTCTTTTTGTATATATGTGAATGTATGTATGTGTACATGTATGCGTCCATGTGCATACATGTCAGTTCTCAAACATCATACACCTGGTTTTTGAGATTTATTATTGTTCATTTTATGTGTATAGGTTTTTGCCTTACATATGTCAGTGCATCACATGTATACAGTGCCTGTGAAGGCCAGAAGAGGGAGTCAGATTCCCTAAACCTGGAGTTACAGATGTTTGTGAGCCACAATGTGAATGTTGGAA
This sequence comes from Cricetulus griseus, assembly GCF_003668045.3. Taxonomy (NCBI): domain Eukaryota; kingdom Metazoa; phylum Chordata; class Mammalia; order Rodentia; family Cricetidae; genus Cricetulus; species Cricetulus griseus. Next base: position 68,364,832 of record NC_048598.1, read on the forward strand.
ATTGAACCTAGGTCCTCTGGAAGAGTACTCAGTGTCCTTAACTGCTGAGCCATCTCCCCAGGCCCCACTTGGTTGTTTTTGAGGTAGGGTTTCTCACTGGGTAGAGTACTTGATGCAGTGTGTTGGATCTCTAGCACCCATGTAAAAAGCTGGGTATGGAGGTCCATGTCTGCACTCCAGTACTTGGGGAAGGAGGCAGAGACAGGAGGGTCTCTGGAGCTCATGGGCCAGTCAGTCTAGATGAGTTCCAAGGTCTCAAAAAATAAGGTGGAGAGCTGGGCCTTGGTGGCGCTCAGGAGGCACTCAGGAGGCAGAGGTAGGTGGATCTCTGTGAGTTCGAGACAAGCCTGGTCTCCAGAGCGCGTGCCAGGATAGGCTCCAGAGTTACACAGAGAAACCCTGTCTTGAAAAACCAAAATAAATAAATAAATAAATAAATAAATAAATAAATAAATAAATAAGGAGAACAACTGAGGAAGATATTCAGTGCTGATCTCTGGCCTTCACATGAACATGCACACACATGAACTTATACCACACTGTGGTGGATTGAATAAAAATGGCCCCCATAGGTTCACAGGGAGTGGCACTCTTAGGAGGTATAGCCTTGTTGGAGGAAGCATGCCACTGAGGGTAGGCTTTGACGTTTCAGAAGCTCAAGCTAGGTCCAGTGGCTCACTCTCATTCCTCCTGCTTACCTGCCATGTCTGCCCGAGTGCTGCCATGCTTCCTGCCATGCTGACAACGGACTAAACTTCTGAAACTGTAAGCTAGACCCAATTGAACACTTTCCTTTAGGGGAGTTGCTGCGGTCATGGTGTCTCTTCATAGCAATAGAAATCCTAACTAACACACCCACATACACAAATACGTACATAATCTACACACATTTTACAAAGGTATTCATAGAACTAGAAGGCTTGCAGGGGTCAGGATATGGTGTATTTCAAAATGGCTAGAAGGACAGGTTTGGCATATTCCCAACAAAAATAAGTAATAAATATCTAAAGTGACAGACTTGTGTGTGTGTGTGTGTGTGTGTGTGTGTATGTATTTGTGTATCAAATATGGCACCCTACTCCACAGAGTGCACAAATACCTTTACTTATAAATATATACAATTGTTACAAACACATAAAATCATTATGTGTCAAAAAGCGATACTTTAACAAAAAACCATGGTAGGGGTAGAGCTTGGTGGTGCAGTGCTTGCCAGTATGTGCAAGGCCCTGAGTTTAAGCCCTAGCATTGCCAAAGAAAAGGAAAAGATAAACAAAACCTTCAATGACAAATACTAACAGGGATACAGGAGGATGAACTGAGGAGCTGGCTCAGTTGGTACAGTGCAAGCTTGAGGCTCGGCTTTTTTATTCCATTCCAGAGCTGGGGAGGAGAAAGCTGGGCATAATGGCATGTGATAGCAATCCCAGTGATGTGACAGCAGGAGCAGGTGGCCCCCTAAGGCTCACTGGCCAGCCAGCCTAGCCTACTTGATGGTTTTCAGGCTAGTGAGAGACCCTGTCTCAAAAAAACAAAGTGGACAGCTCCTAAAGAACGATAGTTGAAACTGTCCTCAGGCCTCAACACTCACATGCACACATGTGCACACCTACCTGAACACACATACACACACACACACACACACACACACACACACACACACACACACCACAAATAAAGGAAGAAGCATCTGTAGAGGTGCATTCTGAATCTGTTTTGGATGCCCAGCCAGCATTAATCACTGAGTCTAGACTGTCACTGTTACAATGTTAATGTAAAGGAGAGCCATTGTGACACTGTCAGGAAAGAAAACATGCCTGTCCCAAGAAAAGAATAGGGAAGGGCCTGGAACCCTAAAGAAATGCGAATCTCGCACTGTGAAGCAGTGGGAGCAGAGACCTGTACAGTGCTTTTCTATGTAGTACGTAGGATGTGCAGGGAGGGGGAGTGTCTGGATGGAGGCAGAGGTCAGGGAAGCTGATAGAAGAAGTGACCCATAAAATGGAAACCAACCCCAGGGGAGTTGTGGGATTATTACAGAACCAAGGTTGGCAAGAGGCCTTCCTTCAGACAAGCAGTGCTGGCGTGGTCCACTGTCACCAGCCCTCACGTCTTTACAGTAAAACACAGCCTGCTCTATGAAAGTCACTAAGCCATGGATCCTTTCTCGAAGCAGAAGAGATTCAAAGAGAACAATAGGAACACAAAGAAGAATGAAATAGACAAAATAGCACTTTTCTTTCTGAGGTGAATTAGACCATGAAACTTTATTAAGAACAACTTTTAAGTCCCATAAGTTAAATATCTTGGTGAAACTCCCTCCTCCTTCCCAGAAGTAAGTTGTATTTTCCTTTTTGATGTATGCTGTGTTGGTGTGTGCAATATCTGCATACATGTGCACTTAGAGGCCAGAGGAGGATGTCAATGTTCCGTTCCATCACCGTCCACCTTGTTTTTTCCAGAGGGTCTCTCACTTAGCCTGGAGCTAGGGTGGCAGCCAGCAAGCCCCAATGATCTCCTGTCTTTCTTTCTTTTTTTTTTTTTTTTTTTTTTTTTTTTTTTGGTTTTTCGAGACAGGGTTTCTCTGTAGCTTTGGAGGCTGTCCAGGAACTTGCTGTGTAGACCAGGCTGGCCTTGGTGATCTCCTGTCTTAGTCCCCCACAGCTCTGGGGTTACAGGTGAATGTGTGTGGCCACGCCCAGCTTTTTATATGGGTGCTGGGGATCTGAACTCGGGTCCTTATGCTTGAACAACAAATGCTCTTTAACCACCGAGTGATCTTCCCAGCCCTAAAGCAAATGATTTTCTTTATACAAGTCCACCAACAAAAATGGGCGATATGTCAGGAATATACCGTGGGGTGGTATATGCTGTATACTACTGTGTGGAATATACCACAGGGTTCCCAGAAAGAGGAAAGGCTGCAGAGGAACAGATCTTGCTCTCTTCTCCTAGTTCCCCTGCCCGCCTTTCTTTCCTACTCCTGCAGAAGTCAGGATGACACATTTATCACACTGGCATTATTCCCATGGCAACTGGCTGTGATAGCAGACTGACAGCTCTTCAGTGAGATCAAGGAGTGAAAGGGGAGCGAGTGATGACTTTGAGTTTGTCTCTTAAACCTCCCTGAAGCCTAACCAGACGCAGGCGGGAAGGAAAATTCCCTAGAAATATCACACTTGACAACTCGACTCCCACTTGTAATTTCCTGCCATTCTCGGGGGACCTTGAGTCCTCCCCGGATATAACCAAGGCTTGCTCCCCAGAGGACAGAACACAGCTCTCAGAAGCAGAGGAAATTGTATTTAGGCAGGACCCGCGTGCTGCCTGCCAGGTCTAGAGGGCATTTTGGGGATCCCTGGATCACTCTAAGCCCAGAGGTAATCCCACAAAAAGGATTCCATTTGAATCAAAGTCTGATCAAAGCCTTAAAACAAGAATGGGTAAAGCACTTGCTTGGCAAGCATCAAGACCTGCATGTCATCCTCAAAATCCACTTTTAAAAAAATGCCAGATGTAGTGTACACACTTGTAACCCCCACACCTGGAAAGTGGACACAGGCAGGTTTCCAGGGCTCACTGGCTGGCTGGCATGTGATCCTTCCTTTATATATACACCTACAAACATAGATTACATACCTTTTATTATTTAAAGACATTTAAAAATGGTTATGTATGTGTGCATGTGTGTCTATGAGTGGGTATGTACATTGTGTATTGGGGCATTGATTCCCTGGAGCTGGAGTTACTGGCAGTTGTGAGTGCTGGGGTGCAGACTCTGGTCTTCTGGCAGAGCGTCAAGTGCACATAACTGCTGAGCCATCTCTTCAGCCCCATGTGTATGTTTTAAATGATGACGACATCACACAATATATTCTTTATCCATGGGATAAATACCCACATCAGTGATTCAGATGGGGAACATGAGAAGGAACCTGACACCCTTCAGAAGGTGGACCTGAGGAGGCAAGCTCCTGTAGACCTAAAAGATACAAGGAAAGCGGTGCTTGACCACGGAGCCCGAGAAGAACACACTCTCAGCAGATGAGAAGAAAAAGTCCTTTTCCTCACTGTAACCTCCCTGGGGCTCACCAGTTTATTTACAACTGTCAGTCTTGTACTAAAGGCTGCTTGTCCAAGGTCACCCATAATGGACATAAATGGGTTCTGAGGCCAAGGCTTGGGAGCTAGGGCGTAACTCTCACCTTCTTGACTGCTATGCACACAGCATCTATTTCAGCATGCATTTGTCACCATGACAAATGTAAGTATATTTTGACATGCTTTTTCTTCAATCTGGATAGTTTTCCATTTATCTTTTCTATACTAGTTACAAGGTTTTTTGAATGCATGTCTATGTTGTATGTGTATATATACATGTCTGTTCAGGTTCATATGTCTCTGTGTTTGTGGGTGCGTGCGTGTGCACATGTACATGTGGAGGCCAGAATTTGATATCAGAAATCTTCCTCATACCTTTAAATTAATTTAAAAATAGTGTGTGTGTGTGTGTGTGTGTGTGTGTGTGTGTGTGTGTGTGTGTGTGTGTGTGTGCTCATGCTCAGTAGTCATGGAAGTAAGAAGAGGGTATAAGAATTTGAGTTATAGGAAGTCATAAGCTGCCCAGTATGGGTGCTAGGAACTGAACTTGGGCCCTCTGCAACAGTAGTGTATATTCTTAGCTACTGAGTCATCTTCCTAGATCTTCCACCTTTTTCGTTTGAGACAGGGTCTCACTGAACCTGGAGCTCACTGACTGGTTAGCCTGGCTGGCCAGTGAGCCCCAGGGATCCTCCTGTGTCCACCTCACCAGCACTGAGATAACCAAAGTGGGCTACTGCACCTTCCTTCCTTCCTCCCTCCCTTCCATTTTTTTGTTGTTGTTGTTTTGTTTTGTTTTTTGAGACAGGGTTTCTCTGTGTACCTTTGGAGCCTATCCTGGCAATTGCTCTGGAGACCTGGCTGGCCTCAAACTCACAGAGATCCACCTGCCACGGAGATCCACCTGCCTCTGCCACCCGAGTGCTGGGATTAAAGGCATGTGCCACCAATGCCTGGCTCCTCCCTTCCATTTTAATGTGAGTGCTAGGGATTGAACTTGGGTTTTTTACACAGTAAACAATTTACCCTTCACCGCTCCAAGTCCTGAAGAGTTCTTCAGTCATGCTAGTCACTTTTTATGTGTCATCTAACATACTTAACGTAAGTATTCATAGTTTGTTACTCTTCCTTTGTGTCTGTGTCTTATTTAGTGTTTACAGTGCTGTGATGAAGACCATGACCATAAACTAATTGGGGGAAATGGGAATTATTTCAGCTTATAGTTTCACATCACAGTTCATCATTGAGGAGTGTCAGGACAGGAACTCAAGCAGGGCAGGAACTTGAGGCAGGAGCTGAAGCAGAGACCAAGGAGGGGTGTTGCTTTGGCCTTGCTCCTCATGGCTTGCTAGTCTGCTTTCTTCTAGCGCCCAGGACCACCAGCCCAGGGGTGACACCATTCACAGTGATCTGGTCCCTCCCACATTAATTATCAATTAAGAAAATGTATCACAGGCTTGCCCACAGGCCAGTCTGCTGGGGGCATTTTCTCACTTGAGGCTCTTGCTTGCCTGAATGACTTTAATTTATATCAAGTGGGCACAAGACCAGTCAACACAGTCTCTACCATTTTCAGGGTCATATTATACCTTTTCCCCTCTAAAGCCTCTCCTCTGAGGTCATGAACTCATGTTTTTATTAGATGACAAGATGGCTCAACTGGTACAGGCACTTGCTGCCAAGCCAGAAGTCCTAAGTTCCATTCCCTGGGACCCACATGATGGGAGGAGAGAATCAACTTTCACAGGTTGTCCTCTGACCTCCATACGGTTACCAAGGTACATACACATCTGGCCATCCACACACATGCATAGATGTGTACAAAAAATAAGTATAAATTTGGTTTCTGAAACAGGGTCTCGCTGTGTAGCTCTGGCTGTCTGTCCTGAAAGTCACTCTGTAGACCAGGCTATCTCAAACTCACAGAGATCCACAGCACTTCCAGAGTACTTGGATTAAAGGCAAGTGCCACTATACCCAGCAAGAAAAAATACTTTAAAATTATTTTTTCATTGTAACATTAATTCATCTAGAATTTCTTTTTTAAAGAAATTTAAGATTTAAATTAAAATCTTAATTTTAATTAAGTTGAAAGATTTGAGTTTCATTAAGTTAAAGATTTAATTGAGTTAAAGATTTGTAATTTATTTCCTAGAATATCACATGGTTTTTTGGCTAATTCATTTATTTGCAAGATGTCAACTTTATTATCTCACAGTCTTTTTACAATTTGCATTGGATTTTATATTGTTTTTCACTGAGCTACCTATCCATTCCAACATCAAAAACAGTCTATAATGTTCATTTTGGTGTAGACTTTTAAAGCAAGCCAGGCTTCATCTAGGTTTGAGAAGTCTCAATTAGACAAGTGCCACTAGCTATAAAAGCTGCTTTTGATATACCAAGTGTCAAGTTAAAAATCATCTCTCACTAACATAAAATAAACATTCAATACCTATTTGGTGGATGACTTTTTCCAAACAGCAAAACATTAATTCATTATTTATTTATATATTTATAGGCAGCTCTCAGCAGATAGTTTAGATTGGTCTTGCACTTGCTATGTAACCCAGGATGACCTGAAACTCACGATTCTCCAGCCTCTACCTCCCCTATGCCAGGACATGCACTCCGATGCCAAGAAAGAATCACTATAAATAGTCCCAAATTTGATTTACTTCCAGGGAACTTGATCCTGGAGGAAGTTACAGAAAATGATATAAGCATCGGAGAAAACAATTCCTGTGCACAATTCATAATATTGTTATTTTAATAACAATAAATGTACTATATTAATAATATAAACAGGCACTAATTGTAGCAAATTATGAAGACTTAATACAGAGATCAAGTTTATGATTTCATAGCCCAACATTTATTTATTTGTGTGTGTGTGTGTGTGTGTGTGTGTGTGTGTGTGTATAAGTGCCCATGCAGATGTAAGAGTCTATGCACACAGAGGTCAAAAGAGGACATCTGTTGTCCTGCTTGCCATCTTATTTTCTTGAGGCAGGGTCTCTCACCAAATCTGTAGCAGCTGGCAGCTAGCAAGCCTTAGAGAGACCCTCCTATCTCCACCTCCCACCCTGCTGAGGTTACAGGTGCACACATGGCCACACTCAGCTGTTTTACAAAGGTGCTGTGGATCAAATTCAGGTCCTCGTGCTTGCTTGCACAGCAAGCTCACGGAGCCATCTCCCTAGCCCCCTGACCTGTTATTTTAAATCCTGTTTCAATGAAAGGTCACTGTCAGGAATTCACATAAACAAAGTGAATCCCTCAACAGTGAATTCCTGACATGTGGCAAAAGTGACTCAACAGAACACCTGTCCAAAACAACAACAAAGCCATAAGGCTTCCCAGGGCAGCCCTCACTGTCCATGTCTCTTACCTACTGTACACGGGGACTTAAGGAGGAAGTGTGCACTGTGACACTACCTGTTCTCTAACCAGAGAGGTGCGCCACAGGCAGCATGAGCCTTCTGCTCAGAACTCCTGCTCATATTCATGCACATATTGAAGATGTAAGTAGACTAACACTGACATCTAATGGCCAGGAGATGGGCCACACAGCATTTTCTTTCAAATGGAACTGAACGTACATTCTAGGATGAAAGGCTAAATCAGGTAATTTCCCCACTGTAAACACCAGGCTTATAGTTTAAATTCCACTGCTTGTCTGGCCCTGAGAGTCTTGAGTGACTATCAGAAGTTATGCTTCGTGTTATACAAACAACATCTCATTTCATTATTCTACATTAGTTCCACTAGGTCCAATTCTCTCCAATAGTGCTGATGACAGTTGGCAGTTATTGTACTAATAGTCTGTCAGTCATTTGAAATGACCCTCACCAGAGTTCTGAACAAACCTTTAAAGAACTATTTGCATTCTGCACATATGCAGAGTGAATTCCAGTGCCCTCGGTCAAATGATCGGAACGCAGAGTGGTCTCAGCACAGTGGCTTTGCTTTGGGAGATTTTCCAGATACTATATCATCCAGTGCCCCTCCATCCACTCCAGTCCTTCTCACCTATTCCTGAGTCCTTCAGCGTTCTGTCTTCCTTCAGCAGGAGTGTGTCGTCGTCCTCCAAACCCAACACAAGCTCATTTGTCTAGAAGGAAAGAATCCCCACTTGATCAGTATGCTTGGCCAAGATGTCCCGAAGACCTGAGAGTGGTGCTTGGAAGGGATGCGGAAACAGCTGAGTCAGGAAAGTGTTCACCCTACAAGTACAAGGACCTGCATTTGGAATCCCATGCTATGTAATTCCAGTGCTGGGGAAGTGGAGACAGAAGGATCCCTAACACTCACTGGCCAGCCAGTCTAATCAAACAGCAAGTCCCAGGCCCAATGAGAGACCCTGTCTCAAAAAGGAATGTGGATGGGGCTGGAGAAATGGCTCAGAGGTTAGAGCTCACTGCTCTATCATGAAGACTGGAGTTTAGATCCTAGAACCCATGTCAGACAGCTCACAACAGCAATAACTCTAGCTCCAAAGGAACCAAGACTCTCCTCTAGACCTACAGGCATCCTCACACACTCACATGGCCACACGCAAGTAACAAACAAATATTTTAAAAAGTAAAGTGAATAACAATAGAGGGAAACACCCAACACCAACTTTTGGCTTCTCTATGCATACACCCAGCATGTACCTGTGTACACACCCATGAAGATGCACATAACACACACACACATACATACACACACAAAGAGCTGTTACGTGGAGCCTCAACAATAATCTAAGTATGTTAAATTCTACTATGGTAAGGAGATAACAGAGAAGATGCAGAATGTGGACCTATTAAGTGCCAACACTTTAAGTTACATTGTAGACAATGCTACAAACAGGCTTTGGAATTACAAGAGTTCCAAGGCAGGTTCCCTCTGTGCACGCAACACTGCAAACCTCTACAGTGTTGCAACTACAGAAGGGGAAGTGAGCGCAGTTTCCTCTTTCCCTAGTATTAATTAAGGAGGATGTGCGATGATCCAACTGGACCCTCAGTACTGCTGTCTGCTGTCATCATGTTGCATCATCAACACAAGAACCTGGGAGGAAAGCAAAAATGCAGGCCCAGGGCACGTGGCTCATCAGAGGTGGAATTGAAGACACACTCTTGACAATGTGACTTCTGAGAGAAGCAACTTGGCCTTAGTGGTCCCAAGAGCACATATCCAAGCTGACAAGGATTTCAGCCTGTGTCTTATTAACTGTCATATTTCCATGTGATTTGGAGTGGCGGTGGATGTTTGTTCTCCAGTGATATTTGCAAATCTAGTTGGATGTCTTGGGAGACAATTTAGGAATTGCTGTCTCCCCTGAATAACACCTGGAAGTTACTGTGAATTGGGCACACGGCACCACCTGCCAATCAGAATTCAGCTGTTTAGTAGTATACTCTAGTTCCATGTACCTGTGTGCATATGAGTGCATGGGTATGTGTGTAATGGGAGGCTAGGAGTCAATGTTGGGTGGCTTGCTCAATCTCTACTCCATTGTATTTTTTTGTGACAGGGTCTTTGTTGGTTTGAAAGAAAATGGTCACCAATGGGAGTGGCACTACCATGAGGTGTGGCTTTGTTGGAGTGGGTGTGACCTTGTTGGAGGAAGTGTATCACTATGGAGGCAGGCTTTGAGGTTCTCATATATGCTCAAGCCACACCCAGTGTCTCAGTTCACTTCCTGTTGCCTGTAAGATATTGAACTCTCAGCTACCTCTCTAGCACCATGTTTGCCTGCATGCTGCCATGTCCTACCATGATGATAATGAGCAGAACCTCTGAACTATAAGCTTCTACTTCAATTAAATGTTTTCCTTTTAAGAGTTGCAGTGGTCATAGTGTCTCTTCACAGCAATAGAAACACTAAGATAGGGTCTTTCACTGAACCTAGAACTCACTGATTAGCTGACATGAACCTGAGGATCTGCCTGTCCTGCCTCCCTAGTGCTGATTACAGTGCTTGCCATTACACCTGGACTTTCTTGCAGGGCAAACACTTTACTGATGGAACTGTTCCCCAAGTCCAGTCTACCCTAATTCTAGAATATATCTAAGATAGACTCCACTGAAAGGTTTCCCCACTGCCAAACAGAAGCCCCACAAGCCAGAGGCCATGTTCCATAGATCATGAACATCACTTAGTACAGAGGGCCATTACATTCCCAAAAGAGAGAGAGGGAGGGAGGGATGGAGGGATGGAGGGAGAGAGGAAAAAGGAGGAGGAGGAGGAGGAGGAGGAGGAGGAAAGAAAAAATTCATTTAGAACACAGAATCTAAATACAAAATTCCCCACGAACACAGAGAATGAAAATTGCAAAGCCACCTACCCCTATGCCCCAGCTACTGAGCTGTCCTCTGCAGAAACCGTACCTGGCCATGTGTGCTTCCTGACATCATTGATGTATATGTCACACATGTGGATATGTGCCAGTAAATTTTGCTGTGCAAAAAGAAATGTATCATGTGCATCTTCTAAAGTATTTTTTTCCTCTTAAAAATATGGATGTATGGCAGGAGAAATGGCTTACTAAGTAAGAGCATTTTCTGTGCAAGCATGAGGATGTGAGTTCAAATCCCAAGTACCCTCAAAAAGCTGAGGGTGCTTGTGACTTTAGTACTATATTGAGTGTAGACAGCAGTTGCTGGGGTTTACTGGCTGCCAGTCTAATTCTAGGCTCTGTGAGAGATCCTGTCTCAAGGGAGTGTGGTAGAGAGTGATAGAGCATGACACACAACACTCTCTGCTGGCCACTGCAATACACATATGCACATATACACACAGCAGGGTGCTGAGTCCAGCATTGGTGGTTCTCTCTGCTTCTTATTATAAATGCCATGCTTTCCCCTCCATGATGGACTACAGAATATAAAATGATAAATAAATAACTCTCTCTCTCTTAAGCCACTTTTGTCAGAGAGAAAAGTAATTAATAAAACATAAAACAAAACAAAACCATACCTTGTCTTCCCTACTATTTAGAAATCAGAATGAAAACACTCCACGGATGAAGTCTGTGGTCAGACTATGGTAGAATGTTCTGGTAGTCATAAAAGGAGCAGGTCCCACATGCAGCCTCAGATGTGTGTGAGCACAATATTTTGAGACACTGTCAAATTTTCACATGCAATAAATGTTACTAAGTCCCTAACCTGAAACCAACTGGCACTCTCAGCCACTTGCCCTGTGTCATCTGTGACACATATTTATCTGAAAGCTTGAGTTTACAATGGCATCAATGACTTGAAACAAGAATAAAATGAAATCAATTCATAAATCAATACTTCACTCAAAAACTTGTCTGGGAGAGCCAGTGAGATGGCTCAGAGGGGAAGGCACCTGAGGGCAAGCCTTAAGACCTTGATCCTGGCTCAAGGAAGCCTCCTGTCTCCACCTTCCTAGTTCTGGGATCACAGGTATGCACCACTGTACCTGACTTTTACCTGGGTGCTGGGAAACCAAACTCAGGTCCCAACGCCTGTAAGGTAAAAGCTATTGACTGAGCCATATCCCAGTCCCTACTTTTTTCCCTTTAATGGGGAAGGGAAACTGTAGAAAGTAATCCCCCCACAAATAATTCCTAAAATAGGAGAGATTTTAGGTACACGTGTCCATTTGCTTACTCCTAATTCTAGCAACACTGGTGAAACTAGTGTAGCAGAAACCGCACTCATCAGAAACCCCACCCACCAGATAACCCACTTACTAGATACCCCACCCACAGACACACCTTTGCTTTGTGAGCTTGATGAAGAATCTTTAGTGTATCTGAAAGAAAAAAAAAGTTCTTTGTTCACAGATTTATCTAAAACCTCTGTTGTGATTATTAAATGAAGAAACTGGAAAAACTGAAAGCCTTTCTTTACAAACATACCTATTTAAAATCCGTCCTACTATAAAAGAAAATGCACGTTAGCAAATTATTCAAAGTATAGGAGGCCAGAAGTGAACTCAGTAATGGACTACTCACCTGGCATATGGAGGTCCTAGCAGGAGGAAGGAGGGACCACAGGGAGAAACAGGAGAGGAGGGAAAGGAAGAGAGAGGAACAGAGAGGGAGAAAGAGAGGGAGAAAGATATACAAAGTTACTTTAAAATCGGGCTGGAGAGATAGCTCAGCAGTTAAAAGCACTGACTGTTCTTCCAGAGGTCCTGAGTTCAGTTCCCAGCAACCACATGGTGGCTCACAACCACCTTGAATGAGATCTGGTGCCCTCTGCTGGCATACAGGCAGAAGACATAATAAATAAATAAAATCTTAAAAAAAAATACTTTAAATTGATAGGTGTACAAACTTTTCACATTGAGTGATACAAAACTGTCATCTACAAAGTTCATAACCAGGAACCACTGAATTACCAAAAACAAATCACAGAAAACTTTGCAACGTTTTAAGTGTTGTGATGGAAAAATTAATAACTAAAAGACATAAAAGTTTAGGCTGTGACAAAGAGAGAACAGAAGCTCAAACCCACGAGCAGCTGCAGCAACATCTGCTCCTACCCCTTTGCCTTGAGAAGACTGGGAACCAGATAGCCTCTTGACTTACCAGTCATAAAACTAAAACTTTTGGATTGCAGGATGTACTCCGGTCATAAGCCCCTAGCCCACAGAAGTGCCAATTAATTTTTACCTAGCCAGGTGATAGTTACTGCCTTCTTCAAGGCCCTTCGTTTCATGACAACCCTGTATGGTTCAGAACCTTGTGAACTGAGATTTTCGGTCTCAGGACTCCCCCTTCCCTTTTTCCCTTTAAAAGCTTCTCTTTTTGGCTGGCTGGCATCTCATTTGCCCACCATGGAATAGGATCCAAGTTGGCCAGCTTGAACAATAAAAAGTAACTTTTTGCTTTTGCATCAGAAGTATCGACTCCTTGGGTTAGTCTCTGGGATTCTGCAAACCTGGCACAACAGTGTCACTTTTGTACTGAGCTTCATGAGGCCTGTGGGTCAGGCCTGCCCATGTGGGTTCAAAGCTTAGGCCTTTGACATATAACAGTGGGGCAGAACTAGAAGTCTAAACAGCAAACGCAAAACTCCATTTTTATCTTCTGGAGCCACTAAAAGCTAAGAGTGAACTTTTAAACTATCCATATATAAATCTTAAATTAAGACATAAGTTGGGTGTTGGTGGCGCATACCTTTAATCGCAGGCAGACCAGCTTGGTCTACAGAGAAAGTTCTGGCCAAAGCTGCAAAGTGAGACCCAGGCTTTAAATTCAAAAAAGATACAAATGAAGAAAAGTAGCTTTAAAAAAAAATCCCTAATCCCTTGGGGTAGTTACAAGGCCTGCAGGTCAAATAATTGGATGGGAAAAGTGCATTCAGAACTCAAACATTCTAGGCTCAGTATCAGGTGAGCATGTCAATGCCCACAAGACACCAATATCTGTTATTGTTATTGTTTTTATGTATATATGTGCACTTGTGTGCCTGCACATGTGTGCATGCATGTGTGTATGGGTGTATGCATGCATGTATGGGTACATAGCATACACATTTGTATGTGCACACACATGAAGACCAGAGATTGATGTCAGGTGTCTTCTCTTATTGCTCTCTACCCACTGTTAAGAGGCAGTCTTTCACTGTACCTGTAAGCGTTGGAGCTTGGATGGAAAGGTGTCCTGGCAGTTGGGAACCAAGGAAAGTCACAAGGTCACTGTAAGCTTTGCAGCTGACAGCTCTGTTCCAGGGAAAGGTTTCCCCCGTGCAAGTGTAACAACTCTGCTCCTGCTGCAGGGGAGGTTTTCCCCAGGAAAGTTGTTACATCTCTGCTCAGTTCCAGTGAAATGATACAGCTGGGCTCACCTAGCGGAAAGTTTCCCTATCAAAAGTATTAACGGTTCTGCTCCACTTCATCTCAGGAGAAAGTTTAATAACTTTGTGTATACATTTCTAATACAGCTGGGCTTCTCTTGAGCAAAAATATCATACCACACAACAAATCTAACGCAAGATTTATTGGGAAAGAAAAATCCAGGAGGGTGGCTGCCTCTATGGTGAGAAGAAGCAGCAAAGTACAGAGTTTATGTACAGTTTCTTGGGTGTGTGTGTGGGGGGGGGTGCTTTTCCAGGGTGACTTGGAATTGGTGGGTTTTTGTAGCCTAATTCTGGGGCAAGTTCAGGGATTGGTGGAATTTCATGCCCAGGGATCTCAGGGATTGGTGGGATTCCATGCTCAGAGATCTCAAGGATTGGTGGAATTCTGCAGCCTGACTCTGAGGCAAACTCAGGGACTGGTGTGATTTCAAGCTCTGGTCCTGAGGTCAAGTCAGGATCAGATGTTTTTCTTCCGCCCCTTTTACCCTATAGAACCTGGAATTCACATCTCTGTTCAACTGGCTGGCAGTGAGTCCCAGGGATCTTCCTGTCTCTGCCCTGCCAGAGTTAGCATTTTGGTTGTGTGCCACCACATCCAGCTTAGTATGTGGGTACAGGAAGTCAAATTCAGAGAGTTATGCTTGTTAGACAAGCATTTTAGCCACTGAATCTGCTTCATTTGAACCTAACCCCACTCTGGAACTACTTGTGCTGAAACCAGGCCTATCGCATTTTTGCCACATACTATTTCTCTACACTTGGGTGAAACTCGAACCCTGAATTCTCTGCTATCTGCATGTGGCTGAAGATGTGATGATCTCTGAGCTACCTGATCAGGCATCTGCTGCCATGCTTCCTCCACCATTATGGACTCTGTCTGGAACCACAATCCATATAAGCCCTTGCATTTAAAAACATTTTACAGACCCCTCTAACTCTAAGATAATAAGTCCCTGGTTATACAGCAGATGCAGGCATTCTGCATAATGAATTCTAAAAGTATCTGGTTCTCCACTTCATTTCCTAAACCACTTAATTACTGTATTATGATCACAGCTCTATCTGAATAAGCTCTCAACAGTCCACTAAGTTCCATTCTACTGCTTACATTGTAAATAAAAGAATCTAAATGAAAAGCCAGGTCTATTGAGCACACCTCAGCATAGCTAGATCATCATAAAGTCTGTCATCCAGTGAAGAATGGTACTATGCAAGGGCACTTGTGGCTCGTCTGTCTTCCTTGGGCACCAGGCTTGGACATGGTGCACATATGCACTGCAGGTAAACACTCACTGTCTTAATTAAGGTTTCCATTACTATAAAGAGACAACATGGCCAAAGCAACTCTTATAAAGGAAAACATTTAATTGGGGTGGCTTGCTTACAGTTTCAGAGGTTCAGTCCATTATCATCATGGCAGGGAACATGGCAGCGTGCAGGCAGGTGTAGTGTTGGAAGAAGAGCTGAGAGTCCTACACCTTGGAGGCAACAGGAAGTGCACTGACTCACTGGGTGGTATTCCAAGCATAGGAAACCCCAAAGCCTGCCTCGATAATGACATTCCTCCTCCAACAAAGCCACCCCTCCTAACAGTGCCACCCTTTGGGGGCAATTTTCTTTCAAACTACCACATTTATACACTGTGAATTACTCATTAACTTCAACAGTCAGGCTGGGGAGAGGGATTAGTCAGTAAAGTACTGACTGACCTGAGGTCCATCCCCAAGACCAATGTAAAAAAAGCCAAGTTTAGTGGCGCACACCTGTAATCCCAGCACTGGCGAGATGGAGACCAGTAGAGCCCTGGAGCTCATTTGCTGGCCAAGTCCAGCCAAGTAAGTGAGCTCCCAGTTCAGTGAGAGACCCTGTCTCAAAACAAATAAGTAAGGTGGATAGTGCTAGAAGAAAATACCAGATGTCACTACACAGTTGCATATATGTCCAGTCTTCCACACATATGTACACATACAAATATACATAAACACACAAGAGAGAAGATTAAACTTTCGATTGTCTATTGCAATCTTTGTTAGTTATTTTTATGTGCATTTGTGTTTTGCATTCATGTATGAATATGTGAGAGTGACAGATCCCATGGAACTGGAGTAACAGACAGTTGTGAGCTGCCATGTGGGTTCTGGGAATTGAACCCAGGTCCAGGGCTCTTAACTACTGAGTCATCTCTTCAGTCCTCACCTGGTCTGCCCTGGAACTCTCCAAGTCAGCAAAGCTGACTAACCAGCCCACACCAGGAATCTGCTTATCTCCACCTCAGTGCTGGCATCACAAGAGCCCACCACCAGGATGAGATTTTTCGCACGGGTGCCTGGGCATCAAACAAAGGTCCTCATATGTGCAAAATAAGTGCTTTACCAAATGAGCTACTGCTTAATGCAAAATACATATCTTATATTTATTTGTTTTCTATTATGTGTGCATGAGTGGATGTATATGCACCATGCAAATGCCTGGTGCCATCAAAAGTCAGAGAAAGAAGTCATGAGGGAGCAGAAAGGTTGAGTCAGGTGAAGAATAGAAGAAAGGGTATGTGATAGGTAGGGTTTTAGTTGGGGGGGTGGTAGGGGAGGAAGGGAGGGAGAAGGGAACTGGGATTGTCATGTAAATCAATCTTGTTTCTAATTCAAATAAAAAAATGATTAAATAAAAAAAAGTCAGAGAAAGGCATTTGGTCCCCATGGAACTGTAGTTAAGGATGGCTGTGAGTGACCATGTCTGTGCTGGGAGTCAAACCTGGGTCCTCTGCAAAAGCAACAAGTTCTCTAACTGCTGTGAAATATCTCCAGACCCTAATGCTCCAGTAGGTTCAGTAGGTTGGGTTCAGAAAACCCACAGTAGGAGATGCTACATTTTCTTAGCAGGACAAAAAATGTTGTGAGCAGAAATTTTCACCTAAATTTTTTCTCTTCAATAGAAATGGGCAAAACCAAAGGTAGTAAAGACAAATGTCACTTCTTCTACAGTGAGATCATCACTCATTCTGACTTTGGAATGGTTTGTTTTATTGTTGTTTTTGCCTGGTTTTGATGTCTGTTTGTTTGTTTGAAAAGGGTCTCAAGCTGCCTGGTCTGGTTTTGAACTTGCTATGTAGCCAAGGCTAGTCTTTGAATTTCTGGTCCTCCTGCTGTTAGCTCCCCAAGTACTGGGATTACAGACATGCTTATTTTGACTTCTTAAAAAATAAATCCCACAGGGCTGGAGAGATGGCTCAGAGGTTAAGCACACTGACTGTTCTTTCAGAGATCCCGAGTTCAATTCCCGGCAACCAAATGGTGGCTCACAACCACCTTGAATGAGATCTGGTGCCCTCTGCTGGCATACAGGCAGAAGACTGTATACATAATAAATAAAATCTTTAAAAATAAATAAATAAATCCCACAAACCACTTTACTAACTAAAACATCTTTCCTTAATGAAAATTCCTTGAAAAATGAAATTTTATAACATATTATCCCAGGGCTAAGGAAATGGCTTGGGGTTAAGAGTGTGTGCTGCTCTTTCAAAGGACTAGGAACCCATGCTGGGTATCTCACAATCACCTGTGACTTCACTTCAAGGGATCCAATGCTCTCCTCTGACCTCCACAGGAATACACACACATAACATCCACACGCAGAGACACATATGCAAATAAAAATAAATCTTTAAAAATGTAAACAAATGGGGTTGTAAAAGTGGCTCAGCAGTTAAGGATGCAGGATTGGTTCCCAGAACACACGATAGCTCACACGTGTCATAACCCCAATTATGGAGGATCTGATACCCTCTTCTGGCTTCTCTGGACACAGTATGCACATAAATACACAGGCAAACACAAACACACACATACAGGTAAACACTCGTGTACAATAATCACTATAACAGAGAAAATGGGGTTCTAAATATTTAAAATAAAAAATAATATTGTGTATTTGTGGAACATTTAATGTGCTAGCTCACTCATTGTTAAATTTCATACTGCATCAAAAATACACCAGGCTAGCCGGGTGTAGTGACATGCACCTTTAATCCCAGCACTCAGTAAGCAGAGATGTGCAGATCTCTATGAGTTTGAGGCCAGTCTGGTCTACGTAGAGAGTTCCAGGTCAGCCTGGGCTACATAGAGAGACTTGGTCTCAAAACAAACAAACAAACAATAAATAAATAAAATCTAAAGAACCACACACAAGGCTTAATAAGAGTGTAGACAAGTCAGGATTACTATGTATCCAAATGCATGGCAGCTGAGTCCTGGGACAGAGCGCTCAATCAGCAGCTGTAGATGATAATTAAATAGCAGAAGGGTCTCAGAAATCACAGACACTGGTGGCTGCAGGTGTGGGCCCTTCACCCAACAGCACAGAACCAATGACCTGCAGCAGAAGGGAAACCTGATGCTGCGCCCTCAACACTCCTTCAAACTCAGTGCACTGCTCTGTTGCCACAAGCCGGACAACCACCAGGTGACCATGGTAGGTGAAAAGCTGGCACCAAGCTTTTCCTAAGTGAGCCAAAGCAGTGGACTGTTCCTCAGCTGGACCCAAAGAGCATCTCCACACCTGTCAGGGTCCAGTGCTTCTGCAATTCCTCCCTATGTCCTGTCTGGTCATCTGAATATGCAGAAGCGCTGTGATGAAAGGAGGTTAATGAGACAGAGTCATCTAGATGACATATTTTCTACCCCATTGAAACTTAGCAACCTAGAATGAGTCTCCGATGGTTACACTATCTTGCTTTATATATTAAGTGTGTGTGTGTATGAGTGTATACTGTGTGTGTATGCTGTGTGTGTGTGTGTGTGTGTGTGTGTGTGTGTGTGTAGGCCAGAGGACAACTTTGACTGTCCTTCCAGGAGCCATCCACCCTGCTATTAATTAATTTATTTATCTATGTACTTACTCATTTATTTTTGAGACAGAATTTCTCACTGGTTACATTAGGCTGGTCTGGCCAGCAAGCCCCAATAGCACACCTGTCTCTACCTCCCCAGCTCTGGGATTACAAACATGTGCCACTGTGCCCAGCATGTTTTATAAGGGTTTTGGGGATTGAACTTGTCCAGCAAACACTTTACCAAATGAGCCATTGACATCTCCCCAGCTCTGCTTTCATTGTTTTAAAAGTTATCTTTTAAAAGACCTGACCTTATACACATTTGCCTTCACACACATACACATACAAAATATGCAAAAAGGGAAACTATATGTAATTTGCAGGTGGATTTAAACTTAAGATTTTGAGGTACTATTCAAGGCATTCTCCTTCAAAAACTGTGAAAGCCACAATTGAGAAGTTTCATATTTACCTCAATCATGCTTTTTATTCCTTTCTCTGCTTCAATATTGAGTATGTAAATGCTTGAGGTCTCATAAATCAAAGTACTTTCCACTTAATGCCTCTGCCTCCTGCCTGGCTGCCTCTGCAACCTCACAATTAGACACTGGGTATTAAAATGCAGGCACACGCAGACTGTGATTTCAAAAGATTGTAGGTCATTGGTTGCCCTATTAGATGGGAATGGAATGAGAAGCCACCCTGGAAAATGACTTAAGGTAATAAAAAATTTACACTTTCAAATGTCTGTGCTAATTAGCAGAAATATTTATTAGATGCATTGTAACTTTCCAGCAGGGACTCAAATTCAAGTTTGCTCAGTGCCACTCAGAGGATGGGGGACTAGATGGTCTTTATAACAAATAATGACACATAGCCTCTGGATTTATTACTGTATTTTTACTTTTTATTTATTTTGTGTGTTTATATATGTGCATACATGTGTGCCAAGGCAGCAGGTAACTGTGAATTTTAGTTCTCTCTTTCCATTATGTGTGGGTCCCAGGATTGAACTCAGGTTGTCAGGATTGTCAGCAGGTGCTCTTACCTGCTGAGCCATCTCACCAACCCTTCTCTCTCTCTCTCTCTCTCTCTCTCTCTCTCTGTCTCTGTCTCTCTCTCTCTCTACCTACCTACCTACCTACCTACCTACCTTCTATCTATCTGAGACAGGGTCTCATGTATCCCAGGCTGGCCTTTATAGCTAGCTTTATACCTAAGGATGATTTTTCACTTCGGATCCTCTTGTCTCCACCCCCCAGGTGCTATGGGACTACTCACTTTATGCAGTAGTAGGGGTCTCACTGAGGACTCTGTGCATACAAGGTAAACATTCAAACAACTAAGCCCTACCCTCAACTCCTGTTATTTAGGTCACTAATCGCAGCATATAAAGCAGGCATGTTCAAGTTGCTGGCATTAAAAATGCTAAACCACTTAGGAGACAGGGTCGGATGCACCCAGGTTAGCCTTGAGCTCCATTTGTAGCTGAGAATGACTTTCAACTTCAGATTCTCCTGTCTCACCTCCTGACTGCTGGATTACCAACCAGTGTGCACCAACACAGCTGCATCAACCAACACACTGGATTATTCCAGCACACTGGCATCGACACACCAGATTAAGAGTGTGCACCAGCACACTGGATTAAGAGTGTGCACTGGTACACTGGATTATAAGGATGCACCAACACTCTCAGTTTTATTCATGTCTGGGATGAAACCCAGGGATTCCTACAACTGTGCAATCTCCTGATGGAGCCACATCCACAACCCTAAATGACTTGTCTTAATTCTTAGGCCCCTTTCATTTGTTTTTCTTCTCTGAAAGAAAAGAAACCTCATTTATAAACAGTTTTGCCAAGCATGCTATTCCTCACAAGCATGCTACTTCTCTACACAATTACAATTGACTTTCACACATACTAACAGTCCTATATTCCTTACCAAACTTCCAGATTCTGTGTGTGTGTGTGTGTGTGTGTGTGTGTGTATGTGTGTATATATGTATATATATATGGTCAAAGACCCTCAAAAGCATCTCTGATTCATATACTAAGCAAACATCAATGATATAAAAATAATAATGGCTCACACATGCATAATAGACCATGAGTGTATGTAGATCCCTTGATGTATACATATATATATGTGCTAGGATCAAACTGGAGTCTTGCCCATGCTAAGCACACATTCTTCACTAAGCTATGCCTCCTGCCCCTCCAAAGCAACTTCAATTCATAGTAAATTAATATTTGAACACCACATTTGAACTCACACCAACAAAAATAATGCAAAATTATGTATTTTTTTTAAATTAGTTACCATATTTGTAATTTCTGAGTGGCGGTGGCAAGCTGGTTCTCAAAGGGACATCTGCAAGAGAGAATGATGATTTTTCATTACAAAATATTCAAATAGGATGCCGAGTCTTTCAGTCCTGTTCTCTAAGACCCACAGGCCAGATTCTTCCCCCCTTTTCCTTTCCTTAAGCAGGGCCTCATGTAGCCCACACTGGCCTTGAACTCCATATGTAGCCAATTATGACCTTGAGCTTCTGATCCTCCTGAGTTTACTAGTATGGAACTCAGGGCTTTGTGCATGCCAGGCAGGCACACTCCCATCTGAACCACGTCTCCAATTACAGAACACTCATTTTAAAAATGAGACAAAATGAAGCTAATGTAGCATCAAAGTCCAGGGGCCATCTACTGTAAGGAAACCATCACTGGGATGCTGAGCTGGTAGTGGATGAACTGAGAATCCAGAATGAATTGAAAGAATGATTACTGGGAATGGTGAGAAGGCTCAAGCAGAAAACATAGCTCCTTCATAAGCATGAAGATCTGGATTTGGAGCCCCAGGACCCACAGAAAATGTCAGAGAATAGTGGTATACTTTTGCAACCCTAGCCCTGGGGGAGGGAGGGGTCCAGAGGGACCCCTGGAGACCAGCTGCCATCCTACTCCCATAAATGATCTTCAGCTTTAGTGACAGACCTTTCTCAAAAAATGAAGGTGGGGAATGATGAAGGAAAGGCATTAGACATTGACCTCAGGCCTCCATACAAATGTGTGCTCACCTAAGTGTGCACCTGAACACACACGTGTAAACATGAGGCCCTGGGTTTCCATTCCAGCACTGCATAAACTGGGAATGGTGACACATGTCCATAATCCCAGTACTTGGGGAAGTTGAGGCAGGGGGATTAGAACTTCAGGGTCATCTTTGGCTACACAGAAAAGTTCAAGTCCAACCTGGGCTACATGAGATCCTGTCTCATAAAAATAAATCAACATTATTTTTCTCAAGATTTGCTTTTATTAATGTGTGGGGGTAGGGCATACACACATGACTTCAGGAGACTGCAGAGGCCGGGATGGGGGGTGGGGTGGGGTTGGATCTCTTGGAGCTGGAGTTTTAGGCAGTTGTGAGCTGCCCAACATGGGTACTGGGTGCAAATTTGTGTCCTTTGGAAGAACAAGAAGAGGCCTTAGCCTCTAAGCTGTCTCTCCAGAAGTTTTAAAAAACAAATAGTAAAAAATTACCTGGGCAGTGGTAGCTCATGCCTTTAATCCCAGTACTCAGAAGCAGAGGCAGGTGGATCTCTGTGAGTTCAAGGTCAGCTTGGTCTACAAATCAGGTTCCAGGACAGCCTCCAAAGATAAACAAAGAAACCCTGTTTCGGAAAACAAACAAAACAAAAAACCAAAACAAACCTAAATAGTATACAGGTTGGAAGGAAGGCAGTGGGGAAAAGGAGGGAAGAGAAGGAAAGGGAATCTATGTAATGTTTTGCCACTAATGGCAAATCAGGCGGTGTGCCCTGAGCCAGACAACTAAGTGATCAGGTAAAGAGCTGGCTCTGATGCAACTGTCATGTGGAAATGACGGGAGAGGGGACCATGACCAGTACACCTTTCATGGCATCTCAGCTTCACTGTCATGTCCACCGACAGCTCCATGGGCACTAGCTCCTTGGATGTTGCTATAGCCACACTGGTTTACCCAAAATGTCTCCATTCTCTGCTAATTCATAAATCCCCGAAGATTAAGATACTATGGACTGTCTTTTCAAATTCTGGGCAGAGACCACACCTGCTTTTCTTACTGTGTCGTTACTATCTAAAAAATCTTCCCTGGTGTGTGGCAGGCACTCATAAACTCTGGAGAAGGAAGAAACACTGTCACCCCTTCCTGGCAGTTGTGAGCATCAAGGCTCCAAGTAGGTAATTAATGACACTCGGTGGCTGTGGGCTGGAACATCTTGTACCAAAAATTAAATAACGCACATGCATGTGTACATATGTGCACCCATGCCAGGAATGCCAACGAAAGCCAAACACCAGGGCTACAACAATGCAAGCTAAGCTCATTATTAATACAAACGACACAGAAAGCCCACCCTCAGGAGTGAGGAATAACTCCCTGATCTTCAACTGGGGACTTCACAGAAATAGCTTCCAAATGATGGGCCCCAGGGGCTGGGCCTGGGCTCAGTTTCTGGTGTGCTTGCCTGGCAGGAGTGAAGCTCTTGGTTTGATGTCTAGTGCAGCAAAGATCAAGAGAAATGATCTATGCCTGTTATTCAAAAACTTAGGAGATAGAGGCAGGAGGATTAGATGTTGAAGGTCATTCTCAGTTCCACAGCCAGTTTGAGAACAGACCCTGTTTCAAAAGGAGACCAAAAGTAGAGCCTGAAAGGAGGGGAGAGCCGGGCGTTGGTGGCCCATGCCTTTAATCCCAGCACTCGGGAGGCAGAGGCAGGCGGATCTCTGTGAGTTGGAGGCCAGCCTGGTCTCCAGAGCCAGTGCCAGGATAGGCTACAAAGCTACACAGAGAAACCCTGTCTCGAAAAACCAAAAATAAATAAATAAAATAATAAAAAAGAGGGGAGAGCACAACTTTACAGCGGCATGTCCCATGGCAGGGTCCCCACTAGCAAGCAGATCACGGGGAAAGCAGGTGGCCTCGACAGGATGTGAGGATGGTGCCTGGGTCTCCATGATCTTCCTTCCACAAAGTCGAAGCCAAAGCTCCACAACCATGTAGAGACTTCCCAGAAAACTCTAACCAATGGGAATCCTCCCATAAACCAACCAGTCCTCAGGGCTGCCAGAGCATGCAAAGTCTGAATAACTGTCACAGCCAAGAGGAGCTAAGGACACCAGACATCCAAGGGCCCAGTAAGAGGCCACACAATCCAGATGACCCCCAGACCCTTGTACAGGCAAAAGAAGAGAAATGACTCCACAGACTTATCCTTTGATGCCACACAGGCAAGTGTACAAACACATCATACCATACTATACACAACAATAATAAAATTAGAAAAAAAAACTTATAGGCAAAAAAAAAGAAATTAGAATAAACTTTAGTCAATGGTGGTGTGTTCATCAGTTTATTAACTGTAGCCAATGTAGTGTTCTAATGTAAAGAAATACATAGATAAAAAGGAAATGTTGGGGCTAGGAGAGATGGCTCAGTCAGCAAAGTTCTTGCCACATAAGCATGATCACCCAAGCTCAATAACTGGCATCCATGTAAAGAGAGGTGTGTGGCTGTGCATGCAAGTGACCCAGCACTGGGGAAGTGGAGCCAGGAGGATCTTGGGCAGCCAGCCTAGCCAGTGAGCTCCAGGCCTACCAAGGAGAGCCCTATCTCAAACAAACAAACAAACAAACAAACAAACACAAAGAGGACAGAAGCTGGAGAGATACCTCAGTGGTTAAATATGCACACTGCTCTTGTAGAGGACCAGGGGTCCATTCCCAGCACCCACATCAGGTGGTTCAAAACTGCCTGTAACCCCAGTTCCAAGAGGTCCGACACCCTCTGTCCTCCACAGACAATTGCACACACAATGTGCACACAAACTCACATCGGGGCACACATACACATACCAGTGTGGACATGCACACACATGCACCAAAAAGAAAAATAAAAGAAGAAAAAAAGAAAAAAAAAGTCTTATAGTAGTCGGCTGTAGTGCAGTCTCGGGGAGAGCAGGCTGCTTCACAAGAACCCAAAAGCTGGACAAGGTCATTAATCACAGCTCATCAGAGATGTAGGATTTGAAATCTTAGAAAATACTGAAATGTTTCTAAATCAAAGAATACCTGGAATCTCCTCTCACCTATGTGATTGGTGTCTGTACTCTTCTGATTCCACTTTGGAAAACTGGCCATTTATAAGGAATTATGGTATTTCTATAATCAAAATGTGTGACTAAGTACTTAGGAGGCCGAGGCAGGAGGACCACCTGGTCAAGGACAGCCCTGGCTATGTAGTGAGATCCTGCGGTGGTCTGAATACATTGGAACACTTGGTTCCCCAGCCAGTGGTGCTGACTGGGGAGGTTATAGGATCTTCAGGTGTGGAGCCTTGTAGAGGAGTTAGCAAACTCTAACCTGCTGAGCCATCTCACAGGCCTAACTGGTTTTCAGTCAGGTCTCTCATTAGTCTGGAACTCATTAAGTTGGCTATGCTGGCTGGCCAGCGAGTCCTGGAATCCTCTTGCATCTGTCCCCCAAACTCTGAGATTGCAAGTGTGTGCCCACCATGCCCAGTGTCTTTTCCTGAGTGCCGGGGAATTGAACTCGGGTCCTTGTACTTGCATAGCAAGCCCTGTAGCAACTGAGCCATGGCTGCTACTTAATTTCTTTTTCCCATATTTTCAGCCCCATACTTCCTGATTTCTTTGTTCCTCCTTTCTTTACTTTTAAAATGGGGATGCCACCAATTTCTGCCCTAAAGGGAGGTTAAACTGTACAACTTTTGTTATGTATACAATTCAGAAATGCAAATATGTGGCTCTATCAACTTTTCAGCGTTCTCTAGGTCCTCAAATCAGACAGGCTGGGACACAGAGTCCACAAGCTCAAAAGAGTCCACACCCTAAAGGGTCTGGGTTTTTGTTGTTTGGGGTTGTTTGTTTGTTTGTTTGTTTGTTTGTTTTGGAAACCAAGTCTCCAGTGACACAAGCTAGCCTCAAACTCCCTAAGTAGCTGAGAATGACCTTGAACTCCTGATCCTCCCCACTCCACCTCTGAGTGCCAGGATTACACGTGTGTACCATCATGTCCAGTTTGTACAGTGTCTGGGATGGAACCCAGGGCCTTGAGCACGCCAGATCAGCACTCTACCAACTAAGTTATGTCCCCGCCACGCCTAGTTTACTTTCATAGCTACACTTCCCCACATACTCAACAGAAACAGGCAGGAGTTATGTCACTGCTGTGGCGGGTGAAAGGTCAAGCAGGCAGGTCTGAGCATCTAGCTATGATAGGCACGACTATTCTGTTGGGGACAGTGATAACCAACAGTTACTGTGAATGAATACGTTCTGTGGTACCTGGGAGGCAAAGAACAGAGTGACCCAGGGAAACCACTGTGCCACCATAGCAACTTGAAAATCACATCTTATTCCCGAGGACTTCAAGAGGATCCTATTGTGCCTGACCAAGAACATCTCGCTCTTGCTGCATTGATGCCAAGAAACACTAGAGCCCTCTACACCTGTGAAGACTTAAACACATGGGAGATGGCTCAGCAGAAGGTATAAGCACCTGTCACCAAGTTTGACAACCTGTGTTTAATCCCTGGGACCCACGTGGTAGAAAGGGAGAATGACTTCCTCCTCCACACACATACTGGTACATACATGTGCACACACAAGCACAAGAAAGCTGGTATGTGTGGTGATATATTATTTATGATTTATTAAAGCTTGCCTGAGGATTCAGAAAGCAACACCAGCTCCGAGCTATAGAGATCAGGCAGTGGTAGCACACACCTTTAATCTCACGACTCAGGAGAAAGGCAGATGGATCTCTGAGTCCAAGACCACCACCCTGGGCTACCGGAGAGTGAATCAGAGCTCATGCCTTTAATCCCAGGATTTGCGAGGTATAAAAGGCAGAGGCATTCAGTCTGAGAATTAGTCTCTAGTCACACTGAGGAAAGGATAGCAGTTTGAGTGACTCTGAGGAGCAGTGGAGTTGGGAGCAATTTGAGGATCACCCCTTTGATCTGAACATAGGTAGAAGTAAGAGCTAGTGGCCAGCTCTGCTTTGCTTTTCTGATCCCCAGCTTGAAGCCTGAACCCCAATATCTGTCTCTGGGTAGGTTATTAATCATGCTACAGACATCCACATGAACATGTGCACATACAAAGAGAAAATAAATAAAATGTTAAAAATAATTTGAAAATAACTGTAGAAATGTGTTTGTAGTTCAAACTTCGAATGTGCTGGGGGATGACTTTGCAAAAGCAGGCCACTCTGTAACTGGCACTAGAGGTGGCCAGAACATGCCACCCCAATATATGCCTACCTGGTACAAGGACTGTTTGGAGCTAAAAGCTGGTGCCTAATTTCTCTGCCCTCCCTGTTTGCCTAAGACAAAGCCTATACACCCTTTCTCCTGGAGCAACCTTAGAAGACTGTTGTGTCCCTCATCAGCCTGCAGGGGGCATCAGAGTGTGCCATAGGGCAAAGCTTCAGCAACCAGGCCTCCCTTGCCCACAAGATTCCACCCCTGAGAATCCAAAGTCCTCTTCCTTGTCTGGGCACTTCTCTGGGAATTTTTCACTCCCAAGGAATCCCACATGTATGGCATGCACTTAGCCATAAACTCCTGCTGGTTTTTCTCTTGTTCACCTGTCTCTTCCAACTGAGAACTTATGGGGCTGGAGCTGGGGAGATGGCTCAGAGGGTAATGCACTTGCTTGCCCTTGCCATGAAAGTGTGAAGACTTGATTGAATCCCCAGAGCTCACATAAAGCCTGGCATGGTAGTACATGTCTGTAAAACCAGAGCCACAGGCAAATAAAAGGCAGAGAATGGCCAGAAGCAGGAAACACAAAATACCCTGTTTCAACTGAGATGGAAGGTAAAGACTGACAGGGGAGGTGTCCCCTGACCTCCATAAATAAATAAATAAATAAATAGCAACATAACATTACATTCTAAGTGTAAGTCAGAAGTTACTTCAGGAAATGCCTTAAACAACCCCAGCAAAGGAAACTCATTACCAAACCAAGCCTGTCTATTCATCATTCAAAAAGAGAGCCCAAAGAATCAGGGTGAGTAGTTAGATCAAGGAAACAATTTACTCAGGCATGGAGAGATGGCTCAGCAGCTAAAAGCCCTTGATGCTTTTGCAGAAAACCAAGGTTCAGTTCCCAGGACATGCAGAACAGCCCAACCAAGTTGAATAAAAGAGTAGAAAAAATCATAATGATTTTAGTAAGTTTTTTTAAATTATTCGTGTGTATCTATGTGCACTTCCTTGTCTGCGCATGTATCACATGGGTGCAGTACCCACAGAGGCCAAAAGAGAGCCTAAGATCTCCTGGAACTGTAGTGATAAGAATCAAATCCAGGCCCTCTGCAAGAACAGCAAGCACTCTTAGCCAATGAGCCATTTATCCAGCTCCCTAAGTAACTTTCTGATTATCTATTGGGTTCATTCCTAGTGCACACATGTCCCTTGGGCCTGGGTTAGACACACATGCTTGAAACCTGGAAAATATCTCAGCCACTCCTATCTTGACACCTTTTGGCTTGAAGAAAGAAGAAAGATTAGAGGAGTTTAAGTGCAAGGCATTTTTACCACTTAATATACCCAAGTACATATTAAGTGACTGACATGTCTACAATCTGACCTAAAAGTTAGGGTAGCAAAGGGACAGACACAACACAAATGCAGAAACACCCAGCTTTGTCACCTTGTTTTACTCACCCAACAGACATCTACGCAGACCCAGGAGAAAAGTGAGGGCTTTAAACCAAAGTGGCTTTCAAGTCCCTGAAAAGTAACTCTAGCAACCTTCATTATCATGACACACAGCCTGCATACACATGCACACACAGGCTGGGAAGATGAATGACTTAGTGGTTAGTGCCACAAAAATACAACAACTAGAGTTCAGACCCCAAGAGCCCAGTGGGTGGGTGTGATGGTTTGAATAGGTATGGGCCCCATGGACTCATGTGTCTGAATGGTTGGCCTATAGGTAGTGGCACTATTAGGAGGTGTGGCCTTGTTGGAGGAAGTGTGTCACTGTGGTGGTGGGCTTTAAGGTCTCATATGCTCAAGCTATGCCCATTGTGAGAGACAGTTTACTTCCTGTTGCCTATGGATCAAAATATAGAACTCTCAGCAACCACTCCAGCACTATGTCTGCCTACATGCTGCCATGCTCCTCAATAATGGGCTAAACCTTTGAAACGGTAAGCTAGCTCCAATGAAATGTTTTCCTATATAAGAGTTGCTGTGGTGGGCTGGAGAGATGGCTCAGAGGTTAAGAGCACTGACTGCTCTTCCAGAGGTCCTGAGTTCAATTCCCAGCAACCACATGGTGGCTCACAACCATCTGTAATGAGATCCAGTGACCTCTTCTGGTGTGCAAGCATGCATGTAGATAACTGTATACATAATAAATAAAATCTAAAAAAAAAAGTACTTTTAAAAAAAAAGAGTTGCTGTGGTCATGGTGTCTCTTCACAGCAATAGAAATCCTAACTAAGACAGTGGGCATGTTATAACCCCAACCTCAGAAGGCAGATACCCCATGTATCTGCACTGAGCTGGCTAATAAAACCAGTCTTGTCAGGGAACTCTGGATTTGACTGAGACTCTGCACCTCCATGAATAAGGTGGAAGAGCAACAGAGGATGATTCCTGATATCAACCTTAGGCTTCCTCATGCATGCATGCATGTGCGAGCACACACACACACACACACACACACACACACACACACACACACACACACACACACAAATACACACACGTGCAAAAATGGAAAAACACAATAGTAAAAATATAGACATAGTTTTCAATTCCTGGAACTAAATATTAAAAACTGCACTGTACTCTATATCAATTTTACTTCACTTAAAAGAACAAAGGCACATGCCAGAGACTGTATCAGATGACTTTGGACTGCTTCAGTAGTGAAGAGTAATAAGGCTGTCTCAGGATGAGGGCTACATTTCTGCCCTCTGCACAATCAGAACAATAAACTAGCACCACCAGAAGACTTCCATTTCTGAGCCAGTGCAACGGCTTGGCTGGTAAAAGCACCTGCTTCCAAGCCTGATGACCTGAGTTCTATCCCAGGCCCCTCATGGTGGAAGGTGAAACTGTCCCCTGACTTGCACACTGCTGCACAAGCATCTACCCACCCCACCCCACAAGCATATACAGATGCACACACAATGAGTAAACATGAAAGATGTAAAGCATGCCATCTCTGTGACCACAGTGATCCAGTCTCTCCTGATTTCTTCAGTTCCCTGCTGCCACAGCCACACTCCCCAGCAAGGCTCCTGTGTGCTGGGAGCTACACTTCACTTCCTTGCTATTCAGTCTCCAAAGACATAAACTCACTACAGGTAGACTTGACTTTCTTTGTGTGTATGCACATGTTTATATATGCATATGTGTCTGTGGAGAGCAGATGTCAACATTGGATATCTTCCTCTATCCCTCTCCACTTTATTTCTTAAGATAGAATTCTCACTGTACCTGGAGCTCATCAATTCTGTTAGACAGGTGTAAGGAGCAAAGGAAGCCCAGAGTGAGCCAAGTCCCGAGTAAATGTGTATTTTGACATAAGCAAGGCCTGTTAATGACTCCAAGATCAATTGGTTCATGGTAAATTGGCAAAACCATTAGCCTATGGGTCAGGCTCAAGAGGGATGGCCAAGCTTGGGCATCTGAATATGAGTGATTGTGAATCAGTGCATGCAAACATTAGCAAGTGTGTTTTCCTCCTCCCAGAAGCTTATAGCCTGGGACTGCTTGCCTACAGAGACCTCCTAACCAGACTAGCCAACCCCCACCCCATCCCTTGCTGGACCAAATAAACACACTGAGGTTCCAGACAGCAGAGGTGTCAGTTAGAGAATCCCACCCAATCTCATTGTCTGTGCTTCACTTCACTCCCTTGCAATCCCTAGCCAGGGCTCTGGGACCCAAGTTATGTGGGATGAGGCAGGCAGGCTAGACAGTGAGCCCCAGGGATGCTCTGTCTCCACCTCCCCAGTGAGATCATAGGTACACACCTCCATTCCTTTATTACATACTTCTGGAAGATCAAACACAAGGCCTCCTCAGGCTTGTGTGACAGGCACTTGACAGTCACCTCCCCTGCAAACACAAGTCCTCCTCACACCTGTGTGGCAGGCACTTGACAGTCACCTCCCCTGCAAACACAAGTCCTCCTCACACTTGTGTGGCAAGCACTTGAGTCACCTACCCTGCAGACACATGTCCTCCTCACACTTGTGTGACAGGAACCTGACAGTCACCTCCCCTGCAAACACAAGTCCTCCTCACACTTGTGTGACAGGCACCTGACAGTCACTTCCCCTGCCTTGGACCTTAGTTGGTTTGAGGCTAAACATGATGGCTATAACTCCTGGTGAATATGCTTACACTCACTATTCACTAACAAACTGTGGCAGCTAGTGACAGGGCCCAGGACACAAGCCAGTCTGGCCCCTGTTAGCACCAGCTTCCAAACTACTTGTGGACTGGGGAAGAACTGCTTCAGTGCTTTTCTTGGTTGATTTTTTTTTTAATTTAAGCATAAATATTGCTATGTAGTCCAGGCTAGCCTAAAAGTCACTATATGGCCTAGGCCTAAAACTTGCTAGATAACCCAAGCTAGCTCTGCCATCATGACTGTCCTGGCTCTATCCTGAGTTCTGGGATTACAGGTGTGCACCAGTAGGCCCAGTCTAATTTTGTACTTTTCACAGATGATTATTAACATCACAGTCAGATGTTTTTCATTGTCAAAATACAAATGAAATAAAACAACTATACTTCGCATACCTTGCTTTAGAAATATTATAAATTCCTTCACAGTTTGGTCCAAATTAACTCTATGATACACTACAGGTTTGAAATTTCGATGCTCAAATGAACGGATGAGGCGAACTGTGACGGTTGCTTCCTCGGCAGCCATGTGGAGAGAATACCTGTGGTAAGACACATGGATAAAGTGCATAAAGACATTGCTGCAAAAGACTCAGCAGAGTTGTTCAGATCCACAAAAGCTGGACACATATGGCAGCCTTCTGCAATCCCAGAGCTTGGGAATCAGAGACGAGAGAGCCTGGGGCAATCTGGCTGGCAAGACTAGCCATAATTGGCAGCTCTGCCTCAATCAATAAAGTAGATTCTGACTGAGAAAGGCATTCATTGCCAACCTCAGGGCTCCTCCACACACATACATGTGCACCCAAACACACATGCACACACACTACACATACATACACACATTAAAATAAATAAAATTCAAATAAAAGTTGTTTCTTGGGCCTAGAGAGATGGCTCAGAGGTTAAGAGCACTGATTCCTCTTCCATACGTCCTGAGTTCAATTCCCAGCAACCACATGGTGGCTCACAACCATCCGTTATGAGACTTGGTGCCCTCTTTTGGTGTACAGATATACACGGAAGCAGAATGTTGTATACATAATAAATAAAATCTTCTTTAAAAAGTTATTTCTTAGTCAATAGCAGGGGCTTTAATAATTGGCATCATTTTATGTCTTAAGCAAGATATTACATATAGTGATAGTGTGTTATTTTTATGCCTTTCAATTTGTCCAAAATAAGTCCATAACACACAAATAAGTCACATAAACTTGGC
The DNA here is from genome assembly GCF_003668045.3 of Cricetulus griseus. Taxonomy (NCBI): domain Eukaryota; kingdom Metazoa; phylum Chordata; class Mammalia; order Rodentia; family Cricetidae; genus Cricetulus; species Cricetulus griseus. The sequence goes on from NC_048598.1 coordinate 68,397,263, forward strand.
TTTAAAAGTCTCTCTGAATAACTGAACTCTTGTCCAACTGTTTTACTAAGTTTGGGAAAAAACGCAGCACATTAAGCATGAAAAGCCAGACAGTTTGCTGTTTGAATGCATCAAATAATTTATAATTAAAATTAACATATAGCTATAATGAAATGGCTTCTATAAAACCAGAAATAGATTTTCCCCATAAAATAAAGTAAGGGTTCATCTAATCTGTCTCATGGCTAATAAGCCTAATAAATCTTTTGGTAATTCCAATATTGGTTGTTATAGCATTCCTCATTACCTCCTTCATAATTCTCCTCAGAAAAACATGGTTCCAAAAACTACCAAACAATAGTTCAACAAACATCTACAAAATAAAAAATTTCAACATACTGAGGCACTTAATATTATTGGCACAATCCATGGTTTCAGGGATCTTGTGATCAAATATTCCAAACCTCTTTTGCATGCTGGGGCACAGTCTCAGAGCCTGACATATCCTCTGCCAGCACTCTTCCTGTTTGTGTTCATACATGAGTGAGAGCACAGGCGCATGCATGTTGCATGATTGGCGGAGGTAAGAAGACAAAGGCGCACGTGTTGTGGTGGTTTAAATAGGAATGGCCTCCAGAGGTTCACATATTTGAATGCTTGGTCATTAGGAAGTGGCACTGTTAGGAGGTGTGGCCTTGTTGGAGGAAGTGTGTCACTACCGGTGGGCTTTAGGGTTTCAAATGTTCGAGAGGCCTAGTGTCTCTCTTCCTGCTGCCTGAGGATCCAAATGTAGAACTCTCAAACTACTTCTTGAGAACCATGTCTGCCTGTGTGCTGCCATACTTTGCAGTGATGACAATGGACTAACTTTCTGAACTGTAAGCCAGCCCCAATTATAAATGCTCTCCTTTATAAGAGTTGCGGTGGTTGTGGTCTCTCTTCACAGAAGACGATTCCGACTAAGACAGATGCCTTCTACTTTTTTTTTGTTTAGGGCAAACAAAACTCATGTCCCAAACTGACTGAGCCATCTCTCCCGCCCAGGTTTTCATTCTCATCACATTTATTTATTTATTTATTTATTTATTTATTTATTTATGATACATTTGGGTGAACTGTGCATGGAACATGTGGAGGTCAGAGGACAACTGGTGGGAGTCAGTTCTCTCTTTCCACCAGGTGGATCAAACTCAGTTTTTGCAGCAAGCACCTTTGCCCATTGAGCCAGCCAGCCAGCCCATGCTCTGGATCTTGACTGCAATCTTATTCATATTTATCTATACATAATAAAAATGCATAAAATAAATGCATGCACACATAGACATGCCTAGACATACACACACAAGTGCATATAAAACTAATGAAATCGAAACTGAAATCATAGATCGTGCCAACAGCAGTTGTTTAGCCATGAAAACAGACTACATGCAAGCCAGGTACCACCACCAGGGGGGACACTGGGTGAGAGGTATAGGGACTCTTATCTGCAGTATTTCTTATGATTTAATATAAAATTAGAACTATCTCAAAGTAAAAAGTTTCTAAAAATTATCATTCAGTGCGGTGGTTTGAAAGAAAATGGTCCGTAGGGAGTAGCACTATTAGGAGGTTAGCCTTGTTGAAGTATGTGTGGCCTTGTTGGAGGAAGTATGTCACTGTGGGAGTGGGCTTTGAGGTTTCTTTTGTTCAAGCTTCAATCGGTGCAACACTGAGACTACTTCCTGTTGCCTGTAGGTCAAGATGTAGGATACCTAGCTCCTTCTCCAGCACCATGTCTGTGCACCGCCATGGCCTGCCATGATGATAATGGACTGAACCTCTGAAAATGTAAGCCACTCCAATTAAATGTGTTTCCTTTACAAGGGTTGCTGTGGTCACGGTGTCTTTTCACAGCGATAGAAACCCTAACTAAGACATTCAGAAAAGCCTGATGAAATTATGAATGGAGGGAATGCATGGGTTAACAGAGTACTAAAACAATCAGGTAAGAGACTGGCAGAGACCTTAGAACAGAGACACCGAAGCAGCCATTGGCTGACAGCATCTAAATGCACCAGCTAATTTTAATGGATGCATCAAGCCCAGAACTTCCAGTGTAACTGCCATGACACAGTGTGAAGCCAAGCTCAGAGACACCAGAAGCTAAGAGAGCCTACGGGAGGCATGGCCTGGTTTCTTCAGAAAACTCACAAGAAATAAAGAAGGCAGTCTAGGGAGATTGCTCAGTGGGTAAAATTGCTTACTGTCCAAGTGTGAGAACTGAGTTCAGCTCCTCAGAACACATAGAAAGCCAGACTTGGTAGAGAAAATCTATAATTCCAGTGCTTCTGTGAAGAGATGGAAAGTAGAGACATGAGAATCCCAGAAGCTTGCAAGCCAGATAGCCTGTCATACAGAGAAGGAACAACATGGAACTCTGGATCAATAACATGGTGGGAGGGGCTGGAGAGATGGCTCAGCAGTTAGGAGCACTCACTGCTCTTACAGAGGACCTGGGTTCGATTCCCAGCACTCATGTCAGGCAGCTCACAAACACCTGTGATTCTAGCTCCAGAGGATCCAATACCCTCTTCTGGCTTCATGTACACCAGTGGTTCTCAACCTTTCTAATGCTGTGCTCCTTTAATATAGTCCCTCATGTTGTGGTGACCCCCAGCTATAAAGTTATTTTCATTGCTACTTCATAACTATAATTTTGCTAGTTATGAATCATAATGTAAATATCTGTGTTTTCCAATGGCCTTAGGTGACCCCTGACCAGAGTTCCATTCTAATACCCACATCGGCAGCTCACAAACACCTGTAACTCCAGCTTCATGGGATCCAGTATCCTCTTCTGTCCTACTTGGTACCTGTACACATGGGGCGCACACAGACACAGACATATAAGTAAATCCTTAAAAATAAGTAAAATAATTACCAAAGTGTGGAAGGTGAGGACCAACCCCTGAGGTTGTTCTCTGATGTCCACAAGCACACCATGCATGTATGCAACTTCATTCACACACATGACGACACACACACACACACACACACACACACACACACACACACACACACACATCATACACACTGAGAGTGGCAGTCATGTATCTGGACTGATATGGTTAGATGTGGGTTGGCCCCCAGTGTAGTGGTATGAAGGACTGGCAGACCCTTCAAAAGGTGGGAACCTTATCTGGAGACGGGGCTCAGTGGTAGAGCACATGCTCAGAATGAAGGGGGGCCCTGGGCTCAATTCCTAGGATCATGTGTTCATATTCTAGCTACATACTGAACCACCGTAATATATCCAAACAGTATTCAGTGGTTGGGGCACCAGAATCAGGTCACATGCCTGGAAGGAGTCTGAACCTGCCCGCCCAGCGCCGAAAGCCTCCCACACTCAGCCCAGCCTGGGAGGACTCATCATCACGATCCAAGTCTCCGTGTACCCTTCCGGCTACAATGACAGCTCACAGCTTCCCACACATTCACCGAGTTTGTGCCACACTCTCCCACTGTCAGTCTCCTCACCCTCCAACAATGGGACCATTCAGGAAGCAGGTCTGAGATTCCCAGAGCAGTACAGATTCAATCTCAGTGCCTCCCCGCTCAGGCTGGGCTCGGGACCTGTCTCTCCCAGGAGCTGCAGGGTTCCTTACAGCTATAGGCCTGCTTTCTTTGGGGCTAACATGATGTGCTGCAGAGGCTCCAGGAATGCAGGGCTGATAAGCAGGGCTGAGAACAACACGCATTCCCCAGGAGACACTAGCAGAGCAGTCCTGCAACAGCACAGGGCCACAGGAGAGGTATGCAAGCCAAGAGTGGTACAGCGCCTGCCTGGCATGTATGGGGCTGGACCCCAGCACCCCAAAACGCATCGGAGAGGGAGGGAGGGGTGAAGGAAGGACATACAGGAAGGAGATAGAGAACAGGGGAGGGAAAGAGGATAAGAAAGGAGGAGAGCAAGGAGATCACAGAGGAAGGAGAAAAGGAGATGAGACAAAGAAACCTTATTGTTTTCCAACAACAACAACAATTTAAAACCAAAATTAATATTTGAATTCTATAACATGTAACATTCAACAGCAACTCAGTATCTGAAGTTGAACTTAGAGTGGGCACACCCTAATGTACAGGCTTGGGCTGGACTTTGAAAAGTGAGAGTGCCTGGGGCTTAGGAAGGTCTTTAAATCTCCCATCTACAAAACCTGTTCCGGCTGGTGCCTTCTAGAGCACCCAATTCCCTGGTGGCCACATCACTGCAGCCCAGATACTCAGCAACCCCTCCAAAGCCCTCCCTTGGAACTGAGGGCCACACTGCCTCAGGGCTAGGGGTTTAGTGTTACTAGAGCCCCAAGGCATCCAGACTCCAGTCCTCTGAGCAGTAGAAATTCAGGAACCAAGGAAAGCAGGGACAGGCTGCTACAACATTCCAGGACTTTGCAACTTCCCAAGATGGCGCCTTTCCACCTGGCAGAGTTCCTAGTGGAACAGCTATGCACCCAGCAAGGCTGGCTCCTGAGGCAAGAAAAGCAGCATAGCACATGAAACATTCCCACAAACATGGAAAACACATGTTCACATGACACTGGGTTGTGGGCTTTATACTGATCTATATCAGCTCAAGAGAAACATGTAACTACGGTTGATTTTGGCTATTTGTGCATGTAGTTTGTGTCTACAAAGTTGGCTATCAACAATGAATTACGACCCATAAACCCCTGCTAAGACAAACACAGGGTCAGGTTCCTAGGAACCATGTTCTGTGCATGTTTGTAAGTTAACATTGAATTCACAGATGATGACACTGACTGTGTGTGGAAAAAAAGCTGTCTACCATACCTGTTTGCTCTGTAAGGTATACGTGGCCTTCTCACACTTATGAACACTCAATGACTCAGATCTACAGCTGGGGGTATTATCTATAGCAAAAGACAGGGCCATTGAGATGGTTCTGCCAGTTGAAGACGCTTGCTGTGAAAGCCTGAAGACTGAATTTCAATCCCAGAACCCAAGTGAAGATAAAAGGGAAAGCTGTCCAGGACAACCAGGGCTGGGCAGAGAAACCCTGTCTCAAAAATAAAAAAGGGTGGGAGGACTGATTCCACACAGTTGCTCTCTGGGCCTCTGTATGCACACTGTGACACATTTATGACCCTCATACACAATAGTACTAACTTTTTAAAAGTTAAAAACAAAACAAAAACGTAAAAGATGGGGACAGGAGATGGTTCCATTGGCAAAACGATTACCTTATCAGCATCAGAATCTGATTTTGGACCACTAAAATCTACATAAAAAGCCAGCCCAGGGGCCTGGTAAGGTGGCTTAGCCAACTAAACGCCCTTACCAGTGAGCGCAACAACCTCAGATTGAGTCTTCTAACCTCCAGTGTGTACCCCCACCACATACATATAGAGATAATTTTTAAATAAAAAAAATATATAGTTGGGGCTGGGCTCTAGGGACTCACATAGTGAAGGCGAAGAACCAACTCCTCAAGCTGTCCTTGGACCTCCACATATGTGCTATGGCAGATGCACATACACAAATATAATTTTTAAAAATTAAGGAGTCAACTTAGAAGTGATTCTTGGAAGGAAGGAAAGAAGGGAGGAAGGAAGGAAGGAAGGAAGGAAGGAAGGAAGGAAGGAAGGAAGGAAGGAAGGCCAGCACAGTGGTACATGCCTGTAAGTCCAGTGGTAATATGGTAGGAAATGCAAATCAAACTCCACTGAGAGTACATCTTACCCCAGTCAGAATGGCTGTCATCACACACGTGCAAACACACACACACACACACACCACACCACACCATACACACATACACGCTGGTGAGGATGTGGGGCCATTACAGTCCAGACACTATGAAAATAAGAATGGAGGGTTCCCAAAACAAACCCCCAAACACCCTAGAAGTAGCATTTCCATATGACCTGAAAGAAGCAAGGTCACCATTCAACCCAGATACTCATATACCATGCTTACTGCAGTACCACTCACAACAGGGAATTATAGAATCAGCAGTGTGTGTGTGGTGTATGTCTTGTGATGGTGTGATGTGTGTGTGTGTGTGTGTGTGTGTGTGTGTGTGTGTGTGTGTGTGTGTGTGTGTGTGTGATTTAGTCACAAAAGAGTGACAATATATCTTTTGCAGGCATATGGATACAATGGGAGATACTGTGTTAAGCAATATCTCTGAGGATAGTGATTTAGAGCTATGTTTCCCACCCAGTGGGTCACAACCCCTTTGAGAGAAACAAATGGACCTTTCACAGGGGTCACCTAAGACAATCAGAAAACACAGATATTTACATTATAATTCATAACAGGAGTAAAAGTACAGTTATAAAGTAGCATCAAAAATATTGTTATGGTTGGAGGCCACCACAACATGAGGACCTGTATTAAAGGGCCAAAGCATTAGGAAGGTTGAGAACAACTGGTCTAGAGTCTTTCACGTGTACATTCAAGACTGGTATAGCTGGAGGATCACTGTTTTTAACTGAGAAACCTCCATACTGATTGCTGCAGTGGCTGCACAAGTTCACTTTCCCACGGGGGTAGGGGGAGGAAATAATGGTTGTTTTTTTCCCCACATGCTCATCAGCACTGGCTGCCAGTTATCTTCTTGACTAAAGTGAGATAGAATCTCAGACTTCTTTCTACCAAGTAATTCCTGGGCATTGAACTCGTGATTGAACTCGTGTCTTCAGGCTTGGCAGCAAGTGCCTTGATCTGCTGAGCCAGCTCAGCACCCCATGAGACAGAATATAAATGCAGCTTTAATTACATTTCCCTGAAGGTTAAAGTTATTGGCTATTTTTTTCCAAATATATACTGGCCACAAATATCAATTCTTTTGAGCACCATTTCAGTTCTTTAAGACATGTATTTATCAGGTGATTTGCTTTTTCTGGTACTTTCTCCAGTCATTTCTGTGTTCTACATGTCATTCCCCTGTCTGGTATTGGTAAGGATGTTTGTTTTTTCCCAATTCTGAAGCCTTAGCTATTTCCTCTGCTATCCTAAATTTATCTCATCTTACCTGTCAATTCTTAGGACTATTTCCTATGCTCCTTTTTCAGATGCCTACATCTGTATCATTTTTAAGTGCAATGGTAGAGAAGGTTAGATGTATCAGATCCCCTGGAACTGCAGTTACAAGCTTTTATGAGCTGCTAGACGCGGGTGCTGGGAACTGAACTCAGGTCCTCTGTAAGATACACACTCTTCACTGACCATCTCCCAAGCCCCTGCTTGTATCCCAAAAAAGTTCTTCATCTAGCATTCTCTAAGTTTTAGGCTGTACACTGAGGTTTGTGCAGGGTGAGAGCTGTGTGTTTGGTTTTATTGTCTTCCTGTGGAGATCCAGCTTTCCCAGAATGTTTGTCTTTAACCAATGCATGATTTTGACACCTCTGTCAGAATTAAGTGGCTGTAGCCATGTGGGTTTATTTCTGGGTCCTCCGTTCTATTCCATTTGTCTATATGCCTGATTTTGTGTATGGCTGGAATTTGAACAGGCACTTGGATGGAATTATTTTAAAAATCTGAATCATTTTAGAGTTACATTTATTCTATCAATTTGAGTATTACAAAACTCAGAATTCCCATTGGCTTTAAAGGTCATAACTGTAGCAGACAGTGCAGCTTTCCAAAAAGGATGGTTTAACTACACCAAACAACAGTCACACTCATAGTGTAGAGATTAGTAATGTAAGTGAAAAATCTTACTGATTTAAGTTCTATTTATTGGGGTGGGGTGGGGTGGGGGTTAGAGGTCAGAGGACAGTCTACAAGGGTCCATTCTCTCTTAACCATGAGTCAGGAATGGAATTAAGGTTACCAGATTTAGCAGCAAGTACTTTTACTTGTAAGCCATCTCACTGGCCCCATTTTCTTTAAAAATGAATTTGCCTTGTATGTGCAATCCTGTGATGGCTTCTTGTTTTATTTATTCATTAGTGCATGCATGGGGGAAGGAGGCATGTCACACTGCACAAGTCAGGGTCAGAAGACAATTGTGGGATGGGCTTCAGGGATGGAGCTCACACAGTCAGGCTTGCACAGCGAGTGCTTTAACAGACTGAGTCATCTTAGCCACCAGATGGTTAATGTTGGTTGTTAGTATGTTAAGAAACACCCAGGAGACTGGCGCATACCTCTGAGTATGTCTAGGAGGCCTGTGTAGAGACCATTAGATCACAAGGACTCTGGCCTAAGGAAAGGATTAGAAGAACTCAGGATAATGGCACAGTGGGAGGCAATGAAAGGTGGGAGGTGAGGCCTGGGTGGAAGAAGTGGATCACCAGGAGCTTGTCCTTTGAGGTTATATTTGCCTTGGCCTCTTCCTCATCCCCTTTTCTCCACGTCCTATCGCATGTGACATGAGCCACTCAACTATATCCTCCTTGCCATGACAGACTGAGCCCTCTGCTGTACCCTCCCTGTATGAATGGGCTGAGCCCTCTGAAACTGTGAGCCATAATAAACCTTCACCCTTGAACTTGTTTTCTTGGGTATTTTGGTGACAACAAGAAGAAATTAACTTAAAGTATAAAAGATGAAAAATGCCTGCCACACAAGCATGAAGCCTTGAGTTTAGTCCCTGGTCCCACACAGTAGAAGCAGAGGGCTAACTCCTCCAAATTGTGCTCTGACCTCACACACACTATAGTACATGTGCCCTTCCACACACATACACAAATAAATATTCATAATAAAAACAGAGAATCTAAAACCAATAAAACCAAGGACTTAAAAACTAGGACCATTTGACAATCAAATGAACCATTTGAAAACTTCCTGCCCCTTTAGTTTGCTTACATACCACAAACCAAAGTACCATTATTCTAGAAAGACTGATGTGATCATATTTCACTGACAAAACTTTTAAGACACTTCTAACATTAATTCAAGAATGATTGTAGCTGGAAAGATGGTGTCTTAGTCACTATTCTATTGCTATGAAGAGACATCATGACCATGGCAACTCTTACAAGGGAAAGCATTTCACTGGGGGCTTGCTTATAGCTCCAGGGGATGGATAGTCCATGATCATCATGGCACAGAGCATGACGGCAGATTGCATGATAGCAGGCAGGTGTGGAGCTGGAGAAGTAGCTAAGAACTACTTAGCTGATCTGTAGGCAAGGGATGGGGTGGAGGGGGTGACTGGACCTGGCAAGGGCTTTTGAAATCTCAAATCCCACTTCCAGTGATATGCTTCCTCCACCAGGCCACACTTTCCCATCTTTGTCACTCCCTGGTGACTAAACATTCAAATAGATGAGCCTATGGGGCCATTCTTACGGAAACCACCACAGATGGCTTACTAGTTAAGAGCATGGTGCACTTGCAAGCAACTGAGTTCAAATCCCAACACTCAAATTGGACAGCTTACAGCTCCAGCTTCAAGGAATCCAATGCCCACTTCTAAATTCCATGGGCAATGGCATTTATGTGCACAAATCCACACACACACAAACAAATCTAAAATAAAAGAATGCTTTTAAAATTTGGATCATTTTTAGATAAGTTAAAAAAAATAAAACCTGTCAGTGTTTGGGAGCCAGGTTCCAAACCCCGCCCTCAGGGTGCCAAGGAGTGGGGGAGGGGGGACTCCCCTGGATTTGCCTCAGTCCACACTCTGCCCCTAAAAAGCCAGCCATTGGCAGTTCCATTCCAGAGGGCATTAAAAGCCCCCACCTCTGGATTCACCTCATGGTTCCTGTTTTTTTTCCTACCCCTGGGCCTCCCTGGAATGCTTTGCTCAGATTAAACGTGGGTTTACTAATTTGGTTTGATTGGCTTATTTCCGACAGTGGTGGGTCTTCAGTAACCAGGGATATTTTTAAACTTATCAGTCAGTATTTAAGTAACATGGTAGGTTCAAAATAAATCTGAAATAATCTAATAACTCCCACACATTTCCCATGTTGCTGAAGCTAATCACATGGTGACCTTAGCAGCTGAGGATGGGTCATTATCAATGCCAAACAAGTAAATAAGCAGAAGATCCCTGTTCACTCCCCAGCTGACCAGCTGGCATCAACACCTACAGCTCCACAGACTTGCCTTAGCCATGACCTTTCATCTTGGGCAAATGTGCAAAACAATCACTTGTTTTCTGTGCTGAAGATGTGAGACACTTAGGAAATAATCCAAGGCAGCCAAGTTTTCCAGATTTGGGAGAAAAACTATTTCATGCACACTCTCTCTCTCTCTCTCTCTCTCTCTCTCTCTCTCTCTCTCTCTCTCTCTCTCTCTCTCTCTCTCCTCTCTGTCTTTTCCTCATGTCTGTCTTCTGTCTGTGTGTCTCTCACTGAACCGAGACCTCACTGATTTGGCTTCACTGGGCTGGCAAGTGAGCTCCAGGGACCTTCTAGTCTCCACCTCCTTGGTGTCAGGATTACGAACAGGGGCCACAGTGTTTAGGTTTTTGGCCTCACTGTATATCTTTAGCTGGCCTAGAACTCACTGTATAGATCAAGTTAGCCTCAACGTTACCGAGATCTACCTGCCTCTACCTCTACTTCTGCCTCTGGAGTGCTGGGATTAAAAGCATGTACCACCATGCCCAGAGTGTGTCCAGCATTTTATGTAGGTTCTGGGGGATCTGACCTCGGGTCCCCATGCTTGTAAAGTAAGCACCACACCCACCTAGCCACCTGTCTAGTCCTTGTACTTTCCTTGTTTAACAAGGCACACAGAACATGAACCTATTTCCTTCGCTCACAATCATCAGGGAGAAGGTTCACCCTGTATGCTGGGTGTCTTACCAATTCTACATTCAGTATAAGCAGAGGGGGTGGCTACTGCTGGTTTAAGGCATTGTTCAAGGATGTGTGGCTTCTGGCAGTTCAGCAAGACAGACACAACCTCCTGCTAGCACAGCCACAGGTCTGGTTACTGTCTGATAAAACGCAGACAGGATCTCCCTGGGGGCAGGGGAATTGCTTCGGGTCCTACAAAAGGTTCAGATTGCCTAAAATTAGGGTTCTACAGCTGTGACATAAACACTTGTATGTGTACCAATTCTGAGCCACACAGCCCTGACCCCTGGGACTTTGGGGCAAGAAGAAGTAATATAAATGATAAGAGCTGTTGGCTGTGTCATGAACAACAGAGTGCTTTGTCTCTGACCTGACTCTCATGCCTTCCATCAATGTCAACAGTTAGGTCACCTGGCAGCAGATGTGGCTTGGTTGGTAGAGTACTTATGTAGCATGCACAAGGCCTGGATTTGAGCAAACCACGCCTGGTAGTGCACACCTGCAATCCCAGAATTCAGGAGGTTGGAACAGGTAATCAGAAATTCAACGTACAGTGAGTCTGAGAATGCCCTAGGGTACAGGAGACTCTGTCTCAAAGAGTGAGGTGTGTGGGACTGGTGAGACAGCTGTATGGCTAGTTCTAATTGTCAACTCCTCACAATCTAGAATCACTTGGGAAGACAGTCTCAATGTCTAGACTGGGCTGGTCTGTGTGTGAGGGGATTATCTTGATTATGTTCACTTAAGTGGGAAGACCTTTCCAGTTGGGTGACACCATTCCCTAGGTAGGGGATCCCATATCTAAGAGTGGAGAAAGTGAGTTGGACACTAGCATGCATGTGTTAAGTCACTGTTCTTTGTTCTTGACTATCTATACAGCTGCTTCAAGTTCCTGCTGTCTTGACCTCCCCACAATGATGCACTATAACCTGGAACTGTGATCTAAAATAAACCCTTTCTCCCACAAGACGTTTTCACCAAAGTATTTTATCACAGCAACAAGACACAAAACTAAGATGATGTCTCAGTCAGTTGGTGAAGTACTTGCTTTTTTTTTTTTTTTTTTTTTTTGGTTTTTTGAGACAGGATTTCTCTGTATTGTTTTGGAGGCTGTCCTGGAACTTGCTCTGTAGACCTTGCAAGCATGAGGACATGAGTTCAAGTCCCAGAACGCATGTAAAAAAGCCCAGTGTAGTAGTTGTGTATCTTTATACTACAGAGCTGGGGAGGTGGAAACAGGCAGATCCCTGGGACTTGCTGGCCAAAAAAGAAGTAGAAATGGCCTAAGAGACAACGCTCAAGGCTGTCCTCTGACTTATATATGAGTGCACATATAGGCAGGCACACTCAGAAGTATATGTACCCATACATACACACACACACATGAGACAATTCAGATGACCTAAATGTGAGGTTCTCCATTCTGATGGAAACCCATTTCATGGGAGGCACCCACAGAGGCCACTCCCTGGGACTACAGAGTTCAAGGAACTATAAGAGTGAAGCCATTAGCCTGAAGCAGTCTCCATAACCAGAGTTCTCAGGTAAGCAACTGGAAAATTGACCTGGCAATATTTCAAGTAACACACCAAAAGGACAACCCTCAATCCACTGACAATGGGACCTCCCCTCTGACCATAAATAAGCAAATGGCTCACTCCCCATACTCCTAACAAGGCAAACACCTCTCTACTTGTATCTGGGTTGTAAAAACACAGGCTGGAGATGTGGCACTGTTGTTAGAGTGTTTGTCTAGCATGCACAGAGCCCTGAGTTCTACCCCCAGCATAACATTAGCCAGTACTCAGAAAGTGGAGGTCCAAGAATGAGAAATTCATGTTCATTCTTCATTATGTAACAATGGCTAGCCTGGGCTACATTAGGCCCGGTCCTAAATAAACAAGCAATTTTTTTTAAAAGTCAGAAGAACTAATTTTGTGATTTGTGGAAGAGGGTCCTCTGTGAAGGTACCACAACATTTTCTGCCTGGTAGACCATGTATCTCTTCCTCCTGGGCCAGAAAGGTGGCTTAGGACTTGTGTGCATTGAGCTGTTAAGTTCCCACTCCCAAGTTCTCCAGAAGGACTTGGACTTGGGTAAGAGAGACAGGCCTAGTGTGACCCTCTCTTAGGTCATTTTTCTCTTGTTATGTATGCCAGTATGGACTCGACTCTAGAGCCGTGGTTCCCTCTCTCTCCCTCCCTCTCTCTGACAGAGACAGCGACAGAGAGAAACAGAGAGTGAGAGAGAGAGAGATCTGAAGTGATTTTACTTTTATTTCCTTCACTTTAAGCCAGTCATGAAATTTCACAGTGATTTCTGGGGTGGAGCAGAAGAAAAGCATCATTCAGAATGATTGAGGCCATGGCCTGGTTGGCCTGAGAAGGTGCAAGCAGGGAAGGCCTCACTGGGGAAGCTGGAGGAACACCGAGTGCCCCACTGGCACCTAGGTAGACAATGTTCCTAGAGCACGGAAACAACATCTTCAGCAGCATCCGGCTTGCATGGCTCTGTCAGGCCATCACCTACAATAGCTGGTGATTGAGCAGCTCAGCTGCCTTGGAGTCACCCTCAGCAGAGACGATGGCTGCCTTCTGCTACTCAACCTTTTCCACCACAAATCTGGTCCTTTCTGCTTCCTGTTGAGCCACCTGTTTGGCTTCCACTGCTTGTCCTAACTCCTTCCCCGAGGTCAGATGTGTGCTTCTGGAACATGTCACTCAAGATGAGTTTAAATGTTGCTGCTCACTCTGTGAAGTCATAGCTCACCTGCCTGGAGACCAGCTCTCGTTTGGGTGATCAATTCTCCAGCATCAAAGCAAACCACTCCCAACTTGAGGATATCTGTGGTGATGGATAGCAGCACCCGCTCATCATTAGTCCTCACCAATACTGGTATAGATACAAGGAAGCTAGCTGGCCATCAGCCAGAAGAGAATGTGTAGTGTGACACTCATGTTCTGCAAATCTTTGCTACCAGTGACAACCAGTACATTCCATGGTCGAGAGCAGCAGTCAAAGATAATTGGTTTCTATGCCCAGTAGATGAGAAAGTGAGTCCCTTCCCCTACCACAATGTCCTTCCCCCATGGAATTGGCCAAAGATGACAGCTCTGTTCCCAGCATCCATATTATATAAGGCAGAGTTCACCATGCTTCCTGCAACTGCTAAACTTAAGTCGAACTTTCCAATGGACTCACTTTGGCAGCCATGATTCCCCTCTGTTGCACCCACTCATACCTGCTTTTACTCTGACCTTCACATGAATTCCTCAGCCATTCTCAACCTCCCTAATGCTATGACCCTTTAATGCAGTTCCTCATGCTGTAGTGACCCCAACCATAACATTATTTTTGTTGCTACTTCCCTAATTAATTTTGCTACTGTTATGAATTGTAATGTAAGCATCTGTGTTTTCCAATGGTCTCAGGTGACCCGGACCCCCAAAGGGGTTATGACCCAAAGGTTGCGAACCACTGCTCTAGATCCTCCTGCTTCAGACCTTGAACCACTGACCTTCCAAGAACTAAGGCTGTAGGTATATGCCACTATGCCTGCCAATGCTACTGCTACAACATATTCATGGAACCCAAGGGCCAAGAGTACAGTAATAGGCCCAACAGGGATGGCTGGTATCTACTCAGTGCTGCCTAAACCCTGGCTGGGTGGGTTCTTTCTCTAGCTCTGACCTAGGAATGCATCGTCTGACACCTGCTGACCTGGGGCACAGCACACACTGGCCCCTGTCTCCCATCCTCATGCTGTATCACCTTTGGGGTTCAGCCCTATGAAATACTCAAATTCTACTAGCAGGGTTTAAATAGGATTCACAACTTGTCAAGTTTCCCATGACTATATTGCTATAGATATCTGAGATGATCAACTTATAAGTGTGCTGGTTTGAATAGGAATGGCCCCATAGGTTCTTACATTTGAATGCTTGGTCATTAGGGAGTGGTGCTACTTGAAAGGGATCAGGAGGTGTGGCTTTGCTGGAGGAAGTGTGTCACTGGAAGTGAGTTCTAGGGTTTCAAAAGCTGAAGCCAGGCCCAGTGGCTTTCCTTGCTGCCTGTGGATCTGTATACAGAACTCTCAGCTATCATGTCTGCCTGCATGCCACCAAGCTTCCTGTCATGATGATAATGGACTAAAGCTCTGAAACTGTAAGCCAGCCCTAGTTAAATGCTTTCCTTTATAAGAGTTGCCTTGGCCAGGTGTTGGTGGCTCACACCTTTAATCCCAGCACTCAGGAGGCAGAGGCAGGCGGATTTCTGTGAGTTCGAAGCCAGCCTGGTCTACAGAGTGAGTTCTAGGACAACCTCCAAAGCAATACAGAGAAACCCTGTCTCGGAAAAACCAAAAACAAACAAACAAACAAAAAAGAGTTGCCTTGGTCATGGAGTCTCTTCACACCAATAGAACACTGACTCAGACACAACAAAAAGAAGAAAAGGTTTACTTTGGCTCACAGACCAAAAGTTCTCAGTCACTTCACCATCTATGGCCCCACTGCTTCAGACCTATGGCAGTACCAAATGGTACAAAAATGTGGCAGAGTGGAACCTCTCACCTCAAGGTTAGGAGAAAAGACCAAGAGAGAAACAAGGGCTTACACCCAGTGATCCAAAGGCTTCCTACTAGGCCCTATTTCTCAGAGAGTTCTGCCACCTTCCCAATAGGATTAGCTAGAGGGCCATGCCTCTAACATATGGACTTTCAAGAGATGCTCTCTCTCTCTCTCTCTCTCTCTCTCTCTCTAAACTTTTTAGTAAAAATCTAAAAAATTCAAACCGAAGAAGGGAAGGAACTGTCACAGCCTAGTGGGTAGTCATCAGTGCCAATTCAACACACTGTTGACTCCCACAACCAGGTGTGCCAAACAAAGGGGCATCCACAGATGCTGGTGCTGCCCCACCCTCAGCAGCAGGGCCTCCCCAGTCTGCAGGAGCTACATGTGGAGAGATGCTAGCAAGGCAAGCTCCCTGCCATCTGTCATCAGTGGGTGGCCAGGTAAAGCAAATGACCTAGCTCTGGATGTCCCAAGAGTCTATTGCATAAAAGAGAAAGCTGTTGGCTGCTGAGTCACAAGTAATAATTTTGCATCCCTGACTATGCTGGGATCTCATCTCTGTCAGCAAAACTTGGTAGGTACTTCACTACTCTGGGGATGGCTAACAGCTAGATGACAGCCAGCTAGATAGGACCTAGACTCACCCAGGAGACAAACCTTTGGATAGTCTATGACAGAGTTTCTAGAAGTAGGAAGACCCACCCTGGATGTGAGCAGCAACATCCCATGAGTTGGAGTACTGGGCTGAATGAAAAAGAGAAAGTGAGCACACCAGCCTTTGTCTCTCTGCTTCCTGCCTGTCGAAGCCATGTGACCCACTGCCTCTGTCTCCAGCCGCCATGCATTCCCCACCATGATGGACTGTACCCCAAACTGTGGGTCAAATCAACCCCTCCTTAAATTGCTTTTGTCAGCTATTCCATCACAGTGACAAAGAAAGTAACATTAATGTAAGGCACATCACTTGCGTTCCTTAGGACAAGATAGGCAGCCTCATACAGCCCAGCCCCTTTGAACATCAAGGAACAATGGCTAGCTCTTCAGCCTCTCACCACCAAAAAGGAAACCTGACACACTGCTCCATTTTTGTTGTTGTTCGGCTTTCTGGTTCAACTGGCTTGAACATGAAGTCCAGTCTTTCAAGTACTGGAATTACAGGCATACAAAAACTGAGACAGATATATTTCCTTGGCTCAGGGGGAGGAACCCCTCCAATGTGGCAGTATTGAGAGGTAAGGCCAGGGAAATGACTGGGCCATGGGGGCAAAGCTTCATGAATGAGATCAGAACCTTTTAAAAGAGGTTCCAGGGGCTGGAAAGATGGCTCAGTGGATAAAGCACTTGCCATGGAAGAGTGAGACTGGAGTTTAGGCCCCATAACCCACACAAATGAGTGGCAGGCATGCTGTCAGCTGTAATTTCAGCACCTGGAAGGCAGAAACAAGGGATCCCTAAAGCAAGATGGGGGCCTTACCAGGCCAATTGTGTTTGAGAGATCCTACTTCAATAAAAAGGGAAGAGAAACAGGAAGATACCCAATGTCAACCTCAGGCCTCCACATGCACACACACACATACATACATACATGTACACAGACATATACCGGAAGGGGTGGGGGAATATACCGGAAGGGGTGGGGGAAGATCGATCAACACGTTCAAACGCTGCCTTGTTCCTTCTGGCATGTCAGGACATAGAGGTACATATGAAACTGAAAGCCAGGACTCACCAGACCCCTGACCTGACCTCTAAAATTTTGTCACAGCAATTAGACCCTAATCCAACAAGACTGGAACTCTCACAGGAAGAGTTCTGTAAAAACAGACCCTTAAGAACACCATAAAGACAGAGGACTTAGTTTACCTGTGAACCAAATGCCAGGGTCCACAAGAAGTGGGGGAGACAGACACAAGCATATTCTCCCCCAAAGGCCTTGAAGGCCTCAATGCTGCTTGTCCTGTTAGCTCTTCCTGTCAGCTTGACAGCCTACAGTCCCCTGAGAAGGAAGTCTTAATTGAGGGCTGTCTAGATCAGTGGGTACTGGGCGAAGGGCTGACTTGAGAGTTTAGCCCACTGGGCAGCGCCATTCCCTGGGCAGGTGAGGGAGCCAGCAAGCAGTGTTCTCCCATGGATTCTGCTTCCCATTCCTGCTTGAGCTCCTGACTTCACTTAATGAGCTGTGACCTGTGAGCTGAAATAAACCCTTTCCTGGGACCCCTCAGTCGCTTTTGGTCAGTGTTGTTTTGTTTTCAATTGGCTTTGGTTTTTCGAGACAGGGTTTCTCTGTGTGACAGCCCTGGTTGTCCTGGGACTTGCTTTATAGACCAGGCTGGCCTGGAATTCCCAAGTGCTGGGATTAAAGGTGTGTGCCGCCATCACACGGCTTGGCCAGTGTTCATGTAGCATCAGCAGAAAGAAAACCAAAACACTGCTGACACTGTTTCACAACGTGTGGGCCTCCAGAGCCTGGAGACAGCAGATTTCTGTTGTTTAAACCATTCTACCTGTAGCACTTTGTGTTTAAGAAACCGATAAAATGCCAATGAGTGAAGAGAGCACTCTTGAGACCAGAACAAGCAATGCATGAATGCAGGGCCCTCAACATGTGTGTGCACGTACCTGCACATGGTTGCAGAGGCTAGAGGACAACCCCAGGTGCCATTCTTAGGATTGTTGTCCACCTGCTATGGGACAGGCAGGGTCTCCCACTGGCCTGGAGCTCACTAAGACTGGCTGGCCAGAGAGCCCAGGGATCGGTCTCTGCCTCCCACTACTAGAATTCAGTGCTTGCCACCACACCTGTGATTCTCACATAGGTGCTGGGATCAAACTCATATCTCCCCCAGCCCTGAACAGCAGTTTCACATTACGTTTCTTTGTTTAAACTACAGCTTCCAATTTTTTTTCCCAAGACAGGGTTTCTCTGTGTAGCTTTGTAGACCAGGCTGGCCTCGAACTCAGAGATCTGCCTGTCTCTGCCTCCCAAGTGCTGGGATTAAAGGCAGGCGCCACCACCACCTGGGACAGTTTTTATTTTTTAAAGTAACCCAATTATTCAAATACAGACTACCACTAAAATAGGGCCTCACCAAGATCCTGGAGTACAATCCAAGCAAAGGAGGAGCGATTATATGAACAAAGGAGTCACAACCATGATGGGGAAACCCACAGAATTAGCTGACTGGAGCTAGTGAGAGATCTGCTGACAAGGGGGGAACCTGCACAAGACTGAATTAGACTCCCTGAATATAGGTGTCAATGGTGTGAATGGGACAATATATGAGGCCACTGGCAGTAGGTCCAAGATCTAACACTAATGCACAAACTGACTTAGTGGAGCCCATTCTATATAAAGAGATACCTTGCTCAGCCTAGACACAGGGGTGTGGGGGTGGAGAGGTGCCTTGGTCCTACCTCAACAAAATGATGGGACAGACTTAGTAGACTTCCTAGGGGAGGCCTTACCATCTCCAAAGAGCAGATGGGAGGAGGAGGGAGGGAGGAACAAGAGGAAAGGAGGGAAGGGGAACTGGGATTGGAATGTAAAAAATAATAAAAAGAAATGATGCCTCACTACAGGCTCTACCCCTAAATCATGCAAATGCCTTTATTCCACAAGTCCATGCTAAGAAGAACAAAGTAATTCTTGACTAATTACAACAGTGTCAATAAAGAAAGGTCACTTGGTTTAGCTGTAGTTTAAACCAAGTGGTTGCCAAATCCAAAGGCCTGAGTTTTAACCCCAGGTGGTGGAAACTGGGGTTTCTACCCCATGGTGGAAAGACAGGACTCCAATAAGTTGTCTTCTGGCCTCCACGTACACACTAGACACATGCATTTTCACACACACACCCCTACACACAGACACAGACACAGACACAGACACAGACACAGACACACACACACCCCTACTGAGCCGGGGAAATGGCTCAGTAGGAGAAGTACCTGAAGCACAAGTGTGAGAACATGAGTTCCATCCCCACACCACATAAAAGTTGGCTATTGTAGCAAATGCTGGCAGCCCCAGCACTTGGGGACTGGGGAGCAGAAGCAAGATGATCCCTGGGGCTTATTGGCCAGCCAATCTAGCCAAAAACGGTGAGCTCCCAGTTGAGACATACACACAAATATTTTTTGTGTATGTGTGTGTGTACGCGTGCATGTGAATGCACATGTGGAGATCAGAGGACACCTGTCCACTTCTGGTTCTCTCCCTCCACCACGTGGGTCACAGGGATAGAATTCGGGCTGCTAGCCTTGGCAGCAACCACCTTGACTCACTGACCCACCTGTCTTGATTCAATTCTGACATCATAGAAACACGAGCACAAGATTTGACCTCTGCCCTTATCACGTGTCTATTGAGCTTTCAGACTATGACACCACCCATGTGACAGTAACAACTGCTATTCAGGGTGTCAGCCACAAGCAAAGCTTCAGGTGCTCACTCTGTACTGACCCTCACTCTACAGATGAGGAAAGATGTTTGGAGGAGTTAAGAGTCATTCGTAGATGTCTGACTTCCATCCAGAGCAGAGGCTATGCTACACCAAGGAAGCATCTAACACACTAGAAGGAACAGCTAGCATCCGGGGGCTTCAGGGAGAACACAGAGGAGAGGTCAGTTCCAGCTGTCATTTGGCAATGCTCGTGCCAGGAAGGGTGCTTTGTAAGACAGACTATTTCTGCAGAATGCTCAAAAGTGTGTGTCTGGCCTCAGCCTTAGCAGGCAAATCAGTGAGCAGCAAACAGCTACCACTTGGGTTCTTTCTCATTTTCTTCTCTTCTTTTTTAAAGATCTTGTGTGTTAGGGGTGGGGTTGGCCATGCTGTGGCACATAACTGAAAGTCAGAGGACGGACAACCTTTGTCTCTCCTTCCACCCTGTTTGAGAAAGTTTCCTGTTGTTTGCCTGCTGTATGGTCAGGCTAACTGGCCCAACTGAGGTTGTCCCCTGGCCTTCACACATACATGTACATGCACACAAACACACACACATATGCACAAAGGCACTAAGACAGGACATGTAGCCGAGGGTGACTTAGAACATCTGAGCCTTCCCTTTCTCCCAGTGAAGGCAGGACACTTCCCTACAGTCCTCACCGCCAAGCCCTCTTGGTGCTCAGTGCTATCGCCACTGGACACCACCACACATGCTGCCTGGGTACAGAAGAGGTGAGGAGGGGAGAGAGTGATACCAAGCGTGTGCCACACACACTCTCTTCTCATACTTGCCCTGATGCAGTCCTCTCAACATAAGCATCTGAGGAACGAACAGCAAAGGAGAGGACTGTTCAGCACTTCACTGACAAGCCTCTCTTACTGACTGCAGTTGTGGGAATGTCAAGCTCACCTTCCCACCCCACTCTCTGGACTCTTTCCTCAGCCTTCAAGAGCCCCAGCCTCCACCCTTCTGTCCCCACTCCTCTCCAAAAGCACTTCCCAATCCCTTTAAAATACACTATTCTCCTCCCAGTTCTGCTGGAACCTGGCCAGAGGAGTCAGTCCAAGAGAATGGGAACCAAGTAGCGTGTTAACTGCCCGTGTGATACCGCCCTTGCCTTCCACGAAAGCTCTCTTGCAGCAGTAGTTTGTTCTTAACTCTTTTCTTAACAATTGGGTTACTTTTAGGAATTAGAGGTTTCCTTTAGAGCAAGAAACTTAATCTTAAACCACTCTTCACACTCACTGGGTGGGGACAATTTTCACCTGTTCATGCATCTTGCCCAACTGGCTTAAACTAACAGTAAGGGAAACCTGTAGATACAGAAACAGAAATCAGCCTCAAAGTGACAGAAACTTACCCTGCTGGCTAGCTTATGCAGTGCCCAAAGGTGTAATGTGTGAGAAAAGACCTCAGTGGTCTGTCTCATCCAGTATTGGATCCTGTATGCTGTAATACTGACCTGCCTGGCAAAACATGCCTTTTGGTCAAAGAGTGGTATGACAGTTATAAGGGTAACCAACTGCTTTCTGATGTGCCATGAGGCTGCTTCAGTGCAGGAATGTCATACCTGGTAAACCCAGTTAATCTAACTAAGCTGAGAGCAAGGGAAGCCTGTGGACAGACAGAATGACACATCATAGATTCATATCCACAAGAACAAGCTGCAACGTTGACAACTGCTATTGACTGGCTGACAAGTTGGCTGGGTCAGGTACCCCATCCTCCCTAAGCCCTCTGCTTCCAAAGCTGGGAATGCTACCAAAAGATTGCACAGACGTTGGGCCAGAGTTCATCTGCTTTGTTCCAGCCCATGGTATCATAATCAGCTCTAACAAATTCAGTTGTATTCCAAGTTGGCAGCTAAATAAAAGGAGCATTTTGATTTTTTTTTTTTTTTGCTATTTTTTGTTGGTGTGTGTGTGTGTGTGTGTGTGTGTGTGTGTGTGTGTGTGTGTGATGTATGCCTTTGGATGCAGGAGCATGCATGTGTGCATGAGTGCCTGTCTCTCTGTCTCTCTGTCTCTCTGTCTGTCTGTCTCTCTCTCTCTCTCTCTCTCTCTCTCTCTCTCTTTCTCTCTCTCTCTCTCTCTCTCTGTGTGTGTGTGTGTGTGCTCTGTCTGTGTCTCTGTCTCTCTCTCTCTCTCTCTCTCTCTCTCTCTCTCTCTCTCTCTCTCTCTCTCTCTCTCTCAGAGCGCAGCAATAGGCTAGAATGGCCACCTCGCAAGCTCCTGGGATCTGCCTGTATCACCTTCTCAGTGTGGAAAATAAATGTTAACAATTATGTGGGGGCTGGAAATCTTAATTCAGGTCTCTGTGTTTGCAAAGCAGACACTTTACCAACTGAACCACCCCCCAAGTCCTTTTTGTTTGCTTTCTAAGACAAGGTTTTAGTGTGGAGTCCAGGTTGTCATCAAACTCTCACGATGCTCCTGCTCCAGCCTCCCTAGTCCTGGGATCACAGTGTGTGCCAGCAAGTCTAGCCAGAAGGAACACAGCCTACAGAGAAAAGGCTTTACTCAGTCAATAAGTATTTGTGAGTTCCTAGGAAGAGCAAGCATCAAGAGATGAGGCAGTGGCCAGTGCATGGTGACTCTACTCTCCTTAGCTTATGTATGGGAGAGAGCAAACTGCAGAGAGTTGCTCATGAGGACAGAACACAGCTGAGGACTCCATGATTTCTCAGCATTCTGAGAAATATTTTGTAGAAGTATTTAATTGTTAAGAATCCATAGGACGTAACCCAAATATACTGAGCAGTTTATTTTTAACATATTTATTATTGTATGTTTGTGCAAGAACCATGGGCATTCCTGTATGCCACAGCACATATGTGGCACTCAGAGGGCAATTTGGTGGACTTGGTTCTCTCCCCACCTTTATACAGGTTTCAAGGGCTGGAGTCAGGTTATCAGGGTTGCATGGCAAGTGCTCTCCCTGCTGGGTCACCTTGCCAGCTCCTGAAGCTTATTTTTAAAAATGAAATTCCAAGGGCTGAGAAGCCTCAGTCAGGAAAATGCTTGCCACACAAGCATGGGAACATTGAGTTCAATTTCCATAAACTATGCAAAACATTCAGGTGGCATGTGTTTATAATCCCTGTGCAGGGGAGACAGAACAGAAGGGACCCCTAGGGTTCACTGGCCCAGCCAGTCTAGCCTACTTGGTGAGTTCCAGGACAAGGAAAGGCGCTGTCTCTCAACCCAAAAGGAAGGTACCTGAGGAATTACAGCCAAAGTTTTTCTATGGCCTCCAAATGCCATCCCAACTCCCTGGGGTAGAAGCACTAAGGGCAGGGCTTTAGATGACACTTCCATAGATAATACACTAACAAAGAGTCAACGAGCAGCAAGGAAAGGGACAGGAAGTGTGCTGAGAAACAAGCCCTCACTTACCCTGAAACTCTGTCTAGGGGAGACTCCAAAACAAGAAGTGCTCTTCCTTCTCAACCCTGGCTCTAGATGACTCAGCACCCACAACCCTTCAGCATGTCTGTCACCCACTTGAAATAATTTTTGTACCCTCATCTGGAGCCACTACATGGAATTAAGAAAGCGAATCTTGTTCCTAACAAGCACCCAACAGATCAATCTTGAACTACATACAGACTATCAAGATAACGGCAGCACTTGCACTGATCTGCCTGCCTGCATCTCAGTCCATTCAAAGGCTCATGGTGCCATGATCTTTTGAAAGTGACAAGGAAATTACAGAATGGAATACAAGTCTACCACAGCTATTCATCTGACCCTTAAGAGGGTAGGGTCCCCTAAATCACCACAATGGGGGAAATCCATACCCTTTATACATCACAGGCAATTTCTCCAAGTATAACTCCAAAATTTTTGTTACTCTTGCTTTCTGAGCAAAGTGGCTCGCAAACTGACCAACCTAGATGCCTTCCTTGTAATTAAATTCCTCCTTAAACATTCCACAAAACCTGACTGATGCTGTTGGTGACATCTGAAAGCTTGGGCTTAAGTTTTTGATTTTGCAGAGCTAGGAATCCAACTCACGACCTCAGATATACTAACTAGGCAGACACTATCCAGCACTGAGCAACAGCCCCAGCCCTCCCTTTGTAAACTACTAGTTATGATGAGGTGGAGGGTAGAAAGGGTGGCGATCTGTGCTCCAGGCCTCTTGCCACACATTAGATTTAAGAGGAACAATATCTTTTTTTTTTTTAAATGACTTCCAGAGAATTTTTCTATCACTCTTCTCTTCCACCTTGGTATCCAATGGCAGAAAATTCTCCTTTTGTCCCACTAAATTCTTCCATCCACTTGTGCTGCCTCCCTTCCTCCCACTCCCATGGAGCTAAGCTTCCCATGACAAGCTTGCATAAGACAGTTGTGCACTCCATCATCTCTGCTGGAAATCTGGATGGCTTCCATCTCCATCAGAATGAATGCCTGCATCCCCAGAACGACTAACCTCTGCCATCATTTAGCCAGCCTATCTCTTTCTTAGTTCTCCAGCCTCATCCCCTTTTACTCTCTCATTCCCTGCATTTCCCTTCTTAATAAGCTATCTCTAAACCAGGCGTTGGTGGCACAAGCCTTTAATCCCAGCACTCGGGAGGCAGAAGCAGGAGCATCTCTGTGAGTTCAAGGCCAGCCTAGTCTACAGAGTGAGTTCCAGGACAGCCTCCAAAGAAATACAAAGAAACCCTGTCTCGAAAAACAAAACAAAACAAAAAAAGCTATCTCTATTTCTATGTCTAAACACAGGCCTCTGGTGCAATCCTCTGCCCTGAGACAGGATGCTTGGAATTGAATACCCTTGAACCCAACGCCCTGCTGAGGGCTTTGTCACTGTTTCTCTAACCTCAGGCCTAGCTTAAAAGGCATTGACTTTTCCTCCATTTCCTTTCTTTCTAGTGTGTATCAGTATTTTCAGCTTGTCTTCCCTGTTGTCTTAAACCTCAAACTTCAATGAAATTGTCCTCAGGCTTCCTTCTGAGTCAATTTTAGATTATTTTGTTAATGAGACAAAGAACTCAAAGGGGATATCAATTTCCACAGCAACCGTTGCTCACCCCTGCTCTCTGCTAGAATGCTGCTTCCCTTACTTGCAGGAATTGCTCAGTGAAATGTTCAGGTATTATTACATTGGCAAAAATGCAGATGTAAAAGACCCCTTTAAAAGACAGACCCCTGCCCACTTCCTGTGTCTCTCTCGTCTCTCCCACTCTCGCTCTCCTTCCCCGACCTGGAGTAAACTATGGTTAATGTATCTCTCGTTCCCACATCTCATCTCTTGTGCCTTTCTTATATTTTTAAACTTTTACAAAATAACAACTCTCAGGCTGTATCTTCTCTCCACCGTGCCCCCCACCACACCCACCAGTTAAAACTCCCAACTCTTCACTTTTCTTAAAAAAAATCCATAATCTAGTATGCCAACTATTACTATAAGGAGCTCTAAGGTTGCAGAGATTCATCTGTCCACTGCTGCGTGTCCGAAGTCTAGAAGCCTGCACTGATGAGGCCGAGTGTTTAAAAAAGCATTTGAGAAGAAAGGTTATTCACTGAACAAGGGTTTGTTGGGCACCTCCCCCGTGCAAAACGTATCACACTGCCTCGGCCTTTATAAAGCACTGGTGGAACACTGGAAGGTGTTAGGGGTACAGGACTGAAAACCATGGGCAATATGCATAGGTCAAAGAATGTGCCAACAGTTCAGATGAAAAGGCTTGGGCCTGGGCTTGGTCCAAAGAACGGTTCACCGTCGCGCAGGGCACCGCGGGTTCTTTCCTAGAGTCCCTTAAAGGTGTCGCAACATCCCGTTTTCCAGGCTGAGAAGTTACTAGACCAGAGATGCAACTTCCGGCTTCTTCCCAACCGGCATAGTATTAAAGGGAAAGAATCATACTGACTACTACTCTCCTGGAGCAGCACCCCATTCCACGCGACCTCAGTTCCCGCCCAGCTCCTGTTCAACCGCCCTCACCCCGAGTACACCCCCCAACACCCGCCCAAAAACCCGTAGTGCTGCCCACCTGCTCCCGGCGTGCCCCGCGGCTCCTCGCGCGCGTGCGTAACAAACTCTCTATTGGGTACGGGAGGGGCTGGACCCTCCTAGGCTGGACACGCCCCCGAAAGCAGATCCGACTTCTGATTGGCTGCAGGCGCTCGCCCGAGCTCTGTCGGAACGCAAGGGCAGTGCTTTTAAAGGAGCTAGCTGCCTTGTGCGCTCTAGAACTTTAGTGCTACCTGCCTGTACTTGCTCCCGCGCTTTCGAGATCCAGGTCACCTCGCCAGAAATGTCTCAGGTACTGCGCGTGCCCTGCCGGGCTGCGAAGATGCAATGGGTTTGGGGCAATCAATCTGCAGGAACCCCGCGGGGTGTCTTCCCCCCGGATGCTAGCCTTCTGCTCTGGGATCCGAGCCCAGCTCATAGCCTGGGGAGCGGAACTTTTTTCCTTGCAGATTTCTGAAACTGCCACCCACGCCGGAACTGCTGGAGGGTTGCGGGTGGGCTGGACTCCTGGGTGAAGCAGGCACAAGGTCCTTGAAAGAAAGATGGAGCGAGAGGGGATGAAGGGCAGAGAAGATTGAATCCCTTTCTGAGAAGGACCGGAGTGAAACTGTGGGGCACTTATGGAGGCCCTCCCTGGCAGGGGAGCCTGGAGGTCGGGGGAAGTAATTAGTCTTGTGCCTGGCATGCCCCTGTACAGAAGAGATGCGACTATATGAGGTGGCCCAGAAGCCTTTGCCTTCCCTCCAGTGGAGACCCCTGTCTGGGACCGAGAGGGTGATCCCTGGCTCCTCCCACTGGCCTCTCCCTAATCTGGGCACTGGGACAGAGGTCAACGCTGAACTCCAGGCCCCAGTAGAAAGGGACCAGTGGGCTCCTGACCCTGGATTCCACTGCATTCGTGTCCTAAACCCTAATCGACTGTTTTGACACTCCACGTTTTCCCTCACTGCCGGGTCAATCCGCTGATCGGAGGTCTGGGCTTTGCAGGAACCCCAGCAATTGCTGGATTTGGGCCAGCGGTGGTCAGGCAGTTGGGAGGAAAATTTTCAAGGGCCTGTACATCCATTGTGTGCCAAATCTATTCCCAGCACTTGACACAGGGCTGTAACTGCATGAGTGGACAGGTGGGCCTTTACCAAATGTTGGTGAGAGGAGAGAGTTTGGGAGGAGTGCTGCTTTCTTGCCTTCCCATCCGTCCCTGTTCCTCTGCCTCTCACTTAGGCTGAATTTGACAAAGCTGCTGAGGAGGTGAAGCGCCTCAAGACCCAGCCAACTGATGAAGAGATGCTCTTCATCTACAGCCACTTTAAACAAGCCACTGTAGGTGATGTAAATACAGGTAGGTATACCCGACTTCTCATCAGAGCAAGCCAAGTTGGCTCGCAGCCCAGGAATCCAAGAACCTCACTTTCCAACTGCCTGAGGCCCTAAGGTTCAAGAGGGGTATGGTGACAGATCACTGGTGTCAAGACTTTAAGCTGGGAGGTTTTTCACTTGTAAAGACCATCTTCCTAAATTCTTTGTGTGACCCTGGGAGCAGATTCAATCTGGTTTTTAGAAGGACCTTACTGATTGTCGATTATCTCAGGAAGCAAAGGCCCCAGAGAGGAAGCCTTCCTCGATCTAAGCCCTGTTGCTCAGTAGTAGCTTTGTTGAGCCTCCTGCTCCCATCAGATGAACAGGGCCATCGAGCACTTGGCAGCCACCCCAAGCCTAATAGATGAGCAGGGACACATGTGGTACCCTGGGGCAAGATGAAAGTGATACTGGCCAAAGTCTGCACTGTTCAAATGACTTTTTCCCTCTCTTTGAAAATCTTGATGCAGACATTTTTGTACGGGCCAGGAGACCAGAGAACAGTCTTGAGTGTTGTTTCCATGGGCACCATCTACCTTTGGTGTCTTGCTTTTATTTTTTGAGACAGGATCTCCCACTGGCTTGGGGCTTGCCAAATAGTCTAGGTTGGTGAGCCAGCAACCCCAGTGATCTGCCTGTCTCTACGTCTCCAGCACAGACTGCCCTGTACCGCTGCCGCCCACCCCCTCCCCAACCTCTCCCTTTTTTTTCCCCACATGAGTTCTAGGAATAGAACTCAGGTCCTTATACTTCAAGATAAGCACTGTATTGGCTGACCTATCTCTCCAGCCCCTTGGCACAGATTTTGAAACTATGCTATAGATTACCTGGGTGTATAATATTGTCTTTGCTGCTGCCTCAGGCAGTGGCTATATACTGAGATAGAAGCACAGTGCATTCTAGCAAGGACTCATGACAGCATAGAAGAAAATGTATCCCTCAGCTACCCACCAAGTGTGGCTTCCAGTTCCCCTGGAGCTGAAGTGGCAGGCCAAGCAGGTCAGAACAGAGGGCTTATCCAGGAAGAAGAAGGAAGTGAGAAGGGAACAGGGAGGCTGGGATGCTTTGCTGCCAGAAAGTATTTTGTCAGAGCCTGGCCTCTAGCCAGGCTAGAGGTTTGCTGGCATTTGAGCATCAGGAGATTGGCTTGGAATCTATCACTTCCTGATCAGGAAACTTGTCTGCTTTTCGGCTGTACTATTCAATACAACAAAGACTAGCCAAGGCTTTAGCTGAAAATGGTTAAACCTAAGCAATTCACAAAGCTCAGTCTGTAGCTGCATGAGCTGTGTCTCAAGGGCTCAGCAGTCACGTGGGGCAAGTGGCTGCTGAATTAAATGTTTCAAGAACCAGTGAAACGGCTAGCAGGTAAAGGCTCTTGCTGCCATGCCTGGCTGCATAATGGACCCACTTGGTGAAAGAACTAACTCCCAAAATCGTCCTCTGGCATCCACACATTTGGCACAGTCTTCCTATAAGGTTCCCAGGACTTTTCCCTCAGTCTCAGTCCCCAAGCTGCATGCTCTGCAGTGTCTGCTCTTAGCAATGAAATTGTTCCCCAGGAAGGGTGTTGTGAGAACGTCTCTCCCAAATGCAGTTGCTCAGGAAGAAGCCTGGTCTTCAATTAAAAATAAAAAAAAAAAAAAAAACCTACAAATCAACAAGGAGTGCAGTGATGTGGAGGGAAAATAGGGTCAGGTTATAAAGACAAGTCACCAGGCAAGGGCACCAGAACACTGATGACAGTAACGCAATGGAAAGAAACCAGGCCTCTGAGAAAGGGGGTTGGGGGAACCTAATAGTATTTCTTTTCAGAATTGTCTTTGGGATTTTGTTGTTGTTTTAATGTTGTGTGCACTGGTGCATTACCTGCATTACCTCTTTCTGTGTGAGGGTCCCAGATCCCCTGGAACTGAACTTACACACAGTTGTGAGCCTCCATGTGGGTGCTGAGAATTGAACTTGGGTCCTCTGGAAGAGCATCCAGTGCTTTTTAACTGAACCACCTCTCCAGCCCCATTTTTTTTTTCAGAGTTTTTGGATGTTTGTTTAATTTGATTAAAGTGTATAGGTTTGATTTGATAATTTTTTATCTTTTTCCTCACCCCCTTTTTTTTCTCCCCCTCTGTTTTCTTTAAAACAGAGTCTCATGTAGCTTAGGCTGACACAAATTCACTATGTAGCCCCCCCAATAAAAACAACAAAAAAAAAAACTTGAAGTTCTGATTTTCCTTCTTCCACCTTACAGATGTGGATCACCAGGCCTGTTGTATCTGGTGCTGGGGATGGGACCAGGGTTTGGGGCATGCCAGGCAAGCACTTTGCCAACTGAGCCATGTCCCCAGCCCTTTTATTATTTAATATTTTTCTGATTTTGAAATAGATCTAACTAAGCCACCTAATCTGGCTCTAAGTTTTTTCTTTGTAGGCCAGGCAGGCCTTGAACTTCCAATCCTCCTGCCAGCCTCTGGAATGGTTGGTATCATGGGTATGCACCACCAGGCCTATCAGTTTTCTTTTATTTGTTTGTTTGATTGGTTGGTTGGTTTGGTTTTCTTCGAAACAGAGTTTCTCTGTAGCTTTGGAGGTTGTCCTGGAACTGGCTCTGTAGACCAGGCTGGCCTTGAACTCACAGAGATCCACCTACTTCTGCTTCCCAAGTGCTGGGATTAAAGGCATGAGCCACTAACACCCAGCCTCATTTTATTTTGGGGGACAAATTCTCATGTATCCTGGAGTGGCTTAAAAGTCACTGTGTAGCTGAGGTGACCTTGAATTCCTGATCCTCCTGCCGCTACTTCCTGAGTGTTGGGATTATAGGCGTGTGCCACTATTTCCTATTTATACAGTGCTGAAACTCACCCAGGCTTTGTACATGTTGGAGAAGCACCTACCCAC
This sequence comes from Cricetulus griseus, assembly GCF_003668045.3. Classification (NCBI taxonomy): domain Eukaryota; kingdom Metazoa; phylum Chordata; class Mammalia; order Rodentia; family Cricetidae; genus Cricetulus; species Cricetulus griseus. The sequence continues at coordinate 68,427,258 of NC_048598.1, forward strand.
TGACCCTCATCCCCAGTCCCAAAGAATAGTGTTGTTTTTATATAATATTTTGGGTTTTAAACATTTAACTTACAAAAAAAAAAAAAAACAAAAAACCTAGGAACATTTTTTATCCTGTTTTTTTCTCAGTTTTAAATTTGGGCTGCTATAAATCCATCTGGGTTTCTTACAATAGAATCCTCTGTGTGAGACACTGGGAGTCTGTGCATTAAAAAAAAAAAAATGTCTTTGTTCTAGGAGGTGGTGGCATACACCTTTAATCCCAGCATACGTGAGGCAGGGGTAGGTAGATCTCTGAGTTCAAGGTCAGCCTAGTCTACAGAGTGAGTTACAGGATAACCAAGGCTACACAGAGAACCTCTGTTCTGGGAGGGAAAATGCCTTGCTTTTCATGGAAAAAAAGTTGATAAAGTTCTCTATTAGAACTTGTAACAAATCTACTGTCTACCCTTCCATTGTTGCAGATCGGCCCGGGCTTTTGGACCTCAAAGGCAAGGCCAAGTGGGATTCCTGGAATAAACTTAAAGGTAACTTGTTCTGATCAACTTCCCTCCCTTGTGAGGCTGGGCATTGAAGACTCCATTCTGGAGTAGAAAGGACAAAGGTCAGGAGGCACACACCAGGAGCCAGCCCAGCCAGGCCTAGCATGGCGAAAACTAGGCCACCTCCTTTCCCTCCGAATGTTGCCAATGTCTTTTCTAAGAGCTCCTCTCTGGGCAGAGGTGTTATCTGGAGGGAAGGGATTTGGGGACCAGCCACTGAGAAATAGGCTGGGGAGTGACACTGTAGTCATGTCTTCAGAGTAAAAAGAGTTTTCTCGTCCACACCTCTATCTCCCCAACAAGGCCAGGCAGTGACCCCTTAGCCGAGTGGCCCTTCCCCAGTTCCCTTTCAGCCATAGGGCACATGAAAAAAGGGGATGAGGTAATGCATGGACAGTGAATGGGACTATTATTTGCTAAGCACAAGCATCCAAAAAGTGTCCAGGCTCCACTAAATCACGTGTTCCCGTGGCAGCAAGCCCTGAAAGCTGGCACCAAAGCTGTTGGCAGCTTTCGTACCCTCGCCAGCCAGTTGCTGAATAAGCCTCTGTCCTCACAAGGGGAAAGGCATGAACTCAGGAAGGGCCCAGCACACTAAAATGCACTGCCATGGGGCCCTGTGGGTCTGTCCATCTTCCACACCATTCTCAGGCCCCAGATACCCTAGTGCTTCACAACAAGCCTCCTCAGTCCCTGAGGACTTCTCATTACCCTGCGGGAATCTATGGCTGTCCCTCAGGGTGTATTCATTGTCCCTTGTGCTGTGACCAAGAGACAAAGATTTGCCTCATTCCTTTCCAAGATCCAGCTGCTTTTCTTCAGTCTTCACCTCTTCTCCCAACTTATCTACCTTGAGGGTAGCTGACTCATCTTTTCACAGCCAACAGCAAAGCTCTGGGAGATATGAATCCAAAATAGAAGCTGGGCGGTGGTGGTGCACGTCTTTAATCCCAACACTCAGGAGGCAGAGGCAGGCGGATCTCTGTGAGTTCGAGGCCAGCCTGGTCTACAGAGTGAGTTCCAGGACAGGCTCCAAAGCTACACAGAAAAACCCTGTCTCGAAACAGCTCTCCCCCCCCCAAAAAAAAATCCAAAATAGATAGTCTGTAAGGCTGAAGCCAAAACACGAAATCGGCAGCATAAAATCACTGCAGGGACACTTCCTTGCCTGTCTAGAGGGCTGAGGTCCATGCTGCCCCACTTTGACGGGTGGCCCATCATGTAAGAGCTTGATGTGTGTTGTGAAGCAGAACTTGTGCCCTGGAGTGCAGTGATCCCAGTCCTCAGCCCATCTCTGAGATATAAGAGAGCTGTGCTGTATGTGTAAGAAACAGCCCCCAGATAGTAAACTGGGATCATAGCAAGTGTGCCCAATACGTGTGTAGATCCTAACATCGTGTCATATGTTGAAAGCTTGAATATCTGGAGCTAGGAAGATTGCTCAGTCAGCAAGTTGCCTGCCATGCAAGCACAAGAACCTGAGTACCTGTGTAAATAAGCCAGACACAGCAATATGCATCTGTAACCCTAATGCTGGAAGGGGAAGAGACAGACAGATTGACCCTCGAGCTCACTGGCCAATCCAGAAGCTCCAGGTTCCATGAGAAACCTTATCTCACAAAATAAAGTGGAGGGTCTGGTGAGAAGGCTGAGCGGGTAAGGGTGATTGCCACCAACCCTGACAACTTGAGTTTGATCCCCAGAGCTCAAAGGATGAAAATCAGTTCCCACAAGTCTTGCCCCCTGATCTCTACCCTAGCCTTAGTAGGTATATGCACCCCTCCCCTGTCTTAATTATTGTTCTATTGCTGTAAAGACACCATAACCAAGGCAGCTCTGCTTGCTTACAATTTTAGAAGGTTAGTGCATGACCATCGTGGCAGGAAGCAGACAGACATGACGCTGGAGCGGTAGTTGAGAGCTTTCCATCCTGATCCACAGGCGGTAGAGAGGGAGACTGAGCATGGCATGGGTTTTTGAAACCCTAAAGCCCACCCCCAGTGACACACCTTGTCCAATAACACCATACCTCCTAATTCTTCTCAGACACTTCCACTAACTGGGGACCAAGCATTCAAATATATGAGCCTGTTGGGGGCTTTTCTCATTCAGGCCACCACACACCCCCTTGCAAAATAAATACATTTTTTTTTTTTTTTTTTAGGTAGCTAAGGTGGATCTAGACAGGTGGTTAATTGATCAAGAGTACATGCTGCTCTTACAGAGGACTTGGATTTGGTTCCCAGAACCTACAAGTGGCTCACAACTGCCTGGAACTCCAGTTCCAAGTGGTCTGACACCCTCATCTCACTTCTTCAGACACCTGCATGCATTTGGTTCACATATTTTCAGGCACGTATGCACACTAATTAATAAAACAATAAAGGTCTTTTTAAGTAAATAGAGAGCGATGGAGAAGACACTTGATGTGGAACTCTGACCTCCACATCGCACACAGGTGCACATTTGCTGGCAAACATGCAGACACATACATCCGTATTACATCCACTGTACAGATACAAGTTTTTTTAAAAGCTAAGGCCAGACACCCCACCAGACAAGGATGCCTCTGCATCAGAGTGCCTCCCTAATGTGTGCTCCCACCAATTCCTCCCAGGAACTTCCAAGGAAAGTGCCATGAAAACCTATGTGGAGAAAGTGGAAGAGCTGAAGAAGAAATACGGAATATAATAAGCCAGATTTGGTGGCCAGCCGCACATGTGACCCATGAGACCCATGAGGACATAATGCCTTGTTTTTTTCTAATGTAGATAATATGGTTCTGATAAATTAGAGCCAGAATTAATCGCTGATCCTCCTCCCTGTGTAGTTTTTACTTGAAAAATCAATTAAAAGTACATTTGTTACTTTATTTACTTCTCTGGGCTCTTTTATATTTTTTTAAATTTTTATTTATTTAAAATGTATTTGTTTTATGTGTGTATGGGTGGGTGTGAGTGTAATAGCACATGTGTGTAAGTCAGAGGAAAAATTCAGAGTTGGTTGTCTCCTACTATGTATGTCCCAGGGATCAAACTCAGGTTATCAGGTGTTTCTATCACTGAGCCATCTCACCAGCCCATTATCCAGGTCCTCAACATGACTTGCCTTGCTCCAATCTCTAATCCCATGCACTTTGGAGCTGGGTTTGAAGCTCAGTTTGGTAGGGTGCTGCCTAGCATACACAAATGCATGAGTTCAGTTCCCCAACACTGCACAAAGAAATCAGGCATGGTTGTGAACACCTGTAACCCTAGCACTCAGGAGGTAGAGTCAGGTGTCTCAGAAGTTCAAGGCCATCTCTTGGTGACAGCAAATTTGAGACCAGCCTGGGCTCCATGAGAGCCTGGGTCATGAAAATCAAAGCAAAGTAAAAGTAAATGAAGATGTGTTCCTGAAGCGCTTCTGCCCTCTTTCTCTGTACCTGGATGGAATGTAAGGGGTGGTCACACGTATGTGCAGCCATGGTGAGGGACGGGGTTGTAGAAGTGGTGTTTATTTCTTCCTCCTGCTTCCAGCCCCCTCAGATCAGGTGAGCTGGCTGGGACCTGAGCCCACAGATGCTCTAAGAGCCCCATCTCCAAGGCCACCCTCAGGTTCTAAAGAGGCAGGATTGACAGTGTTTCATCACTGTCTGGGTCCAACCTCTCCCTGGATCCAGAGCAATTGAGCAAGAGTGAGAGCATCTTGGGAACAGTGTGTGTGCCCTTGGTCTGAGGTCTCCCAGGGTTCCTGGGCCACAGCGGGGTGGGGGGCAGGAAGGCTGGTCAGCAATGAACCAAGGACTTCCTCAGTGGGAAGAAGGGAGAGCAGGGCTTGGGGAGGCCACAGAAAAGCAAGGCTGGACTTTCACAGAAGGATTGCTGTTCAAAAGAAGAAAAGAGACAGCAGCCAAAGCCATACTACAGGTAGGTCCCTTCTGCAGCCCTGAACATAGGGTACTGTAGTGCTTTTCCCATTTCATGGGTGAGAATATTGAGACTGAAAGGAACTCAAGAATACTCCAAGAGCAAGTAGTTCTCTCTTAACTTTCCTTTTCCAAAGTCCAGGTCCATAGCCACAGTTCAGCCTCACTCCCAGAACAATAGGAGGGCCTGAGAATAACTCTTGCCAGCTCCCGCCACTGATAAATAAATGGAGAATTAGCTTTTAAATATACGTCATTACCCTGGTTCCAAAGCCAAAGCCTGCAGAGAAACGAATGAGGCTAGCAACCTTTGTGTTTGGGTGTGGTACCCTCTGTGTCACAGGACAGGAGAGAGCAGGCTTAAATGTGTGTGATTCTGTGCTAGGCAGTGAGAGCTCAGAGGAGATGCCTGAAGATGCCATCTGAGGGCTGAGCAGTTGGTGCTGTCTATAGGACCTGAGTTCAGTCCCCAGAACTCATAAAAAGCTGGGTGTGGTAGCATGCACTTGTAAGTCCATCACCAGAGACAAAAGCAGGCAAATCCCTAGGGCTCCCTGAGAAACCAGCCTAGCCTACCAGGTGAGTTTTAGGCCAGTATGAGCCTGTCTTTTAAACAAGATGAACAAGGAAGGTGGCTCAGCAATTAAGAACACTTGCTGCACCTGCAGAGGACCCAAGATGGCTCGCAACTGCCTAAAACTCCAGTTTCAAGGGATCCAACACACTCTTGGCTTCTGTGGGCACCAGACATGTGTATGGTACACAGACAGATAGACAAGCAACACACTCATACATATAAAAATAAATCTTTTAAAAAGGTAGACAGTGCCTGAACAATGACCCTCAAAGTTGTTCTTTTACCTACAAACACAGACACACACACACACACACACACACACACACACACACACACCACACCTGAGTGTGTAGGAGATTGGGTTAACATAGCAAGAGGCAAAGATCAAACGTCTACCCAAGCACTCAGAGGGTGTGACTTCCTAAGTAACAGGGTCTTTTATGAGGAAGTGTTTTCTTGTTGTTAATGTAATACTGTGTTTGAGACAGGGCGCATACTGTCTTATTCTACCCTTCCTAGCTCCATTCCACCGAGGCTGTTAAGACCACTCCTCAATCATTTGCTTGCTCTGTTATTGCTCCCAAAGTAAACAGGCTTGATACCCCGCCAGAGAGGAGGCACACCAAAAGTGAGGCATGGACTGATGCACACCTAGATCCCCGTTACCTCAGAGGTTGAGATGGGAGGATCACACGTTAGAGACCAGCCTGGGCAAGACCCTGTAGAAAGCACAGAGGTACTTGTGCTCACAGAAGAGCACTGGGGAAACTAGGAGTGTTAAACACACAGTTTGTCTCTTCAAGGGGAGATATATCATCTGTTTTCCACCCATAAGACTGGGAGCTGAGGTGGCTAATAGCCTGGTGATGTCTGCCATCTGTATGGCCAGGCTCCCCCAGATTGTTATCCTGAGCCCATTTATCTCAGTCAATCTGTAGCACTCTCCTCTCCAGCTCTTAGGAACATTGCTTACCTTGAGCCTGCTTCTTTACCCAACCTCTACGAAAGATTTCCCTATCTTTATGGAAGATGTCACTTGTATTTAATAAGAGATGGGATATAAGCTTTGTTGTGCACATAGGATTGAGTTAATTATTGCCAGGAAACTTTTTTCCAAATTGTGCTGTCCTATGCCTAAAATAAACACGCTGGTTTTAGACTCTTGGAGTTTGAACCAATACTGGCTACTAAGTCATGTTGAAACCAGACTTCTAGCCTCTCTCAGATTGACACTCTGACATGATGCTTGCAGAGATCCCTCCCCAAAAGACACATCTCAAAGTCAACAACGAAATACACTGAGGGTAAATCACAATAGTAGAGGGTATGTTTAACGTGGAAAGAGGGAAAGACAGACAAAACATTAAGGGGAAAATATCCTTAAATGAAGTTCAAGATGTCCCTCTCCATTCAGACTTGGCTCAAGGCTCAATTTAGCAAACTCCCCTGGAAGGCAATAGTGAACCTTCATGAGACTGTGAAAGGCTTCCAGCATGGAGCTGGTGAGGCTTACGACATGAAGCTGTCACCATCAAGACTCCTTTATTGGGATCTTGTCTCCCACCAGCTTTCAGCTACCATCACTAGCGACCTTCCAATCTACAGTTGTGGGAATCCAGGAGGCCTTAGACCTGGGGCCCACAACTGTCAGCTGGTAACATGGTGTTGAGTGGATAAGGAACACTGGGCAGCCTTCTGACTGGCTTATGGCTTGTGAGGCAACTGGCCCTGCAGGGAACAGTGTCCTTGTGTTTCCTGGCAAGGAAGCCTTCAGGCCTGACACTACAGTTACATGGCTCTAGGACTGCCTTCTGACCACTTGACAGTGCTTCTCTGGGGATGGGAAGGGACCGCCCTGTGGAAATGAAAAGTTGGTGGCCTTGGGCCATTAGGGTCACCATTTCCATGGCCTCCTATCAGTGGCCTTTGTTTACTAAGGACCCCATAGGGTTATCATTAGCAGTCTTCATTTTGAATTTTGCATCCTCGGGTGTGGGGAGTGCACCCTATTACAGTGAACTTGTTCTGGGGGAACACATTCCAAAATCTGCAGACATACCTGTGGCCACTGAGTACCAAGCTGTATACACACTACTTTTTTCTTTATATGATATCTGGCTAAATTTATAGATTATACACATCAAAAGACAATAGCTAATGAGATAGAAAAGTATAATCATACACTAGTTAACCTAAAAATTATGAGTTGCTTACTTGTGGAGTTTTCCACCCCTAGCCTACGCAGTGGTGGGCATAGTAGGGGTGGGGTTGCCCTACTCTATCTCTACCTTATATTTTAAGATAGGGTCTCTCAGTGAACCTGGAATTTACCTTTCCCCACTAAACTAGCTGGTCACTGAATTCTCAAAATCTACCTGTCTCTATTTCCCAGCCCTGCCACACAGGGCATCTTATGTGAGTTCTCATTCTGGCTCAGCAAACATTTTACTCACGGAACCTTCTCTTTTAAAAGCGTTTGAAAACTTTGGCTTATTTATTATGTGTGCACTTGCATCCGTGTGTGCATTCAGGCAAGTGGTACACTTCAGCCACACGTGGGAGTCAGAAGAAACTCCTGTGCCCATCACCACCTCTCACTTTGTTTGGGACAGTGTCTCTTTTGTTCTTCCTCTACTGTCTGCCAGACCAGGTGGCCCTTGGGCTCCTGGGGATCCTCTGCCTCTGTGGGAGTGTTGTGATTACAGACCATGCTACCCAGGTTTTTGTGTCATTCTGGGGTCAGATTCAGTTCCTCACACCTACACAGTATGTGTTTTTACATCCTCCCCTTCCCATCCCCTGCATCTTCCCTTCTGTCATGTCCCCTCTCATGGCCACCGGCCACACCTCAGAGCTGTGTCTACACTGATTGTCTGAGGGCAAGAAGGACAACTTCTTGTGCTCCTAGAAGCTGAAAGTCCTGAGAACACACTTGCAAAAGCAGTTCCGTGAGTTCCATGGAGGGGGCCCAGATGAGTGAGCTTTTTAAACTTGCTTCTTAAGGTGATTCCCAGGCTGAGCAGGTGTGTCAGCCTTCACCTTCCCTTCCTCCTCCCCTGCTGCCACCCCACTACACACACTAGAGAGCAGTCCTACTGGTATTTACCTGGCATTCTAAGGTGTCAGCAATAGCTTCCCCTCCGGGGTTCTTCTGGGCTTCTGCAGTAACACAGATCCTGGACTGGCGCCACAGTGCTGTGCCTCACCTTGGCAGAGCTCCACAACAAGCAAATGTGGGTTGATCAAAGATGTCCTCCCTACACCAAAGTGGTTCCAAGATCAGAAGTCTGGAGACAAGCATCTCCAAGAAACTTGGAAGTGTCATTCACTGGACTGCAAGTCAGGGGTCTTCAGTTCTGCAGACATCCAAGTTAATGAGAGATGGGGCAAATTATGTCACCTCAGGGAGCCTTGGGTTCTTCAACAAGATGGAGTTGAGGGCTGGGAGGTAGGGAGAGCTCAGTGGGTAAGCATTGGCTGTGCAAGCAAGAGAACCCGAGTTCAGCTCCCCAGAACCCACAGAAAGCAGGGGCTGTAACACACTTCTGCAATCACAGTGCTCATACAGGGAGCAGAGACAGGAAGATCCCCGGGAGCTCTCGGGCCAGCCAGCCTAGGGTATACAGTGAAAATAAGAGGCTCTGTCTCAAACAAGGTGAAAGGTTATCACCCATCTACAGTTGTCCTCTGACCTCAGCATGTGTCTCTCTCTCTCTCTCTCTCTCTCTCTCTCTCTCTCTCTCTCTCTCTCTCTCTCTCTCTCTCACACACACACACACACACACACACACACACCTTTTTAAATAATAGAAACAAATATTTTTTAAACTATGCCAAGGAGGTTACTGTTCCAAGAAAGACCCCAGAGGTGGCTGCGTTACTAAAGTCAGGTTGGAATATTGTAAATAGATGTCTTAAACAGCCAGATGATTATAGGTACTTAAATTACAGTTATTGAAGTTGAGAATGGGACCATAGAGGTCACCAGCAAGGCAGGCTTTCCTAGAGCTTTGCCTTTGGGCTCTGGATCAGGCATCATATCTGAGGGGACTGTGTGTGACTTTGCCATGCTACGCAGGCTAGTGCACACTGTAAGTGATTTCTATGTTTTGTTTCATTTGACATTTTGGGACTGCAACTGTGTGCAGATAACTGAACTAACGGAAGTGAGACATTGATGAGGAAGGGATTGCTCTGGGGTCTTTGTAAGTATAAAGGGAAAGATAAGATCAACCTGGATTCAAGGTGGGGCCTAGCTCAACAACCAGAGAACCTAAGGTAGACAGGAGTACAAAGACCACATGAAAATGGGGCCAGATTGGAGTAGCACAGCTCAGGGCATCCACAGTCTGCTATGGCAGGGTACATGAGAGAGAATGAATTGGAAACTAAGCTGCAGTGTAGAGTCATCTCTAGCTGATCCCAGGTGAGCCTGACACAGCCATCAGCAGCTAGACACCTGTGAGCTAGAGACAGGTGGACCAGTGTATCCTAAATGAGTGTGTCTCCAGAGCCACGTAGCATCACTTGATGGTTTGTCAATGCCACACAATCTAGAATCACAGGGAAGAGATTTGCAAAGAAGGATGTCTAGACTGGGCCTGTCTGGGGAGGTGTGTCTTCATTATGTTAACTGAGCTGGGAAGACTTGCCCACTGTTGGAGACATCACTCTATGGGCTGAGAGACTGGATTATCTAGAGAAGTGAGCTGAGTGCAGGCATACATTCCTCATTGCTATCTGTTCTTCACTGTGGAGGCAATGCGGCCATCTGCTTCAAGTCCCCTCTGACTCGACTTCCCCTAGTGATGGGAACCTCACCCCAGGATTAAACAAGATAAAATTTAAGAAAAGAAAAGAAAAATCTCCACGTGGAAGCTGTAGGGTGACATGCATTGTTACTTGCAAGGGTTCATTGAGTTGTTAGTCTGCTTTGAGGTCTTTGGTTTTTGTTACATCATCAGTTCTGGGCCCTTACTGGGGCTCCTCTTAGATATCCTGTTGTTGTCCTGAGTCGTGGAGATCCTGTAACTTGTGTCTGCAGGACCGGTCTCTTCACATGCTACAGCAGATCACAGATGGGGTGGATGATGGGATGGGTCAAATCATAGTTCTGGTTCTGGGTTTGATTGGTTGCTGGGTTGGTCAGCCTGCCAACTCTCCTTCACCCTCAACACCAGGGTGAGCTCTCCAGTACTGCCCTCCCCCACATAGCTTATCCTATATAGTAAGCAGCAAGGGGTGGGGATGATTCTTTTGCTCTCATGTCCTTGGGGTCCACTCACCCACACCTACACCACCAGGGCCAGCTCTACTGTGTAGCTTAGTCAATGTGCAGGGGCTACTCTGCCTAGTGCCAGCTCTCTGGTTCTAATGACCCCAGGGACAGCTCTCCCACCTACCACAGACCTCAAAGGGATAGGGGTGCTTCTCTCCCTTGCCCATATCACCATATGGTAAACAAGGGGCAGGGCTCAGTCTCTCACACTCACTCTTAGGGCCAGCTCACCATACTTCCATCAACAAGGTCAGCTCTCCTGTGTTGCCCAGGCTCAGTGCAGGGCCCACTCTCCCTCATTTTGCATCTGGTGAGTGATGGGGGTGTCCTTCTGTATATATGTTTCTTTTATTGGTTGATGAATAAAACACTGATTGTCCAGTAGCCAGGCAGGAAGTATAGGTGAGGCTATGAGAGGAGGAGAATTCTGGGGAGAGGAGACAAGAGAGGCTGCCAAGGAGAGATGCCATTTAGAGACTGGGAAGATAAGACATGAGAGGCGTTCTCTGGTAAGATAAAGCCATGTAGAAATTCATAGATTAGTAATTATAGGTTAATAATTAAGAGAGCTAGCCAGTAAGAAGCCCTAACCATTGGCCAACAGTTCATAAATTAATATAAGTCTTTATGTGTTTATTTGGGGCTAAAGGGTGGCAGAACCAGGCAGGACAAAAACTTTTGTCTACAGGTGAGGGTCAGGGTTAGCTCTCTTGTCCACCACAGGTCTGCCAAGTATTTTTTATCACAGCAACAAAAAAAGTAAAACAAGCGCCATTGCCCCAGGTGCTTGGTGCAGAAATTCCACATTTCTGAAGTCTGTGTCCCTTCCCACACTTCACTCATAATGACTCATTTTTTCTTTGTTCTTTACTTTTTTGTATGTGTACCAAATATCTATATATATTTTGCAAGTATAAATATTTTGTTTGTTTCATGTGGGTGTTCATGTGTGTATATGCATGTGCATTTGGAGGCCAAGGATCAACCTCTGGTATCTTTCTCAGCCACTCTCTGCCTTTTCTGAATCAAGGTCTCTGACAGATTCAGCTAGACTAGCTAGCCAGTGAGCCCCGAGGTCCTGCTGTCTCTACCCCACCGCCCCAGCTCTGGGATTAAAAGCTCTTATCACCATAACCAGCTTTTTAAAGGTAGATTTGGCCAGTGCAGCTCAGGTCATCATACTTTCATGACCCTTCCAAAAGGGGGTGCTGGGAGGCTGCCCCTCACCGGAACTAAGCACAGACATGGGAATACCACAAGTCCTCTGAAGGAAGAAGGAGGGAGGGAGAGAAAACAAACAGGAGGTCCTTTTCAAAGTCCATGGTCAGCAAAGTAATGGTCTCCCTAAAGATGTTTCAAAATAGTCCAGAATGTAATCACAAGGTGTGGAAGTAGCAGGCAAAGAAAAACAAATCAGTGTCCAAGTGAGAACCACGGGCTTTGAAGACCAAACTCACAACAAGGCACAGGGAAGCTCCTAGAGACTAGAGAAGTCAAGGAAACAGTCTCCCCTGGAGATACCAGAAGGAAAATGGTCCTCTTATGCCTGGACCATGGGACCCATGCCAAACTCCTGCCCTACAGAAGTGATGGTGTGTTTGTGTGATCCCAGCATGGTGGCAGGTAGAGGCAGGAGGAACAGAACTTCACGGATGTCCTTGGCTACACAGTGAGTTCAAGGCCAACCTGAGCTACATGAGACCCTATCTCAAAAAGATGGAGGGCCTCAGTTATCTACCCCTATGTGATTATACTCCCCTAAAATTAGTATCTTCAAATGCTAACATTTTCTAGTCTGCATGGATCTGGTGTTGCTGTGGTTAGAGAATGGCCCAGGCCTGAACCATGTCAGTTTCCCTGCTTATCAGGCTACTGGCTGCCTCTGGCAATAGCCAGACACCCACCCATGTCCCTTCATGTGGCTGGAGCTTCCTCACAGCATGGTGGCTGAGTTCCCATGCAGTGTCCCCAGAGATCCACACACCTTTGTGGGGGGGGTCTGTGGATGCATGTGTATATGAATTTCATGTCTACATGTGTGTACACACATGTGGGGGCCAGCTTCAGGTGTCATCCTTCAAGACACTGTCTACTTTGTATTTTGAAACAGGGTCTCTCACTGGCCTGGGATGCAGTGATTCCCCAATGATTCAGGTAGGCCAGCTGGATAGCGTGGCCCAGTCACCTGCCCATCTCTGCCCCGCCCCCAACTTTTTTAGTTTGAGTTTCTATTGCTGTCATAAAACACTACGGCCAAAGCAGTTGGGGAGGAAAGAGTTTATTTGGCTTACATGTCCATCACTGAAGGAGGTCAGGACAGGAACTCAAGCAAGACTGGAACCTGGAGGCAGGAACTGATGCAGAGGCCATGGAGAAGTGTTGCTTATGGGCTTGCTCCTATTGGCTTGCTCAGCCTGCTTTCTTATTGCACCCAGGACCACCAGTCCAGGGGCAGCACCACCCATACTGTGTTGGACAATCCTACATCAATCATCAATCAAGAAAATGTACCCATAGGCTTGACCACAGGCCAATATGGTGGACACATTTTCTCAATGAGCCTCTTTCTTCCAAATTGACAGCAGCTTGTGTCAAGTTGACATAAAACCAGCACACCAACACCAGGGATACAAGCTTGTGCCACCATTTTTAGAATAGATAGATAGATAGATAGATAGATAGATAGATAGACAGATAGATAGATAGATGGATCTTTTATGGTATGCTTTGGCTTCATGTATGTGTACCACGTCTTCTCTCTCTTCCAGTGACCCTTCAACTGTGGATGGTGAAAATTTTACTGCTCTTGCCATCTGTGTTGCAATAGAGCAGTAGCAGCAACCTTTGCCACTTGGGACAGTCCATAGCCTTGCAATGACACTCTGCTGGTTTATGGTATATTTGCTCCAGCCTGGTATGTTTGCTCCAGCCTGGTGTGGACAGAATTCTGCTCCTCCATCCTGCAAACCTTTAGCATTTCCATTAGAATGATTCTAAACTAGGACATGTTTGTCATTGTTGTTGTTTTTAACAAGCAAAGATCTTGCAAATGGATTTGTTGTTTGTTTGGAGTTTTGAGACAGAGTCTGATGTAGCCCAGGCTGGCCTCCAGATTACTATGTAGCTGAGGATGACTTGGAAATTTTGATCCTGCTCTTACCTCACCAGTGCTGGGAGTATGGACATGCATCGCCATGCTTAGTTTATTCAGTGCTGGGGACTAAAGCCAGGGTTCCTTGCATGCTGGGCAAGAAGCTCTACCAACTAAGCCACACCCCTCAGTCCCACTTTACCGTATTAAATGTTAATGTGTCTTTGCTAACTTGAGTTATCGGGGGTTTTTTTAGAATGATTTTATCTCTATAGTTTAGCAGACAAGGATGATATTTCGCTACTTCAGGCTTCCTTGAAAACGAAAAGTTTGACAGTTGACTTCTTTGTGGGGTTCACTTTGGCTTTCCCTCCCTCTCCTTCACTGCCTCCCTCCTGACCTCTCCCTGCAGACTCTTTGGTCCAGCCCTGCTCTCAGGTCAACTGTGCCCAGGAACAGCAAGTCAGATGCTTCCCAGTCACCAAGGTCCTGTGTGTGTGTGCAACTGTGCCCAGGAACAGCAAGTCAGATGCTTCCCAGTCACCAAGGTCCTGTGTGTGTGTGCAACTGTGCCCAGGAACAGCAAGTCAGATGCTTGGTGGGGGAGGTGGGATGGTGTTACCAAGCACCCTCTGGGGCCAGAGGGAGTGTGGACTGGGCCTTCCTACCGGCACTTCCCATCTACTTCCCCGTCCCCAGGGATGAATGTGGCAGTCAGTGAACAAAAACAAACAAACAGACAAACAAACAAAAGCAGACAGTGTTTGAGGAAGCAGGCCTTCACGCACACCATCAGGACTCAGATCTTTAGAAAGGAACCGGAAGGGTGCCTGTGGCCAGACTGTGAGTCAGTCATCTGGGACCGTTTTCAACAGAGCGCGGAGGGGAGAAAGCTGCGCTCCAGCAGAGAGTCACAAGAGGTTTGAGGGGCTGACAAACATGAGGGGCTTAGCAGGCCCCAAACCGGAAAGCCTTACTTTAGCTGCTCCCAGCTGTTTCTGGTCAGTGGGATCCTCCTGTCTCTACCTCCCCCTGGCTGAGATTTCTACTGCGCACCACCACACACGGCTTTTAACATGGATCAAACCCCGGGTCTTCAGGCTTGCACAGTGCAGTGCTTTGCCAGCAGAGCTGTCTCCCTGGCCCTGTTTGGGACCATTTTATTATACAATATTTCAAGCACTCTGCTGTGAGCAGCCATGTGCCCACGCAGTAGATTCTTATCTCGGCATTTTATTCCAGGCACTTTTATCACACATCAAACCTTTATCCGTCCAGCAAACTGAGTGCACTTTCATACATTTCAAAGTAATGTATGGACATCAGTACACTTCCCCATAATCTTATGCATGTACATTTTCAATTAGTGCTTGTATTTGTGTATATGTCTATTGTTTCTTTGGTACGAAATTTGTGTACAACATGTTGAAGGCTTGGTCGACACATGCACTATTAGGAACCAGTAGAGCCTTAGGGATGTGGGACCTCATGGAAGAATATCAGGCCATTTGGGGATGCGCCTCTGGAGAGGTTATTAAGATCCCAGCTCCTCCTCTCTCCCCTCCCCTTCTCTCCTCCTCTCTTTCCTCTCCTCCATTATGGTGTATCCAAAAAGCCACAGGACTAAACAACCACGAACGGAAGCGTCTGACACTGTGAGCCAAAGTCGCTCTGCTTGTGCCATCGACAGGAAGGGAGAAAACAAGAAACAGAGAGGAGATAACCAGCAAAACTTCACTTTCAAGGGAGTCTGAAATGACTTTTATCCGCTTGTATAAAAACAACCTTTAACAGGAGCATTGGAGCGCCCTCTGGAGTTCAAGAAAAGAACAACACTACTATCTAACGGTTCCAGCCCAGAACAACCAGCCAGTTCAAATTCCTGCGGCCAGGCTAACTCTCCCAACATCTTCTTTCGCTAGCTGGAAAAAGTGCTGTGAAAAGAGATTCCTGCTGAGTCCTGAGCTCTCCCGGCAGATCTCAGTCTGAGACTCCACTACCTGCCTGATGAGACTCACAAGGGCCCTGCTTCTCTGGTTCACCTCTTCCTGCTCCACCAAATCCTGCATTCTTGAGGAATGTCCCAACTCTCCCTTACTCCATAGATCCCCCTCCTACCCTACACACTCCCACGTTTCTGTCATGGAGCTCTAAATACCAAGTGCAATTAGCACAGAGGACTGTGCACTCTTAAAGAATTGGCCAGCTGGAGGCCCTTGAAGACAAGACCTACCTACCTTCCTTAGTCCTGCATCAGTCCTTACTCAGACATCAGCTACATAAATCCCTAAGATGGTGTGTGTGTGTGTGTGTGTGTGTGTGTGTGTGCGCGCGTGTATGTATGTATGTATGTATGTATGTATGTATGTATGTTGAAATCCCATCTCCTTCTTAACTTCCTCAGTTCTGCCCCCTTCAAAGGACACACACTCCTGACTTAAGAACCCTGGCACGTTGATGTGGCTCAGTTGGTAGAATGCTTGCCTATCATTCACAAAGCTTAATCACTCCCTACCACTATATAAACCACCCGTGGCAGCACACACCAGCAATCCCAGGACTCGAGAAGTGAAGGCAGGAGGACCAAAAATCTCAACATCATCCTCACTTACATGGTGAGTCTGAGGTCATGGCCCCCATCAAAAGATGAAAGTATCATGTAGAAATGGATTGGCTCTATCTGACCAAACACCACAGCTAAGCATCTGACACACTGTGGAGTGTCTGCATTTACAGTAATGACTATGTAGTTGATTGCAGGGTTACAGTGCCCCACTCTAAGAATGAAGATCATTGTATACAGCCAGGTAAAGATCAAATTCCAGAAGTGAAAGTGTGGGTTCTACTGAATAATTCCCTGAAACGCTAGTCCAGGAACCAGAAACCAGAGCTCACTGCCTGCTTTTATAAATAAAGCTTTATTAACACATAGGCACATTCTCACATACAACCTATGACTGCTCTGTTGCCACAATGACAGTGATGTATAGTTAGAACAGAGATCTAGAGGAAGCTTCAGGGATTGGGGTGCAGCTCGGGTGGTAGAGTGTTGACCTAGCATGCAGGAAGCTCCAGGTTCCACCCATAGCACCACGTAAACCAGATTTGCTGTCATATGATACCTATACTCCCAGAGCTAAGGAGATGGAGGCAGGAAGAACAAAAGTCTCAAAGCAAAAGAGCATCAGGTTTAGAGTATGGTTCATTGGTAGAACACTTGTATAAAGTCCTGAGGTACCATGGGAAGCACTGAGGAAAGAAGATAGAATGGAAACTTGGAAGATTAAGGCCAAAGTATCATTGCACACCAGAAACTGTATAAAGAGAATACAGTTAGGGGCCAGCTAGGTGGCTCAGTGGCTAAAGGCACCTGCTGCCAAGCCTGACTCCTGCCAATCAATCCCTCAGATCCACATGGCAGAAGGGGGGAACTGACTCCTGCAAACAGTCCTCTGACCTCTATGTGTGGGCACACACACACACACACACACACACACACACACACACACACACAATAAATGCTTAATCACATTTTAATTCAGAAGATGACATATTTACAGTCTGCTCTGAGGAGTATTTTCAGGCCATAGCAGGAAGGAGTCTGTAAGGAGACTCAGAGGGAATCAAGTAGGGTAGGGATGAGGCCAGAAACAAGCCCCAGCATCTTAGGGTGATTAAGTCTCAGGAGAGCAGACCATCAGGGTAGCTGGGGAGGGGGCCTGGGCTAAACAGGCTGCCCCGTTTCCTGTTTCTGAACACCTGAATGAACCTTGGGGTAGTGTTGAAGATCCTTGCTGAGGAGGATGAAGAGGCATCGAAGGTTCAGGCCTTACCAAGATCCAATATGGTGGGTATAGAGCTGCCTTGGGAACCAACCTAGTCTAATGAAGAGGCTGAAGAAAGGCTCCCAGGAGAAGCAGCTGCAGGAATGCAAAGCCAGGGCTATGCAAAGCACAGGGCTGCAAACGGGACATTCAACGAGGGCAGTGGTGAGACCAACAGCCCAAAGCCTCTGCTTTCTCAATTTCACCTTCCCTTCAGTCCGGACTCCCACCCACTAATGCTTAGCGCTTAATGTTGACTCCGGAGAAGGCTTAGCAGGTCAGAGCCCTGAAGCCACCCACATATCAGTAAGGGATTTCTGGTGAGCAGAATAACTAACCCTCTGACACCTCACCCGACTCCCCACCCATCCCCCCACCCTCCACCACACCCCGCTGAGGAGAGGTGAGAGAGAGAAGTTCTGAAGTCTTGACTCTGAAAAGACTAGGTCTTTACAGAAATGTCTCTTAAACCAAACGATACCATGGTGCTATTATCGGTCTAGTCCTCCATCCTTTATCATTGGTATCTACCCTCCTCTGCAAATGAAAGCCTGAGGCCCCCCACCCCACCCCACCCCACCCCCGAGCCTGCATGGTCCGCACTGCACTTTGGGATCCTGGACGCTAGAGGGCGCACGTTCGCTTTGGTTACCCAGACGCTGGAGCTTCACCGTCAGCACCTGCTATCAGACTTTTGCAATCTGTGTTGCACTTCAGGGGGTTGTCCTTTTTCTAAATGTAAATTCTGTAATTTGATCTAATTTGTGAACACGCATACCCCACCAGGAAAGTCAGAGAGAGCCATTCCTTAATGCACCATACAGAGTACAGATGACCTGTGAGCTTCTGAACTCCGGGCTCTCCTCCTGGTTACTAAGGATGAGAGGCCGTAGTGATTGTTTATTTATTGTGCTAGACGGTTTCATTCCACAGTGGCCAGACACCGAGAAAAACAAGTGAGGAAGACTTCATTTTTGACTCATAATATCAGAGGTCTCAATCCGTCAGGGCAGAGAGAGTGGCAGAACAGAACAGTTCACGCCATGGCGGATAGACCTTAGAGGGAAAAAAAAAAAATGAAATAAAGGAAGGAGCCAGAGCAAGATATAGTCTCCAAAGGCATGCCTGCAGTGGCCTAGTTCCTCCAATAAGACCCTACTTCCTGTCTCACCATTCACCAATAGTGCCCTGATACAACGATCCTATCACAGCATCAAACCCATTTAGATCAGAGCTCTCACTTCCAATGACTTCCCTAAAGACTATCCGTGGGGCTATCAAGCCCCAACAGAAGCCTGTGAGAGACATTCCATGTCCAACCATAGCAACTGTCTCCCTGGTCCTCAATGCTTACACGGACACAGCAGATGAACATCACATGTCAGGTGGGGTTTGCTTAGGACTGTCCTGGCATTAGCAGTGTAAGTCATTTGTGAAATGCTTAGTGCACAGAAAACAAATGGCCCCTCAGGTCCAACTGGCGGCAAAACTTCCATTCTTACTACATGAAATTGTGGCTTTTCCAAGTTGGTAAATAGAATGGTCTGGTTTGTGAGCCGTGATGGTTAATGGCAATTGTCAATTTGATACCTTGTATAATCAATCACCTGAGAAATGGGCCTCTGGACACGCCTGTTGTGGATTATCTTGATTAGATCAACTGAGGTAGGAAGGCCTGCCCACTGTGGGTGGCACAATTCTCTGGGCTGAAGTCTGGAGTGGGGTACAAATTCAGAACGTTAACCTATCTGCTTTGTGATATCTGACACAATGTGAGGAGCTGCCTCAAGCTCTCACCACCAGGACTGTAGGCTAGCTACTGTGACAAGTGCTCTACACACACACACACACACACACAGGCATGCATGTCCAATTCTTTCTTTCTTTTGTTATTTTGCTTTTCCATAGAGACCCGCCTGCCTCTGGTCCTGAGTGCTGGGATTAAAGGCATGTAGCACCACCGCCTGACGCATGTCCAGTTCTTAATATAACCAAACTCAGCGTTGTTATTTCACAGGTGAGAAAAACCAAGGAGGAAAGAGCATGGTGGGATTCCAGGGTCACATAGGGACTTCAGAGCAGAGGAGCAGTTTCCCTGCTCTTGGTCCATTGTTCTACACCAGAGACTGTCAGTGTGACCCAAACCCTCAGGCTCAACTTCTGGTAATTTTTAAAAAATAATATTTTTATTGATTTTTGGGGGTAATTTCACATAATGCACACTGATCACACTTGCCCTCCCCCCAGGTCTGCTCCCTACCCTTGTGTCTTCCCCAAATAAAAGATGAAAAAACAAGTCCAATTTGTGTTGTCCATATGGTCACTGGAGTATGGTCAAACTCCCAGTGGGTGGTCAGCCCGTTAAAGAAAAATGCGTCCTTCCCCACTCCACCGCCTCCAGTGGCCATCTATTCAACTGGGGACTTGATCTAAGACATAGTTTCTGGTCTCAACCCAGACCTTTGGAACCCAGGCATGGGTCTGGTGGTATGGGGTTTTGCTGTTGTTTGTTTTTAAGATTTACTTTTATTATTATTTTATTATTGTTGTTATTATTGTTTAGTATTTTTGAGACAAGGTTTCTCTGTATAACAGATCTGGCTGTCTTGGAACTTGCTTTGTAGACCAGGTTGGCCTCAAACTCAGAGATCTGCCTGCCTCTGCCTCCCTAGAGCTGGAATTAAAGGCATGAGTCACCACGCCCGGCCCACTTTTATTATTTTTAATTATATGTGTGTGAATATGGGTTTGTACACATGTGTGCTGGTGACTGGAACTGAAATTACATGTGGTTGTGAGCTATATGACTTGAGTGCTGGGAACTGAATGAAGTCAGGTCCTCTGCAAGAGCAGCAAGTGCTCTTAACCACTGAGCCTTGGTCTGGGTTTGAACAGCTCCCTGGGAATTTTGATGCACACTCAAGTTTGAGGACCTATGTTATGCATTCTGCCATTTCTCTGGGCCTCTAGCCCACAGCCACTGTCAGCACTGTCAGTGGAGAAGCTTAGCCTGCTACAGCTCTCTGGGAGGTAATCCTTTAAGGACCTCCCCTCAGATGAAGCCAGATCCCTGGCTCCAATGCAGAAAGGGATCTCAGAATGAGCCAGCATAAAGAGGAGATGAAGTTTGTTAGATGTAGATAGACAGATGATGGCAGAGACTACTCAGGCAGTAAAGTGTTCGCTGCACATCCGAGGACCTGAGTTTGGATCTCCGGCACCTACATAAAAAGCCAGAGGTGCTCATGTACTGGGGAGGAGACAGGAGACTCTCCAGAATTCCTGTTTCAAAAAAATTAAGGTTGAAACTTAAAAAAGATAGCTGTCATCAACCTTTGGCCTCCCTATCCACATGTACACACGAACCACACATACACATGAGTGCACACAAACACACACACACACACACACACACACACACACACACACACCAGACAGACATATAGAAAAAGAAAAGCCAAGGCACTGAGACAGGGACTAAGGCACTCCAGGAGTTTGGGTGTAGACTTCTCAGAGTCACAGTTAAGTGTCTTAGTGATGACAGTATGCAAGGGGTTTGGAAACTTTGAGAATTCCATTGCTTATTGGGATTCTAAGAGACCCTACTCTCCTCTGTCCTTTTTTTGTTTTGTTTTGCTTTGCTTTGTTTTGTCTGATAACTAAGACTACGGGGTGGCTCCAGAGGTGATAAGGTAAACCAGGAGTCACAAGGTTGCACACATGTGCTACCGTGCATTGGCGTGCCAGTGAGTGTCCTGGAAAACTGCAGCTTCACATCTGGGAAGGGAAAAGGCCTGAAGCAGATGGCACTTGTGTTGGCCTCCTTCCCAGATGATGAGAGGCTTCAAGCGGACTCCTTGTGAGGGCTCCTGTCCTTCCCATGTCCCCATGGCTTGGCTTGGTTTCTGTCAGCACAACTACACCATGGGAAGAAGTCTGGCACTTTGGAGCTACAGCCCCCCAGGCTCATGAGCAGAGAGAGGGCAGGAGAGATGACAGTGACAGTGTGCTTGGAACTGAGACAGGACCCACAGTGCAGGGTCAAAGGTCTTCTGTTTATGAGCCCTCCTGCTATACTCTACTGTAGGGAGACACCGTAACCACTCCTCCTAAGGGCTGGCTACAGGTGTGCTTAACCATGCCTGTCAGGGCGTGGTCGGGGGGATGTTCAGGATGATGGTGGGGGGGGGGGAGTTCTTAAGGTTCGGGAGACACGTGGGAGCACTTCATCTCTGACCTCCCTAGCTTGCTGCCTCTGGGCACGCTCTTGTGCTTGGCTGGTATTATCTGAATAAAGATATCTTAACCTACAGGCTCACGTCTCACTCTACTCTGTACAAGGCTAAGGACTTTCCCCTCAGCATATGAAAGAGGGACCCAGGGGCTAAACCTGAGAACAGTTGAGGTATCTTTCCCTTTCTTTTCACTTTCATTAGTTGATTCTTGGAGCCCTTACGGAGCACTGCTGTGACCACCCACCCAGTCCAGTACTGGAACACAAAGGTTAATTCAGCTGCTTCCGGGAAAGTCCCCCCATTCCTCCAGGCATCTCCTGAACTCTCTCTTGTAGGGGTCCCAGCCTCCAGCTACAAAGGATCAAGGCTAAAGTAAAGAAGCAGGATCCTGGGTTGTCAGCTGGGAAGAGCATGGAGAAGAAGGAGCAGCAGACAGACCATATGATCCAAGGACAAGGCTAGCCCATGGAGGAGGCCACCAGGCCAGACTCGGAGAACAAGAGTCTAAGAGTTCACAGTGTCCACAGCTCATCAAGCTGTAGATACCGTGGTCTACACCAACGCTAAGGAGCACACTGGAGCAAAGCTTCTGAAATTATTCCTAAAGAGTGATGTAATCAGGAGGAGTCTGACAGAATTTGGCCATCCTGGTGAAGAGCCAGGAATTATCTGTGGAGTGTCCTTTGTGTGGTGGCTACTGTATATAATGTTTTAAAACCCTGACTTCTTAAATCTGTGGCTCACAACTCCATACGGGGTCACTTGCCTGAATATGAAGGTAACAAATCTGTGGCTCACAACTCCATACGGGGTCACTTGCCTGAATATGAAGGTAACAAAAAATTCACGATAGTAAAATGTTTCTGAACAGCTACCAAAAAATAATTCAAAATCAAATAGATACCAGATCCAAGGTGCTATAGCAGTCTCTCTCATGCTTCACTTTGTGACTTCCCTGCAGCCCTAGTTCTGAACACATATCCACATGGAAGATCACTTATATACACACACCTTAGCACACCACACACGCACACACACACACACACACACACACACACACACACACACACACAAGACTAACATTGGATGGCCATACAGGAAAATTTATTTCAGCATTGGCTCAACCTCTGGCATCTAATAAAAGACATTTTTGTTTGGGGAAATTCTTAAGTGTTTCCATAGTGCCCACCCCCAAACCCAGACTTCCCTAAAAAGTGAATTTTACAGCCATCCCTAGAACACAGGAATTTTAGGCCTTTGGCCTGGGTGTGGAACCGAGGGCCTCCCAGTCCCCAGCAAGTGTCTTCCCACTGAGCCTCAGCCCAGTGTCCAGCTGGTTCTCTCAGTTGACCTTCCTGACTCTGCCTTCCCTGGAGTGGGGACGACAGCCAACTCACTGTCCTCTGTCCCCTTCTACATGGGGACATCCTACAGGGCCCAGTGTCACCACAGACAGGGGCTGTGGCAAGATGGTGTGCTCCTACCATGTGACCTTCAGCATTTCACTTGGCCTGATGGCTTTCCAGTCTTAAAATGGGGGACCAGGACCAGGTGAAATGACAGACTTTGTGTCTGTACAGGCTAATGAGGGACTCAGCTGTGGACGTGAGGACAAAAGAGCACATGCAGGGAGTGGCTGACGATCCTGGAATCTATCTCTGGGTGGAGATGCAGCCTCAAAAGTGGGCCAAGCCAGGGACCCCTAGGAAGGCAGGTTCACCTTCAGATAACGGGCTTCTTCTTTCCCAGAACTCCCACTTCCTAGTGCAGTCCCTTCAAGAGGCCACTTGGTCCAGCAGGGTCTCCCACCTTTCGGTGTCAGAAAGGCACAACGGCTTCTCTTTCTTGTCCTTTCCCTTTGGGTGCTGGCCAGAGCCCTTTGGGCTTCCTGACTCTTTTCCCAAAGCTTCTTCCCTGTGTGATTGTCTGCCACCATGTGATGACCTCTATGCTGGCTTTCTGTCTCCCTTCTCTGGGAAGCTGTGATGTGTTTTTTTCTTTAAACTCTACCAAATTGCCCTGGAGCTTCCATTTAAATCTGTTCTTAATTTTTTTTTGAGACTGAGAACCCCGATTTCCCCTGTGCCACATGGTGATTCCACCACAACCCCCAAGATTCTGGTAACACCGATTTTATGCCTTTCAGTTCTTTAATCCATCAGCAATAATGAACTGCTCCAGAACTCTTAGCATCAAAAAGGCTCAGTGCCTCCCTGTGCATACAGTGAGGACGGGAGACGAACAGCAGTAATTAATTACAGGTAGTCATTACAGCAACAGAGAGCTAACTAAGACACATGCTGTCTGGGTCTGCTCTCTATTGCTGTGATAAACCCTGACCAACACCAGCTTGGGAAGAAAAGGGTTTGTTTATTTGACTCCCAGCTTACAGTCCATCCTTTAGGGAAGTCAGGACAGGAAGGATAGGAGCCTTGAAGGCAGAGGCCGTGGAAGAACACTCTTTACTGCCTTGCACTCTGTGGCCTCCTCCATTTGCTTTCTTACACACTCCAGGACCACCTGCCCAGGAATGACACTGCCCACAGTATGCTGGGCCCTCCTACATCAATCGCCAGTCAAGAAAATGTCCCTCGGTTTCCCTCTTTTCAGGTGTCTCTAGTTTACATGGAGTTGACAAACAACTATCCAACACAGGTTTTCACAGAGAATGAAGTATGGTCCTGAAGAACAAAAGAGGATACCAGGCCCTGGGTGGCTTTGCTCTATTTATTTATTTACTTTTGTATGTGGGTGGGTTGGGGAGTGCCTCTACACATTTGTGGGTGAATGTTTAGAGGGTGACATTTGGAACATCCGTGTCTTACACAGTTGCTATAGACCTTACTTTTTAAGACAAGGTCTCTCACTGAACATGGAGTTCCCTGAGTCAGGGGGGCATTTGAGCCCCAAGGATCTTCCCAACTCTGCTTCCTCATCTCTCAGATGAGAGGTACAGACCTCAAACCTGGCTTTCTTATATGGGTGTTGGGGACTGAACTCAAGTTCTCGTGCTTTCAAGGAAAGTACTTTATAGACTGAACCACCACTACCTCACTACTCCATCCCCATCCCTAAGGCACTGTTAGCTAAGTGTTTGCCTGGCTTCCCTGGGAGAATATATTGACTGCAATCTCAGCGAGGGAACAACAGAGGGAGATGTTGGTATTTGCTGATATGTGCCCAGTCTTTTGCCTCACACAACTTTGCTCCCAGCTGGCACCATTTTGTAGGGAGCAGTGTGGGGAGAGGGACATGCTGAGGGAAGAGTAGCCCAGCCCTGACATCCTGACTAGGGACCTGGGGCCAGAAGGCTGAGAGGTCACGAACACAGGATTGTCCAGTCTGTTCTGTCAACCTGGATTTCCCTACAGTATGCATTTCCTGGTCCTCTGCTCACCTACAGAGATAAACATTCTGAAACATCTCTCATAGGCGCTGACACCAACACAATCCTTTCCTGACACCCAAATGGGTAAGTGAAGAATGTGGGTGTCAGGCAGGGGACCTCTCTAAAGAGAAGCCAGGACTTAAGTCCTCCTTCCACAGAGGGTGCCGGGGATGTTGTGTGGGCAATCAAACCCAGAGCTGGCTAATAGGTAGCTTGCTGGCTTGCTCTGGGGAATCACCTGTCTCTGTTTTGCTAGGCTGGAATTATAGGAAGGCTGACACACCCACTGGCATTTACACGGTTCTAGGCAAGGAAACTCCTGCCCTAACTCTTGCACAGTGTGTATTTTAACCACTGAATCACTTCCCTAGCTCACTCAGCAGGATTTTACACATTAACTGTTTCCTTCTTGGTCTGAGGGAATAGTGCAGCAGTAAAAATGTGTGTTGTTTTTGTGTGTGAGGCCCTGGGTTCAGTTGGGGGGTGGGAAGCAAACTCTTACTCAATAGAAGGGTTAAATTGGCTGCTAACAACTTAATGCTCATTAGTTTTACACCCAGATGAGTTTCAGGCCAGTGGAAGAAAGAAAGTTGGAGAATGTTGGGTAGGGTAGGGTTCTGGGGCTTGCTGTGTCCCAGCTGTGCTCAGCCCCAGCCAGTGACTCTAAACCTCTGCAGTGGCAGTAAAAAGTACTCCAGAGGGCAGGGAGAGGGAGGAGGTGTGAGGGAGAGGGAAGGAGGGAAGCAGAGTGGGGGAAAGTGTGAAGTACTCCAGGGTATTTCATGGAGTTGCCTGGACTGGGAGCTGTAGGTCAGAGAAGAAAGTCACCCGGAAACAGATTGCTGATGTGGGAAGGAGGATGGGAAACTACGGTCTACCATCAGCAAGGAAGTATTTCTCTGCCCTTTCAGCTATTGGAGAATCTGTGGCTTAAAATGACAGAAAGACCGGTGGGCAAGAGAAAGTTTGATTTCATCATATACCTGTGGATTCACACACACACCATCACACTCACACACACACACACACACACACACACACACACACACACACACACACAGAGCAACTCACAAAGTGGCTAGGATTTGGAATTTATATGCCAGTTTCCAGGGAAAGGAGCTATGACGGTTAACCTTGTTACCAACATGATGGGATTTAACTCACTACAGCAACAAACCTCTGGACATGTCTATGAAGGAGTTTCCAGTCTTCACTCATAGGTGTGGGAAGACCCACCTAGCTGTGGGCAGTGCCATCTATGAGCATCCTGGATTTAATGAAAAGGAGAACTTGAGTTGAGCAGAGCATTCATCTCTCTATACAATGGAGTAAGCTGCCTCTTTGAGCTCCTACTTCCTCCACTTCCCACCACGAAGGGACTCTACCCTCCTGCTATCTTCACAGATATACCCAGGGCTCAAAGGTCTGTTTCCAAAGGGATTCTAGATCCTGCCATGTTGACAGTCACCATTCGCCACCACAGGTGTTGAGTCCTGACCTCTGGATCCACCTGCCTGGGTGGTATACTTGGAAGCTTGTAGCATGTCCCCAGGAGACAGACACAGATGAAGGCATTTGCTGAGGTTGGCAAGACGACTCAGCAGGCAAAAGCTCTTATCACGAAGGCCTCACAACTGAGTTCAATGCTCACGCTGTCTTCAGACTAACTGCCCAACAGAGAAGGACCTTGAACTTCTGATCTTCCACCTCCATGTCCATAGCACCAGGAACACGAATGACAGTGAGGTGGGATGGAAAGATGGGGAAACTTGGCAGAACATGAGAAGAGAGAGGAGGCTCTCACCAGCAGCAGGACCAAAGTTCTAGCAAAATTAACAACTGCTTTGACTTTCTCCCTTCCCAGACATAACCCTAAAGTTTTCTAGAAAGTATACTGGAAACCCCAGTTACAGAGAGAGGACACGGCTAACCATCTGTGTGGCTGTTGCTTTTATTATATCGGGTCTTCAACCTATCCATTCCTGAAGCCACCAATCACATTGCCCTTACCAAGAGTGGGGTGTTTCTTAGCAATTTTTTGAGATACAACTTGAGAGTCTATAACAAATATGGTACCATGTGGCTCACATCAAGACAATCACTTACTCAGACTTGGAGAAGCCCCAAAGAATTGGCATCCTGAAGTGAAGGTGCCTGCCTGCAGGGGTAAGGGCAGTTGTAGGAAATGTGGGAGGCAGATCTGAGGAGAGTTGGGCATGGGAGGGCTACAACCAGTTACAAGGAACAGAATCTATAGCCTAGCTGGGGAAGCAGCTAGCAGCAGGATGGGAAGGGATGACACCTGAAATAAGGGAAATAAGTCTGGACCGACTTCCATCCTGCTCATCACTGAACTGGGCTTACACACTGTATTTTGGAGTCAGGCATGCCGGAGCACACATGTAAACCTAGCATGCCTGAAGCAGAGGCAGGAGGATTCTGAGAGAAACAAAAAACAAACAAGCAAACAAACAAACAAACAAAAAAACCAGCCTGGTAACTTAGTGGGATCATATCAAGAAGAAAAAAATGGACGAGCTGAAAATTTAGTACAGTGGTCAGTTTGAGCCCTAGTACTTCTGGGAGATATACAATATACCCCTTTAGCACCAGGCCAGCAACAGGGGAGTAGACAGAGCCTGAGGTAAGGCTGGTGGCCTCTCAAGGCAGGATTTGTCTAAAATAGAGAAGTGATCCTCAAGCTCCCCAGTGATCTTGTTTTTTAAGAGACGTTTAAAATGCAAGGTGCAGCATGAAACCCTCTGAGTTGATAAGTTTTCAAATTGTATTAAATACACTTTATGGTTAGGCACAGTGGTACACACCCATAGTCCTAACTACTACCGGGGCTGAAATATGATGATTTTTGAGCCAAGAGTTTAAGGCAAACCTGAGCAACATTAAGTCAATTAATTCCACCACTATGTTAACTTACACATACCCACAGCCAACCCCCACCCACCCCCACACAGAGACAGAGACCGAGACAGAGACCGAGACAGAGACAGAGCATGCAGAGCCTAAGGGTACCCTGGGAGCTAAGGATATATTGCAGTAGGGAGAGTGCTTGCCTAACATTCCTGAAGACATGGTTCAATCCTAAGCACTGCATAAAAACAGAAGAGTCTCAGAGGCAGGAGAATCTCTGTGAGTTAGAGGCCAGCCTGGTCTACACAGTTAATTCCAGGACAGCCAGGATTACAGAGGAAACCCTGTTTCAGAAAATATTTTCTGTATGCAGGAGTTGGAGAGATGGTTCAGTGATTAAAAGTACTTGCTGTTCTTACAGAAGACACAGGGCACACGGTATCTCACAACCAAATTTAACTCTTGTTCCAAGGGATCCAAAGTCTTCTAACTGCCTCAGATCCCAGGCATGCATGTGGTGCACAGACATACATACAGGCAGAACTCATATATATAAAATAAAATAAACCTGATTTGTAAAAGTACACGCACACACATGCTTATGTGGTGGGGGTTACAGCTGAATTCATCCATCCATCCATCCATCCATCCATCCATCCATCCTTATATAAAGTAATAAAATAAAAAGGTCTGAGACTGTATCTCAGTTGTGGAACACTTGCCTAGCATGCACAAGGCTAATCAAACAAGGGTTTGATCCCCAGCCCCAGAGGGAAAAAAAAAATTAGGAGAGGGTATGCAACTAGCACAAGGAATCAAAACACCCAGTCCAAGGTCCAGAGGCTGCCCCACCCTTCCAAGAGCACCTCTCTGAACCTTCCCAGATGAAGTGTCTGGAAAGCCATTGTCTCTTCCTCTTACGTTGTTGGACCCGGCCTGCTTCCCTTGTAAAGTGCAGTTATAAGAGATTGGGTGGGAGTATGTCTCAGGCTTCCTCAGAGCTCAGACAAAGCCCTGCCCAGGCTTTCCCACCACCACACCGCCAACTCTTGGGGCCTGTTTTGCTTCCTGGGCCCTTTGACCTTTGACCCTGTGGGGCTCCAGATAAGGGAAGAATGCTGACACATTCCTGGAAGTGATGAGCTGGCAGTGTGCTCTATAGGATAACCCTGGGGGCATTTGTTTATTGTCTCCCACCCCCACCCCCAAGTTACAGGGTATTTCAGAATGTACTGACAAGGTAGGTGTTCTAAGTTTGCATAAAAAAAAACAAAAACAAAAACAACCCCCCCCCCCAAAAAAAAAAAACCCAGATAGGGTCCAGGGAGATGTGTCAGTCTGTAAAGTACTTGCCGTGCATGAGGACTGGAGTCTGAGCCCAGACCCTGGGTTAAAGAGCTGGGTTTGGTGGTATACAGGTGTGACAGCAAAGCTGGGGAGGTGGGGACAGGTGGGTATGGGGCTCACTGGCCAGCCAGCCTAACCTAATTAATGAGCTGAAGGCCAATGAGAGACACTGGAGGTGGACGGTGCTCCTGAGGATGACATCCAACATTGTCTTTCA
Organism: Cricetulus griseus; assembly: GCF_003668045.3. Taxonomy (NCBI): domain Eukaryota; kingdom Metazoa; phylum Chordata; class Mammalia; order Rodentia; family Cricetidae; genus Cricetulus; species Cricetulus griseus. The sequence goes on from NC_048598.1 coordinate 68,456,532, forward strand.
ACACACACAACACAGGCATACCCCCTGCCCCTCACACATACACTCACACACACACACTTAAAAAAAAACAAAAAAACAAAAAGAGGAAACCGGGCCAACATCACACCCATGGCCCCACCTACTACTGCCTATGGCTTAGGAAGGAAGGCTCTGGCAGGGTGGGGAGCCCGGAGCTCCCAGTAGCACTAGAATGCATTGAAAAGGGTCTGTGTTGCAATAAGGTACCTGCAGGTAGGTTGAGATCAGAATGCAGAGCTGGAGCTCAAAGTAGCAGAGGCAAAGGGCGCTAGGAGGAGGGGAAGGGACCTACCTACAGGGATCAGGGGTTGGGAGAAGACAACAACCTGGAGCAGAGGTTGTTCACAACTCTCTCTGCCGGACCACACACCATAGAGACCTGGAAAGAGGCCAGGAGCCCAAGGCCAGTGGAGTGAGGGTTAGCAAGCCAGACACCTGCACCTCTCCAAATGCCCCTGTGAATGAATTCCTAGAAGATTCTGTGCTCTGACCCCTGGGCCTCTGGCATGTGCCTGACCCACCTTGATGCCTTTGGTTCCCCTCCCCACTTCTAGCCACATAAAATAACAAGTCAGCTTTAAGTCTCAGCAAGTGGTGTGTGTCTATAACTAAGCACTCTGGGTGTTCCACACAGTTTATGCAGTGCTGGGACTCTGTCCTGGCTCTATGCGTGCAAAGCAAGTGTGCTGCCAGCTGAGCCCAGTAAGTGGCTACTGAAAGGCACTAAAGAGATTCTAACATCGGATCTCCCCTTCCTCTCCCTTCTCTTCCCTTCCCCCTCTCTCTTTTTTCTCCCCCCTACAACTCTGAGATGGTCTCCTCCAACTATTCATCCTCCTGCCTCAGACTCCCTAGCACTTGGATTAACATCCCTCACCCCTGGCTGACCTGGGCTCTCTCTAGTCATGATGCTCCACTCAGCCAAGGTTAGGCAGAGAAGCTTCTACAGAGAGCTTCAGTTCATGCACCCCACTTTTTGAGGGTCCAGTGACCAGAGCCTCCCCAGACTGATGTTTAGCACAGATGGACCCAACTCTCTCATCCAAGGTTCCTGGGGGACAAGACCATCAGACACTGAACACCCTGGGTAGAGGAAGACCAAGATCATAAGGCCCCTATACATGTAAGGGACTGATGACTGTTCTCATGCACTGTCTTCTGGGGTCCTCACAAGGCAAGAAAGTCACATATTGCTCTGCAGTAATGGCGCACACCTTTAGTCCCAGCACTTGGCAGGCAGAGGCTGGTGGATCTCTTAGTTTGAGGCCAGCCTGGTCTACAGGGCAAGTTCTAGAACAGCCAGGGCTACACAGAGAAACCCTATGTTGAAAAACAAAACAAGTCACAAACCACTGGATGGAAAACTGAGGCCCCAGAGGAAAGCACTTGTCCAGAACACATTTGCTGTTCAGTCCATTATCAATCCTCATTCATGGCCTCTTCTCCAGGGACCTGACACAGAACAGTGACAGAGAGACAAAGTCCCATCACTTGGGGAGCTCAGTGTATTTAGAGAGGGCAAGAGGAAGTATTACAGTGCACTCCTGTGATCCCAGCTAGTTAGGAAACTGAGGCAGGAGGACAGAGAATTTGAGGCCAGTCTGGGCTACACAGGAACAGGAGGAGAGTTGGGAGAAGGAAGATGGAAGAGAATGGAAAGGAAGGGGAGGGAAAGGAAGGAAAAGGAAGGGCAAGAAGAAGGGGAAGGAAATAAAAGGAAGATACAGAGGAAGGGAATGGGAAGAGGGAAGGAAACAAGTGGGGAAAAAAGGATGGGAAGGGAAGGAATGGGGGAAGGAAAATAGGAAACATTCAGTATCCAACTGCTGATGGAGACTATAGAGGTAGCTGTGGGTGTAGCTCAGTGGTAGAGTACTTTCTTAGTATGTACAAGGCACAAGGTTCTGGGTTTGATCCCAAAGAACGCGTGTGTGCACGCGCGCACACACACACACACACACAGAGAGAGAGAGAGAGAGAGAGAGAGAGAGGGAGAGAGAGGGAGGGAGGGGAAAGAGGAGAGAGAGAAAGAGAGAGAAAGAGAGAGAGAGAGAGAGAGAGAGAGAGAGAGAGAGAGAGAAGCAGTTTGGGGATGGGGAGGGGTACTATTCTGGCTGGAGAAGTCAAGGAGGCCCCACAGACACCCCCGGAGGTCTATCACACAGAGAGCAGTCAGTCTAGAGTCTCTGAGAGCAGACAGAGCTCTGTCCAGGTCTGAGCAGGCACTTGGAGTTGGAACCTTGAGCACGAGGAACTGGGAACAGATACAGGGCAGATGGCTAAGGGAAAAGTCCCTCCAGCCTCATGGGCCTTGGGAAGGGGAAATGAAGATGCCCAAAGGGTATAAAATAAAAAGTGCTACACAGGCATGTTAGAGAGATGAGGGTTCTGCAGTGGGCAGAGGCTGGGCTACTAGAAAGCCAAAGATGAGAGGGTAAGAGGGAAAATATGGGGCTAGATTGGTTAGTTCGGGTTACTATTGCCGTGATAAACACCATGGCCAAAGGCAACTTGGGGAGGAAAGTGTTTATTTCATTCATGGTTTTGTATAACAGTTCATCATCAAAAGCAGCGAGGGTAGGAACTCAAGGAGGGCAGGGACTTGGAGGCAGGAGCTGATGCAGAGTCCATGGAGGGGAGCTGCTTACTGGCTTGTTCTCCCTGACTTGCTCAACCTACAGGCTTGCTACAGCCGGATCTTATGGAGGCATTTTCTCAATTGAGGCTCCCTCCTCCCTGATGATTCTAGCTTGTACCAAGTTGACATAAAACCAGCCAGTACAACTGGGAGGGGGGGCAGGGACAGGAAGAGAAATGAAAGGGAGAAGATACTGTCAAGGATCATCTCTATAGTTCAGGAAATGAAGTGTGTGTGTGCATGTATGAGTGTGTCTGAGTATGTGCATGCCCATGTGCAAACAAGAAGCTAGAAAAGGCACTAGCTGTCTTCCTATATCACTCCTTCCCCAACTTAAAAAAATATTTTAAACTAAAATACAATTGAGTCATTCTCCCGCTTTCCTCCCTCTTGCCCCTCCCAGCTATCCTGGCACCTACCTTGCTCCATTTCTTTTCTTTGTACTGTTACAAATATATGTCTCAATATATAAATATATCCTGCTTAGTCTAAGTTTAGCATATATATATTATATATATATATATATATATATATATATATATTTCCAGGGCTATTTGGTATTAGATAACCAATTGGGGGGGTCTCATCCCTGGGGAAGACTGTTTCTCCTACTCTCAACATTCCTTGGTTGCCTGTACTTTTTTGTGGATGGGGCCCCATGAGATTTCCCTCTTCCATGTTAGCGTGTCTATTGGTATTATATTTCTCTCTTCCATGCTAGCGTGTTTATTGGTGTTGTATGTCATCAGGTCTTGTTTAGGCAGCCATGTTGCTAAAGTGTCATGGGTGAAGCTTCTCTGTCTTACAGCCAACTTCCTTGTCCTCTGGCTCTTACAGTCTTTCCACACCCTTTTCCATGATGTTCCCTATGCCTTAGGTGCAGGAATTGTGTGGTAGAGGGATGTATTGGGGCTGAGCAAGCCATGGTCACTTGTTCTCTGCATTTTGACCAGGTATGGTTTTCTATCATGATCTCTGTCTGTTGTAAAGAGAAGTTTCTTGGATGAGAGGTGAGAGCCACACTAATCTGTGGGTGTAAAGGTAAATATTTAGAATGCAATTACATACCCAGAGAGGATCTGAACCCCGGTCCTCATCTCACACAGGAAGCATCTTTACACACTGAGCCATCTCCTCAGCCCTAAGAGAATTTACCCCTAGACCCAAAACACTTTTCCCATGGAGACTGAATTTTCCTTCCTTCCCATACTGTTTACTTGGAGTGTGTGTCCCTGGCCAGCACAATGTGATCAACTCACTTATTCAATTAATGTTTGTTAGGGCATTCACTGTGTGCCTGGCTCTGTTACAGCCTAGCAAAGTCTCTGAGCTGCTAAAAACATAGCTCCAGGTTGAGTGGCACAAAGCTGTCCTTCCCAGCCACGCAGAAGACTGAGGCAAAATGACCAATTGATGGACCCCAGCTCTGGACCAAACTGGACGATGTAATGAGATCCAGTGTCTAAAGTATAATTAATTAATCTTGCTGTGTGTGTTCATGTGACTGTGTGTATATATGCAGAGAACTCAAATCTTGTTCCTCAGGAGATATTCACTGTTGCTGTGGTGGTGGTGGTGGTGGTGGTGGTGGTGGTGTGTGTGTTAGGGTGCATTCCTGCAACAGTGTGCATATGAACAACTTCACAGAGGCTGTTCTTTCCTTTAACCTTCATATAGGCCCTGGGACTTGAACTCAGACTTGCAAGGCAAGTAAATGCTTTATCCACTGAGCCACCTGGCTATGTGCCACCCACCACCCCCACTCCTGTCTTTTTTATTTTTTTAAGAATCTTTTACTGGCCTGAAGATGACTGAGTAGGTTAGAGTGAGCGACCAGCAAGCCACAGGATCCCTCTTCCTTTCAGTCCTTGGGATTACAAAAACAAACTCAGATCTTAATGTCTACAATAATAAGGTGTTGGCTCAGACATTATTGACTGAGGCATCTCCCAGCCTTTATTAATTAATTAATTAATTGTCCAAGTTACAGGTCACCTGCCTGTAATGAACCCATTATCTGCATTCTGAGAAATAAGGATTAGAGAAAGAACCCAACTCCCAAAACAGGCCAGATAATGAGGCTTCTCCCTGCATTAATCCTTTTGCTCAAAAGGTATCCTGGAGTAATCTGATGCTAAATTGATGCTGGTGTTTTTCTACTGTTCCCACCTTACAAGGAAGAGAAACTTTGAAATGATCAATCTGCCTTTTTGTTTCAAGTTTCCATTTTGTCCAGACCCCCTTTTGGTCCATAAAACCAACCTCCCTTGCTCAGTTTAATCGAGCAAGCATGTCTCCTCACTTAAGGGATAGATGCCTGATTTACATACTTTTGTGTACATTTGTTCGTGGACATAGCTGATACTATGAAGGAAGGGAAAGGGAGTGGCGGGAGCTCGTGTAGATGTGGTGGTCTTATCCTTTCTCAAGGGGCACCTGAGCCCAAAAATCAAAAGGATGAGTGGCATCTTAGATATTAAAAGCTTTTCTCTTTTCTCTCTTCCTTCCTCTTACATTTTATTTATTTATTTAGTGTGTGTGTGTGTGTGTGTGTGTGTGTGTGTGTGTGTGTGTGTGTATACATGAACATGTGCATCTGTGCACACTTGCTTTAGCCAGAACAGAGGACAAGTTGTAGGAGTTGGTTTTCGCCTTCCTGGGTTCTCTCCTGGGAATTGAACTCAAGCCATGAGACTTGGCAGCCAGTGTCTTAGCTTGATAAGCCATCTTACTGGCTCCCCTCCCCTTGCTGTCTCTCTTCTTTTGTTTGTCTGTGTATGTGGTATATGGGTTGATGTGTTTGTGTCAGAGACAGACACATACACACACACACACACACACACACACACACACACACAGAGAGAGAGAGAGAGAGAGAGAGAGAGAGAGAGAGAGAGGACAATCTGAGCTGTCATCTCCCAGTTTGTCCACAAGGTCTTTCACTGTCCTGGAACTCACCAAGTGGGCTAGGCTGGATACCTGTCTCTGCCTCCCCAGTGCTGGGACTATAAGCATGTCATAGTGCCTAGTTTGCTTTATGAGGGTTCTGGGTGTTGAACTCATGTGCAAAGCAAGCCTTTTACCAACAGCACTGTCTCTCCAGCCCTCTGTTTCTTTTTATTTGTGGGGCTGGCAATTGAACTTTGGGACTTGCACACACGTGTTCTCTGTAGGCAAGCCCTCTTTCATTAGCTGCACTCCTTGCTCAGGTGTGATGTCTTAAAGACGAGTGTTCTGGGCCCAGGAGGGAATGTGTGTAAAGACCAAGCTGAGTGGGAAGAGCTGTGGGATAACCCTTGTGGACCGACCAATGAAGTTAGTGCTTATTGATTCACCAATAAAGCATGCATCCCCTAGGGAACTTTAGGGACCCGTGCCTGAGTCTTATCAGATGAAAGTGGTGGGACAGGGAGACAGGGGTTCCTCTTTTTATGCCTTTCCTTCTTCTCTAAGTCTGACCAGGTTTATAACTATGAGGAGGAAGGCTCAACCTTCAGACCATCTGAAGAAAAGGCAGAGAAAGTCAAGGAAAAGAGGTTCTGTGATGTCTGGAAGGCCGCCATACACGTCCTCACTGCCTCTGGCTCTAACACCTGGGACCCCACCCTGCCATCCCTGTCCACCATGGACTCCATTACACGGACACTCCCCCTGTTACTGAAGTTATGAGGGTCACAGCCTGGACCCTGACAACCTGACAAGCCTGACTCTGCCACTGGTCCTCAAGTGGCCAATCAGACAAATGGGGGTGAAAGAAACAAGAGCAAATAAACACGTCCAGTGCCCCCCAGTCCAGCCCCAGGGTCCTGGATGTGAAGTCCAGGTATAAACAGAGGGCAAGAGGTGTGCATAGCTAAGCTGTCCTGGTCAAGGTGTGGTCCCTCCCACCACTGACCCACTGTTGTCTCAGCTTCAGTCTCTCCTGCAAGGTGGTCTAACAAGTTACCTGGGTTGTGCAAAACCTCTTCCTGGAGACAAATCTTTACCATCTCTGGGCTGGCCATCAGCCTTTCCTTCCCCAGCCCATACTTCCTGGGGAATTCCAATTCCTTGGAGTCCGTGTTTGACAGCCAAAGGGAAAAAGGCATGAGGCTCTCTTTCTCCCCCCCCCCCTCAGTTTTTGAGACTGGGCCTAACAATGCAGCCCTGGCTAGCTAGAACTCACTGTATAGATCTCAGAAAATAACCCGCCTCTGCCTTGAGAACACAGGGGCTCAGAGGCATGCACCACCTCACAAGCACAGGAGTCTCTCTTTAAAATATCTTTGTTTCTACTAGGACAGTGTTTGCCTCTGCTGTGTCACTGGGAAGAGGGTGTTCTGATGGAGCATCATGGATGCCTCAAGCCAAGGGTGTCAGATCTTGGCACAAGCCCCACCCAGATTCCAGGCCTCTGTCCCGTGCTCCTTTTGGGAACTGGACAGATACTTCCTCATTTCTGCTTCTTGGACCTTCTTGCTGACAAGGCATGCTACTCTAAATTCAACTGATTCAAGACTTTTCTATTCTTATAAACAGCAGCCAACAGGCACCCTACCCACAGACATGCATGGCCTATCTAGCAGTCTCAGAAGGCACGGGATGAGTGCAGATTATGAAACTGGACAACTCCTTTCTTTTTTCCTTTGTGAGACAAGGTCTCATGTGGCCCAGGCTGGCCTTAAGTTTTTCATGGAGTCAAGAATGACTAAGCTTCCGATCCTCCTGCCCCCACCTCCCAAGTGCTGTGATTATAGGTACCTGTAGCATCACACCCATCATGCAGTGCTGGGGATGGGACCCAGGGCCTGGGTGCATGCTAGGCAAGCACTCTACAAGCTGAGCCACAGCATCACCTCCTCCTGGTACTCACTCCAGACACCCATCAACCTCTGGTCAGGTGAAAAAGAGTAAACCAGGTCCCTCTGGCACAATATCCTAGAGCTGTTTGAAAGAATTGCCAGCTGCCCCCTCCACCAGATTGGAAATGGGCTAGGTCCTTCTTCTCTGTGAGCTCTTCCACTGGAGTACAGAGCTTCAGAAAAATGAATGCCTGGCTTCTAGAATCCTGGACTAGGGAGACAAAGACTAACGTTAAAGAAAAGCCCAATTGCTGGACTTGGCCTTAGCTCAGGTCTCTAGCCCCAGAGCTAGCAGCACCAATGTCACTCACTACAGGTTTCACCCCAGTCCCGCTGGTCAGAAGTTCTGGGGAGGGCTTGGTATATTTGCCAGTCTCTCAGGTGGTGCTCACTCAGAACAGGAAGGCAAGAGACGGCCAGGAGAGGCCTCTATACCACATCTGCCTGCCCCTGGACTGGCCAGGTTTTTCTCTGATGGTGAAGGAACCGGATGAACACGGAAGCAGAAGACCAATGCCTGACTGTGTCTTCCTGTTTGTCCCCAGGGCTCTTGGAGGGAGACGTATGTATAGTGCTTTCAATGTCCAATGTTTCTGGATAAACCAGAGAGAGCTGCCTGCTGGCCAGAAAAAGCTACATGACTTAATCCATCTAATCTATCCTTTAGTCAGCATCTTGTTTTACCTCAGTCAGGACCCCACCACCTCCTTCCCCAGATGGGATGAAGGAGGTAGGTAGCACTAGTTGAGACCCTTGCCTTCAGACCAGACCTTCCATCCTTTTGAGGTGGAAGTATTTTAGTATACCATCCCCCCCCCCATTTATTTATGCTTTTAGGAAAGGAACCGGGGACCTTGAGCATGCTATACAAAGCTCTTCACCTCCCTCCTCTTCCTCCCCGGTTTCTTCCTCTCCTCTTCCTTCTTCCCATCCCCCTCCTCTCTCTGGAGCTGCTCTGGATCTGACCACCGAACCCAGACTGGCCTCCAACTCGAGGCAATCCCTCTGCCTCAGCCTTTCAAATGCTGGGATTATAGGAGTCTGCCACCACATCCGGCCTGATATTTGCTGACAGTCCCTGAGGGGATCAGGAGACAAGGACGCTGTGAATCCTCCTTAAAGTATAAACTAAGGCAAGTGGTAGCCCTAGAAGGCTCCACTCACACGTCACAAAGGCCTTCCAAGAGCCCAGCCAATCACACATTATCTCACTTATTAACCAAGGCTCAGCAACATTAAACTAGCAGTCCAAGGTCACACAGCGGGTGTAGAAGACAGAATCCTGAAAGGATCCTCCACCTTTTGCACCCAGGTGCTCCTTTGGGACACGAGGCCCTTCAAGCTTGGACTGGAACCAAATTTCCCAGCCCTCGAAGAATCTGCATCCAGGCGAGGATCGCGAGCCGGGTCACCGGGTACCCCGTCTCGGGGACCCAGGACGCTGAGTCAGCGTCACCCGAGAAGCCTAGTGAGCGCGAAGCCCCCGCCCTCTGACTTGCGCCCCGCCCCGGGAGAGGGCCAGCCCCGCGGCGGAGCGCAGCCGGAGTGCGACAGCTAGGCCAGGCAACAGCGCGGCTGCCCAGGGCGCAGCATGACGGCCATCGGCGCGCAGGTAGCCCGAGGGGCCCGCGGGGCGCAGAGCCGGGGTACAGTCTAGCACGGGGGAGGACTGGGGACCCTCAGTGACTGAAGCCTTGGGTCAGGGTGACAACTCCCCAAAGTGCCCAGTTCTTGCTGGGACCCTCCCGCTCCCCCGAAAGTTTCTCTGAGCGAGATCTGGGGGTACCAGCTACCCCAGTGCAGCTGGCTCTTTGCGGTCTTCTTGGCCCCTGAGAGCACCAGAGGCCACCAAACTTTTCTTCGGGGTCACCAGTGAGTGACCTGTCAGTTAGGCTTTTCTCAGGGGTGTCGTTGGGAATTTTTTAAAACTGGGCGTCTGGAGTGGAGGATGGACTTGCAAAATGCTAGGCTTGGTTTATGTAACGGTGGACTAGTTGCTTGCAAAGACAGAACTTTCTGGGAGTGGGGACTGTAAAGATCATCTTCCTCTAAAACGCGTTTGGGGAGCTCGGTAGAACTGAGGTGGGATTGTACTCACTGGGGACCAGACGCCCCAGGAAAAAGGCTCCTGAGACAGGAGCCTCCGCTTCCCTTAAGATCTGGCTTCTTTTGGAGCTGAGTGTTTGTGTTGGCCGAGAATCTCTACATTCCTACCCCCTTCAAAGGGCAGTTGGGAAGTGTCCACTACCCCGCGGGCTTGCTTCCTGCTCACCCAGGCATCTCGGTGGCTGGCTGTCCTCCAGGCTGTCCACTGTTCTGTCTTGTCCTGAGGAGTACAGAGGTCAGTTGACTCTGCCTTCAGATGCTCAGGCCCCATGACACTGATGTTAGGTATCGTCCCACCCATTAATCACTATTATTAGTTTTATCTTTATTGATACTGCTTGAGACAGACAGGATCTTGCTTTCTTGTTCAGGATCGTCTCAGATTCCTGGGCTCAATTCATCCTCCTTCCTCAGCCCCCTGAGTAGCTGGCACTATAGGCATAGGCCACTCCTACAGTTCAACCCATTTTACAGAGAGATAATTGAGGCTCAAAAATGACCTAGCCACAGTGAATAGCCAGGTGACAGAATGTAGACAAATTCAGGTCTTCCTGCCTCCAAATTTTACTCACCACTTTGGTGACAAGAAAAAGACTCTGTACCGATCACCCCGGACCCTTTTAATCAGAACTCAGTTGCTGAATGTGGCAGGGACTTTGATTCAGTGGCTTCTTTTTCTTTGTTACTGGCCATATTCCAGACCATCTCCAGGCAGGGACCTTGGGAGGAAGGCACGGGGAGAAAGGAAGATGAGACCAGATGTGGGGCACCCCAAAACAGATGTGGAGCACCCAAAAACAGGTGTGGGGGCGCCCAAAAAAAGATGCTTAGAGCTAGGTGGTGGCGGCACACAGCTTTAAACCCAGCACTCGGGAGGCAGAGGCAGGTGAATCTCTGTAAGTTCGAGGCCAGCCTGGTCTCCAGAGCAAGTTCCAGGACAGGCTCCAAAGCCACACAGAGAAACCCTGTTCCGGGTGTGTGTGTGTGTGTGGGGGGGAAGATACTTAGAAACCAGTGTGAGTATGGGAGGAGCTAGGCTAGGAGGTGCAAAAAGCACAGATAGGAGCCCTTTTTGGGGGGAGGAGAAAGGAGAGGAAGAGGAAGAGGAAGAGGGAGGAGGTGGGGGAAAGCAAGGGGAGGAAGGAAAGCGTGGGGAAGAGGAGAAACAAGGAAAAGAAGTAATGGAAGGGGAGGAGGGGGAGGATGAGGATGGGAAGGAAGGGGGAGGAAGATGAGAGGAGGAGGGGGAGGAAAGGAGGCCAAGGAAGAGAGGAGCGGCAGAGAGGGTCTGGAGGAGGAGAGGAAGAGGCAGTAAGAGGAGGAAGGGTGGGAAAAGGAGAGAAAGGAAGGGAGGGGAAGAGGGAAAAGGAGAAGGGTGGGTGGGGGAGGAGGAGAGGATGAGGGAAGAGAAGGGAGGACAGACAGCACAGGCATATTTGCTCCAGGCTCAGCCGTGCGTGGCAATGAGGAAGATGAGTTACACCCATGTCAGTGCAGGATGCAGGGTGCACTTGTCCCTACTCTGAGAAGAACTCGGCCATGACTTCATCCCCATAGCATGATGAAAGGGGCTAGGTACTGTTATCACCCTTCGGTGGAGAGGAGGTGAGAAGGGGAATAAGTACAGCTAAAAGGCAGCTCTTCATTCCTGCTTCTTGAGAGGCTGAGGCAGGAAGATTGTAGGTTCAAGCCTGTCTGGACTAGGGTGACTGACTATAAGGCAACTTAGTCAGCTCTGTCTCAGAATAAAAGATTAAAGTGTGTGTGTGTAGGGGGGGGTAGAGCGTTTGCCTAGCATGCACAAGGCCTGGATCATGGAAGTAGAGGTAGAGCTGAGAGCAACAGTTAGGCCGGCTCCTTAGCAGGCTACAGAAGAAATGTCATTGTGTTAGGGTGATTGATGCTTGGATGGTGGCCTGACCCAGGCCTGGGCCAAGTCACATTACAGAGTAGTGGATACAGGGATCTGAGGAATGAATATGCATACTTGGGGTGCTATTGGTCTTGGGGAGCAGAGGACGATATATATGACATGACAATTGGGTTGGCCTCAGTAGCCCTTGATCTAAGGCAACAGGTTGGCTGGAACTATTCAGGGCCCCAGGGTCAAATAGGGAACAAAGAGGGAATGAGAGGTGTTATTTAGTGGAGGAGGTCAAGGCCCTGATGGAAGGGATGGATGGCTTAAGGTACAGAGAAGAAACTGGCAGGCCAGGGGCAGGACTGGCTGCCCACTTCCCCTTCCACTCAGCTGCATGTCCCTTCATGCCCCACCCCCCATGCCTCCAGGAGAGGATCCCAGCCCCTAGGGTCACTGGAAGTTGGTGGAGGTGCCAGCAGTATGGGGTGAGATACAGAGCGGTTCAAGATGAAGGCTAAATATACATGATTCTTGCTGGTGTTACTGACCTCTCTCAAGAATCGGGAGCCCTCTACGGCCACACATTTTGTACGTTGGGGCTGGGGGGAACCTGAAGTGTGGTTCCTCCTCCTCTGTCTACCTTGTTTTGTGAGACAGTATCTCACACTGGCCTAGAACTCATCAGCTAAGCTAAACTGGAAGACCAGCAACTTCTAGTGACCGGCCTATGTCCCTAATGCTGAGATTCCTGGCATGCATTTTCTTTCTTTCTTTCTTTCTTTCTTTCTTTCTTTCTTTCTTTCTTTCTTTCTTTCTTTCTTTCTTTCTTTCTCTCTCTCTCTCTCTCTCTCTCTTTCTTTCTTTCTTTCTTTTTTTTTCAGGAATGGAATTCATGTCTACATGCTTGCAAGGCAGACGTTTTACTGACTACCCTTTTGATGTGGCTTAAAACTCAGTCTCCCCAAGTAGGGGAGAATGGCTGGCCAGTGAGCCACCCCATCTCTCTCTCCCCAGTGCTGGGATTATAAGTGTGTACCAATATACCCAGATTTTCCCATGGGTTCTGGGATTGAACTCAGGTCCTCATGCCTGCAAGCATTTCACAGACCCACACATCTTCATCTACATGAGCCTTTAATTCTTGCAGTTTAACTGGTGGTCAGGGAGTTTAGATGAAGCCTGCTTCAAGTCAATAGAAGGAAAGGTGACACCAGATCTCTCTGTCACTTCTGTCTGATCCCGGTGCGGCGTCTTAGGGCCTGAAGATTAAAGTCCAGTCTGGGCCTGGGACAGGCGGGGCTGAGGAAGGGACTGGATGTGCCTGTTTTCCAGACAGCATGAGGTCTAGGGTCAAAAGGTGTCTGAGCTAGCCGGCTGTCTTGTGATTTGCTCTCTGCATCTGCGGCTGCCCCATCCTGTGACCGTATTAGTCTCTAGGGATTTCATAACCTTGCCAGGTGCTTTCCTGTGGGGATCGCCAGCTTCACTGGGCAGATGAGCAAACAAGGGCACTGACTAGAGATGGCTTGGTTGGTAAACTGCTTGCTTAGTGTGTGAAACCCCGGTTTTAAACCCTAACACCGAATAAAAAAATGTGGAGATGCTCTCTGTCATCCCAGGAGGGAGGAAGGTTACAAGTTCAACATCATCCTTGGTTATATAGTGAATTAAAGCCAAGCTTGGGTGTATAAAACTGTCTCAAAATAAAGGGGGGAGACAGAGACAGAGACAGAGAGAGAGAGAGAGAGAGAGAGAGAGAGAGAGAGGAGAGAGAATATGAGTGCATATGAGTGCACATGTTTGAGACAGGTCTGGCTAGTCAATGAGCTCCCATCTACCCCCTAGCCCCACCCAGCACTGGAGTTACAAATATGGCTCATTACCATGCCTGACTTTTTTCGTGAGTGCTGGAGATCTGAACTCAAGTCCTCATGCTTGTATGACAAGCACTTTAATGACTCCCCCATCTCCCCAGCCCCAGCAGACAGCTTCCTAAGGGCTCTGCCTGCAGTCTGGCATGAGCCAGGCTCAGTGTCACATCTTTCTTAGAGACACAAGGCTGGCTCACACTTGCCTTTGGGAATCTTATTCCCAGCTGGCATACAATGTTTCCCAGCAGTCCCCTTTTCCTCACTCCCCTCATTTCCCAACACCAACCATTCTGTGTTATCTGTTTTTCCTACCTCCCAGTGATGTAACCTGCTTCTGTGCATCCTCTAAATGAGTCAGTTAGCGTAAATCTGGGCAAGAGGTGCAGTCTATACGGAATTTCAAGCAGAAAGCACAAGTTGCAAACTCGACCAATTCCCCCAGTGTTCTTCCTCAAGTACCTACCAAGTACACAGATCTAACAGCATGCCAGGTGCTGCAAATACAGCAGTCTCTTGACATGTGGCCTTGCCTTCCTAGGGGGACACAGCTGTCCAGGTAGGACAGCCAATGACATGTTACTCCAAAATACCATCAGAATGGAACAGAGAGTAAAACCGTGCACCTGGTGGAGCAGTAGAACAGTAGAGGACCCAGCAGGCTGGGTGGGTGGTTATAGCCTCTCCAAAGAGAATAGGAACAGAGAAGGTGTCATTCTTGGGGGTAGGAGAACTGCCCAGGAGCAGTATGGGATTGGTTTGCAACTGGTAAACACCTGGCCAGGCTTTGGCAGAAGAAGGAGGACATGTAGAAAAGGGAAGGGCCCCCAGAGGAGGTGGGTCTAATGGGAAGCTGGGGAGGTCAGTTCATGGTTTCCCATGGTATCGGAGCAGAAAACAGGGCTGGAGGAAGGAGGTTGCCTGCTGGGAGTTAACCCAGGTGTCACAGGCCCTTGCCAACTCATTAATTCCCATGGTGTCTTCCAGACCCAGAGGCTGTTGGGCCCTAAGAGGCCCCACCGGTCCTTCTTTGAGTCCTTCATCCGGACACTCATCATCGTGTGCACTGCCCTGGCTGTGGTCCTCTCTTCAGTCTCCATCTGCGATGGCCACTGGCTCCTGGTAGAGGACCGTCTCTTTGGGCTGTGGTACTTCTGTACCATCAGCAACCACAGTGAACCTCACTGCATGAGAGACCTGAGCCAGGCTCACATGCCGGGGCTGGCTGTGGGCATGGGCCTAGCACGCAGTGTGGCGGCCTTGGCTGTGGTGGCTGCCATCTTTGGCTTGGAGCTGCTCATGGTGTCCCAGGTGTGTGAGGATGTCCGCTCACGACGCAAGTGGGCCATCGGTTCTTACCTCCTGCTGGTCGCCTTCATCCTCTCTTCTGGGGGGCTCCTCACCTTCATTATCCTCCTCAAGAGTCAGATCACCCTCATGGGATTCACCCTGATGTTTTGGTGCGAGTTTACCGCATCCTTCCTCTTCTTCCTCAATGCCACCAGCGGCCTTCACATTAACAGCCTCACTCAGCCCTGGAACCAGCTAAGAAAAGTCTAAGGCCCCTCCAGGGGGCGCCCTGGCTTCTATAAGAAAGTGTCGTCATGAAGGGACTTCTCTGACAGGACCTCTGGCTGGGATTGAGTTGGACGATGGTCTTGAAGCTGCCTCTTAGACACTAAACTCTAGAAATGGCCCTGGGGGGAGGGGATGGGGCTCTTCAGCTGCCCTCCAGGCCAGAGGCCAGAGGATTGCCTCAGAACCATAGCACAGCAAGCTGTAGAGGTTAGCCAAGCTATTAAGCTATGTCAATTCTAAAATAAGAAGAATGTTCTAAAACTTCTTCCTTGGGTGTTTTCTTCTCTGGACTGGAATAGACTTTGAAAGACACCAGCTGTCTGTCTGTTCCAGGCTGGCTGCCCGGCTAAGTAGGGTTCACACCTGTTTCATTGATAGCACTGGGATGTGTGTGGGCTAGAGGTGCCCTGGGACACTTTTTTATTTTTTTTTTATTTTTCTTGTGTATATGTATGTGCTGTGTGCGTGCGTTTGCGTGTGTGTGTGTGTGTGTGTGTGTGTGTGTGTGTGTGTGTGTGTACATCTTCACATGTATATGGGATCATGTATGTGTGGATGTACATGCAAGTGGGTGCATAGATCTGAGGTTGATGTCTGCACTTATCCTTAGTTGCTTTTCCACCTTAATAATTGATGCAGGGTCTCTCAATCAAACCCAGAGCTTACCTGCAAGGCTAGTCTCACTAACAAGCTTGCTCTGGAGATGTCCTGTCTTGGCCTCCCAGGCTGGAATTACAGGTGAGCTCCCACACCATCCAACATTTATGTGGGTTCTAGGGATCCAAACTCTGGTCTTCTTGCTTGCATGGCAAGTGCTTTAGCCGAAATCTCCCCAGCCCTGCCCTTGGGACTATTGAGGTTTCTAGAATGACTCAGTCCTCCACCTAGAGACCAGTCAGTGGCTAGGACTTTCTCCCATCAGTTCACCCAAGGGGCTTTGCACACATTGCCCTGGATTTAGCAGGATTCTCCCAGGAAGCCTTTTGAATAGCAGATTTTTTTTTTTTTTTTTTTTTTTTTTTTTTTTTTTTTTTGGTTTTTTGAGACAGGGTTTCTCTGTGGCTTTGGAGGCTGTCCTGGAACCAGCTCTTGTAGACCAGGCTGGTCTCGAACTCACAGAGATCCGCCTGCCTCTGCCTCCCGAGTCCTGGGATTAAAGGCATGCACCACCAACGCCCGGCGAATAGCAGATTTTCAATCTGTTGATTTACAGTCCTCCCCTGTCCTTTGTGTGGGCCCACAGGTTCTGGAACACCCCAGTTTCTGGAAGCTAGCTGTCCTCCCTGTGGCTCAGTTTGAAGTCTTCCTTGAGCAACATCCCTGCAAGCGTGCTCAGGTGATTTCTAACATGGTCTTCCCTGAGGCCAGTTTAGACTCAGGACTGTTTGTGAGACTGACATTTGTAAGGGTCAGGTGACCTCCGTGTCCGTTTCGGATCCTGGAACACATTTCAAAGAGCACATGCTTGCACTGCCCAACTCCCCAGCGGGTGAGGGGACAAACAGATGTTGAGTAATAATTAACAGCTTGCAGGGGATAGGTGGAGGTGAAAGGAGTCAAGAACCAGTGGAGATTTCCATACTCATTGGAAGAACTGTGACCCCCCCACCCCACCTCCCCCCGTCTCCCCCTCTGTGTGTGTGCACATATGTGTGTGTGCATGTGCATGAATGTGTGTACAGATACATGTGTGTGCATGTGCATGTGCATGCATGTGTGTACAGGTGCATTGTGTATGGGTGCATGTGTGGAGGCCAGAGGCTGTGTTGTTTCTCAGATGCTATCCACCTTTGTGTGTGTGTGTGTGTGTGTGTGTGTGTGTGTGTGTGTGTGTGTGTGTGGGCATGCACGCACCATGGCACACAAGTCGAGTTTAGAGGTCAATATTCCCTCTTGGTCTTCACCTTCCATTTTGTTTGGGACAGGGTCTGTTGTTCTCAGCTGCACATGCCAGGCTATCCAGCCTGTGAGTTTCCAGGGATTTCCTGCCTCTCTTTTTTTATCCTATGAGCACCGTGATTGCAGATGTGACCACTACTGTATCCAGCTTTATGTGTGTGCTGGGAATCCAAACTCAGGTGGTCAGGTTTATGTAACAAACATCCCCTTGGCCCCATTTTACTTTTCATGATGGTCTCTCTCTGGTCTGGAATTTGCCAGCTAGTCTAGGTTGGCTAGCCAGTGAACCCCAGAGACCTCTGTGTCTCATCTCACAGAGCTGGGATTACAAGGACATGCCACCATGCCCATCTTTTATTACACTGGTTCTTTAGACTGAACGCGGGTCCGTGTGCTAACAAGGCAATTGATGGACCAGCTGAGCCTTCCCCTTAGCCCCGTATCTGCTTGCTCATTCTGTTGCCCCGTTTCTAGTTTTTACCACCCAGAAATAGGTGAAATGATTTCTTTTATATTCTGTAAAGTCCCTTTCTCCTCCAGCCACTGAGTGGGTT
Organism: Cricetulus griseus; assembly: GCF_003668045.3. NCBI lineage: Eukaryota > Metazoa > Chordata > Mammalia > Rodentia > Cricetidae > Cricetulus > Cricetulus griseus. The sequence goes on from NC_048598.1 coordinate 68,473,895, forward strand.
TTTAGACTTTGCCCTGATCTTGCCATAAGGGTCCCCCCTAGGGCTAGGTGAATACAACTGTGATGATTTCTTTTCTGCTGCTAGGAACCAAACCCAGGTCCTTCTACACTAATCAAATACTTCACCAGCAAGGGCTCATTTTATTTTGAGACAGATATTGCCCAAGCTGGTCTCTACTTTGTGGGATCAAGTGATCCTTCTGCCCCAACCTCCCCAAGCAGCTTCTATTGTGTTGTTGTATATGTATGTACACATATTCACGTGTGTACACATATCTGTGTGAGGGTACACAGGCATGCGAAGCTCAGAGGCCAACCTTCTGTGTCATTCTCCAGGAAACCATATACCTTGTTTTTGAGACAGTGTCCCTCACTGGCCTAGAACTCACCAAGTGTGCTTTCCTGGGTGGCCAGTGAGCCCCAGGAACCTCCTGCTTCTGTCTACCCAGCACTGGGATTGCAAGCCTGCACAGCCACACCAGCTTTTACACAGGCTCCAGGAACTGAACTCAAATGTCATTCACTTTACCCACCAAGCCATCCCTCTAGCCCCTTCTACGGTGATTTTTGAATATCTTTGTTTTACTTATGATTGTGTATGTGTGTATGGTTATGTACACATCGTGTGCATATGTGGAGCTTGGAGAACAGCTTGGTGGAGCTGGTTTTCTTTCCACCTTTACATGGGTTCCGAGGATCCAGTTGAAGCCATCATGCTTGCTCAGCAAGCACTTGCACTGAATGAGCCACTTCTCTAGCCCCAATTTTTAGGCATCTTTATTCCAGTTGAGAGTCATGAGACTACAAATGCTAAAACTGAACTACCACTAGTCAGAGATCTTGGAGATCCCCAGAACCGGTTGTTTGATTTGTTTGCTTGCTTGCTTATTTATTTTGCAATGCTAAGGATCACTCACATCCAAGGCCTGGTGCACCGGATGAGCCATATTGCCATCTCTAACTGAAGAGTTTGTGAGGGCTGTTTGATTTTATCAAAAACAGAGTTCATTGACCACTCATGCTGGGTCTCAGCCTGGGAAGGGGTCCTGCAGCAGCCTGCAAGATGCAAATAGGAGGCCATGACTTCATTTCTGCTTAGGTTTCTCTGCTGTGCTTTGTTTTGGAAGAAAGTTCAAACATTTCATCTGTCTGTGAAGCCAAGGAGTGCAAATATTGAGGCATGGAGAGCCAGCATTATGGAGGCTCAAAGTTCAGGACATGGGCCATTGTCCTTCCCTATTTGAGAGCTAGGAAATCACCACCTGTCTTGAAGCTCAGGTATTTAAAGTAAAAGACTATGCACTAGGGATCCATAGAGATGTAGCTCAACTGGTAAAGTGCTTGCCTATTATGTATAAAGTCATGAGTTTGATTCCCAGGACCACATAAACCAGGTCTGGTGGTGCACACCTGTAATTCTGGCTCTTGGAAAACGAAGGCAGAAGAATCAGAAGTTCAAGGCCATCTTCAGCTACCTAGGGAATAGCAGATCAGCCTGGGCTACAGGAGACACTTGTCTCAAAGTAATAACAAGACTTCCATATTGTTGCCAAGTAGCTTGGGCAAGATTTGGGCCTTTGAGGAGCTGTCTCGCATCCTTTGAGAGCATGGCTTAGTTCCTGATGTACCTACTTTCCATGTACTCCTCATACCATATCAGGGACAATGAAAGGGAGGCTTCAGATGTCATCAGCTTAATTTTGCTGCTGTCCTGAATGCTCTGTGAGAGTTCTAGGGCAGATGAGTTGCAGTGGGGGACAGACAAGATCTGTCTAAGGCCAAGGGTCTTGATTCCTCCTGTTTTCTGAGCTTCTAAGCTTGTTCTTAAAAGTCAGCTGGGATTTGGAGGCAGAGAGCTCCCTCTTCCTGCAGGGAGAAATTGGGAACTGGTGCCTCCCCAGGTGGCAAAAGATGGACACACACAGACTAGGGTTTTCTAGCTGTCATTTATTCCCTTGCCTCTTCTGGAGCCCCTGAATTGCTCGACTCAGAAGAACAAGAAAGACCAAATCACAGCCTATTTCCTGCTCCATGTTGACCCAGTCCTGCTTAGTTCTGAGGAAGCTCAGACCTGTCAGGTACTTGAACACAAAATGGCTGTTAGGAAGATAACTGTCCTACTGAATGTCCAACTTTTGTCCTGTGCCAGCCTTGCTGCTGCCTCAGATGACACTGGCCCTGTGGATGCTCCGGCTCTGCTCCGAGGTGCTGGCCTTGCTGCTGTGGGTGGGACCACTGGTGGCATTGCTGAAGGAGTTGCTGAGGGCCACAGGGCGCAGCGGGAACTCTTGGAGGTGCCACTGGCGCCATTTTTTCTGAACTTCCAGCTGCACCTGCCCGAGACTGGCCATCAGCTGCAGCACTCACTTGAGAAAAGGGATAGGCCTGTGCCTAGAACCTGACTCACTGACTAGTCCAGCTGCTCCCGCTCTCATGGCCCTGCTGTGACCCCTTGCCTATAGGTCTCTGACTGACCCTTTCCTGCTCAGTGTATAGAAGGTACTGAGGGTCCCCTCTACCCTGGGCATTTCTATTTTATTTATTTATTTATTTATTTATTTATTTATTTATTATTGAGAGTGAGGTGTGAACACATCGTGCACACCATGACATCTTGTGAGAGTCAGGGGACAACTGGGGTGCTCCTTCCACATTAGTTCTGGGGATCAAAGTCAGGTTGTCAGACTTACGGACAACCATGTGCACCCACTGAGCCATTGTGCTTGACTGTACCTGCCATCTTCTAACACTCTGTTTCCCAGAAAAGGTGTGTGAGTTGTTCCATAAACTGCAGAATCAAGTGTCCAAACCTGCGTGCTTGTTCCCAGAAACCCCTCATCCCAGCCTGGAATCCATCTGGAATCTGGGGGGTTTGCTCTGTAGACATTTCCTCTATGGTCCCCAGTGGAACACTTGAACCTCTGAATTCATGTTTGATGTATGATTTTTGGGAAACATCTGAGGTCATTCCCATTCAAGTGTGTGAACCAGACAGATTGGCCAATAGTCACAGAGACACTTGGCTTGTGTGCAGTACCTATTTAGCCAGGGTCAATGACTGCAGCTTCATATCCTGAAACCTCAGTCCCTGCCCAGGGCCGGGGCAGTTCCTAGTGACCCACTTCACTCATGGGAAGACCAAGCTCCAGGTGGGAAATGACCCAGGTCACTCATAGAGCCAGCGGCAGAACTGCCAGGAACTGGGCTTCTGAGGGGGGCCTGGTCTCTTCTGGGTTTGCTGAGCTTGCTTGCCCATGGATAGGAAGCACCCAGCGAGTTTGGTAAGGAACACTTCACAGGTCCAGCTCACACCCACAGAATCTATTTCTGCTGGCTCTATCCTGGGGACATTGCCCAAGATGTAATTTATCATATCCCCAGGAGACTGCCAAGCAAGCAGACCTGCCCCAGCCCCCTTTCCATCCCCCTTCCACTGCTCTCCAGGGAGCTCCTGCATTGGAATTCCAGGGTTCCCCAGGACACTCACCTCACCATTGAGGAAGCAGTAAAGGATGGCTACCACCAGCCCCTAAAGAAGGAACTTTGAGTTAGTCCATGGGTTGTAGACTTGGCTTAACCCTCCCATTAGCTCCTGCCCAAGTACTAAGGTGTGAGGACTCTCTCTCTCTCTCTCTCTCTCTCTCTCTCTCTCTCTCTTCTCTCTCTCTCTCGTGTACCTTTCAGCCTTGGGGGATTTCCTACTTTGGAGCCCATTGTACACTGCCTTGTTCAACACAGAAAGAGTCATTTTTAGCTATAGATCCTGAGGCCTAGCACATGGCCTCTAACTCCTGTGTCAGTGGAAGGGAAGTAGAGCTTCTGACTTGGGCCCTGACTAAAGAGACAGTTCAGATCTTTGGAATTGATATAGAGAGCCATTCAGGATAGCAGAGACAGGAGGTTCCTGAAGTATCACTCCCATCCCACTGTGAGGGGAAAGGTCACTCCAGTGGGAGATTCTGGGCTCACAAGGAAGGCCGCCCATCTGAGCTAGGTGAGGGATGTCAGTTTGCAATGCCTGCAGAGCTGTGGGTGATGTGTGATGGTCGCTACTGACTGTCAACTTGATGGAGGCCAGCATCACCTGGGTGAGAACCTCCGAGCATGCCTACAAGGGGTTTTCTACATTAATCAAGGTAGGAAGACTGTCCCCACATGTAGGAGGCACTACTTGGTCCAATGTGGAGAAAGTCAGCTGGGCACCATAATGCCACCAGCTGCCTCAGGTCCTGTGCCAAGATTTCTCCACCATCATGGGCTGTCCCCTATAACTCTGAGGCAAAATAAAGGCTCCTCCTTGCCTACACTGTTCCTGTCATGGCGCTTTATCACAGCAATAGTAACCAATCCATGGGGAGACTGCTCTCTTCCTCCCTTAGAGCCCACCTCACCATTCTGCCTTCCTCACTGGCCTGCCCTCCATCTCCCTGATAATCTTCCTCTCCCAAAGGCTTCCATATTCAGCTTAAAACTTCAGCTGGCCTAGCCCTCTAGTAGCGCTAGCCTTTAGCTACTTACTTACCACACTGAAGGACCCCAAAGGGTAATGGACCTGCCCCTCCATGGTGGGCTGAATATGAACAAGTGCTCAGGAATATTGGCTTTGTGAGGTGTGAGGTGTGTGTGTGTCTGTGTGTGTGTGTGTGTGTGTGTGTGTGTGTACAAAGTGTGCATGTGTTGACTGATGAAGGCCTCTAGTCAACAAGTCAACACTGGTCCTTACCCTCAATCAACTTTTTTTGAGACAGGATTTCTCACTGAACCTAGGGCTCTGAATGGCCAGACAGGCTGGTTAATGAGCTCCTGGGTCTACCTGTCTCTGTCCCCTCAGTGCTTGGGTTACTGGCACCCCTACCCCAGTTTTTTACAGGGTTGCTGGGGATTCTAACTCAGGCCCTCTGCTTGTGCAGTAAGCACTTTGCCCACTGAATAATCTTCCCCAGGTTGGTTTTGAAGTGGGCAGGACCTGAACCCATGGCCCATGCATGCTAAGCATATGTTCTACTATGGAGATATAAAGCCAGAACAATCTGGTGGGGTTGTTGTTGTTGTTGTTGTTGTTGTAGGTGTATATGTTTTTTTTCCTAGAGATTTATTTCTATGTGCAGTTATGTATACTTATGTATGTGTGTGTATGCTACCTGCACTCAGGTATCTGTGGGAGCCAGAAGAGAGCACCAGATTCCCTGGAACTAGTTACCAGTGATTGGGAACCACCTGATAAGGATGCTGAGAACCAAACTCAGGTCCTCTGCAAGAGCAATAAGAATTATCAACCACTACACCATCTGCACAGCCCATGGTCCTTATCTCTTGCTACATTGTCTAGGATGGCTGATAGACATGGGTTCATTCTGTTATTCTCTTCCCTTTGGTATGTAGAAGAACTTTGATATGTTTATATTTGAATACACCTATGTGTATATGGGAACATATACATGTTTCATTTAATGTATTTGTATACATAAGAACAAACATTTTTTGAAGGACAGAATCTCACAAGCCACTGGCTGGCTTGTAACTTGCAGGACAGCCCAGGCTGACCTAGAATGTGAAGCTATCTTCCTGCCTACCCCTCCCAAGGGCTTGGATTGCATGTGTGTACTAAGCCCAGATATTTACCTGTTTTTAATGACCTCATTTATCAGCAAGCTCATGGGTCATTAGGAAAGTGCTCTTGTTTGGTTTGGTTTGGTTTTGGTTTTATCTTGTCTTCCCAGTTCTGGGGACAGGAAGCCCCTACCTACATGGAGAAGCAGCTCTGGGGACCCCAAGCTCTCTGAATGCTCACTACTCACTTTGGTGGTCAAGCCAAGTCCTTCCAAAGCCCCCAACAGGATGGGTCCTGGTGAGCCCACTGTTTCATGTGCAATAGGACCAGGGAACTGGCAGGGAGCTTCTCAGAGGAGGGGACAGGAACAGCCTGGGGTTGGGTTTGAAATAGGAGAGAGAGTCAGGATCTGACTAACTGTGTCCCCAGTAAGGAGTCTTCCTTGGAATCAAGAGCAGTGGCAATAGCTTAGTCAACCCTGAGCAGAATCCAAGGGATGAAGGGAGAATGGAGGCCTCACTTTGATGCTCCCCATTGGGTGGGCTCTGCTAGAGTTGTATTCCCTGTGGGAATACTAGCAAGGAAAACTTAGCAGGGGTGGAGCAGTAGGGTGGGGGGTGAACATCCTCAAGCCCTATAGCATGATCACAAGACTTCTTTGGGCAATGGGCTTGCTTTCATTGGTGTGTGTGTGTGTGTGTGTGTGTGTGTGTGTGTGTGTGTGTATGTGTGTCTGTCTGTCTGTCTGTGTATGTGTGTGAACACATGCATACACAGATTATGCTGGATGGAGCCCTGGGTCTCGGGGATGCAGGGTAAATACTCTACCAGTAAGCCACAGGCCAAATCCACTGGCCCTCATCTAATGGATACTATAAGTCTTGAAACAAACTGTTCTTTCCTTGACTTCTGGAAAGCTCCAAACCCAGGCTGACCTCAGACTTGCTATGTAATGAAGGATGACCTTGACTCCTATCTCCTTCTCCCAAGTACTTGGATTACAAAGTACACTACCACACCAAGTTTATATTCTTTCCACTGATAAGTCATCTACATATTTTTTCTCCATCTGTTGTTACTGAAAGTGATTTCATGTTATTTTTGGAAAGAAATGGACTACAAGCAAATAAATAAAGCAACAATGTGAGGCTTGAGATTCCAATTAGAATTTCTTCTTACCCATTTGTGGTGTTGTTGCCTTAACTTCACAACATCTTGGTAATTAGAGGTGGTTAAAACCCCAATAGTTAGGGGCTAAGAAGATGGCTCGGTGGATAAAGTGCTTGCATTGCAAGCTCCAGGCCCTGATTTCTATCCCATAACCCATTTAAAATGTTCACTGTGTGACACACCAGGGAGACAGAGATTGGCAGGTCCCTGGGCCAGCTGGCCAGCTAGCATGGTCGAGCCTACTTGGTAAGTTCCAGGCTACAGAGAAATCCTATCTAAAAACCAAAAACCAAAACAACAACAACAAAAAGGTGGACAGTACCTGAGGAATGTTGTCCCCTGGCAGGCGCGCGCGCGCGCGCGCACACACACACACACACACACAAACACACACACACATACCACACACACATACAAGTCCAGCATCCCCTCGCCACCCACCCCCACTTCCTACTCCTTAGGGGTAACGAGTCCAATCTGAACTCTTTTAACTGATTTTAAATAAAATGCTGATGTTTCGAGCTTTCAGTTTCTCAGCTTTAGGCATTTCCTCCAGACTTTCCTGTAAGAAAAGGAGGTTCATCTGCCTGTCGTTTTACTCACTGTGTATCTCATTGTTGTGAATGTGCTACCTGCTATGGTTGTGTAACACTTTGTACATCATGCTCGGTTAATTTTCCCCTTCTTTCTCCCAGGAGTCAACCTCCCCCATTTCCCTTATGCTCTTACTATTGGAGATTCAAAATCAGTTGGCATCCACTTTGGAAATCAATATGGCGATTTCTCAGAAAATTAGGAATCAATCTACTTGCAGGATCCTGCAATACCACTTTTGGGCATATACCCAAAGGAGGAATAATCATACTACTAGGACATTTGCTCAACTATGTTCATAGCAACATTATTTGCAATAGCCAGAACTTGGAGACAACCTAGATGCCCCTCAACTGAAGAATGGATAAAGAAAATGTGGTACATCTACACAGTGGAGTACTACTTAGTAGTAAGAAACAATGACATCCTAAAATTCGCAGGCAAATGGACAGAACTAGAAAAACCCATCCTGAGTGAGGTAACCCAGACCCAGAAAGACAAATATAGTATATACTCATAAGTGGATATCAGACATAAAGCAAAAGATACCCAGCCTACAATTCACAACCCTAGGGAAGCTAGAACTCTCTTCCAGAAACAGATGAAAGATGGTGCAGCTGGGGCAATATATGAGGCCACTGGCAGTAATATCTAATACTAATGCACACACTGACTTAGTAGAGCCCATTCTATATGGAGAGAAACCTTACTCAGCCTAGACACAGGGATGTGGGGGGGTGGAGAGGTGCCTTGGTCCTGCCACAATGAAATGATGGGACAGACTTAGTAGACTTCCTAGGGGAGTCCTTACCTCTCTAAGGAGCAGATGTAAGGTGAGGGGGGAGTGGGATGATAGGAGGGAGGGGGAACTGGGATTGGAATGTAAAAAATAAGTTAAAAAAATCAGTTGGCTGGAATCCAGTTGCAGAGAAGGACGAGTGATGAGCAAAGGGGTCTAGACTAGACTGGTGAAACCCACAGAAACAGCTGACCTGAACAACGGGGAGCTCTTGGTCCCCAAACTGATAGCTGGGATACCAGCATGGGACTGATCCAGACCCCAGGAACGTGGATTTCAGTGAGGAGACCTCAGAAATCTACAGGACCTCCTGTAGTAGTTCAGTACTTATCCCTAGCGTAGGTGTGGACTTTGGGAGCCCATTCCACATAGAGGGATACTCCGTGAGCCAAGACACACGGGGGTGGGCCTAGGCCCTATCCCAAAGGATATGATAATAGACTCTGATGACACCCTATGGAAGGCCTCACCTGGGGAGGTTTCTAATTCAAATAAAAGGAAAAAATTAATAAAAAAATAATCAGTTGGCATCATAAGGTCCCTCCTGTGGCCCTTGGGTCATCACTGTATGAGACAGACTTTGAAGCTTGCTATCTATGCACTCTGCAGCCTTGTTTCTCTCTAAGGAAATTGAAAGGTGTTTGTGTGTGTGTGTGTGTGTGTGTGTGTGTGTGTGTATAGGTGAATTCATATACCTAGATGTGGAGGTCTCAGGTGTTCTTTGACTTTTTGTGTGTCATAGGGTCTCTCATTGGCCCGGGACTTCTCCAGAAGGCTAGGCTAGCTCACCGGGCAGCTCCAGGGATCCCTGTGACTTGTCTCCTATCTCATCATCAATGGAACTATAAGCACACACTACCACATGCAGGTTTTCTGTAGGATGTGGGGATTGAACTCAGGTCCCCATGCTTACAATGCCAGTCAGTGCTTCACTGACCAAGCCACTGCTCCAGTCCTGAGGAGCCCTCTTTTAAGTCACAATCCCCAAAACTTACCTGGAAGGAGCCCAGGGCCAATTCAAAGAACAGCTGGACTTCCATGGCATCTTCTGGGGAGAAGGCGAAGACAATGTAATGGATGCCGAAGAGGGGAATCAGCAGGAGGGTGGACTTGGCCAGGCGCCTGGGGACACAGGGACATGCTACCACTCCCGCCTGATCTGCTTCAGGAACCCCTCACACAGGGTTCAACTCTAGGGCCTGATTGCTTTAAGTTTTGCTGCAATGTCTCCAGATACTTTTTTTCTGGATCTGTCTGTCTGTCTGTCTAACTGTATCTGTCATCTATTTGTGTGTCTACCAGCAATTTATCAATTATCTTTGTATGTGCCTGCTTATCTATCATGTATTAACCATCTATTTATCTATCATCTCTCTGACATCTTTGAATATTTGTATCTATATAATCTATCTATATAACTAGCTATGTGTCATCTACCTATCTACCCACTTATCTATGATCTGTGTATTTTACAGTGGTAGGGGCTGAACCCTGACCCTCACTCCCACTAGGCAATTATTCTGTTATAGAACAACATCTCCAACATGTTTTCATTTATTTGACAAAATCTCCAAAGTCCCACATGCTCACCACCCAGATGCAACACTCACCAGCCTCATGGCCAAGCCTCAGTGCTTCTGGTCGCCCACCTCTATCGGTAACATACAGATAAACTCCCACTCAACAACTTTACTAGTGTATAAATCAGATGCCTGTTCTATTGCTGCTGTGCTTAACAAATGATGAGAGCCAGCTATCTGCATTGCCGCATCTTTCTACTGGACCTCATCTCCACACCTCGCCACCCTCCCCCCCCCAGCATTGCAGTGGTTAGCTCTATGCTTGTAGGCTTCCTGTCTGATTTAATAGTCTCCTCTCCCCAGAGTGTCTGAGGCTTCAAATTCAGTCAAACTTCCACCCGCCCACCCCAGTCACACCATAGGTCCCCCACCCCACCAGCCTGTCTTTGTACCCAGCACTAGTAAACAGCAGGTACTCAGTTGGTGTTTGATGACTGCCCCGGCATGCCAAGCCTTTTGCCTTACACTTACTTATACTGGTTCATTTCATTTCCTCTTGTTTCCTGGGTTCTAAGTTTTCTCATCAGGATTCTTAGAATGTTTATAAAAAAGATGAAATTGATCTGCAAAGCACAAGGCAGAGGTCAGGCTAAAGGGGTCTTGCTTCCTGAGTCCTCTGTCTTGGCCCTGACTCCTAGAGCTGTGCACAGGAAAGATGCCACAGCCAGGATGGCTGTTCATCCCTGCACCCAGAGTCCCAGTAACACAAAAATCCAGAGACCATAGCTGGAAGTGACACACCTTGCTGTCTTGGGCTTGGAATCTTCTGTAAATCTTGATGAATGCAGGTTTGGTTGAACCTTGGAGTCCACTTATTTTTTTTTTTAAGTTTTGTTATTTTATTATTATATCTGTGTTTGCACACACATGTACAGACCTGTGTGCTCACACACACGCACACATGCCTGCAGAGGTCAAAGGCTAGCTTGCAGTAGTCAAGGCTTCTCTCTCCCACTGCACGTTCTGGTGATGCAAGTCCCGTGGTGAGGTTTGCTCAGCACTGAGCCATCATACCAGCCCACACTTCTCTCTTTGATGCAGCACACCACAATAGAGCTTCAGACAAGCCTCAGACTCAATTATCCTGCCTCAGTCTCCCTGAGTGAAGAAACTAACTCACCACTCTTGGGAAGGACTGGATTTCTGTTTGTTTTGTTGGTAGTGGTTGTTTTTCTTTGGGGGGGGAGGGGGGCAGATTTGGGAGTTGTTTGTTTATCTTAAACCTCTGAGCTCTAGGTCCTAGTGAGAGACCATGTCTCAAAAGAAGTGAAGGACTCCTGAAAAGCCTTACCCACCCCCTCCTGCCACTCCTCAGGGAACAGCCTGACTGCCAACCTCTGGGATCCTGCAGTTTCTACCCAGGATCCTAGCACCTGCTGGGAACTCAAGCTCCAGGCCCTCCCACCCTCTGTTGCTCACTGGTCCAGTGTCCCCCTAGTTGTCCCCAGCTCGGGAGAGGGTGGCCACTCACCAGGATGGACAGAATCACAGGCCCTCGAATGAGCCACCAGATGGTAGTGTTGGAGTTGATGTCCCAACATCTATGGAAGAGAGTGTTGGGCACCGTTAGGAGTGGGGAACTAGGCTGACTGGCAAGCATGTTTCCCAGTGCCACCCTTGGAAGGAAGACTATGCTTAGACTATGCTTATGCCTTAATGCATATCACAGCATGTGCCCCCACCATTGAGATCTGTTCCTCTAAGGGCTGAAAAGATGGCACATACCTACACATATATACAAAATTGTAATCTTTAATCTTAAAGATGTATCTAGCCCTCTCTGCTATATCCAGTTAATGCAGTGCTGGATCAAACTTCAACCTTCATGCATGCTAGGCAAGCATTTTACCTCTTGAGCCGGCAGTGTGAGGGTAGTTGAATTCCTAGCTGCAGATCCAGCTACTACAGAGACTGACTGTAAAATGTTGTGCTGTGTTCTTGCTTCTCTCTCTCTTTTTTATTAATTTATTTTTTATATTCCAATCCCAGTTCCCCCTCCCTCCTGTCCTCCTGCTCCCCCTACTTCCTCCTCCTCCCATCTGCTCCACGGAGAGGGTAAGGCCTCTCCTAGGAAGTCTACTAAGTCTGTCTCATCATCTCCCACCCCCCCCACTCCCCTGTGCCTAGGCTGATCAAGGTGTATCTCCATATAGAATGAGCTCCACTAAGTCAGTGTGTTTATTAGTGTTAGATCTTGGATTCACTGCCAGTGGCCTCATATATTGTTCCAGTCACACCATTGTCACCTATATTAAGGGAATCTAGTTTGATCTTATGCAGGTTCCCCATTTGTCAGACCTGAGTCAGTGCATTCTTGCTTCTCTTCCTGATAGCAGCTTACCCAATGTCTTCCAGAAAGTGCCTGGTGATAGCCCATGAAGCAACAAAAATGACTGGAGAACCTGAAGGTCAAAACAGAGGGAATTATAGTATGATGTTAAATGTTGACTGTCAGCTTAGCAGAATTTAGGATGACTGTACAGATAAGACTCTGGGTGTGTCTTCAAGGGACTGTCCAGGTAAGGTTAATTGCAGTAGGATGACCCACCCCAGATGTGGGCAGTACTATCCCATGAGCTGGGGTCTGGGCTGAATAAAAAAGAGAAAAGTGAGCTGAGCTCCCTCTCTCTGCTTTCTGACTATGGATAAAATGTAAGCAGTTGCCTCAGGTTCTTGCTGCCATGGCTACAGTGCCATGATGGACTGATCCCTTTCTTAAGCTGCCTCTGCCAGGATATTTTCCCACAGCAATGAGACAAGCAACTAATACAGGTAGGGGGAGAGAACTCGTGCTTCACTACAGTCCAGGTACTAGGCTGATGATAAGATTTGATTGCCATGGAAACCCCTTTACCATCTTGTATCAATATGCAGCCACATGCTTCTAGGGTTCTGTTAATACCCTAAGAACTGCAGTGGGTTCATATGGAACCTGAAAGCCACTCGGGGTTAGAATACCCCCAGGAGCTTGGGCCAGACTCCTGAGGGCTTCTGGAGGTGAGAGAAGGCACATGGATGAAATTTGGTTTAAAATGGGATATACCTGGCAGAATGAGGTAGACAGAGGATCCAGCTGGTGGGAAAGTCATTAACTTTGTTAAAGTATTGACTTATAAAATCCTTGTCTACTGGGGCTGGGAGATGGCTCAGTGGGTGAGATGCTTGCTGTGCAATCACAAACACCTGAATCCAAGTTCCCAAAAGCCACATAAAAAGCTGGCACCAGGGGCTCACACCATCAGGTCTGGCTATTTGCTTTGCTTTACTTTTTCTTTGAGACAATCACATTTAGCCTGGGCTGGCAAGGAACTCAATATGGAACTGAGGATGGCTTTGAACTCCTGATTTTTCTGCCTCTACTTCTTGAGTTCTGGGATGACAGGTACGTGCCACCATGTGGGGTGCTGGAGACCGAACCTAGGACTTTGTGTGTGCTAGGCAAGCACTCTACTGTCTTATTGTTCTAAGAGATGAGGTTTCACTGTGTTGTCCAGTGGCCTCCAACTCCTGCACTCAAGCCATACTCCTGCTGCAGCCTCACAGGTGGCCGAGGCTCCAGGAGTGCTCACCACGGGGCCCAGCTTACATAGTTTTCCACTGCAGCTCATACAGTGAATCTAGCAGATTTTTCTGCTCTATACAGTGGATGGAGAGAGGTCAGGCATCCAGGCTACTCCATTTATAGATTACTAACAGGCAAATCTCTGCCTCACACTGCTCCCCTGAGTCCACCCAAATGCATTAAAGGATGCTTTTCTGAATAAATTGAATGACCCTTGACAAAAGGCATAGAAACACGGCTGCTGAGATGGCTTGTTGGGTAAGAGCACTTGTCACTAAGCCTCACCATCTTTGTTTGAACCCTATATTCAAGAACTAACTCCCACAAACTGTTCTCTTATCTCTATATGTGTACTGTGGCAATGTGTATGTACATGCACAACACAAACACACACACACACACACACACACACACACCTGTACATAATAAACAAATTAATGCAACTTTTAAAAAAAGCCTAGAAATAGATGAGGACCCTCAGTACAGTAGCCATTTCCAGGGCAGTTTCCCTGGGGAAACAGATCTTTCTTTCCATCAAGGCTGGCCTGACTCATTCTTAACTATGAACAGAGAGCCAAGGTCACAGACATCAGATTACATCAAAAGCTAGAAACCAAACAACCAGAGAAAAGGAACTGACAGGAAACAGACCATGCAGGGAGCAGGAGGAACTTAAGCAAAACAACCCCAGGGAGATCACAGAGAGACAGGAAAGATTACATCTACAAGAGACACAGGATGCTGCCAATCAGGAGCATCTAGAGAACAAGAAAGAGGGCAGAGAAATGAATGTATAAGTTCCAAAATAAACATTCAGTGGAAGAGTTGGAAGATAAAGACAAGAATCTCCCTCCCCGGGAAATCAGAAGAAACTGACAGAACCACACAGCAGGATGAATCAGTGACTAAAAAGAGTTTCAGCAAAGAGTGAACCAGGGCAGAAGGAAAGGATAGCATAAGAACATTTCCCAAAACCAAGAATGGGGTCTAGTAAAATGGCTCAGTGAGTTACACCCAGGGAAGGGTGGAAAGAGCAAGTCAACTCCCACAAGTTGTCCTTTGTCTCTCCATTCGCATGTCACACTACACACAAAATACATCAACATGAATATAAAAAAGAAAGAGGAAGAAAGGAAGAAAGGAAAAAAGGAAGGAAGGAAGGTAGGAAATAAGGAAGGAAGGAAAGAAGGAAGGAAGACAGAAAGAGAGAAACAAGGACTCAAGCCACAGCCTGTAATTGCAGCCCTGAGGAGACTGAGGCAGGAGACTTGCATGTTCAAGAAAAGGAAATGGAGACATGCATCTGTAGAAGAAAAAGCAAACAAATGTCAGGGGTCAGGGGAGGGAGGCTGTATCATAGTACATCCTGTGACAGCTGAAAACACAGAAACATCTCTCATTTTTACTTAATGTTTTTGTGATGTGGGGACCAAACTCAGGGCCTCCAGAATGCGAGGCAGGACCATTGAGATACTTCTCTAACTCTGGCATTTTTGAAACCAGTCTTTAGGTAACATTTCTCTCTGACTAATTGCTTTTCAAAAAATCTTAGATATACATGGCTCGAGAGAGGGGCTCAGTCACTAAAAAGGCTCCTATTCAAGCAGGTGAAACTGAGTTTGTATTCCCAGCCCCACAGGGAACTGGTGAGATGGCTCAGCAGTTAAGAGCATTTACTACTCTTGCAGACGACCTGGGTTCAGTTCCCAGTGCGCACATGTGGCTCACAATGGTTTCTAACTCCAGTTCCAGGGGACCTGATGCCCAGTTCTGGCCTCTGTGGACACAAGGTATGCACACTCATAAAATAAAGTAAATGTACCTTTAAAAAAAGGATGGGCATGGTAATAGCATAGGAGAGAGGGGAAGCAGATATAGGGGCATCCCTGGACTTCACTGTCCCTCTAATCTAGCTAATGAGTCCGCTGGTTCAGGCAGGGACCCCATCTCAAAAGATAAGATGGACAGTGGTAGTGGAAGACACTTGACATAAACCTTTAGCTTTACATACATGTGCCGTTGTACCCAGACTCTGAACCCCCCAAACCACCAAGAGACCAGATCCAATGCAAAAGCAAAGATTCTTTTTAATTTACGAGTCAACTCAGGTCCTTTATCCGTCCGACACAGTGATGGAGTAGGAGGGACTCCAAGCAGCAGTGGGGCAGGGCATATATTGGGGTAGAGCAAGGGGAGTGTCTGGGGGGGGGTCCACTAGTTGCATAGCAACAGTCTCAGGATTGGTGCACCTCCTGGCTGGGGGAATCTGTTCTGAGTTGCAGAAAGGTTGCTATGCCTAGAGGCCCTCCCAGGGCAGTTGCTAAGCCTGCATTCCACTATTATCAGTAAAGCACATTCAGAGCCCGCCAACTAACTTCTGATTGGTTCCTCACCACATGGAGGGTATCTGGCAGTTGCTTCCTAGTGATTAGGACAAGGTCCGGCAAGGTTGGGGGCTCAGCACATGCTGCTGAGTCAGGGGCCTATGTCTTGTTGGGACTTTTCCATGGCATGTCATGGCTGCCAAAACAGGTGCTGGGTGAGGGTCTGGGTCCTTCAGCAGAAACACACACAACACATTATAACACACACATGCTACACACATCAGCCATACACACACTACACATATATACACACAAAATTCAGGTTGACAAACATATAAGAACTTAGAGATTTTGTATTGTATTTAATGATTTCAAAGATAAGACTGAAGGGTTTTCCAGAGGATTTGGAAGAATTAGTAAAAGATAGTCTGCCCAGTCACCCTCCTTCTGGTCTAATGGAGAGTTGAGATGCTAGCATGTGGAAATTTAGACAAGCAAAAGAGTCAGATGAGGGCATTCCTAGAAAAGACACTTATTAATTAAGTGCATGGAGGAAGGAAAGGAGCTGGAGAGAGGACTTAGTGGTTAAGAGTACTAGCTGCTCTTTTAGAGGATCCAGCTCAGCTCAATTCCCAGCACCCAGCCACAAAGCCAGCATGGAGTAAGAAGGAAAGAAAAACATATACAATAAAGAAAGGTTTTTACCCAAAGGCAAAATGTACTGAAAAAGACACAGAATAATTTAAGTTAGAAAACTGGCTAGAAACAAGCCAAGCTAAGGCTGCCAGGCATTCATAAGTAAGAATAAGTCCCTGTATTTATTTGGGAGCTGGGTGGTGGCTCCCCAAAGAATAAAAACAAAAAACAGCTACATCTGTGTGAACTGTGTCTCCTGAGTCCAGGCTTTGTCCGCCATAAAGAGGACAAAGAATGAATCATCTCTGGAAGATGAGGCAAGAGCTGGGCAGAATAAAATTGGAAATAGCTCAGGATGCCCAATTACAGCTCTTAGTCACATTTGAAAGACAAGGAACCTGAGGTTAGAGGGTTAACCATTCAGCAACTTGCCAGAGAACCCAAGTTAGTTCAGTGTGGATCTCGGACTAGATACTAAATCCCTGGTTTCTTTCTCTGCACACCGTGCAGGTTGGATGGATGGATAAATGGATGGATGCAAGGACAAATGGGTTGGTGGATGGATGGATAGATGAATAGATGGATGAATAGGTAAATAGATGAGTGGGTAGTGGGTGTGTAGATGGTTGGGTAGGTGCATGGTAGATGGTTTGGTGAATGGATTGATGGGTGGATGGATGGAGCTGCAACTAGAAACTGAATCCTCCCAACTCTTAACTGAGTATCCTTTCCTGCAAACCACACCCTATAACACCATGGACACACCCCATGGACATACCCCATCCGAGGAGCACAAACACTTGCAGGCACTTCCTTTCTGAGAAGAAGGAGATGGCGAGGAGTGTGTGAAGGTAGAGGCCCTCTACCAGCAGCCACGCATAGTTGGCCATGATGCAGTACTGGAAGAAGATCATGACCAGCTTGCAGCCCACCTGGAAGAGACAGGCATGTAAGCCTGGGCTGGGTAACTGAGCCTCCCTTGGGTAACTGCTCCCAAAGAAAATAACACTACACTGTAGGAGGCAGGAAGCAGGCCTAGAGTGAAACTTGAGATGTACAAATACCTCCACAGGACTGTGGAGATAGCTCAGTGGGTGAAATGTTTGCTGGGCAAGCACAAGGACCATAGTTTGATTCCCAGAACCCACATTTTAAAAGCCAGATAGAGCAATGCATGCTTGCAATCCCAACACTAGGGAGGTAGAGACAAGCAGATCCTTTAGGCTCGCTGGCCAGTAAACCTAACATACTTAAGGAGTTCCAGGCCAATAACAGACCCTGCCTCAAAAAATAAAGGAGGCAGAGTCTGAGGAAGGATATCTGAGCTTGATCTCTTATCTCCACATGTACATACACACTCATGCACAAGCATATATACATGTAGTGATATCTTGTTTGTACTTTAACAAATAAAGCTTGCCTGAAGATCAGAGGGCAGAGCTAGCCATTAGCTAACCATAGAGGTCTGGAGGTCTGTACAGACAGACAGGAAGTGATATGGCTAGGCAGAGAGAGGAAGTGATTGGGCAGGAGGAGAGAGGAGCTCGGTCTCTTTTCTGCTAGGAAGTTAGCGAGGTAAGGGTGGCTGTGGATTGTTCCCTCTGATCCTTGTTGTCTCTCTGATCTTTCAGCATTTTACCCTATATCTGACTCAGGGCTTTTTATTATTAAGACCTATTAGAACTCATGCTACATATACACACAGGAATGAACACAGTCAAGGGTTCTCCCGAAGCATTCCCTGATCAGGAGACCAGGCCCACAGTGTTCTCTAGACTGCCCATCTCCAGACCCAGTGAAGATGTCCTAGGAACTGCCAGAACCAGGAAGTGGATTCCAATTGTGAACTGGCCCTGAGCATTGGAGAGGAGAACACTTGTATTCCTTCAGAGAAAATACCCAGTACTGACCAACACATTCATTTTTCAAGGAGGCTGCTATAGCCTAGGGAGAGAATGGGGTGCAAGTCAAAGTTAACAAAACTGCCTTTCCTCTTCTGAGTGTGTGTGTGTGTGTGTGTGTGTGTGTGTGTGTGTGTGTGTGTGTGTGTATCTGTGTGTGCTTGTATGTGCCTGTATGTGAGTGTATTTGTGTGCGTGTGTGTCTCTCTCTCTCTGTGTGTGTGTGTGTGTGTGTGTGTGTGTGTGTGTGTGTGTGTGTGTGTGTACATTTTCTGGGAAATAAATGAAAAAGCCAAGTTTCCCACAATGAAAATAAAATGTTTAATCTGCAACCTTCTTCCTAGCCCAGAATGTGGGTGTGAAACTTTGAGTTGCAGTGTCCATATCGAAACCCTGAGGTGAAAGCCTGAGGTCAAAGGCCTACACCTGGGGGAAACAGACAGAGAGAGACTGTAGATCACTAGGGACTCTTCATCAGTGAGCTGCTTACGGTGAGCAGTCAGGGACCCCAGGTGACACAGAGTGAGTGCAATGACTTAAGTGGCATCTAGACAGTGAGAGGGAGAAAATGGATCAGACTTAGCGAAATGGTGTTCTTTCTGAAGGCCTGGCCATGCAGACATTTGGGCATGAGCCCGCTTTTTCCCTCCAATAACCAGGCAGTTTTACCCCAGACTTCGCCATTTATCTATAGGAATTGTCGTGAGAAGTCTAACCACAATTCTAATTCCCACAGTGGCTGGTCCACTCCAGGGCACCGGGAATTAAAGGCGGCCTCCACCAATTCCCAATACACATGACTTACATCGTGCCCCCATGGCTGCAGAACCTTATGGAACCTCCTGGAACTTCCATGTCCTGCCAAACACCACCTTTTACCTGGAGCGTCTGCGTAATCTTAATGGAGGCTTTCGAGGAGGACAATGAGCTATGGGGCTTGGTCCTCGCCAAGGTCAGTCTAGGACACTTAGGCATGTTACCCTATGGGCATCACAGTAGGTGACGTCATCTGAGGGGAAGAGTACAGCATCCTTGACGAAGTTGGACAGGGCACGCAGGATGAAGGAAACAAACAGGTGCATGTGGATGTAGTTGCGGGTGCAGTGCAGCCTCCTGTCAGAGAGAATGTGGGGCTAAAGGCCATGGAAAGAGGGGCTGGCTCTCTGACATGTCCACCTGCCCCTGCCCCTCCCCTTGCATGGGGAAACCAAAACCCTGCCACAGCCCTCAGGTCCCATCTCTCGATGTAAATGGACCTGTATGATGGCATGGGGCCCTAGGTTCCTGATGCACCCTGCACTGTATCGAAGTTACAAAAGTAAAGAGAGCCAGGCATAGTGGCACATGCCTGTAATTCCGGCACTTGGGCAGTGGAGGCAGAAGGATCATCTCAAGTTCTAGTCTAGTAGGGACTACATGGTGATACCATGACTCAGAATAGAATAGACCAGAACAGAACAGAGTAACGCAATCACTAGTTTTGTAACAGCCAAACGTGTTTTGTAACGTGTCTGGCCCTGATCAACCACCACCTCCAGCTTCCACCAAATTTTCTCCTGTGTTCTAGGGACTGGAAGTTTGTCGCTGGTCCTCCTTACCATTATTTTATTTTGAGATAGGATCTTACGCAGCCATTCTGGCTTCCAATTGTTTATATAGTCAACTATGACTATGAACTTCTGATCCTCCCACCTCCACCTGGGGGTGGCCTCAGGTATATGTCACCATGCCAGTTTATGTAGAGCAGGGGATTGAACTCAGGACCTTGAGCTTGCTAGTCACGCACTCTACCAACTGAGCCACACCCCTAGTCCTTTGAGGAAGCTTAAATAGGGGGTGTCCAACCTTTTAGCTTCTCTGGACTGAACTGGACAAAAAAATTGTCTTGCAATGCACATTAAATCCAGGGCTGTCCAATTACAGCCCTCTGGATTGGAGGGCATATATGTATTTACATACATTGATTTTGTATGACATTGTAACAGCACATTGTAGCTGCAGAATTTACCTTTTTTTTGTTTTGTTTTTTGAGACAGGGTTTCTCTGTGTAGCTTTGGAGCCTGTCCTGGCACTCACTCTAGAGACCAGGCTGGTCTCGAACTCACAGAGATCCGCCTGCCTCTGCCTCCAGAGTGCTGGGATTAAAGGCGTGCGCCACCAACGCCTGGCCGAATTTACTATTCTTTTGTTTTAAGTTTCCAGCTTTGTGTTGAGCCACATTTATAGTTGCCCTGAGCTTCATAAGATGGCCAGGCAGCCCACCCAGTCCTCCCTCTTTCCATCCAGAGTCATTAGGAACACTTGAGAACTGTGTCCTGGAGGGCTGGGAGACTGGAGAGTGGGCAGTCTGTTCTCACCGGAAAGAGACCAGGATGCTGAGGGCAATCAGGAGCATGGCCAAGGAGGAACTGTAGCCTACAGTGTACATGACCTTGAGCTTCAGCAGGTATGCATGCTGCAAAAAGAGGCACAGGTCAGCCCTACCTGCCATCCGGCTGGAGCCGGCCCTTCTGTGTCCCAGAGCACCAGCTTGAGGCAGCACTGGTCCCGACGACCTTGGCTGCTATTCCGATACCTACACATATGCGCATATACATATAATACATATAGATAAAAATAAATATCTCTTAATGACAAAGATAAGCACTTTACTGTGCAGCCCAGACAAGGAAGAAGCAGAGGAGCATCACTCCAGCCTACACCATACACTATTAGTGGTGTGACCAGACTATTAGTGTGACCAGACTATTAGTGGTGTGACCAGACAGACCTTTACTTGTTCACCAGCCACTTCACACTGATGCAAAAATATTGCAATAGAAAGGAATACTGAACCAAACAAAAACAAAAACCCTGCATTTAGGCTCAGGTCTTAAGGTGGGTTGAGGAAATGAACATTAAAACAGTGGTAATATTAACAAGCAAATTGGCAGATATTTAAAATTAAAATACCCTGTCCAGGTGAGGGTACAGTGGGAGTGAAAACTGGTTCAGTTTTCAGGAGAAGAACGTGGAGATACGTGCTGAGGGCCTTGGAGATGAGTGTTCCTTCTGACCTCCCTTCTACGTGACAGTCTCTCACGTAGCCCAGGCTGGCTTCAGATATGCTGTGTGGCTTATGACAACCTTGACCTACAAGTCTTCTCATGGCCACCTCCCGAGTTGTGTGTGCCACCCTGCCAGGTTTTCACAGTGCCAGGGATGGAAGCCAGGGCTTCCTGAGTGCTAGAAAAGCAGTCTACTAACAGAACCACAGCCCGGCTCTCTAGGAGTTAATTCAAAGAAACTGAGTCAGCCCTCCACAGTCACAGGGTCTGTGTCTACATACTCAAATGAACCTCTATTTTGGAATATTGGGGTCGGGGAGCTGTTTCTGGGCCGGTGAGGTGGCTTAGGGGATAAAGGCACTTGATACCAAGGTTTATGTTCTGAATTCTATCCCTGGGACCCACATAGTGGAAGGAGAGAACCAAGTTGTAAGTTGTCCTCTGACCTCTATACGTGTGCCATAGCACATGCCCCCAACACAGAATAAATCAGTAAGTGCAAAAAATAAACAATAAACCTGTTTCTGTCCTGAGCATGTACAGACATTGGTCCCCGTCCTCATTCCCTAGAGACTGCATTGCCACTGTTTCTGGGGCACCCCCAGCACGTTCAGCACTGTAAGTCCCCTCTAGTGGTGACTTCAAGTATACAGAAGCATGTAAATACGTGATGCGCAAATAGTATGCAATTTTTTGTAAGAGATTTGAGTATCTTCAGATTGGGATATACACAGGTTTCCCAGAACCACTGTCATGGGGACACTGAGGCACAACAATCATCAGAAAAAAATGTTTATAAAGACATTTTTAAGATTACACTTATTTTTTTCTGTGTGAGCATCATCAAGCTTGGGATAAGCCCCTTTATCCACCGTGTTGGTCCTGTAAAGGTCTTTATTATGGAACTACTGTGATGAAAAACTTCCAGCATCCAACAGTAGAATAGCCTAGTACGATATCTTAAACCTTCATATCTTTAATGTTCTTCCAGGGCCAAAGTAATGCTTCTGGTGAGATTTTAAAGAAGTCAGGGCCTATTCATAGTGTGTCATAATACATAAAGGCAGACGATAAACTTAGTGTACTGTGTGATTTCAGCTATATGTAAAGAAGGGTTGAATTACAATAGATGGACTTTTTTGTGATCAATGTAATTGGGTAGCTGGGACTGGGGCTCAGTTTGTAAACTGCTTGTCTAGCATTTGAGAAGCACTGGCTTCCATTCCCAGCACTTCATATAGCTGGCAGGGTGAGCACAACTGTGATCCCAGCACTTCATAAAGTGGGTGTAGTGGGTGCATAAGCAGGAAGAAATTGAAAGATCAAAAGTTCATGGTTCTTCCCAGCCACACAGAGATGAAAGCCATAAATGACTACATGAAATCCTGATTTTTTTAAAAAAAGGAATAAAGTAAGCTACTGAAATTTGCTCTGTGCAAAACATTTTTCTAATTGACTATCACGTACTGGGGTTGTTGCCTGGGACCTGTACTTATATATCCCGTGATTGGATCATTTTGCTGTTGTGTTGGGGAGGGTTGTTTGTTTGCTTTTGTTTTTCAAGACAGGGTTTCTCTATGTAGCGTTGGAACCTGTCCTGGAACTTGCTCTGCAGACCAGGCTGGCCTCGAACTCACAGAGATTTGCCTGCCTCTGCCTCCTGAGTACTGGAATGATCTTATAATCACATTTCAAAAATCTATGGCGCCATGTAACATATTGAGTTTGAGGCTAGCCTATGGTACACAAGATCTTGTTGCAGAAAACAAAGAAGGATATCAGCCAATCTGTGGGGTTCAATTCCTTATCTTCATTAAAAACAAGCTTGTGGTAGCCTGGAAGGGTTGCTCAAGTAAAGACACTTGCAGACAAACTTGATGGCACAAGTTCAGTCCTTGGTTCCATATAACAGGAGAGAACTGATTATAGCAAGTTGTCTTCTGGTCTTCTGAGTCGTGAAGCAGGTGCCAACACCCGCCCCCATAATAAAAACTTCTTAAAAATATGGTAGGGAGACGTGCCACGTGGTAAGGAGGCTCATCAAGTTTCAGCAAGTAACTGACCTTGGTTTTGTGGTTCTGAGCAGAGTTGTAGTTTCCTTTCATCTTTTTCTATCCTGGCATTTTCTACAGTTGCTAAGGGGAATTAACGGTTTTAAGGCACAAGAACTGTACAGAGGGAACCTTGCTGACCGCACAGTGATGGCTTTAGGATTGGAATGGCCCACACTGTGTCCACAGTGTCACAGAGCAGACAGGAGAGGAAACAAGACAAGCTTCCAAACTCAAGAAGGCCAGTCTGTTACTCACCTGCTGGGCAACCCTGAGTAAATTACTTAACTTCTCCGAGCTTCATTCTTCATCTACAAAATGGGAATCATTTTTTTCTCCCTTGCAGGCTTGCTGAAAACAGGAAGAAGCTGACAGATGGGTTGTGTCTACAATGCCTGGCATTCAGAAGCCACTCAGCATGTGGCACTTCCCCAGCGTGAGTCAGCAGGGTGAGATGGCAGGAACTCTGAGGTATGAGTGAGCCTCCAAAAATAAAAATGGGCTTCTTTTCTCTTTCACCAGTAGAATGCTCTCAACAGGTGGCCATGTCACTGGGTTGTCATGAGTGCAAGTGTGTTATTTTAGGAGGCACCTTAATGACTCTGGGTGCATCATCTGAAATGCACAGGAAGAGCCAGGTGGGCTGGGCAGGAGAGTGATGACAAATCAGGGGGAAATATCAGAATGACTGACAAAATTAATGATGATGATGACGACGACGACGAGACTCCCAGTGTAAGGTTCAGTGGAGGAAACCTTAAGAAAGTATGGAGACTTCCACTCAGAATAAGCAAGGACAGTTTAGCATCAGATGACCCTCAGCATGATGACAACTATGTGAGGTAGAGCCTCCCTCCTTCAGCAACTGTCCCTGCAGCCAAAGGCCACCCCTCAGGGGTGAAGAGAAGAGCTGTGAAGGGTGATGAGTTGTCATAGATTAATGTTCCCTAGAGTCTGGGACACCAAAGAATCGTGTAGGGCAGGGATGTGGCTCAGCTCCAGCCATATTAACTGGGCATGGTGGCACACACCTGTCATCCAACATGTGGGAGGCAAAGGCAGGAGACCAGATGTTCACGGTCACCTCAGCTACATAAAGAGTTTGAGGCCAGCCTGGGCCACATGAGATCCTTCCTAATAAAACAAAATAAGATAAAGTGGAATGCTTGTGACTGGGAGCAGTTTGGGAGCGCTGGGGAAACAAAATGGTTAGTTCAGTAGGGGTAGAGTGCCCCTTTCCTAAGATGACAAAGAGTTAATAGAATGCTTGCCTAGCAGGTTAAAAGCTCTGAGTTGAGTCTTAGCACCACTTGCATCAGGCATGGTGTAGCATGCCTGAATTCCAGGACTTTAAAGGCGGAGGCAGGAAGAACAGGAGTACTAGGTCATTCTGGGCTGTTTAGGGAGGTTGAGGCCAGCCTGGGGCTATATGAGGCTGCTTTTTAAAAAGTAAGGAAAGAAAGAGATCTGTGGAATTTCACAAGTTCTTGGATCAACCTGTTGGTGTGCAATCCCAGCTCCTAACTCATGCTCTTAACCACTACACCCTGCTCTTTCCTTTAACTTGAAAATTGGTCCAGGGAGGCCCACACCACTGATGGTGGCAGTCTGGTCTAGTGATGCCTCCACCCATTCATGGAGCCCAAGAAGGCACAGGTTAACTGTGTGAAGAGTCCCAGCAGAATAATTTGTCCTAGTCAGTACCAAGTGACCTTCAGCCCTGATTTCATGTCAGTGAGGTCTGAACCTCAGCATGACCCTGATTCCCAGGAGTTCTCAAGTGACCCTTGTTCCCTCAGCTTTTAACATCTGCAGCTGTGCATTGCCCCTCAAGGGCTCAGAGTCCAGGAACACTCCTGCTCTCTGTCCTGGGTCAAACTGAGTGTCTCTGCCTCGGAGCCTGGCAGTGCCACCTGTTTGCTGTCCCCTCAACTCAGCTGACAGCAAGAATTCCCTATTAAGAGACAGACAGTAAATATTTTAGGCTCAAAGTGCCACACAGTCTCTCAAAACTACCCAGCCCCATCCCTGTCACACAGAAGCAGACTTGTGGAGCTAATGGATTTGGCTATGTCCCAACAAAATTTCATTTGCAAAGGCTGGTCATGGCCCAAGGCCACAGTCTGGCAATCTTTGTTCTAAGTAGGTGCCCTAGACATTGTAGATGCTTAAGGGGCAACTGTACCTGGTCTTTCTATCAGTCTAAGTCCATTACTGACATTTGTCAATACTCTAATGACACATGCCTAGAAAGGGATTGAAAAAAAAAAAAGAAAGAAGAGAAAGCCAAGCTGAACATGTCATCATCAGTGGGTGGAAGGGGGTTTTAACAAAAAGAACTAAGCTTCAGCAGGTATGTGGCTTGCCAGTTGAGTGCTGCTTGTCCAGTGTGCACAGAGCCCCAGCTCCATCCTCCATACCCTATGAACTAGACACGATGGTGCTGCTTACAATCCTGGCACCCAGGTCCTCTCTGAGACCTCATCCTGCATTCACCCATCTCAGGGGCACGGACAGGCTTACCCGTTTCTCGTTAGAGGAGTCATTCATGTTGACCCCACAAGCCAGGTCAGGCCTGGGGAAAGTTTCTGACCAGCCATCCTGTGTGCAGTTCCTGAACAGAGACCCTGAGGGTGACAAGTATACAGCAGATGAGTAGTGGGGATCAGGCAATGAAATCATTATAGTAAAATCTCTGGTAACACCAAAATATTGCCATCATTGTAGAGGTGGGCAAATTGAAGCATGCAGTGGTGATATAACTGCCCACATCATTATCTCAATAAATGGAGAATGAGGGTTGGATCTGTAGGGCCCTTGACATCAGGTATGAATCCCCTTTCTTACTCCCACCCCAGTTCTGCTGCTATAATAGGTGGGTTCTGAAACATCAGGGTGGATGGTGAAGACTTGGCTTCTGTTACAATGAAACCTTGGGCTCTCACAGTTTTCTCTCTCTACTTCCTTTCCTCTCTCTCTCCCTCCCTCCCTCTTTCTCTGTCTCCCTGTCTCTGTGTGCCCCCCTACCCGTGTGTGTGTGTGTGTGTGTGTGTGTGTGTGTGTGTGTGTGTGTGTGTGTGTGTCTACGTCAGAGGTCAATCTTGGGTCCCATTCCTCAGATGCCATCCACCTTGGCATTTTGAGGTCGACAGACCTGTGTGAGCTCTTTTTGTAGAGAACAGGGTTGAGTTTCCTACTGGCTTGGAACTTGCAAATTAGACTAATACAACTGATTAGTGGTCCCAGAGATGCCCCTGTCTCTGCCTTCCTGATGCTGATGCATTTTACATGGGCTCTGGGGGATCAGTCCAGGTCTTCATGCTTGTCCACTGTGTCCTGCTCATCTCACCAAATGGAAACCATCAAAGGCCACTGAGGTGAATCCTGTCAGACAGCTGCTCCTTGTGGAAGGAATTGGGTTATTATTCCTTTAGCTATAACGTTGAGGCTGCCTGTTGGGATAGCTGCAACTGTATTTGCCCTGCATCCTTGCCTTGCACAAGGCTGCAGGCTGACCCCATTGAATACATGGGTAATGGTTTCTTGGAACTGAAATTGTGGCCCCTAGTCAGCGTGTGCACAGGCAGAGTAAGGAATGAGGTCGACAGACCTGTGTGAGCTCTTTTTGTAGAGAACAGGGTTGAGTTTCCTACTGCATGGGGTACACTATGAGGGGAGAATTTCTCACTGTGGGGATGCATGCATGTGCTTGTGGATGTGCACATGTATGGCTCTGGGGATCTCACCAGGACCTGTTGCATGCTAGGTACACATTATAATATCTATCCATCCCTGTCCCCCACCTGACCATTCAAAGTCAGGATCCAAAGACAAATGGAAGGAGCCACTGACTGGGAAGGAGTCACTGGCCAGGGAGCAGCCACTGACCAGGGAGGAGCCACTGACCAAAGAGGAGCCACTGACCAGGGAGGAGCCACTGACCAGGGAGGAGCCACTGACCAGGGAGGAGCCACTGGCCAGGGAGGAGTTACTGGCCAGGGAGGAACCACTGACCAGGGAGGAGCCACTGGTCGGGAAGGAGTCACTGACTGGGAAGTAGCCACTGACTGGGGAGGAGCCACTGACCAGAGAGGAGCCACTGACTGGGGAGGAACTACTGGCCAGGGAGGAGCCACTGGCCAGGGAGGAGTCACTGACCAGGGAGGAACCACTGGCCAGGGAGGAGCCACTGGCCAGGAGCTACTTGTCAAGAAGGCCTCCCGCAGTTTCTAGAAGTTCCCTCTTTGTTCTGAATGACCAACTGACCCATGTACCAAGGACCCATGTCCTTCACACACTGAGGATGCTCTCACCAAGTTCTGTGGATGAGAGTCCTGTCCAGTGGCCCCTTAACAAGCCTTGCCTGGCCTGGCTTGGTCTCTCCTAGTGACCCAAGGGCCTAGCCACTGTTCGTGGTTTGGGGTGCAACCGGTTCCACTGAGCTGGAGAAACACTGTCAGCTTTGCTCAGGCCAGTCTTGTCCTAAACTCCTCCACAGACTTGTGTGTCATCCCACAGCCCAGTGACAGACTATTGGAAAGCAGTGCACACCCAGGGTATGTCCCTTCAGTAGCCCTCTCCCATCAGGAGCACTCCCTGTGGTCCCACAGTGGTGTCTAGTCTCAGAAGGCCATGTCTTTAGGGCCCTAGACATGTCCAACCTGTCAAGGTTCAGGAGGCATGAACCACCAGCCTAGAATGAGCCGAATCACAGTGCAGTTTCTTGGTCTTAATGTGACTCTACAATAAATCATTCTCACCATAGTGAGAGTGCAGTTTGTCACAAAGAAAGTATCCAGGCTGGTGCCAGCCAGAAGTGGCCTTCCTACAAGAGGTAGGCATGGGCAGGGTGATGGGGATGTCCTCCTGTATATATGTTTCTCTTATTGGTTAATGAATAAAACACTGTTCAGCCAATGAGGCAGGAAGATGGGGGGCGGGGTCTAGGAGACAAGGAGAATTCTGGGAAAGGTAGGCAGAGTGGGTTGGCCACACAGAGTCGCAATGCTGCCAGAGGAGTAATACCATGCCGGGGCATTACCAGATAAGCCACAACCTCGTGGCAATGCTAGATTGATAGAAATGGGTTAATAATTAAGACAGAGCTAGCCAATAAGAAGCCCTAGTTTTTGGTCAACAGTTTCACAATTAATATAAGTCTTTGTGGCTCAAGGGTAATGGGACCCAGCCAGGCCTAGAATCTCATGTAACAGCAGGCTGTAGAGTCTCAGCATTCAAGGGAGGGGCAATAGAGCTTTTGAATGAAGTCAGGGAGCAAGGTTGTGGGTCAGGAAAGGATGTTGTCAAATGTGGGCTGACTGGTTAGAAACACACAGCTCCCGTGTTAAAGGGTATAGGCCCATGCCAAGATGGTGACTCTCTATGGGCCCAGCACAGCACAGCTGTCTGACTGTCTAGGGCCCTTTATCCTCAGAGACCCAGTAGCATTCCCAAGATATCTGACTGTGATTCAGCTTTGTTCCTGAACCTTTGACAAACTGTGTGGTGCTGATGAAGCTCCCTATAGGACGGCAAAAGGATGGGCCCTCTGTGCCTTCAACTCCACTTATTTCCTCCAGGGTTTGTTTATTTATTTATTTAATTTATTTTGTTTTTTGAGACAGGGTTTCTCTGTGTAGCTTTGGAGCCTATCCTGGCACTCGCTCTGTAGACCAGGCTGGCCTCGAACTCACAGAGATCTGCCTGCCTCTGCCTCTCGAGTGCTGGGATTAAAGGTTTAAGTTTGCATGTCTGTGTGTGCATGTATTGCAGGCCAGGGGAGAACCTGTTCAAAGCTCCCTTTGATTCTCAAGCCCTGGGATCCTACATAAAAGGCTGGACCAGCACCTGATCCAACCCAGAAACTCGTGTGTGTGTGTGAGTGTGTATATGTGGGGGGAGGACAGAGGGAGAGAGGGAGATTGGGGCTTGAACCTAGGGCCTGGGGATTTCTAGGCAAGAGCTTTCTCACTAAAATATCTCTAATCCTTTTTGACTTTGCGTGTGTGTGTGTGTGTGTGTGTGTGTGTGTGTGTGTGTGTGTATGTACATGCACACATGCACACATGCATACATGCATGTGTGTGTACATGCTTTTATGTATGTGTACATGTACATGCATGTATGTACATGATTTGTGTGTGTACATTCATATGCATGTACATGTGTATATGTGCTTTTATGTGTGCGTATGTATGTGTGTACAGAGAGGCCAGATGTTGACATAAAGTAGCATCCTTGACCACTCTTTGCCTTATTTTTTTGAGACAAGGTTTCTCACTGAACCTGGGCTCACCTACTATTCTAGCCTGATTGGTCAGCAAACTCCAGATCTCACTGCCTCTGCCTCCCCAGCACTGGGGTTACAGGTGTGCACCTCTGTGCCCAACTTTTCCCTGGATGGTAGGGATCATGTTCTCCTGTTTATGCAGCAAGCACTTTACCAACGGAGTCATCCCCCTAGTCCCTTCTTTTACTCTCTGTTTTGAGACAGAGTCTCACTGAGTTGTTCATAAAGGCCTCAAACTTGGGGTCTTCCTGCCTCAGTCTCAGAGGAGGCTGGGATTACAGGCCTGTGGGATCACATCCCGATGAATACATTTTAAACAAGGAACTTTGAAAATGCCAGTGCTGTTTTAAGAATCAAAGGAATGTCTCCTTGAAGGAAGATTCTAGGCCTGGCATGAGAACTATCTGGGGCAGAAAAAGGCCTGCAGTTTTTCCAGTCACTCAGAAGCCTGTCTGAACCAATATGGAGACTGTTGTGGCAAACAACTTCTTAGGAATTAACTCTAGAACATATTTTCCTTGTTCAAAAGGAAGCTGCCCTGAACACTGACTAGTATCCATGAGCATATATCTCTGAGATTGGGGACACACTGTGGGGAGACTTCCTCTCTGGAGGGCCAGAGGGCAAATGTCCAGTCAGATCCAAGATAGAGCTATGGGTGACTAGCAGGCCCAGACAGGTCCTGACCTATGCTCTTGGGCCAGCCCTGAGATATGACCCAGTGAGCTCACCCTGCCACCAGCCCAGGAGCCAGGTCAGCACCTAGAAAGCAGGGCCTCAGGGTAAACCTGCAGCCCCACAGTGACACCATGTGGTAGGTAGGTGAAGCTGCAGCAGAAGAAAGCAGACTTGGCAGTGAATCACTAACAATTCAGAGGTCTTCTAGTTAATGAGGTGGGCAGGAGTTCACGCAGTCAACTGGGGAGGGATGTGATCAGGCAAGCCTCTGGTCACCTCTGTGGCCGCAGGCAGTGGCTCTTCCTAGGCACGCCACAGAGGAATAGGTGAACCAGTTCTGAGAAGGCTTTGAGGGGATGGCTGGTAGAGAGGAGAGCCACAAGTCCTTTTCAACAGGAACTCTACCAGCCATGGATGGTACCTGGATGTTAGGACCAGCACATTGCTCCAAGCCAACCAAGGATGCATGAATGGCCTGAGTCCTGAGCCTCAAGGACCCAAGTGTCTGACATGAGGGGTCTTGCCAGGAGGAAAGAGCGTTGGTAAGATTGAAGGTGTGAGCATGATGGGGAAAGGGCCTAGGGTGGAGCTTTGGAGGTTCGTGAAGAAAATATGAGGGGTGGAAGAGAAGGGAGGGAGAAGGTACAAAGGAAGATATTTACAATTGACTCCCAGGGCTGGGGAGAGGCCGGTGGGTAAAGAGCTTGCTGCGCAAGCATGAGCAGCCAGGTTTGGATCCCAGCACCCATGACAGCTGGGCATGGGAATGAGTGCCCATAAGCATCACAGATGGAAGCAGATGTACTCAGGTAAGGCTTCCTCCAGGAAGCCAGGGCACCCAGGGGCACCTCCAGTCACCAGCAAGGCCCAGGATAACGGGCACAGAAAGCGAGTGTTCTAGAGGCAGTCTGCTTCAGAGGCTGGCACTGTGGGGTATCTGAAACAAGATGGCTGGTTGCTGAGGGAACAGAAACATGGAAGAAAGGGAGAAGGTTCCTAAACTGGGGCCATGAGGCATATCTTCGCTGCTGCAGCCTCCTTTTCCTCCTCTTCCCTTCCTCCTTTTCCTCTTGCAATCCTCCTCCTCTTTTTTTTTAAAAAAATTACGTTATTTTTTGAATACCCATGTGGCCATCAGAGAACAACTTATGGGAGTCAGTTCTCTTCTTCCAGTATGTGGGTCACGGGGACCAAACTCTGATCAACAGACTTGGTGGCAAGCACCTTTAGCATGCTGAGCCATCTCACTGGTCTCAGTCTTCTTCATACTTCCCTAAACACATTGTTTCCTGGTTCCTTCCCGGGATCCTAAAAGTTAGGCTCTCACACATCCAGGCAAGGATTCCAGTCTCTAGAGATTTCCCCTTATCATCTCACTCACTGCTTGTTCTCAGAGATCTCTGGCACCTGAGTTCTCACCCAGGAGCCGTTTCTACCTCTGGTCAGGGCCCTTGGTGCTGAATGGTTACCGTTTCTGCCCGTGAGCATCTGGAGGAACTTTGGACATTGTATTTCCACCGTCTGTGCCAGTGCCGAGGAGGGCCAGCAGCTCATGTTGTCCCACAGCCCCTCACAACCTGCAGAGAAGAGGCCAGCAGTGCATTAGGATGAAGCATGGACCAAGGCTGCCTACCATCACCACCCTTTTCAAACCCAGTTCCCAGTATGCACTGACTCTTGGACTCCACCTTTCCAGGGTTGAGGCATGGATGGAAACCAGGGTCTTGTGTGCACTGGGCAAGTGCTATGCCTCTGAGATATTTCTTCAGCTCTGGTTCCTTCTAGTTTCTAGAATCCTTCAAAATAGCACCACCAACCAGAGGCCAAGTGATTAACATTTAAACACTTCCTACTCAGCTTCTAACACCAGGGCTGGGGTGTGACTCAGTTGCTGGAGCACTTGCCTAGCATGCACGAGAGCCTTGGGTTTGGTCCCCAGCACCACATAAGCTGGGTGTGGTAGCACATGCTTATAAACCCAGTAGGGAGGAGGCAGGAGAATCAAAGGTTCAAGGTCATCCTCAACACCATAGTAAGACTGAGGCTGTATAAAATTCTATTTTTGGAAGACAAAGCAAAAGCAATATAATCTAAGTAAGGGGCTTCTTAGGGTCACTCTCGTCTAGACTCCCACTATCCTTGTCCTGGGCTGTAGCCTACTCTGTCCTTCACCCCATCTCCAAAGCCTCTCCCAGGCCCACTAAGTACTGGTGCTACTAACAAGGCAGAAACACACCGTATATGACTTACCTGTAAACAGAAGTTTCTGTCCCACCCAGTCCCACAGCCATTTAGTCCCAAATGGACACACAGAGAATTATATTAATTATAAACTGTTTGGCTGATGGCTCAGGCTTTTTTGCTAGCTCTCTCTTAATTGTTAACCCATTTCTATTAATCTATGTATCACCACCTCACTTCCTGTCTGTACAGGCCTCCAGACCCCTATGGTTAGCTAGTGGAAAGCTCCATTCTCTAACCTTCAGACGGGCTTTATTTGTACAAACAAGATATCACCACACTTAACTTCTTACCTCCCCAGACCTCTGTACATTCTGCTGACCCCATTCATCTAGGCCAGGCCCATCTCTTGTGTTCTCTGCACACACACACACACACACACACACACACCCTTGCCTCTTCATACTGACCCCTGAGCCTGCCTGGAGTTAACTAATGCCTCAAGACAGGTCAGGTGGTTAGAGACTACGAAATGGCACTGAATGTTGAGTAGGCAGACACAGCTTGCCTCTGTGTTTCCTGACTGTGCCAACTCAGTAAACCACCTCTCCTCGCTGTACTTCATGGCTTCTGCTTCACTGTAAAGTGGGGGTTGAATCAGATGCCTTGGGTTCCCCCCACAAACAGAGAGAATGGAAGGCCTGTATGAAAACATGGAGCTGAGAAGTTACAGAGATGTCAAGGACAAGTCTATTTGCAGAGGAGACTGTGCCAGCATTGGTCTGTCCACCAGTTCATTGGGCACATATTGAGTACCTTCACTATGCCAGGCCCACAGAAGGCCCAAGGACTCCAGCTGTGGACCACCAGATAGGCTTCTGCTCTTGGGGACCCTCTGCTTGGTGGATAACAGTGTTTGGAAGCTAAGTCAATGACTGCCTTTGTCACTGTGTGCTGGAAGCTGGGGTACTCTAGACCTGAATATCAGGGAAGATGGAAAGACTGAGAAGATTCTCCAAAGTCCTGATACATACAGAACTGCTTCTCTGGGGAATTTATAAGATGCAGGTTTCAAACCTCCTCCCCCCAAAGATGCAGGTTTCTGGGTCTGACCTCCCAATGACTGAATTAAAATCCTGTAGGCCCAAACCCAGGGAACTGTGTACTGGACATGCTTCCAGATGCTTCTGATGTGAAGTAAGGGGCAAAGGCTCTGTGATGGGGCAGATTACCATGGAGACTGCACTGAGAAGGGATAATGATGTCATGAGGACACATAGCATAGTTGGACTGATTTTGAACATTGCCTACTCCAGCCCCCTCCCCTTCTTCCCCCTAGCTCTCGAGTTTCCCACAACAACCTTGAACTTGCTATGTATCACAGGCTGGTTTTGAATTCCTGATCCTCCTAACTCCATCTCCTGAGTCCTAAGATTACAGATTGGTCCACTGACCTATTTCATTTCAGTTGCTATGATGCAACATTATAACCAAAAGTAATTTAGGGGAGAAAGGGTCTATTAAACTTCTAGGTTAAATCAGAGTGGCAGGAATTTGAAGCAGTTAGTCACATCATACCTATATCAAGAACAAAGAGAAATGAATGATTGCATGTTTGCCTCCTTTCTTGCTCATTCCCAGCTGAATTTCTCCACTTTTATACAGTTTGGGACCCCTGTGTAGGGAATGGTACTACTCACAGTGAGCTAGGTCTTCCCACACCTATTAACTCAATTAAGACAATAGTAGACTCCCATGTTGAGGTTCTCTTCTCAAGTGAGTTTAGCTTGAGTCAAGTTAACAGCAAAAGCCAATCATAACAAGTGCCACACCGTGCCTAGTTTACAAATAGCTGGGGATAGAAGCCAGGGATTCATGCATGTTAGGTTATTAACTGAGCCATATCCCAGATCTGAGCGTCTTGATACGAATAGAAATGTCCCCTATTGGCTCATATGCTAATCAGTTGGTCCCCAGCAGGTGGCACTGTTCTGGAAGATTCTGGAAACTTTTTGAGTGGGGCTTAGCTGAAGGGAGTAGGTCACTAGGAGGCAGTCTGTGAAGGTTTTCTTGAAAATGTTCTTGAAAATTTTCTTGAAAATGTTCTTAACACCATGACCTTCTGCCTCACCACATGCCTAAACTCAGTAGGGCCAAGGACTGTAGATTGAACTCCCAGAAACCGTAAATAAAATGAATAGCTCATCTCTTGGATTCTTTATGTCAGGTGTTTTGTCAAGGCAACAAGAAATAATACATTTAGTTTCCCGTGGTCCAGCAAATGCATCTACAAGACCAAGGAATAGGTGTTGGTCCTTCAAGGAACCCAGAAGGTGAGCAACCCTTGAATGCATCTAAATCTTCCCACAGAGTCTCACAGTGAGCCTGGCAGGTGGGAAACCCTTCACATTTCTATTTTGGAATTGCTACAGAATATCTGTCCCACCATCCCAGAGACTGATTGATCTTCCATCAGCCAGCCTTAGATGTTCTCTCCCAGTCTGAGAAGGATCTTCCCAGGTATCCCTGGTTGTGAGAGTCAATGTTCACTGTCAACTTGACAGGATCTATAATCACATGGGAGATAAACCTCTGGGCATGTCTCTACGGGAGTTTCTAGGTTGTGTTAATAGAAGTGGGGAGGAGCCACCTTGAATGTGAGCATCACCATCTCACAGGCTGGGGAGAAACAAAAAAGGAAAAGCGAGCTGAGTATGTAATTCATCTCTCTGCTTCCTGACTGTGGATGCAATGTGAGCAGCTACCTCAAGCCCCTGATGCTGTGGCAACCCTGACACGATGAACTGTACCCTCAAACTATGGACCAAAGTCAACCTTCCTTTTTAGCTGCTTTTGTCACAGCGATGAGAAAAATAATATAATGGGTACGATTTTATCCTGGCTGGATCCTTTCCCAAAGATGTTACTCTCTATTTCCAGTCTCCGGAGTCCCAAGAGGCCAAAGAGGGATGTGTGTCCCCTTCTTTAAGCACATGTTTCTCTGTGGCTGCAGGATGCAACCTCCTCATCTACTTGGTGGCTTCTCCAGTATTAGAGGCAGGTGACTGCTTCTAGAGTCTATTAGTCACCTGAGAAGAAGGACTCAGAGATGGCTGGGACTGGCCAAGCCACCAGGGCACTGGCCAAAGGCTCCAGTCCATGTGGTAGATGACCTTGCCTGCCTGGCCAGACAGAATGAGGTGTCAGAATGTCTGAGAGCCTTCTGGAGGTCATGTTGGGCAGGGCCATAGAACAGCCAACCTAGAACTGGCTGAGGCCTGGTAAGAGTGCCTGAGGTAGGTAGGAGTCCCTGCCAGCTGGCTCAGAGACACTCTTCACATCAGCCAGGCCCCAGGCTGGGGTGGAACCATGCCAGGCCTGAGCTGTGCATAGCAGACATTCTGGAACTGACTATTCCAACAGCCCAGGTGTCATGGGGTGTCAATGTTTTTGGGTGGTACTTGTTTGAACAATTTTCATATTATATTTTGTTGGTTTTAGAGGTTTACTGTATCTTCAAAAGATGATACAGTATCTTCAAAAGTTAACAGGGTGCTCTAGTTTCGTGGGGGGAGTGCTTGTCTAGCATATATACAGCCCTGAGTTCCAGCCTCAGCACCATGTAAACCAAACATAATGGTACAGACCTATAATTTCAGCACTCAGGAATGGAGGCAGGAGGATCAGAAGTTCAAGGTCATCTTTGACTACCAGAGTTTGAGGCCAGCCTGGGCTACATGAGACCCTGTCTAGAAATAAAGAATGAAAGAGAGGATAGGGAAGAGAGAGGGAAGGAAGGGGGAATAAAAAAGGAAGGGAAGGGAGGAAGGGAGGGAGGGAGAAGAGGAAGAAAAAGAAAAAGGCACAAGGTCACTCAAAAGCCAGACAATTGATGTGATGAATGGCTCAGAGGAGAATGGCTATGGAGGTAAGACCACAGACAGCCTTGCAGAGTGCACGTCCCCAGCCATGCACAAAAGGGCCCTGTGGCCAGGGCCAGGGATCTGTTAGCTACTACCCATGCAGAGCAAAGTTTGAAGTGTTTTTGAGAAGATAGCAAGACTTGCGTGTCAGCTACTCCAGGAGAACAGAGTTAAAATAAAAGCCACAGTGAAGAGACAATGGTGTGTTGCCACTCAGCGGAGGGTATAGGCTCCTCTAGACTTGGAAGCCCCTGAGTCTGCTCCAGGCACACCGAGCACCATGTGTGCCTGTGTCTTGCCTAGAGACGGCCCCAGAGGCAGGTCTAGGATGAAGCTGGACTGGGAAAAGGAGGAAGGTCAAGCTGGAAGACAGAATGGGACCTTGGGGATCTTCAGGGCCCCAGCCAGCAGGATCACAGAGAGCCAGCCCTCTACCGACTTTCACTTTTTCCTGCACTGACCCACAAGGGCCACCCTTCAGTCCCTGGCTTATTTATAAATCAGCACAGATGGCCTGATGATAACCTGGGACTATTTCTGGAGCGTAAGACATAGGAGTTGGAGCAGCCCTCCTCTGGGGCCCTGAACCTGCTGATGGAGGTCAGCGGGGCGGGGGGTGGGGCACAGTTCCTCTGCATCTGAGGAGAACATTTTAGAACTTGATACAAGTGGTTGCATAGTATGACCAATGGTAGGGGACTGTAAACCTCCAAGGTGTTGATTTAATATGAATTTCATCTTGATAGAAAAGCACAAGAGTGCAAAAGGTCCCATGCCTTCCTAATCAGGCTGGGGGAGATCAACCCGCTGGTAGAGACTAGAAGAAATCGGCTGGCATGCCCCACTTGAAGGAAAGCACAGAGTACCAAGGTCCAGAGAGGTGCAGCCGGAGGTCACACAGCTGGAGGCCCTATGTGACAAAGCTTGATGGATACCCAGGTCTGTTATAACCACAGAATCTACAAATATCTGGCCACCACACTATCCTTCTGGAACATTCTTCTTGTAGGGAGAGCTGTCAACGTCGCCCTGCCCGCTCTGAGAGGGTGATGGCTTCTGTAAGCCAACTAATAAACACCCCAAGAGAGTGATGACCAGGGTCATGACCCTGAGATATTCCCACAGAGTGGACTTGGTCACCTAACTCAAAAGAGCTGGAGAGTTAATTTTTTATTTGTGGTAAGTATTCCAGGCTTGATGATACTCCATGAATGGCATTTCCTGTAATTTGTCTAGCTTTTAAACATTAACCTCTACCCAAGAGAATCAACAGCTTAACCATTAACCCAAGGCCCCCAGCAGAGTCCCCTGACCACTCCCAAGTGCATGAGCCAAAATGGAACCTTAGGAGGGATTGAGGGCTGTGTACCTTAGGAACCCACTGAGGTGGCAAGGCAGGATGAGGGGCACACCTCAGCGCCTCCCAGGTCTTACATCAGGCTCAGAGCACATGGCACCTGCCTGGTTCTAAGAACAACCCTCTTGTTATGTGTGTTCCTGTGTATTCATGTATGTATTCCTATTAGTCATGTGTGTGTGTGCATGTGTGTTCGTGTGGAGTATGCATGTGTGTTTATGTGTATCTGTGTATGTTGCTGTGTATTCATGTGTGTATTCTTATATAGTCATGTGGATATGTGTGATCCTGTGTATTCATGCATGTGTGCATGTGTGTTCCTGTGTACTCATGTATGTATTCCTATATAGTCATGTGAATGTGTGTGTGCATGTGTGTTGGGGGGTGCATGTGGAAGTCAGAAGACAACCTCAGGATACCATCATCCTGTTTGTTGAGTCAGTCTCTCATTGGTCTGGAGCTCGCCAACTTGGCTACTCTGGCTGTACAGTGACCCCCAATGCATATCCCTCTGGCACTGGGATTGCAAGTGCATGTCACCATGCCTGGCTTTGAAAACTATGGATTCTTGGGATCTGACTCCAGTCCTCATGTCTGCAAGACAAACACTTAACTAACTGAGCCATCTCCCAAGCCCTATCTTCTTTTCTTAATGATGCACTCTTAGATGATAGATTACAAAGTAGAGAATAGGGATACAATTAACACTTATAATAGTGTTGATTGATAATAATGATAGGTATTTATTGCCTCACTGACTGAACGTGGTGCTATGGATTGAAGAGAGGGTCTTGCCCTGTACCGTACTCATTTTACCACACTTATCTCCATTCTAGAGATCAGGGAACCGAGCCTCAGAGGGTTAAATAATTTGCTACAGTCACAGAACCAGTGATTTCCAGTCAGCGTTCCCTAAACAAGAATGCTGAGATGACTAGTGGTACCCTCTTTGGAAGCTGGGAGTAGAAGGGTGCTATACATACATGGCCATATTTGCTAAGATGCTCCTTGGCAGGGCTGGAGATGGGTCAGTGGTTAAGAGAGCTTATTGTTCTTGCAGAAAATCCAAGTTCATGTCCCAGCACCCACATAGTGGCTCACAACCATCCATAACTTCAGTTCCAGGGCATCTGATATTGTCTTTTGACCTCCTCAGGTGCCAGAAATGCACGTGGTACACATACATACTTGTGAGTAAAATATACGTACAGAATGAAATACATAAATTAAAAACAAACATTTTAAAATTTTAAAGATGCTTCCTAGCCCTTAAGGGCTTTCAGCGAGGGGACCTCAGGAGTCATTAGGCAACGGAAGACATGTGTCTCCATCTGGGGCTGCATGGCAGTCAGGCAGTCAGTTTTCAAGTTTGGGTCTGCACCATCAGCAACAGATGTGTTCTCTTCCCCCTATTCCAGCCTTCCTGACTCCATCCTGCCCCTCCCATCCTACCTGCCTCTCCCACAGTGCCCCAAGAGTGTGGATGAGAGAACAATGATGCTGTGAAGCACTTCCCACCAAACCTTCACTTTGGGTTTGGGAGATGGCTCAACAAATAAAATGCTTGTTACACAAGCATGAGGACTTGAGTTCAAAACCCCAGAACCTACATAAAGCCAGGTGTAAAATTACACATCTGTAATCCCAGAGTTCCTGTGGGAGGAAGGAACAGAAAAGTGCCTGGAAGCTCTCCAGCCTGCTAGTTAGCCTGGCATGGGCAGCAGTGTTGAGGCCTGGTCTTAAACAAGGACCAGTTTTCCTCTGACTTCTACACCTATGCCCTGGCATGTGTGTCCCTACACACACACACACACACACACACACACACCACACACACTATCATACACATACCCTATACATGTACACACACTCAAAGATTTATAAACCAACAAAAACAAAAAACAAACTAAAAACTCCTCAACCAAACTGTGTGTGCAGAAGCAGATGGTAAGGAAGCATTGGCTGTCCCCAGAGAAAGGGGGTGTGAAGCTTCCGAGTCCATGTAGACCATGTACCTGATCTGACAGCTGATGGAGCAAACCTGGACCCACCCTGGACAGCCTGCCTGGTCCTGAGGACAAGTTTCCTGCTCCAGATGACTGGACAGGACCCACCTGCAGAGTTCCCTGGGCTGGAGGAGGCCTCATACCTGATACTGTCTCCAGGCCCAGATCTCCTTCCTTCTCTTTGGAGAGTTCCTGCAGACACTGGGCCCGTTCCTCTTGCAGCACACGAAGTACATCACACAATCGGGGCAGAGCTCCGACCTGCAAGCGGAAAAACCATAGATTGTCATCAGTGCTGCTGATGGACCCTGCTTCCTCAAGCGAGAACAAATGATGGTGAGGGTGGGAGTGTCCACTCCCACACTGGTCTCCAACACAGCCGTGGGGACGACCTCATCACTACCACAAATACCTAACTCTCCACCTGGCCTCCTCATAACCAATACTCTGTAAAGAAGGGCAACTTCGCTTCTTCCAGGATGGGGTTAAAGTCATCTCTACGGGTACCAGCCCTTCACCTCATGGCCAGGAATGAGAGAGAAAGTAAAAGAAGAGCATCTGGGGCTACACCCCCTTCTTCACAGGTGCACCTACAACCAGGAGGCCTCCCACCTGTTCCCACTTAAAACTTCCACCATTTCCCAATAGCACCAAGCTTGGGTAACTCTTGAACACATGGGATTTGGCAAACATTCCAGACTCAATTTTTAGAAAAAAAAATTTAAGTGTAATTCTAGCAAACATGCACAAACTTGTGTGGTAAGAAGTGTTCAATGTTGATAGCTATGTATGGGGATGTACATGAGTGCAAGTGCCCACAGAGGCCGAGAGAGGGATCCAGACCCCTGGAGCTGGAGGTGCAGGTGGTTATGGAGCCAGCCACCTGACTCTGAGAACCAAAGGAGTATAGTACTCCCTCTTAGGCCCAGCTCTCTAGCCCCAGCAATCCAACTCTTGAACCAACACTATTTCTTGAGTTATTGGGATTATTGGGATATTCCAAACTTCCCATTAAGGAAGTTCAAGATTTAGATGTTTTAAAATCTCCCTTGAAATATTTCTCACCCCGGGATTCCGTACACTCTGTTCATATCACTTTTAAAAATGAAAACAATGCTAAGTGTTTATAATGGCTTCTTTTGACAATGAAATATTGTTAGCTGTTGAAGCAAGCCCCATAAGAGGATTATGTTTCCTTGGGCATGTTGTCCCACCCCCTCCCCCAGGTCAATAATTTCTGTTTTTTCATTAGTTTCTGTGTGCCTGTGTCCCTTTCTCCCTCCTGCCATTTGTCTAGAATCTCTGCTAGTTGAATGTTGGCCATCTGATGCAGCCCTCTAGCCTTTCACCCGTCTGAACTTGTTTTCTACCATTTCCTCTTTGTGGTCTTTCCATGAAAGAGTTCCTTGATATTATCTGCGGAAGCTCTTTTGTTTGTTTTGTTCTCTTGTGAAAACTTAGATGCCAGGCTAGCCTCAAACTCCCTCTGTAGCCAAGGGTGACCTTGAACTTCTGGTCCTCCTGTGTCCATCCCACTCTACCTCCATGCTCGGTGCTAACAGCCTCTGGGGCTTGAACCCAGGGTTTTGTGCATACTAGGCAAGCATTACAACAACTAAGCCAAACCCTCAGGCCCACTTTTATTTTTTTAATCTCATATATTTTAATCCAATTTTGGTATTAGCAGGGTATACCCTGTACTAATTTCCTTTTTAAAAGATTTATTTCTATTTATACGTGTGTTCCTCCATGAATTGTGCTCTGTGTGCCTGCAGTGCCCACAGAGGGCAGAAGAGGGCTCTGATCCCCTGGAACTGGAGTTAACAGGCAATTGTAAGCTGTGGGTGCTGGGAATCGAACCTGTGTCCTCTGCAAGACCAGCAAATACTTTTAACCACTGAGCCATCTCTCTAGCTGCAGTGATTTCCTTCTTAAAGAACTGGTACTTGACTTGTCATCTGTGTGAGGCTTTCCACATCCAAACGTGTCTTTGTAGGGAATGCCACCCTCTGTCCTAACTTTCAGTTGAGGTTGGGCATGCCATCACACACAAGCTCACATTTGCTGCTTGAGGTTCTCTGACATGCACCATCTCTGTCTTTGGGATGTTTTCCAATTGGAAGACATGTTTTAGTAAAGCTTCTTGACCTGAGAGTCAAGAACTGCTCCCTGGGAGCAGCCCTGCAGCTCTGTGTTTGTTGCTGTGTGGCCCCATCTCACTGATTAATCCAAAGGAGGGGGAAAAAAACGCACCCAGTTTGGGACAATCTGTGTGCTCTTGGATTCTTGGCCTTGCAATGTGGTGAAATGTCAGCCTACGTGGTTCACTAAGCTGATGGACTTGAAGCTATGGGCAGCCATAGTCTGTCCTTGAGAAAACAATGGAAGAATCCAGCCCGGCTTGGAGGTGGTGAGGGGGATAATGAAGCAAACATCAACAGAAGAAAGATGGTGAGTTCTATTAGCTGTTGTGAGTTTAATGTTGGACTCCTAAATCTGAGAAGACAAAACAGAAAATGAAAGAATTGAAAACTCCACTAAATTCTTGGGCTTGGTTGGTGAAATGCCGTGCAAGTTTGAGGACCTGGGTTTGGGTCCCCAGCACCCATGGTCATGGCAGTTTGTTGCAGTAATCCCAAGGCTGGTGAGATCAAGACAAGATGCTTAAAGAGAATCCCTGGGTCTTGCTTGCCGAATCCCCAGAGTCTTAAAACAGTAGGGTGGGGGCTGTGAGATGGCTTGGGAGATAAAGTGCTTGTTCTCCAACTACAAGGACCATCAAACCCACGTAAATGCCCGGTAGGCATGGTGGCCTGGTGTGTGATAGAATGCCTATCCTCACCTAGAAGTGGCGACAAAGGATTCCCAGGGTAAGCTTTCCAGGTTAAATAATTGTCAAGCTCTGGATTCAGTGACAAACTGCCTCAGAGAATTGTAGCAGGGCTGCAGAGACAGCTCAGCAGCTAGGAGCACTTGCTGCTCTTGGAGAGGACCCAAGTTCACTTCCCAGTACCCATGTTGGGTGGCTAGCAGTCACCTGTAACTCCAGCTCTAAGGGATCCAACGCCCTCTTCTGGCCTCCTCAGGAAACTGCACTCATCTGATCACCCTCCCATGTAGAAATGCATGCATACACAGACATAAAAATAAAATAAATTTGAAAAACACAAAAATTATGGAGAGTGATTAAGGAAAACGCCCAACATCAACCCCAGGCGTGCACACACACACAGTGTGCACTCACACATATGTGCACACAGAAACGTGTGCATTCACACTATATGCACATGCAAAGAAAAGAAAAATGTGGAGAGCTATTGAAAAGGGCACTCAGTGTAGAAATCTGACTTTCACATGTACCACACTTGCACACACACACACACACAAAAAAAAAACCACACACACACACAACACATACACACACACAACACACATCTAAATGCTGAAGACAGTGAAAAGACTCAGAAATATCCTGCTCTTCACATCCCATAATGTCACTACTTTCCTGACAATTTGAGTGTGAAAATGAATGTTTTTTGGTAGCAGAGCAATAATTTAGTATGCACAGTGAAAAATAAGAAGGGAACTCACTGTCGTTTGATCAGTTGGGAAC
Organism: Cricetulus griseus; assembly: GCF_003668045.3. Classification (NCBI taxonomy): domain Eukaryota; kingdom Metazoa; phylum Chordata; class Mammalia; order Rodentia; family Cricetidae; genus Cricetulus; species Cricetulus griseus. The sequence goes on from NC_048598.1 coordinate 68,517,156, forward strand.
ATGGATGTCACCATCAAACATTGACTGGCATGTCTATATGACCAGTCTGCTTACCTCTGAGAACACAAAGGGGAATGGGATATGACTTCCACTCTTGGGGTTCTTAGTCTTCAGTGGGTACAGGAAGGGAAGTGGCCAGAGTGTGTGGTGGTAAGGGCTTTGAGGAAGGAGGTGCTGGGTGGAAGATGGGGGTGGACATGGGGACAGCAGGAAAGGGCAATGCTTAATCTGGGTGCTGAGGTGAGAGCAGTGTGTCCAGATGAGGAGGTGTAGATAGTGAAGGGCCTCCAGGTGGGGACCAAAGCTTTAGTAAGCTGGATGGATGAATGGATGGACAGATGAACAGATGGATGGAGGATGGATGGACAGACGGACAAATGGTTGGATGGACAGGCAGACATATGGAGGACTGCTGCTAAAGGCCATTTGGTGACATCAACAAAGCAAGGGGACAGTGACGACTGGATCCTATGATATGAAGGATCCAATGAGTCCGAGAAGATGCAGCACAAAGAAGCATAATTATTATAGTATACAATATAGAATTATATTTAAATTATATAGATTAAAATATGTAATATATAATATAATACAATAATAATATATTTTATATGTGTTTATATCTCGTGGGTTAGTTATCTTAGGAGTGGGTTTCAAATAGAGGAATATTTGCACTCTCTCTCACATACCACACACACACACACACACACACACACACACACAGTCTTGTTTTGCCTTCTATGATGACATGATGATGTATCTTGAAGGCCCTAGTTAGAAGCAGTTCCTCAACATTGGGTTTTCCATTCTGAAACTGTACTAAATAACCTTCTTAGTGGGAGAGATAGCTCCATTGGTAAAGTGCTTGCCATGCATGCATGGGGATCTTAGTTTGATGGCTAGAACCCATGTTAAAAAGGCAGCCATAGCTATGAGCTCTTGCAATTTCAGCCCTGGAGACGTGGACACAGGTGGATGCCAGGATCTCACTGGCCCACCACAAAACTGAATTAGTAATTACAAGGCCTACTGAGAGACTTTGTCTGAAGAAAGCAAGGTAGATGGCACTTGATGAATGACACCCAAAGTTAGCCTCTAGCCTCCATATGCACACACATCTTCACAAAGACACAAACACACACACACACATAGAGGGGTGGATCCCCACCATGATTGACAGCACACTTGAACCTTAAGGATAAGCCAGTCATAGAAAGAAAATTTCTATATGACCTCACTTCTATAGAATCAAAACAAGTCAGATGTGTGGAAACATGCTTGCCTAGGATGAGTGAGGTTGAGTCAAACCCCCAGCATATATACACTCCAAAAAATAAACAGACAAAACAGTAAAATGAACAATAGAATGGTGATTACATGGAGCTTGGAGAGGGAGGAAAGGGTGAGAAACTAAGAGAGTTGATATCAAGAGCTCTACACACACATATATACACACACACACAGTGGGAGCTCAGTGATATGTAAATTTGCTTAACTGTGGCAATCATTTTATAATGTACATCAGAACATCAAGTGCCCTTAAACACATGTGATTTTTAATTGTATGTGCATATCTATACAATTGCATATAGGTACAAGTGTGTGCACATGTGAAAGTCAGAGGACAACCTTGGGTGTCATGCTCAAGAATATCATCTACCTCTTTGGATACAAGGTCTCCTATTGGCCTGAAGCTCCCATTGGCCAGCAAGCCCCAGAGACTCTCCCGTCTCAGTCTCCCTTGTGCTGAGGTTATAATTATGAATGGACCACCATGCTTAATGCTTAACATGGGTTATAGGGATGGAACTCAGGTTCTCATGGTTGCCAGGCAAGCATTTCCTAGCTAAGCCATCCCACCCTGAGTCCAAAATACATACAATTTTAAAGGTTTTGTTTTTTTTTTCCCAAAAATGTCTAGCAACTGTGGCTAAATGGAGGCTGTTGATAAGCCTGATCCTCTGGGTGTTGAGAAGGAGTCAGGCTGCAGCATGATAATCTACGAGCCCACACACAGCTTCCAAGAAACTGGCCACCAGGGGGCAGAGGTGGGACCATGGAAGGAAGGATCCTGACCGTTTGTCAGCCCTGAAGGAACTGGGCAAGTGGACAGCTAAAGAGAGGGAAACCCTCAGTGTGACCTCACTTCTGAGTGGACGATGAAGAAGTCAGACACAGAATGGGGCTGGGAAGGATCTGTTCCTATCTTGGTGCTATTTAGAAAGTTGTAGAACTTTTAGAAGGCAGGAACTAGTAAAGGATAGGTCAATGGGGATTGTCTTAGTTTTGCTTCTGTTGCTGTAATAAAATACTCTGGCAAAAGCAAATGAAGCGAGGAAGGGATAATTCGGGTGCACAGTTCCATGTTACGGTCCATCGTGACAGTGAAGTCATGGCAGCAGGAGCTTGAGTGATATGGTCACGTGACATTCACAGTCAGAAGAAAACAGCAGTGAATGCATGCACACTAAGGCTCTGCTCCTTTCTCTGATCTTATTAATCAAGCCCCCCACCCAGAGCATGACGACTCCCTCAACAATGTTCCACCTTAATTAATATGATCTGAATAATCTCCCAGAGACATGCCCATAGGCCAACCCAATCTAGACACTCCTCAATGACAATCTCCTCAGAGATTCAAAATTAACCATTACATGGTAAACTTTCAAAGGGGACTTGGGGCACCAGCCCTTTCCTGTCTTCCTTTTTGCTTTCTGGCTATGAAACGTGACGTTTTGCTCCTGTGTGAACTTCCACCATGATACAGGCCTCACCACAGGCCCAGAGCAACAGGCTAATTCACCATGACTTTCCAAAACTTTGAGTCAAAAGTCAACCTTTTTCTTCATAAGTTGACCATTCCATGTATTTGGTTTTTTCTTCTTCCTTCCTTCCTTCCTTCCTTTCTTTCTTTCTTTCTTTTTTTGAGGCAGGGTTTCTCTGTGTAGCTTTGGAGCCTCTCCTGTCACTCACTCTGGAGATCAGGCTGGCCTCGAACTCACAGAGATCTGCCTGCCTCTGCCTCCCGAGTACTGGGATTAAAGGCATGCACCACCAATGCCTGGCCCAAGTATTTGTTTTAAAGACAAAAAGCTGAGCAACACAGGTAGACAAGGTATAAGGGACTGGGCATGACAAGAGGGCAGTACTTCCTTTTGAAATAGTGTCCTGGACTGAATGTTTATGTCACCCCAAATTCATACACTGAAGCCCTCACACCCAGTGTGGGTATATTTGGAGACAGAACCACTCAGAATGTAATGAATGTTGGTAAGGTTGGTGAGGATAGAGGTTGGACCCTAAAGAATTCATGTCCTTGTAATAAGAGACAATATCCAGCATGCTCCCCTCAAGCGACCTCGCTAGATACCACACCTGCCAGACCTGGATCTAGACTTTGGCTTCAGTCTGTGGTGTGTGTGTGTGTGTGTGTGTGTGTGTGTGTGTGTGTGTGTGTGTGTGCAAGTGTACCAGAGATCAACCTGCCATACTATTAGTCTTCACATGCTGTCCACTTAGTTTTTTGTTTCCTTTTTCTTTGTTTCTTTGTTTTGTTCTGAGGCAGGGTCTCTTTCTCACTGGCCTGGAACTTAATAAGTAGGCTAGGCTAGCTGTCCAGGGACCCCAAGGGACTTTCTAGTCTCCACATTCTCAGAGCTAGAATTATAAGCATAAGCCATTCCATCTGACTTTTTTTTCTTTTTTAACATGGGATCTAGGGATCCAACTTAGGTCCTTGTGATTGCTAGGCAAGCACTTTCCCAGCAGAGCAACCTCCTCAGCCCCTAGCAGTCTGGCTGACCTAGATGAACAGGAAGGAAAGAAGCAGAGGGTTCACTGTAGACACATGCATCAGAGGAAGCTAGCCACTCCGAGGAAGTCTGTCCAGGTAGTCTTGACTCTCTGGAAATGACAGCAAACGCATCGGCTGGAAATGAGAGTGTGAATCAGGAGGGCAGGGATTCAAATAGACAGGTCATGGGAGAGTGTCTCTGAGAGCTGTGGGTAAGGGGAACAGCATGGAGGGCTCCAGATAGAGTCCTTGGGGTTAACTGAGGTTATGGGGCTAGGTTCTGATCCTAACAGACTCAAGCTCCTACAGAGGCAGGATGGTCTGGGCTTCAGGCACAATTGACCAGGTCTGCCTACCCACATTAGAGTTCACCTGCCAGAGTGGTCTATTGAGGCCAGCAGCCCCAGGATATTCTCATTTTTTTTCAAGTCCTCACAATGCTAAGCAGCCTTCTATTTATTATAAACCAGTAGATAGAATCTGAGTGTTGTGGGTTTACCTTGAGCTGCAAGGAACCCCAAAGCCTGGTGAAGGTCAGTGTCATTGACAGAAGAGAGATTGGGGTCCAGTGAAGAGACACTGGAAGGGGCCAACAAAATGGAAGAACTCTAGCTCTGGAAGTCATTCTGGGCTGTTCAGACCAACAGGCATGCTGGGAAGATGGTTCAGCTTCTGTCTGTCAGGCTCTGAAGTTGGAGAGTTTCTGTTTCAGAACCATCAACTAAGATGGGTCAAGAAGAGAAAATGCAATAGCAGGACAGTGAAAACAAAGAATGCAGAGTCTGTATCTGGCTTGGAGCTAGGCTTTGATTGTGTATGCTTATGTGTTAGTTAGCTCTCCTCTGCTATGATGACGTAGCACAGAAAATCAACTAAGGAGACTAGAGTTTTTTCATTGACTTAGAGTTTCACTTCTGCCCAGTTGTTTTGGGCCTATGGCAACAGAGTGAATCATGGTGAGAGCATATGGTAGAGGACACTGCTCACTTCAGGGTAGCCAGGAAACAGAAAGAGGTGGAGGAAGGGCCAGGGTCACAATATCCCCTAACTTCCACTCAGCAGTCTCTAGATTGTTCTAGGTATTGGGCAGCAAGCCTTCCACACACCTTTTGATCTAAACTATAGGGCTGTGGAGATGCATCCCAAGAACAAAGACCTGAGTTCAATCCCCCAGAACCCACGTTAAAAAAGCCAAGCATGGTGACACATACTTAAAATTTCAGTGCTAGAAAGTAGGGGCAGGTGGGTCCCTGGGGTTCTTGAGCCACTCAGACTAGCCAAATCAGCAAGTTCTAAAATTTACTGAGAGACCTTGTCTCAAATAACCCAGATGGACAGTGTCCTGAGGAATGACACCCAAGGTTGACCTCTGACCTCCACACACACACACACACACACTCACACACACACACACACACACACACACACTCACTCACACACACACATTCACACACACACACTCACACACACACACTCACACACACACACTCACACACACACACACTCACACACACACATTCACACATGTTCACACACACACACACATACACACATGTTCACACACACAAGATACAAATGCTAATAGCCTGTTTCCACCATTGGACTCAGATTCTCTATCATCCACCTCAGAACCTCAAATCTAATATGCAACAAAACCTACTTTTAGTCCCATTGATGTACCCCTCAGAAACATGACAGCCTTTAAGGCAGAAGTTGTCATACAGGGCCAGTTTCCCTGCTTGTAGTCATAGAGCATTTGACAATGTCTGCAGACATTCCATTGTCACAGCTTTGCATAGATATATTCCCAGCCTCTGATCTAGAGAACCAGAGATGCTGCTAGAACCCATACAATGCTTGGAACTGCTAATTCTGGTCCCCATGTCAATAGTGTCAAAGTTGGCCTGGAGATGGGGCTCAGCTGGTAGAGTGCTTGCTATCATGCATGAAGTCCTGGGTTCCAATCTCCCCGCACAGCATACATGTGGCATGGCGGCACACACCTGTATTCAGAAAGTAGAAGCAGGAAGATCAGAAGTTCAAGAACATCCTTAATTATAAGGAATAGGAGACAATTCTGAACTACATGAGACTCATCTCTAAAAAATTGTGTCAAAGCTAAGAAACCCTGTTTGAATCATGAGCCAGAAGTTACAGAGGACTGACGTAAGGCAGTGTTTTTCTGACCTGCCAGGGCAATAGTACATATGACCTCAATGCACTGTGATTGCCTAAACAAATCAAATCAGTCAACATATCGTCACAGATGGGGAGGGACTTATGAGATGCCACCTATAGCTGAGGAGCAACTGGCAGTTAATCACTGATAATGAGATGGGGGTCAGTTTTCTTCAGGGTTGTGGCCCCGGGAAGGTTCCCCATGCTCCAGTGGATTACCCACACCCACCAGTATATGGGTGGCACAAATTACACTCAGTGGGTTATTGGAGAGAGAGAGAGAGAGAGAGAGAGAGAGAGAGAGAGAGAGAGAGAAATGAGATAAATTGGGAGGGATAGGAGAGTAAGTAAGGAATAATACGAACAAAATACATTGATAAAATTTATAATAAGAAACAACAGAGCTAGTATAAAGAGCATAATAATTTTTAAAATGTTTTTATATGTGTGGGTATTTTGCCTGAATGTATATTTGTGCACCATGTGCATGCCTTATGGTTCTAATTTGTACAGTGTTGACATTAAAACCAACCACACTAACCTGCGCTGGGAAGTGGAGACAGGAATGTCCCTGGGGCTTACTAACCAGTCAGCCTAGCTTACTCAGTGAGTCCCAGGCCAGTGAGAGATGTTGCCTCAAAAAACAAGGTGGACAGCACTTGGAGAATAAAAGCCAGAAGTTCCTCTCTGGATACTACATCCACACATACACACCTGTACACACACGAACTTGCACACTCATATAATCACACAAAAGACACTCTCCTGTGGAGCCTGACGTCATTTCAGCCATTCACCACCATTCACTGAGCACATGCCCATTGATTCCCTCCTACACTGGGGCAGGTGCTATGGACAAAACTGAACAAGACATGTGCTCAAGCTACAGCATGTGTCTGGTGGGACAGTTCGGGGAACACAGGTGTTACTGTCCCAGGTGAAAGCCCTCATGAGCTGTACGGAGCAAGGCAGTAGAGAAGGCACTGTGCTCAGTTTCTTATGGAAAAACAAGCAAACAAAACGAAAGGTGGCCCTTTCAGTCGTCCTTTTCTTCAGTTTCTACTTGGAAAGGACCCTTCTGACACCTCCCCTGAAGGAAGAGGCCAGGAAGGAAGAGGCCAGGAAGGAACAAGTGTTTTAGCCTCAACGGTCTCTTTGGAAGAAGCCTATGAAGGAAATGCAAAAGGAAGGAAGGAATTATCTTTATTATCTTTGAATTTCAAGATCCAATGTCTGACTATCTGGAGTCAAACAAGCAAAAGGAAAAAGTTTCAGAAGCTGGGAAACTGTCCAAAAAAAGTAGGTCAATTCCACCCTCATTTATTAAAGGTGTTTTCTGCCACAAACCCTAAGAGATAGAATCACAGGTCAGGATAAGCTCATACAATAACCAGAGGCTCATGTGAGGCCTTCTTCTAGAGATACACACAGTGCATATGTAAATGACATGCAAATCCACAAAGGACCGAACAAACCTCAGGTCCTCTGTGTGTGTGACACACACACACACACACACACACACACACACACACACACACACGTGCTCGCATACCCCCCCCCCCAAGTTAGGAATCTAGGCTCTAGTCCCAGCCCTGCTCCTGACAGTGTCTATCTGAATGAAACAAGTCTCTCTCTGAGGGCTTTTGATCATCTGTTAAATGAAGGACTTGATTATACACAAGCAGCATTCCAAGGTGCAGTGAAGACTTGAACCAAAAAAGCCTCAGTTTCCCTATCTGTTTATTCCTGAAATAACCAGGAGCATCCCTTCGAGACAAAAAAAAAAAAAAAAAAAAAAAAAAAGAAAGCTGAGCCTGTTCCTGCAGCCCTGGAGTTGCACAGATGCTTCAGGAAACGGAAAACTAAGTCATTAACCTAGACAGTCATCTCGGGATCTATATTCCCAGTGGTTTCTTAGAACGCATACCTGGGGTGGGGGGAGTGGGGCACACTCTGCAGAGCTTGTCGGGAGGAGTAACCCTGGAGTCCTCAACCCCGAAGCCTTGACCTTCTCCTCAGTTCTTTCCATCCTGCCAGCCTCAATGCAGCCTGTCTCTCCAGATATCCCAGGGGAAGCCGCCCAAAGTTCCCAGGGTTTCTATGGGAAAGAAACACAAACCACCCCCTGGCTTCTCTCTGCTCCAACTTTCTTCTCCTGCCCTGAGTTTGTTGCAACCCGCTGCTCCCAGGAGCCCACAGGCACAGACTTTAGAAATCCAGTCCCGGGGGGCGGGGGGGGGGAGGCGAAGGGAGGTGGACGACACACGGGACTGAAAATGGTCCCACCACAGACGCAAAATCTCTACTCATCGCTTTCTAAAATTTTTCATCTGCAACCCGGAGCGTGTAAAATCGTCAGGCTGCTAGCCTGAAGAATGTGGGTTCTGACTTTTTTTTTTCTGACATGGAGTAAACCTCCCCCTCTCTTTTCTGAGCCTTGGTGTCCTTGCTTGTAAAGCCTGAGTGACCCGGGTCTCAGAAAGGGCAGAGGGGGTTTTGATGAAGCACTAGAGGGCAAGTGTGCAGCACACTTATCATTGCTGGGGCCGCTGGAAAGAAGTGGGTTCAGCGGGCCGGAAGGGATGAGTGAAGGTCGAGGGGTCTGAGCCTAGATTTGCCTCACCTGGGACAAAGAGCCCAGGATGTTTTGCCTTTGGAGAAGGGGACTCCGAAGTGGACTCCGACAGAGTGAACGATGCCATTGTTAAGCAAGGAGAGATCGACTGCTCCCCATAATTCCTAGGACCCAGTAGAGGAACGCGGGCTGGTCGCTCGGGTCCGCGTCCTGGAGGGGCGCGTACTCACAGTGTGCGCTGCTCTGGCGAGCAGCAGCAGCAGCAGCAGTGAAGGTGGCCACCACGATGACAGCCAGAGGCTCATGGTGCCAGTGCTCCTCCGATTGTTGTTCGCCTTTGCGTTCTGGCCACTCGGGAGTTCGGTGTCTATTTCGGCGACCCGCTCAGCGTCCTACAAGGCGTCCAGGATCCTGGGCGACCCCCAAGCCCAGAGAAACCATGGCTGAACCTACCCAATCCGACCAGATCCACAGCCAGGCTAGGGACTGCCGCTCTCTAAAGGAGGTAGCAAGAGTGCTAACAGGCCTGTGCCCATTGATAAGGACTGCTCGCACGACTCCACCCGCTGGGAATAGCAGGGAGGGAATGGGGGGAGAGCACAGGGCTGGCTGGGAGGAGAGAAAGGGAGGGACCCCAGCTACCGATCTGGAGGCAGCTACAACCTCCCTCTTTCCCCTCCAAACCAGAAAGTACAAGTCATGAGCCTTGAGCAGGGACAAGGTAGGCAACACTTTTTTTTTTTTCTTTTTAATCCTCTAACGAGGATGGAGACAGAGTCTCACGATATAGCCCAGACTGCCTTTGAACTCACAAACCTTCTGCCTCAGTTTCCCCAGTGTTGGGATTACAGATGTGGATTCCCACAGCTGGTCTAGGCTATCCCTACTAACCAGTTAACTCTTCCCAGGCTGAAGTTTAGACAAACAGAAGTCAATGTCTTCTGTGTCCTACAGGACAGCTTAAGTAACATAAAATCTCTTGTTATTTAGCGCTCACCACTGCAATAAGCACACTAGCTAATCCACGCATAAGAGAAAAAGGTTGGTTTGCTTGTAGTCTGGTCCATGACTGGCTGCCCCATTGCTTTGAGCCTGTGCCAGAGCAGCCGGCCATGCTCAGAGTGTTGAGAGTGCATTCAGGGCTAAACTTCCTGGCTAAAGAGTCCTGGGGACAAAGAGAAAGAAGTCAGGGTCCAGCAGTCTCCTGTGAGGTCACATCCCTTATGATCATATGACCAAAGACCTCTTACTAGAAATCACCACTTTCCCTAGTTCCACCCCAGGTACAAAGGCTTTTTAACTCAGGGGCCCTTAAGCAACATTTGACACCCCAAACTGCTTCCCAAATGCTAGGCAAGTACCCAGACAGCCCAGCAAAGAGCACTGCTTGGTGTGAGAGCCAGGCTGTAGATACTATGGTGACCACTATGGTGAAATACTGAACTGTACATTCTCCAAGCTTTAATGCCATTCTCCCTGTGAAAGAGAGGAACGATTCTTTTATGCCAATGGCCTCTTAGTTCTTAATTCTCACCCAGTTCCCCCAGTCATGCTATACAGGAAAGTGTTTCATGTAAACCAAAGTCCCAACCATCAGAACCCTAGAAATTCATTATGTTCTCCCAACAGAGTCTTGAAGTTATCCTGAAGACAGGGGAGTCTGTGCTCCCGTGTGAGCATGTGAGCCTTTGTGGAGGTTTGTGTAGATCAGCGGTGGGTGACATCTTCAATCACTCTCCCCTTGCTTTTTGAGGTAGGATCTCTTGGTGAACCTGAAGCTCATTATTTGGCTACACTGCTGGTTACCGAGCCCCAGGTGTCCTCTGTCTCTGCCTCCTCAATGTTGGGTAACATGTGTAGCCCACTGGGCCCCACTTTTTATAAGATCTCATGCTTGCACACCAAGCAGCTCACAGACTGAACCATATTCCCAGCCCATTTGCAGATACATGTAGAATCTCACTGAGGCAGGTTAGAAGAGTAAACACAATCCCCGGGAAACAAAAAATTCAATGAAAATTTTACCTAGTGCCAAAAGGGAAAGAAATATTTCCTGCTCTCCCTTTTCCTTCAGCATGTCTTTTAAAATACTTTCTGTCCCCCTACAGTATATACAAATCCTTAAAAGTCTAAACAAGCCTCTTGGCCAACTCCTAGTACTTACTTTTTGAGAGAGTGTCTCTAGCCCAGATTTGCCTTTAATTCCCTACAATATAGCTGAGGATGCCCTTGAAGGTCTGGTCTTCCTACCTCCACATCCTAAATGCTGAGATTACAGACACGTTCCACCACACCTGGTTTTATGTGCTGCAGGGACCAAACCCAGGGCTTTGTGGATGTTAGGCATGCACTCTTCTGGAGTTTGGTTACTGCTTGGAGCTTCCTACTTGTCCATATGGGCTGAGGAGTTTCCTCTTTTGTTTGACTAAGCACAATCCTGTGTGCACAAACGAGCATCCTTCCTGATGGTATCAAAGAGTGAGACTTCTGTTGCTTTTGTAGGGAGCTGATTACAGCACATTCAGCCTGACTTGATGCTGACTGAATGTATTAGTCACTCTTTCTATTGCTGGGATAAAATACCTTGACAAAAGCAACTTAGGGTAAAAGAGTTTAGCTTGGCTCATGGTCTGAGGGTACAGTCCATCATGGCGGGGAAGACATGGACACAGGAGCATAAGGCAGCAGGTCACATGGCATCCACAGTCAAGGAGCAGAGAGATGGATGCTGGGGCTCAGCTCACTTTCTCCTTTTTATCCAGTCCGGGACCCCAGCCCATGGGACAGTGCTGCCCACTTTCGGGCTCATCTTCCTGTCTCAGTTAACCTAATTTCCCTCACAGACATGCCCAGAGGTTTGTTGCCATGGTGATTCTAGAGCCTGACAAGGTGATAACATTAACCATCACACTGATTTAGAAAGTTGTTTTATTTTCTTCACTTTGTAACGAGGATTTGTCAAGCTGGCTGGAGACCCCTTTAAAGAAGTATTTCTTCAGTTATGTCTTATCATTGTTTTTGTTTTTGCTTCCTCACAGCAAGGAAAAGACTTGGTAGAGAATTTACATTATTTGACAAATATTTACTGAGCACCTGCTCTGTTCCAGGCACTACACTAGGGTGATGGAGGACTGAGAAAATTGCCTTTGCCAACCTCAGTGTTCTGACTACACCCACTCCAGGAGGCTAAAAAGACAACTGAGGCTGCCACATAGTTAAGAGTCTTGCATCACCACAAAATGTTGGTTAGTAGACCCAAGCAACTGTAGAATGCAGAGTGGGAATTTTTTCAGACTGCAGTAAATGCTATGATATATATATATATATATAATATATATATATATATATATCATAGCATATTTATATATGCATAGCATATATAAATGCTATGCATATATATATGCAATACTATGAAGATGGTTCCCCTAGTAAAGTGATTTTAAGATAAGCATGAAGACTGGAGTTTGATCCCCCGCACCCACATAAAAAGCCAGACTTGGTGGTATATATCTGTGATCCTAGTTCAGGAGAGGTGGAGATGGGCAGATGGGGGGCTTTCTGGCCAAACAATCTAGCTTTATCTGTGAGCCTCAGGTCTCAGTAGGAGACCTTGTTTATAAATAAATAAATAAATAAATAAATAAATAAATAAATAAAACAAGATGTGTGGTGCTTGAAGACTCCTGAGACTGACTTCTGGACCTTACACTTGTGTTCACATGCCTATAGTACACACACACACACACACAGAGAGAGAGAGAGAGAAAGAGAGAGAGAGAGAGAGAGAGAGAGAGAGAGAGAGAGAGAGCATATAGGAAGGCATCAGACAACCAAGCCTGGTGGATTTGTACATCTGCTAAGCCCTACCTGTTACCAAGCTTCTAATAGGCCAAGCACATTTGAATATCCATATTTTACAAGGGCCAAAGCCTGCAGCCGCATCTAGTTTTGCCAGCCAGCCCCCATTCTTCTTTTTAATTACACAAACTTTTCTCATCCACTCTCAGACCATGGACCTTGTTGGGGTTTTCAGGAAGAGCAGCCCAAGAGTTATCACATGACCTAACGGGAGTGGCATCAGCATCCTTCAATCAATTAAGCAGTCACTGGTTCTGAGACAGGCATGGGAATCATTCTGACCAAGAGGAGTGACGCCAACACATCCTGTATATGGGCATCATGATCAAACTAATAGCAGGATGGTAATCTTTTCCAGAGCATGGGGACATCCTCATTGAGAATGAAACCAGCCAGAATAGAAAGAACCATCGATGGAGAGAAGAATGACCCAGCATCTGTCATGTTGCTGCAGCCATCACTCAAGCCCTAACTTGCTGTTCTTGGTTGTCAAGTTGACCACATCTGGAATTAACTAAAACCCAAGCAACTGGGCACATCTGTGAGGATGCTTTTCTTAATTAAATCATTTGAAGTGGGAAGATCCACTTGTAATTCAGATCTTGAGGTGGGAAGATCCACCTTTAGTCTGGACCACGCCTTTGGCTAGCAGCCCATATACAAAGGAGAAGGAAGTTTTCTCTCCTTGACAGCCTGCTCTTGCTTTCACTGAGAAGTCTATTCCTTCACTGGCATAGAGCCTACTTCTTCAGGATTCTGGTGTATATTGTAGAGCAGTTGAGACATCCAGCTTTAGGATGATGAGCAACTGAGCAACTACTCGATTCTTGGACCTTCTATTGGTAGACAGCCATTGTTGGACTTGCTGGACCACAGCCTGTAAGCCATTCTAATAAATCTCCCAGATAGATGATAGAGAGATGATAGACAGATAGATAGATAGATAGATAGATAGATAGATGGATGAAGAGATAGAAAGATGACAGATGTATGATGATAGATAGATATATGATAAGATAGATGATAGACAGACAGATAGATAGATTGATTGATTCTATAAATTCTGTTCTTCTAGAGAACCCTGACTAGACTTGCTAGAGGGCACTTGCCCTCTAGCAAGGCTTCCCTGGGAAAGTAATATTTGAAATTTCTTGGAGGAAAAACTGGAGAAAAGAGGAAGACATTGGCTGCTCTAGGTGTCTGAGTCTAAGGTCTCCATCAGAGGCATAGAATCAACTATGCAGGGAGACCTGTGCCCTGAATGGCAGCTTTACTGAGAGCAAAACTAATGTTTGATTGATGAGCCATACATAATGGGTGAGAGTGGTTTCAGAGTGGTTTCCTATTGAGCGCTGAACTACAAAGGTTTAACATTCACATTTTAATGAGGTTTTTATGGTCCAGCCTCTGTGTTTGCTCTCTAGAAATACAGACTGCCTTTCTCCAGGAAGCGGTTTCTTCTTTACTTTTTGTATTTTCATCCACCAAGTGTCAGCGTTCTTTTGAATATTTATATGAAATATGAGAGTTAAAGCAGATCAAATAAGAGAGCAAATAAAACCACATCTGAAAGAGTGTTATTAGTGCTTTCAAGGCCTTATTTTCACTGTATGGAAGGTCAGGAGCATCCAACCTTCCCAGAGAAACCCACATGGCATCTGGTAAGAAAAACAGAATATTTGTGGGGTATTCTGTTTTTATAAAGGTGCTTGCCCCCAAGTCTGATGATCCGAGTTCAATCCCTGAATCCCATAATGTGAAGATGTTACTTTGTTAAGTTTTTCTCTGACCTCCATACACCCCCTCTCTCTCTCTCTCTCTCTCTCTCTCTCTCTCTCTCTCTCTCTCTCTCTCTCTCACACACACACACACACACACACTAAACAAACACATGCATATATATATACATACATAAATACATAAATGAATATTATAAAAATTTCTAAAGAATATTGATAACAGCAAAACCTGTACTCAAATCCTGACTTAATTAACAGTTAATACTAGGACCTCGTGACTTGAACCCTAGAGACTTGGGTTTCTTCATTTACATAGCAGGTGGTAAATACACATCTTCTGGCATCACCATGTGGTAAAGGGGCAGACATTGTCTTCAGTCCCGAATGGGCTGCTGAGCCCACAAAGTTCCAGTGCATAGCTCCAAAGCCCTGGTCACACTAAGCTGGCCCTGCTTAAACTCAGTTGGTAATGAAACGAGAATATATGGGTGGGAGAAAAGGACTTGTAGGCAGAGAGACTAAAAGACACTCAGGGTGGGGTTCAGAGAGAGAACACATTATGCACAAATATATAAAATATATAGTGAATATATTTAGTGATATAGCTTAGCAAGTAATGGCACTCACCCCCAGCCTGACCACCTGAGTTTAACCCTCAGGTTCCAGTGAGTAGAAGGATAGAACTGACCTCTCTGGTACCCACTGCTTTCCACATGTGTGCATGACACATGCTCACTATATATCTATATCTATATCTATCTATAATAAAAAGAAGAATGTACTATATACGTGTATGGGATTGTTAAAGAATAAATTTAGTAAGGTTTTGTTTGTTTGGTTTTTGGTTTTCGTTTTAAGAAAGAAAAGAATACAGTGCATGTAAATATGTAAGTAGTTGGCTGAAATGGGATGTCCAGAAAGAGTCCCAGTGAGGGACCAATATCAATGATGTAGCAGAGACCAGGGGCCTCGAATCACACCAGTTATTCTTTGCAATGAACGCCTGCACATAAAAATGTATGGATAAAGGGGTTTACTGTATGACTCAGTGTCACACTGAAGCTTCCATAATGAGATTTCCCCTTTCTTCCTTCTTTTATCTCTTAAATTTTATTTTATTTTGCAGGGGCTGGAAGGGGTTGCAGGGGCAGGGTGGGTGTGAGGGGATGGGAGATATGTAGGATTGGGATAAAAGGTTCAGGCATTATGCTGGCCTGCCCCTGTTACCTGGTGGAACAGGCAGTACCCTGGTCAGCACAGGGTTCCATGGGAACTAAGTCTGCACGCAGGTGCAGAGGACACACCTTTAAAAGACAGATCCCTGCCCATTTACACTCTCTACATGTCTCTCTCTCCACTCTCTACTCTTCTCCTCTTCTCTGTCTGCTTCTGCTTCTCTTTTCTCTCTCTCTCTATGGTGACCGGCCATGGCAGTCAGCCATTTACCCGGTTTCTCTTCTTTCTTAGTCTCCCTACTCTGCCAGGCCTATAATAAACTGGTTAATATGTCTAATATGTCTCTTAGTCTTATGTCTCATCTGCCTATTTTCTTCTTTATTTCTAATTTAGGCAAAAATTTACATGGGAGGCATGATGTGAAAGACACATAGGATAAATAAAAAGAAAGTTAGAAAAGAAAAAAATAGATGGCCGAGATCTTCGTTTAGATTCCCAGCTGACACCATCAGCATCCATCAACAGAAGATGCCTGCAAAGGTCTGCCTCCAAGATTTCTGGCTTCAAACTGAAATTCTAGTCACAGGGGAGGAGACACAAGCTTTCTCTGCAGTGTCTTGCCTTATTTTTTTAAATACAACTTTGAAAAGATTGATATATTTTATTTTATGTTCATGTGTGCCACATGCATGCCTGGAGCCTGTAGAAGTCAAAGGAAGGCTTCAGATCCCTGGGAACTGAAGTTACAGATGGTTGTGAACCATCACGTGGGTGCTGGGAATTGAACTCAGGTCCTCTGCATGAACAGCCTCTCTCCAGTCCCCTGCTGTGTCTTATTTGAATTGTTTCAGGGAAACCCTGGGAGCAAGAATGGGAGAAAGATCATAAAGGATTATAGGAGTTTGGAAAGATCATTACATAAATACAGCACATTAAAATGTCTTCAAGCTGGACGGTGGTGGTGCACACCTTTAATGCCAGCACTCGGGAGGCAGAGGCAGGAGGATCTCTGTGAGTTCAAAGCCAGCCTGGTCTACAAAGTGAGTTCCAGTACAGCCAGGGCTACACAGAGAAACCCTATCTCGAAAAGCAAAAAACAACAAAAAAATCTTCATGACAAAAATCATTAATAGTATACTCAAATATCAAGTGTGATGCTGTTAACTGTCAGCTTGACAGGATCTAAAATCACTTTGGGGACAAGCCTCCTGTGAAAGACAATCTAGGTTAAGTTAGCCTCTTGGAATGATTAAGGAAATTATCTTTATCAGATTAACTGAAGTGAGAAGACTAGCCCACTGTGGGTGGCATCATTCCCTGGCTGGTCCTGGACTGTATAGATGGAGCAGGCTAAGAATCAGTCATGTTCCTGACTACTACTTAATGTTGCACTATACACTCCTATCCCAAACTTTGTGTCTCAAAACAACCACCATGCTATTCTATCTCACAAACTTTGAGATCTTAAATTCAGGTGGGGCTCAACTGGGCAATGAAAACAGTCACAGATCCATTAAGATCTAAGAGGAGAGGACAGGACCCCCAGCTCTCCAAGGGAGTAGAGTGGATCTGTAGCCAGTCTAAGACACCACACTGCAGCCAGAGAAAGGGCAATAGGGGAGGCAGGCAAAAAGAGAAGTTAGGAGCCAGGTGGCAGCTGAGTCCTGCCTATCCCTGAAAGCATGCTAAGCATTTTGAGTTTATTCCCCATACAGTGTGAAGACACTGCAAAGATTTAAACAAGTAATCAACGGCCCTTCCTGTTCCATGGAAACTTGTGACCAGCTTCTTTGCCTGTGTCATGCTCCTCTCTTCTTGTTCTCCTGAGGCCTGGGGCACCTCTCTGTCTGGTCCTTGTGAATGCCAACTGCAGTATGCACATGAATAGCAGAAGTAATTGACCATCCAGACCAGTCATAATTGTAGGGCATCCATGGGATCCAGAATTCTCGAACTTTAATGAGCTTATAAATATCCTGGTGGAATTTTACTAAAATGTAGTTTCTGATTCAGGAGGTCTCAGAGATTCTATATTCTTAATAAGCTCCAGCACCATGACTTATGCTGACTGAACATCGAGGGTTCAGAAATTAGCCTGGGAGTGTGTGGATGGGGGATAGCTCAGTTGGTAAAGTGTTTGCCTTGCAAGCATCAGGAGCTGAGTTTTTGATCCCCATAACCCACATAAAAAGAGCCAGGCATGGTCTCTCCAGCTTGCAACCCTAGTGCTGGGGAAACAGAGACAAGAGGATCCCTGGGACTTATTGATCAGCCAGTGGGATCAATAAGTCTCAATAAAAAAGGTGGGTGATAATTGAGGAATGACCAGAGATTGTATTCTGTTCTTCACATGTGCACATGCACATACATACATACACACACACACACACACACACACACACACACACACACACACACACACTCACACAAGAAATCATTGTATATCAGGAGTATGAAGCAGTAAGAATAAGATCATGGGATGTAGGTACAAAACAAGCAGAGGTGAGATGATGCCATTCAGCCCTCCTTTCTGGTCTCCTGCCCTTGGCCATCCATTTCATCCAAACTCTAATGCCCCTTGTGACTTCTGATGGATGCTGCAGCTCCAGAAACTATTTTCAGACACTACAAAGCTCAGAAGGAGAAAGATTTGGCAGTGGCTCAAATTGGCAATTAATCCAACAGGATCTAGAATCACCCAGGAGACAAATCTCTAGACTTGTCTTCCATGGAGTTTTTCAGACTGGCTAAACTGAGATGGAAATACCCACCCTGAATGAGGCAGCCATGGACTGGGGGCTTGGACTGAAAAAAAAAAAAGGAGAAAGTGAACCGAGCACCAGCATCCATCTCTCTCTGCTTCCTGAGGGAAGAATGTGGCCAGCCACCTCACACTGCTATTGGCATGGAGTCCCCCATGGTGGACTATTCTCTTGAACTAAGCCAAAATGAACCCATTTTCCTTCAGTTGCTTTTGTCAGGCATGAGAAAAGTAACTAATGCAATAGTATGTCTCTGTGTGCCCTTCTTAGAAGAGAGGACAC
The DNA here is from genome assembly GCF_003668045.3 of Cricetulus griseus. Classification (NCBI taxonomy): domain Eukaryota; kingdom Metazoa; phylum Chordata; class Mammalia; order Rodentia; family Cricetidae; genus Cricetulus; species Cricetulus griseus. Next base: position 68,535,519 of record NC_048598.1, read on the forward strand.
CGTAGCATCTTAGTAGAGAGAAGTCTTAGTAGAGACAAAGATGTCTACAGAATTCTCCCAGAAGTTAGAGTCTCATACCCAAAATTGGATGACAGATGTACCCAGCCATAAATTGATCAAGCATTCATGCTTAGCCTGGAAGCATCTGCTAGAACCTAGCTGCTGTTAGACAGTGGACAATGACAACAGACGGTGACCCCATATGACAACAGGCACTTCGGCTTATGTGACCACATGGGTACTGTGTGCGTGCGTGTGCGTGTGCGTGTGCGTGTGTGTGTATGTGTGTGATAGGAAATAAGTTTTTTTGCTTTTTGTTTTTTGTTTGTTTTTGTTTTTTCGAGACAGGGTTTCTCTGTGTAGCTTTGGAGCCTATCCTGGCACTCGCTCTGGAGACCTCCCTCGAACTCACAGAGATCCACCTGCATCTACCTCCCAAGTGCTGGGATTAAAGGCATGTGCCACTGCCCAGTGGGAAATAAGTTTTTAACTAAGAAAAATGCAGCACACTATGCATTTATATAGGTAGGTGCATGGAAACATCTGTGTTTGGGGGAGGAGATCCATTCTGGGGGTGTGTGGTGTGAGATGATTCATGCTGGGGGTGTGTGGGGGGAGAAGATCCATGCTGGGAGTGGTGGGGGGAGATCCATTCTGGGGGTATGGGCAGGAAGGGCTTGAGAGTACTGGAAGTTGGGAGCCTCCTGCTCTCCTGAAGTCTTGTCCTGTTGGGGCACAAAGCATAAAGAGCTAATGCAAGCTGCTAGCTCACTCAATGATGACTTTCATTCTCTAGGTCAACAGTAACAAAGTAATCACTGTGAACTAAGAACTGTGTCAAGGGCTGTGGAAAATCCAAAGATTGCATGCCAGGGCTTTCCCCTAAGAATTCTGCTGTTTGAGACACATACATAGGCTGGGGTATAGCTCAGTTGATAGAGTGCTTGCCTAGCATGAAGGAATCCCTCCAGTCTCCTAGCCCCCACAGCACTACGCACAAATGGAATGTGGTTGGTCGTGCACATTTGCAGTTCCAGCACTGGGGAGGTAGAAGCAGGAGAATCAGAAAACTTGGCTACGTAGCAAGTTTGAAGTCAGCCCAAGATGTCTAAGACTCTATCTCAAAACCAAAATCAAAGCACACACACAAATAATGATGGGTGTAACACATAAAGAGATAAAGATGGTGGAACACAGTTGAGTGTGGAGGCACACGCCTACAATCCCAACATGTGAGGGGTAGAAGCAGGAGGATCAGGAGCTCAAAGTCATCAAATACAGAGAACTCTAGGCCATCCTAAGTTAGATGAGACCTGGACTCAAAAAGGTGTGGGGAAAAGGTCTATGAAAATCCAAAGAAGAAAGAGTCTCTCTGGCTGGAAACGTTATGAGGAGGGCTGAAAGTGAATCTTAAATAATGCCAGTGTTGAGTGTGTGTGTGTGTGTGTGTGTGTGTGTGTGTGTGTGTGTGTGTGTGTGTGTGTGTATGCATTCACGCATGCACTCGTGCCACAAAACACATGTGGAGGTCAGAGGATGACAACTTGAAGGAGTCACTTCTCTCCTTCCATCATATGGTTTTAAAGATCAAACTCAGGTCATCTTGCTTGGAAGCAAGCAATCTAACCACTGAGCAATCCTTCTAGTCCCAAGATCAAGTTTTAATAGGTGGTAATGATGGCAAGGAGAGAGGGAAAAGTGGATCCCACCCCCCCACACACACACACACCAAAAACCCCCCAATGAACCTATGCAGGTGGGGGAAGGGCTACATCCAGTATAACAGCTGTAGGAAGTAGACAGTATGTAAGAAGTGAGTCTTCTGGAGTCTTTTCACATGTGACTGTGAATAGCATCAAGTGCCAAGTCATACAGGACGGGAGGCAGACCAAAGAGCACGTGGACTGTGTAATCTTCCCATGCTTTGGGATTAGATTTGAAGTCTTCTCCACAAGTAGGAATTCAGGCCTGGTATAGCAAACCCAGCTAATAACTTGTGACCGGTGAAGTCCACGCTCTAGGGAAGGACCTTCTACTGTTGTTTTGCTAAACCAGATGTTGCCAAACTGCCTTCTAAATATTTATGCCTATACGAGTAGATTAGTACAGCCCTCAACCTTGGCCAGAGAAGCTGCTCTCTGCAGTGGGCAGCAGTTAATGCAGAGATTCGTAACTGGTCAAAATGCTGATGATCAGTGTCTACTGAGTTCTCAGCCTTACAGAACATCTATAGCAAGCCAGCTCCTGACCCAGGGCTCAAGGAAAATCAAAGAAGGAGGGTAGAAAGACAAAGAGCCAGAGGACAGTAGTAGCGCTGTGAAATGCTGCCTTCTGACCTGACATGGCCAGTGCACCCACGAACTCCCTGCAGCTGTGGCTGCCTGCACCAGACCTGCACAAGGTCAAGTCAACAAGATCAGTCAACTTTCCGGCAGGCAGCACTAACTGGAGTCAGTGGGTTATTAACAAAAGAGAAAGTGGAGGGGCCAGGATGAGTTAGTTGAGGGTTGTGGTCTGGGCTGGGAGTGCATATGATCAAGATACATTGTTTACAAGTATAAAATTGTCAAAGAATAAATAAAAGATGCACTAGTTTTTAAAAAGCATGGATTTAAAGGCGTAGGGTAATTTCTTCAAAATAATAGAAAGTACAGACAAAATTTGATTGGCTGATATTTGATCACGGTTGCAGTGGAGGAAGCAGAACTTCTTTTTAGCAGTCTGCCTGACTTGGCTAGTGTATAAACTTTACCATAAATCAAAGTGTGAAACTGGGGGAGTGGGTCGCGGAATGTACAGAAGGAGGTCCCGCCCCCATCTGCTCTGTCAGTCTCGCCAGTCCATGGTGTCGCCAAACTTTCTCAGCTCCTATGGGGAATCCATTGGTTTCCCACATAGTAAGTGGCACTCTCTAGTCTTTCTCAGGCTCTGAACCCTACTCAGAGCCCTAAGAAATTCGCCCTCGCTCCAGAACAAAAGCCGCCCAACTTCCTCCATGTTTGGGGACTGTTTGGGCGTGTCCCTCAGTATATCCTGGGAATGCGTCCACGTTGTCATGGCGACGCTTTGAGTAGGTTCCTGCGCGCCGCCGAATCCCGCCCCGGAACTATCATCTGCTGGGTAAGAGGCCTCGGACTAGGGGCCCTGAGTGTCCCAAGGTGGCTGCTGAGCTGCTAAAAGGGGAGCCCCAGGCAGGTGTCCAAAAGGTGTTCATCTTGGAACTGGGTCGGGGGTCCAATGAAATAATGGGGTTGGGGTAATGGGTGAGTCTGTGTTCTAACCAACTCTTAGCATGGGTTGGAGTTAAAGGAAGAGGGGATTGGCCGCGGTGAGGCCCTGCAACTTGACCCTACCTGAAATACAGGCAGTGATTGTGTGGGACCAAGAGCAGCAGAGGCTGGAGGGTGAGCTAGGAGTCCGATGTTGGAAGGCAGGTGTGCAGGAGGAGGGTTGAAGCCGGTCCCATGGCTGTGCTGAGGAGCAAGCCGCCTTTGCTACTGAAAGAGGGTGCAGGGGGAGACTACAGACCAACTTATTTCTGAAAATGATTGTTCGGCAGCTACTGTGTACTTTAACTGTATTTTTGCGTTCTCTGGTGTCTTCTTCAATGCTATGGGACTTCTCCAAGAAAAACCAAAGCAAAACTCGTAACATGCATTCTTGATTTTACCTTCAATTTCAGGGGCTTCCTGAGCAGCCCCCCTGGCTTGTGCAAAGGCATCTAGTTAAGAGTTGTGTCTGATATAGAAAATGTGGGGTTTGGGGCCAGTGAGATGGCTCAGTAGGGAAATATAAATGTACTTGCTTTGCAAGCCCAAGGACCTGAGTTCAATCCCCAGAACCCACATAAAAACTGGAATGAGAGAACAAATTTAGGTTTATCCTCTGATCTACACATGTACACTGCTTCTTCCCTTCAAGCACACACAAAATAATAATTAAAACTTTTAAAAATGTGGAATTATAAAGTTGTGTTTCAAGGCAAAACAGTGTTCTTGCCAAATGACTTATAAAATAGTAATTGAGAGAGAATGTTAAAAGGGGTTGGGAATCGGTGTTTAGGAATAGAGTGGAATTTCCAGTGACTGTCAAGGATCCATAGAGTTCCCAGGCATGCTCCAGGTCTCTGTGACCTGGCCACCTGCAGGCTTCATTACCTCTCTCTTGCCAACTCAAAATGTTGAAGAGACCCTTGTTCATACGTCTCTGTGGATGTGATGTGGAGACAAGTCAGAAAGAATTATACTTGACACATCTAGAATAATCTGGAAAGAGGGTTTTAATGACCCACTTAATCTAGATTAGATTGGCCTCTGGGTCTCTGTGGATTCATTGTTAATTGATGTGAGAAGATTCAGCCTATTGTGGGCAGCACTACCCCCTAGGCTAGGCTCTGCACAGGGTAAGAGTGAAGAAAGCCAGGAGGCAAGCACAGGAGCACTCATTTCTCTCTGCCTTTGACTGTGGATGTCAATGTGACCACTTGTTTGAGTTCCTGCCTCAACTTCCCCTTAGTGATCTGGAGTTGCAAGCCAAAATAAACCCTTTCTTCCCCTGCCTTGCTTTTTATCATAGCAACAGAAATGAAACTGGGAACTTTCCAAACTGACTGGGCTTTGAGAGCCCCTCTCCTCTTTGTGTGCCCAAGAAGCACCCCAGAAGCACACTTCAGAGAAGCTCTGAGAGTCATGGGAGAGTTTGAGGCACGTTGCTATATTGGGTTATGGTGTGTGATGTCAAATGATTAATGAGACAGCCGTGTGTGGGAATGCAGAGTCCAGCAGATGAGAGCAGGGAGGGCTGGAGCCACAGTACACCATGCAGAGACAAGTGGTACATTTGTCAAAAGCTAAGAAGAAATATGTGCGTGATTTCTCATGATGATTCCACTACTCCTGTTTTTCTTCCCAGGAAAAGACCTTTGACTCTAGAAGGGCAGCTCCATTTTTCACGAGAAGATGGCAGTTGTGAAAGCACCCATGCAGGAACTAAAAATTGTGGAAGAATCCTTGGATAAGGTGTCACCCCTCCTCTTGAAAAGCCTGGTGGAAGAACCCAAGAAAAGAACAGAAGTGCCTAACCATCTCCTAGAATCCAGTAAGTGGGCAACAACCATTTGTCTACAAATTATGTCTCCAGGGGATCCAAAGTCCAAGAAGTTGGGGTTGTGGGTACTGATTTTGCTGTATCATTTTATAGGTTCATAATAGTTTTATTATTAAGAATGGTAGTTCTGGGGGAGGGCCTAGGCCCAGCCCAGGATGATGTGGTGGACTTTGGGGAACCCCTATGGAGGGCCCTACCCTCCCTGGGGAGCAGAGGGAGGATGGGGTAGGGAGTAGGTGGGGGATTGGGAGAGAGGGTTGGGGGGAGGGGAGGGAGAGGGAGAGGGAGAGGGAGAAGGGATTGACATGTGAAGCAAGCTTGCTCCTAATTTATATATATTATATATATATATATATATATAATATATATATGTAGTTCTATCTAGGTCTAGCTGCTTAAAAGATAGATTTAAAGCAACATTTATTTTTATTTCATTTACATATATGTTTGCATGTGTAAGCCACATGTGTGGGGGTGTCCATGCAGGCTCTAAGAGGGGAGGACATTAGATCCCCCAGAGCTAGAGTCACAGGCAGTTGCAATCCATTTCACATGGATGCTAGGAACCAAACTCAGGTCCCCTGGAAGAACTAAAAGTGCTTTCAACCGCTGAACCATTTCTCTTGCCTCCAAACAATAGATTTTTGTGATATAAATTAATCACCAAGATCCATGCTTCCTTTTTTCACATGCTGCTGTGTGAGGAGCAAAGCAAGATTAGAAAATTCAGTGAGTAAAGTGCCTGTCTTACAAGCATGAGGACATGAGTGGAGCACACTGTGACTCCAGCTTCACCGAGGAGGATCCCCGAGGATTGGGGGATCCCTGAGGCTCACTGGCTGGCCATCCTAGACTAAGTGGCTATTTCCGGGCCACTAAGAGAACCTGCCTTTAAAAACAACGTGGAGGATGGATGACAACCAACATTGTCTTACAGTCTACACACACACACACACACACACACACACACACACACACACACACACACACACAGAGTTAACATATGAATAAAAAAACAATGTCAGAGAAAGACTGAAATGCTCTCCCACCAAGGCTGACATGTAGCAAAGCATTTGCAGAAAATATGAGCGCTACTCAGATGACCCAAAAGCCCACCACACTGCAATATAAGAATCCTGATATACATCACCCACTGTTGAACTCTGACCTTACCCCTGTCCTACCCCACTTCCATTTCCTAAAGTGCTTTTCTCTCAATGAACTATTTCTGTTTTACCACCACTCACATGTCCTGGATGCAGGTTACATTTCAAAGGGTTGCCAAGAACTCTTTCCTTTCCTTTTCTCTCTCTCTTGATGAGATGTCAGGGCAACTCTGGCAATTCTTTAGATAGAGTTATAATCTGATAAAGTAAAACAAGAAACTGCTAGGTTTGCACAAGGGATTTACCACAGTCCCTTCCCTGTAAAGGGATTCTCTGATGAGGTTCTTGGAACCATCCTGACTTATAGCTGGGAGGGGAGAGGCCAAAAGCAGCTATTGCTTGTGCTGGATTTTTGCTTGTCTGCTGGTGTATGGCTTCAATGGACTCCCTTCTCACCTCTCCCCAGTTTTCCTGTCTCTCTTTCCAACTTCACCCTGAGCTGTCTGACCTGACACCATTGCTGTGCACATGACCTGTCTGACTTATCCCAGCACCAGCCACAGAAGTCACCCACCAGGAAAGCCTCTGGGAAAATCCTAACCTCTGGGAGAGGCTAACCATTGATCTTCATGAGTTTCACCTGATGGCCATACAACAACTTCCTGAAAACATCTTATTTCTGTTTCACTGTTGGAGCAGCTGACATGTGGGGAATTCCCACCATTTACCGGAAGTGGACACCTTGTGAGGGAGGAGGTGACTGACATTCAGCTGATGGCAAGCCATGGCCAGCTCTCATGTTTAGTAGCCCCATTCTAGTTTCACTTCCATTGCTGAGGTGAAATACCCTGACAAAGGCGACTTAGGGGAGAACGGGTCTATCTGTTTCAGTTCACAATTCCGGGTTGCAGTCCATCACAGCAGGGGATTCAAGACTTTTGAAGCAGCTACTCACATCCCATCCGTAGTCAAGAGCAGAGAGACATAAAAGCATGCTTGTGTTCTCTGATACAGTCCAGGACCCCCAAATCAGGGAACAGTGCCTACAGTTTCAGTCTGGGTCTTCCCACATCAAGACAGTCTCCCACAGACATGCTCACAGGCCAACTTGATCTTGAGTCTAGATTCTAGACAGTCCTTCATTGAGACCCTCTTCCTAGGTGATTGTAGGTTGTATCAAGTTTAAAACTAGCCACACCCCCAACATATACACACTGATCCTACAAGCCCACCTTAAACTTTAGAAATGCATTTGTTCCATGAGACTCTTGTCACCTTAAGATTGTCAAGTATACGCTGGTGTACTTGACCATTTCTGGGCAGGAGCACTGCATGCTGCTTTATGACCCCAAACCAAAAAAAAATTTAGCACTAAAAACAGCTGATTTCCAATGCTGAAGATCAGTCCAAGAGCTTTCTACTTACCAAGCAAGGGGAGCTATTCCTGAGCTCGTTTCCTGCCCAAGAGTAAATAGTGGGATGGTAAAACAAGATTTTAAAAAATAAATAAATAAGATCTTTCTTTCCTTCCTTTTTTCCTTTTTGTCTTGTTTTGCTTTTGAGAGGTCTGATGTAGCCCAATCTGGCCTGAATCTTCTTATGTGGCTAAAGCTAGCCTTAAATCCTTAGTCCTCCTAATTGTAGGGATTATTAAAGCCATGTGTTACCATGCCTGGTTTAAAACACTTTCTTAAAAAAAATAAAAATAAAAATAAAGGAATTTTTTTTCTTTTTTGCGACTAGGTCTGTCTGTGTAGCCCTAGCTATCCTGGAACTTAATTATATAGACTAAGGTGGCTTCAGATTCACAGAGATCTTCCTGCCTCTGTACCCCCACTTTCTAGTCCTGGGATTAAAGGTGTTTGCCACCACATACAGCTCTGAAAAATACTTTTGATTAGACTCTGAGTCTAGGTAAATTTGGTTGTTTTACTGCAGTGTAGGTCAGTGAAGCCAGTTTTTCTTATTGTGTCATGGGAGGTCATGGGAAATTCCTGTAAAGGAACCAAGTAATCTTGATCCCTCTCCTCTTTCAATTTCGTTTAAAGAATAGCTGAAATGGATGTAGCTAAGTTGGTAGAGCCCTGCCTAACATACATGAGACCTTGAGTCCCATCTCCAGCACCACATAAAGGAACGTGGTAGCACATGTCTGCAACACCACACTCAGGAGAGAACTTTCCAAAGACAAGCCTGTTATGTGCTTGTAAACCTAGCACCAGGGAGGCAGAGTCAACCAGCTCTCTAGGACTCACTGGCCAACCAGCCTGGCCTACTATCTAAGTTACAGGCCTGAGAGATGTCTTGTCTCAAAAAATCAAAAAACAAAAACAAGTAGACAACACCTGAGGAATGATACCAGAAGCTGTCCTTTGACCCCTACAAGTACACACACAAAAACATGCATGACATATGTGGAGAACAAATAACTTTAATAGGTAATAGGCATGTGTAAACAAGATGAAAAGAAGAGGATGGAGACAAGGCCAGTCTGTCAAGGGCACTGGTTGCTCTTGTAGACCTGAGTTCGGTCCCCAACACTCGTATCAGGCAGCTAACAGCTGCCTGGAACTCCAGCTCTAGGGGATCTGACATCCTCTTCTGGCCTCTATAGGCAGGCAGGCAGGCAGACAGGGGCACATACGTGCACACACACACACACACACACACACACACACACACACACACACGTCTTTTTTTAAACAGAAAAGCAGACCCAGTCCAGTTTATTTGGGACTCCTAATCCATCTATTGACAGTTGTATTCACTCTCTGGGCATTGCGTGTGCTTAAAGTGCCCAAAAGGAAAGACAGCCCAATACTACTACTTCAATGTAGTATTCTGTAGAGCTCATGATGGACTTGTCTTTCTTTTATAGAGGTCTATACCAAGATTCTGAACAATAAGGCCATCCAGGCCAGACCAGGCATAGTTCATTTTGGAGGCTATGAGATAGAGAAACAGCACCAACAGATTCTGGTAGGTACTTCTGAAGGGCATGGGATGGGGAGCATTTATATTCCTAATTCAGACATAGACCAGGAGCCAGGGAGGTGGCTCAAGTGGGAGGTGCTTGCTGCACAATCATGAAGACCTGAGTTTGATTTTCAGCACCTTGTCAAAAAGCTGGGTTTGGTGGTTTGTAAGCCCATTTGCCAGGAAGGTGGAGACGGGTGGATAGAGGGACTTACTGGACAGCCAGAATCCAGGTAAAAGTGAGAATTCTTGTTTCAACAGTAAAATGACTGTGTGGGTAAAGGCACTCACCAACAAGCTTGATAGCCTGAGTTCAAGCCAGAGGAACTACATGGTAGAGGGAGAAAACTAACTCCTACAACTTGTCCTCTGACCTCTATCAGCAATCCACTGTCCCCCATAAGTAAATAAGCATAACAAAAAATTTAAAGGTAGGACCAACAAGATAGCTCAAATTGTTAAAGCACTTGCCACCAATCCTGACAGCCTGAGTTCGATCCCCAGGATCCCCATGACAGAGTGAGGCAAGTTGTCTGAGCTCCACACATGTGCCATGGCAATGCTCACCCCCCAAATAAATAACTTTAAAAAATTAGCTAGAAAATGACTAAGAAAGACACTCAAGGTTGACCTTTGGTCTCCACATACACACATACACACATGGGTACAGGTGCTTGAACACACACAAATACAAATAGAGAAAGACAGAGACAGAGAGAGAGGGAGAGAGGGAGAGAGTGAGTTCGAAAGAGAGAGAGAGACTTAGTCAGAAAGGCAATTCCTTGAAAAAACATCAGTGTCCTTAAACAGAGTATTTTCTTCTTAGCATTCTTTCCAAAACTGTGTCCCTCCTAGGCCACGGTAGAGACCAAAGTCTGGGCTTCACAGAAGCCCTGTAGATGGGACCCCCCCATTTCAAAAGTTTAATCCATTCGCTCCTGTGCACAGGATATTGAGTAAGGGGGGTGGGACTGCATTCTGGGACTGTCTTCCTCCAAACCAGTATGGTTACAACACTGGGGAAGAGGATGTCTTTCCTAGGACATCCCAGACAGGGCTGCCTTTGACCTGCTCTGCTCAGGTGCCATGCCTGCCCAGAGATGTATCTAGGTGTGGGAGGTGGTCACTCCATTGTACACATTGTCTCTGCCAGAAGGGCTGATTTAGGCATGGCACCTCTTTGCTGTTCTTATTTTACCATGTAGGTTGGGATTTAGATAATAACATGAATGAGATGAGGGGACTGGAGAGATTGCTTAGCAGTTAAGCATTCCTACTGCCCTTGCAGAGGACCTGACTTTGGTTCCCAGCACCCATATTGGGCAAGTTCACAACTACCTGTAACTCTCTAGCTCCATGGGATCAGACACATCCTCCTGGCCTTCTCGGGCACCAGCAGGCATGTGCTCAAACACAACGGCATACATGCACATATAACTAAAGATAAAATCTTTAAGATCTGAAGTCTCAGCTCTGTTTCACCCTGTTGGAGGGCAGCCATGAGTCTGCCTTTTTTCATATTGCTACTTTCTCAGTGTCCAGGACAATGCTTGACACACAGATGACGTTCAACAAACACTTGCAGAGGAAAGACTCTGAACTCACTCTCAGAAAAGGTTGACTTGGATATTCACTCACTCAGTACTGACAGTGTGACGCCTAAAGCATGATACTGATTCTATCAGACATTAAAACAGAGAAGCAGTCGATAAAAGTACAACATGATTTCATCTTAAAAGCATTCAGGGAGATGCTGGGAAAGCCAGCTTCCTGTTCCCATCAGGAAATCTAACTAGAAGCCCAAAGCAATTGCCTTAAGGTTCTAACCAAAAGTATTCATAACTTTTAGAAGTGCTGGTACTAAGTAAGTGTGTGGGCTCAGCCACAGAAGACACAGTTATATGGACCTGCTTCCCCACTCACAAAGCTCAGGGAACAGTAATGAAGAGAGGACAGAAAGAATGTGAGAGTCAGATGATGGGGAGGAGTGCTATGAAATACAGCCTTCTAGATATGGCTTGGCTTTGCACATAACTCACCGCAGCTATGGATGCCTGCACAAGACCGTCACAAGATCAAGCCAGTCAAAAATCCAAGCAAGGCTTGGGGAAAGACTACTGAGGCCCCAGCCCTAACTGGGGAGCTATTGGCAGTTGATGGCCACTAGTGGAGGGAGAGTCAGTTTTCTTCTGAGGTGTGTTAACCAAAGGATGCTATGCCCCAGTGAATGACCTCACACTCGGTGTGCATATGGGCGGCCCTAGTTTCAAAAAGATTCTTGTCAAACAAGGGGAGAACTCTTAACTGTTCTGTTTTACTAGGGTCCCTCCTCCCCCCCAAAAAAAAAATCAACAGAAGTCTTTTATCGTGCCAAAAAATGATACCAAATCATTCTTAAATTCCAGGACTCTGCAGCAGGGTACCTAAGGTCTTCATCATCAGCCGGCTGCACAGTTTCTTTTTCAGAAAGAAACTAAAAACCTTTCTCATATCTTTGATTGTAACTGCCATGGGTTGCTGAGTGAAAGCAGCTGAACTCAAAACAAGTGTGATACCAATTCCTTCAAGGATTAACCCTGGGCTTGATGTACTGAACTCACAACACCTGTGCTGTCCCAAACCCTGCAGGTCAAACTGAGAGATCCCTTGTCCTGAATGATGGTGTTGATGGGGACTTGGGCACAGGCTTGGGTACACTCAGAGCTCATCTTGAGATGGAAGCTGGGTCTAACAACCTTGGACATATTCTGGGAGAGTATTCTGCTACAGATGGTTCAGGTAGCAGCCAGTGCCTGTTGGTTTCCTAGCCTGTTCAACTGGGATTTCCTTTTCTTCCCAAGGAGATTCAACCCTACCTTGACACCACTGAAGTCCCTCAGGATGGTTCACAGTAATTGCAGTCCCTCAGAGTGAGGTAGACATTTTCTGGAATGTAGGTAGTCTGATTACTGAGATGGTCTTCATTCTTGTAGTAGATGAGACAAGGACTTTACCAGGATTTGGCGCAGGAAATGATGCAATTTGCCCACAAGAGGAATGGTTGAGGGCATGTTCATTAACACTGAGGTCATGTAGATCTAAAGGGTCTGAGGCCTCTGTTTGAATGCATATTTGTATCAGTGCTAGAGTCTACTTGGAAATTTTAAGCAATGACCTGTGTTTTGTTTTGATTTTTCAAAACCCAAGACCCCTTACATTCTTTGTCTTTCTCCTTTAGGGGATAGATTTTTTGTCTGATAAATTATGTTTATTAATAAAGAAGCCATTACTTTTCCTAGGAGACAGCCCGTGTGGTTGTGGGCCCAGACAAGACTCATTAACCCGTAATGAGCAGTGCCCTCTGGATTTCTGTTCAACCCCCTGTTACAGTTTTTAAGGACTCTACCCTTCCTGAGATGTTGATTCTCAAAATTAGGGCAGGACTAACCATGTCTCCTCAGGATTAAAGGATGAGGAACCAGGACTAGCCATTTCTTCTCCTCAGGATGTAAGGATGCAGTCAGGACTAGCCGTGTCTCTCCTCAGGATGTAGGGATGAGGAACCAGGACTAGCCATTGTCTCTCCAGTCCTAAAAAAATCATTTTGTGATAATCAATTGACAATCTAGAACTTGAAATTAAAAGCATCATAACTTTTTGAGACACCCTTTCTCTCTCTCTCTCTCTCTCTCTCTCTCTCTCTCTCTCTCTCTCTCTCTCTCTCTCTGTCTCTCGTGTTGTGTGTGTGTGTGTGTGTGTGTGTGTGTGTGTGTGTGTGTGTGTGTGTGTGTGTGCATATATGTATGTAAGTGCATGCATGTGTATACATGAGGAAGTCAGAAGAGGGCCTGTCGTCTTCCTCAATCATTTTCTACCATATTTTTTGAGACAGAGTCTCTCACTGAACCTGGAGCTAATCGGTTCTTCCAGACTTGCTAGTTAAGGAGCCCTAGGGGTTCTCCATCTCTTCCCCAGAACTGGCGTTCACAGATACAAACTGCTGTGGCCACACCCAGATTTTTACATGGGTGGATGGGGATCTGAACTCAGTTCCTCATGCTTGCCCAGCAAGCAATTCACTGGCTAAGCCATCTCCCATCCCATATTTCACACCTTTTAAAAAGTTTAAAGTAACAGGTGTCCTCAAATCCTCTTTGTAATAAAGATGAGGTGCAAGCAATGAAGAGAGGAATATGTAATAAGTCAAATCCTAACTCATCCTTCTCTCTGCCAGTACATTGCCAATATTTCAGATGAAGACACACACCTTCATATTTTACCACCGCAGACCAAATACTTCAGGATCGCCTATGAGAAGAAGGTACTGTCCCTGGGTCACATTCCCTGCTGAGGGAGATGTAGGGTGGGTTGTGGTTTCTGTCTCAGGCCCTCCAGGACAAGAGTGTGTGCACCCTCCATCCCACCCCACCCCCAGTGCCAGTCTGCCAGGGCTGGGGCCTGTCCCAACACAGCCTACCTGCCTTCCAGGAGCATCGCCTCATCCCAGGCTTGTCTCTCATGGTCACTGTTACGTTTTCTCCAGATGAGTGGCGTTACTATTATGACTGCATCCGCATTCACTGTAAGGTGAGTTTCTGGAAGTAGCCATCTGGGTAGTAGGGTGGGGGGGGTGCGGGACACACTTCATATCCCAAAGGAAGATAAAGGAGAGCTAGAGGGGCCTCTCAGTTTCTCATTGTTGTAGGAGCTAGATGGCCCACAGCTATACCTTCCTTCCAGCTGGAAAGAGATTTGGACATGGCGATCCTGAGCAGGTTCCCAAAACATCCTACTGTTCTCTGCCGGTGCCTAACACTTCACGTATCATAGCCCAATGGGGAGAAAATAGAGCCAGGACAACCCCTCAGCACTCTCGGAGTAGTGGGTGAGGGAGTAGGCTCAGGGCTGCACCTGCACCTCAAATAGGATGTCACCACGGAGAACCTGGGAAGACTTCCTGGATGCTGCACTGCAATCCTCCACTGCCTGTGCCAAACCTCCATTTATCCTGTGGTGCCGGGGGCCCCGTGAAAGCTTTGTCAACTAACTCTTATGTGCTCCTTTAAGTGCAGGGATAGAAAATAAATGATGCCCCATTCTGTAGTTATAAACACTGCTGACTGGTCTGAGACTCCAGCAGCAATGTCCACAGACAGTGAGGCCTTGGAGAAGTGACCTGAGATGCCCACACTGGTTGAGGTCTCAGGGGTCTCTTCAAGGTCTCTTCATTCACCCTTCAGCCTCCAGCCTGAGTCAGCAGCTCCTGCACTCACCTCCTCTTGCCTTTTTGTTTGTCACAGGCCTAGTCTTGGAAGTTCAGAAGCTGCAAAGTTAGCTGCACTCAGTGGAAGGCTACAATTTAGCAGCAAATGGGTTTCTTTTTTTTTTCTTTCAAATAATGTTATTATTACTTACAGTTTGTATAGTAAGGTCAGGCTTAAAGATATTTTCCCTTTGATTTTCCTTTTTATAATGCCTCTGCCTGGAGTAGTTTCAGCACTGAAGAGGCTGTGGCAGAAGGGTCTCAAGTTCAAGGCCATCCTGGGACATATCCAAACCCTGGATAAGAAATAAAGCTAAGGCTAGGAAGACAGTTCCGTGGGGAAAGCACGGAACTTTTTGCAAGCCTGAAGTCCTGAGTTCAAATTCCCAGAATCTGTGTAAAAATGTAGGTGTGAATGCACACCTGTGTCCCCAGAACTGCACTGTGACAGAAACAGGAGGATTGCCCAGACTACCTTGTCCTAGGTTCATTGAGAGACCTTGTCTCGAGGGAGTAAGGCAGAAAGCATGGAGCAGGGCACCACATCTTCCTCTGGCTGCCTCATGCATTCACAGGCATGCATGCCAACATACATATGTGTAAATACTATACATATATATGCATATATATATACAATAAAACTAAAAAACAAGCAAGCAAATACATAAAAACTGAATATTCTAACATAATACAACCCAAAGATACACTAATTTGATACATGCCAAGGAGAAAATAAGAAGACAACATTGCTGCCAAGGGGAAACAGAATAAAAATGAAGCCTGCAATTCCATAATTAAAACATTATGTTCCTATAAGAACAGAATTATGGGTGGGCTTAGGCCCTATCCCAAAGGATACAATAGACTCTGATGACCCCCCCCCATGGAAGGCCTCACCATCCAGGGGGAGCAGAAAGGATATGTGATAGGTAGGGTTTTAGTTGGGGGAGGTGGTAGGGGAGGACGGGAGGAGAAGGGAACTGGGATTGTCATATAAAACAATCTTGTTTCCAATTCAAAGGAAAAAAAGGACAGAATTATTTCGTATGCACAATTAAAAAAAATTCTACAGTTAGTAGCACGCAATAGTCTTGAATCTGAGCCAAAGTGTTTCAGACAGTGTTGACTGTTATCATTTGCAGTCACAGCATGCTGCAAGTGTACATGTCCTGTGTTCAGAACCAAGTCTACAGTGGCATCAAGCAATGAACCATGGGCGAGTATTACTAGAAACATCTCAGATTCATCACGCATCTGATTTTCAAATTAATTTTTGGTCATTGTGCATTTAGAAACATTTTATTATTACCAAGTATTTTTTTAGCCCCATATTCAGTTATGTGACCACATACAGAGTCAAGAAGCTGGGGTATAGAGTTTCAGGGCGCATTTCACAAGGTGAATAAAGGTATTCTATATTGACACCATACTTTTTTACATTTTAAGGCCATAGCCTGCTTTGAATTTTAAAGTTATCTTTAAGGGAAAGGCCTGGAGAAATTAAAGGCCTTGTTCAAGATCACCACCAAGCTAGAATTAACTAGAACTGGTCTCTGTGTTCTCTTCCTGCTGAATGGTTTTCCACTCTTCTTTGAGGTTCTCTTGGTCCCTAGACAATGTCTCCCCTTATAATTTCCCCAGAGGAAGCAAGTAGAACAGCATCTTTGTATTTACATTGGGGGATTAGTACCTTTAGCTTTCACAGGTAGTAGCAAATATGTGGTTCCAGTTAGCCAGACAGTGGTGGCCCACACCTCTAATCCCAACACTGGGGAGGCAGAGGCAGGTGGATCTCTGTGAGCTCGAGGCCAGATTAGTCTACAGAGTTACCTCCAGGACAGCCAAGGCTGTTACACAGAGAAACTCTGCATTGAAAAATAAAAGATACACTTCAACATCTTTTGTGCTTTGTTTATGGTTTAAAAATGCAAGTTTTAGGGGTTTAGAGATGGTTCAGTCAGTAAAGTACTCGCCATGCAAGCATGAGGACCTGAGTCTGACCCCTAGAACACACTTTTTAAAAATTCTGGCTATGGTGATATGTGCTTGTCATCTCATTGCTGGGGATGGGGTAGAGACAAGAGGATCCCTGAGGGAGATAGATAGATAGATAGATAGATAGATAGATAGATAGATAGATAGATTTTTTTGAGACAGGATTTCTCTGTGTAACAAGCCTTGGCTGGTCTGGAAGTAGCTCTTGTAGACCAGGCTGGTCTTGAACTCATAGAGATCCACCTGCCTCTACCTCTCAAGTGCTGGGATTAAAGGTGTGGGCCCATGGGGACTCTCTTGCTAGCTACCCCAGAATATTTGGTTAAGTTCCAGGCCATCAAGAGACCTTGTCTACATAATTAAAAGGTGGATGGCAACTAAACAGTGATATCCAAAGTTTTGGCTTCCATATGCATACACACACCCACGAAAATACACCTACACACATGTCCATACATGCACATTCATGAAAGAAAACCAGTATTTCTAATGGTTTACTTAAAGCACTGAAGTTTCCTAAGGAAATTCGTTTAATGATTAAAGATGTTTATCTTTCAATATGATAGTTTTCCAAACACTAAATTTAACCCACTTCCCCAATTTCAGGGAGATGACACCTTGCTTGTTCCCATTCACGCCTACCCTGTCTTGAATAACCTGGACTTCCCCACGTTTATAAATCTATCAGATGTCCTCCTCGGAGATAGGTGAGTTCCCAGAGTGAACCTGTCAGACATCACAGGGTGTGAAAGGTTAAGAAACAGAGCTGGAGGATGGGTCAGCTGTTGAGAACACTTGCTGCTCTTGGAGAGTTCAGTTGCCAGGACCCATATAGAGTTACAACCACTTTAACTTGGGATCCAGGGGTTCTGACACCCTCTTTTCACCTCTGCAGGCATCCATGTACAAACACACACAGACATTCACACATACACGGATTCTTTTTTTTAATTAAGAAACATACAAGTAGGGCTGGGGAGATGGCTCAGTGGGGTAAGAGTGATTGCTGCACAATCATGAGGACCTGAGTTCAAATCCCAAGCGTAGTGTGGTAGTTTGAATGTAACTGACACCCGTAATCTCAGGGAATGACACTATTAGGAGGTGTGGCTTTGTTGGAGTGGGTGTGGCCTTGTTGGAGGAAGTATGTCACTGTGGAGGTGGGCTTTGCGGTTTCCTATGCTCAGGTTACTGCCCAGTGTGTTAGTTCGACTTCCTGTTGCCTGCAAGATGTAGCATTCTCAGCTCCAGCACCATGTCTGCCTGCACGCTGCCATGCTCCCCGCCATGATGATAATGGACTGAACCTCTGAACTGTAAGCAAGCCACAACCACCCCAATTGCATGTTTTCCTTGTAAGAGTTGCCATGGTCATGGTGTCTCTTCACAGCAATAAAAACCCTAACTAAGACATGCAGTTGTGACCCAAGTACTGGAGTTGGTGGAGACAAGGAGAAAGAATCACAGGGTCTTCATGACCAGCCAGCCTAGTAGAAAAATGACAAGCTTGTGGGTGCTGCTGATTTTTTTTTTTCTTTTGTCAACTTGATATAAGCTAGAGCCATCTGGGAAGTAGGACCAGCAGTTGAGAAAATGCCTCCATCAGATTGGCTTATAAGCAAGTCTGTGGGGCATTTTCTGGATTAATGATTGATGTGGGAGGGACCAGCCACTGTGAGTGGGTCACCCTAGACAGGTGGTCCTGGATTATATAAAAAAGCAATCTGAGGAAGTCATGAGGAGCAAGCCAGGAAGCAGCATTCTTCCATGGCCTCTGCTTCAGTTCCTGCCTCCAGGTTCCTTCCTCGTCTCCCCTTGGTAATATACTGTAGGATAGAAGATGGAATAAACCCTTTCCTCCTCAAGTTGCTTTCGGTCATGGTGTTTATCACAGCAGTCAGGAAGCAAACCAAGACACACACACACACACACACACACACACACACACACACACACACACACACCCTTACAAGAGAAAAGGTAGGCTTATGGTTTTTCTGATGGAAGTTAATCCTTGCACCTCAGTTAGACAGGATTTACAGCAACAAAAGACAAAACAACATGGTTCAAACAATTCAAACAAACCAGTTCAAAATGCCATTAAGAAAGAAAGGGGTATATTGGGTTGTTTGAACTCTCCAGGTACATCTAGATCCAGAATCACTTGGAACTCTCTGATTCTTCCTTTGCCCTGTTTCTGCTACCTGAGCTGTTCTTCTCATAGGACCCTGCCATGGCAGGCAAGACAGTGGCCCATGCTAGCCTGGAAGAGAGATGACAGGAGGGGCTCAAGAATTAGACCAGAACTCATGGCTGTGTCTATTGGATCAGCTTGGATCACATGACTTTCTATCACCCAGTCTTCCTTTAGTAGAAGGGAAAGCAAGTGAGTCCAGATCTAAGAGTCTGTTCTTCCTGCTGAGGAAATGGCTAATTATTCCAATTGTGGCTCAGTTTATATATCATCATGCTTGTGTGTATGTGTATGTGTGTGTTGTGGATGGGTGCCAGAAGATAACCTCAGATGTTGTCCCTCAGGTGCCACTCACTACCTGGCCAGGGAGCCCCAAGGATCTGCCTGTCTCCATCTCTCCCACACTGGGATTACAAGTACACACACTACCATGCCTGATTTTCTGGTGATCTAACTTAGGTCCTCATACTTGCAAAGTAAAGCACTTACCAACCAACCTATCCCCCCAGCCCTACATATCTCATTCTTTCAGCAAATACTAAATGTCTACCTGCAGGCATAATGCCATCTGCCTTAGAGATGTGAAGGAGATGGCATTTGGCTGCTCGCTATACTTATAGAGTGGGTGTGTTGGCTGTTCAAAGCTTGAAATACTCAGCTCAGGTTACATAGAGAGCTGTTCTCTAAAAGTATTGAAATACTTTTTTTTCAGCCAGAGAGATGGCTTAGGGGTAGATGTACTTGCTTCCAAGCCAGACAACCTGAGTTCAATTCCTGGAAGGAACCCTTATGGTCAAATGAGATGGTCCATTCCTACAAGTTATCTTATGATCGGCACACACATGTGTGACACTCCCAATGAATAATAAAATTTAAAAAATTGTTTTGTTTTATTTTCAAAGCAGGGTTTCTCTGTGTAGTGCTGGCTGTCCTGGAACTCACTCTGTAGACCAGGCTGACCTCAAACTCAGGCATCCTCCTGCCTCTGCCTCTGCCTCTGCCTCTCAAGTGCTGGGATTAAGGCATGCACCACCACTGCCCAGCATAAAATAAAATTCTAAATTTTTGTTTAAATAAATCTACTCTGTCAGGAAATACCTACTGTCCTAAGAACTCCATCTCTCCACCCAAGCTGTCTGGCCCTCCCCTGGCCACCTTCCTTCTTCCATTGTGACACAATACCCTGACAAAAATGACTTAAAGGGTAAAGTGGTTATTTTGAATTACAGTTGAGAGGAATAGAGTCCATGTCGGTGGGGAAGATATGATAGCAGGCTAGGAAGGGATGGCTGTGGGAGCAGGGAGTTGGTTGATCACATTTCCATCCTTACACAGGAAATAGAAAGAGAACTGCAAGCAGGGAGAGGCATAACCGCCTATAAACCACCCCCCCACCCCGTGACTTATGGCCTCCAGCAAGGCCCTACCACCTAAAGGTCCCACAGGCCTCCCAGACCTCACCATCAGCAAATGTTCCAACACCTACACCAACAGGGAATGTTTTACACCCAAAGCACAGCACCCACTGAGCCATCTCCCAGCACACAGCTTGTACGTTCTTGGCCCTATGCCTTCCTAGTCCCTGTTTTCCCCCATACCATTCTTGCTGAACTCCATGCCTGTACTTTCTCCTCCTTTCTCTCAGCCCTTCCTGTCCTCACCATCTTCTCAGACAAAGTGGTCCCTGTAAGGACCCCAGGCATCTAAAATGTGAACTTGCTGCATTTGTGAAATAAATAGCTGGTTCCTGTAAGTGGGCTAAGTTGGGCATTTATCAAATTGGTGAGCCCTGGGATCAAGAACTCCCTGGTTCTCGAGTTCTTCTTTCTGTCTGCAAACCACCTCTCATTTCAGTCACAAGCAAGGCTTATGGATTGAGGGGAAAAATGATCTAAGAAAGTGGTGCAAACAGCATGCCTTTTACTGTGGTCATCAGTCACCGGCCCTTGAGACCGATGTCCACCCTCCCGAGGGCCTCCCCCAAGCTATTTTCCACATAATGCATCTCATTTGTATTTAGAATGAAAAATTCAGCTAAACAATTTACTTAATTGAGTTACTGTTTATAATGGTCTAATATATTTTTTAAAATCTCTTAAAAGATAAACACGCTATTTTTCTCCTCCAGACATCCTGGCAGCAGGCAGTACCTTCCCAAGACTTTCTGCCTTTTACAGCCTCTTTAGCAACATTTAGCCACTCAGACTCTTCTTTGCTTCATTTGGTCCAAACCATGTGCTACTAGAATGAAATATTTGAAGAGGCATTTCCCGGAAGTGTTCCGTATGGGTCCTAGGCCGCCTTAGTGGTCCAGTGTGTCGTTTGGATGGGTTCTTTATTCAGCACTCACTCCATCCACTCACTCATTTCTTGAATGCCTGATGTGTTGGGCACTGTCTCAGTCCATTTTGTTGTTGTTGCTATAATTAAATACCTGAGACTCAGTGAGTTATGAAGAAGGGTGCAACTCCAGCTCTTGGTTCTGGAGGCTGGTAAGAGCATGGTGCCAGCACCCCTCAGCGTCTAGGCAGAAGGAGATAAAGTCAGGTAAAAGAGACAAGACCCAGGGGCCCTTTACCAGTTACACCACTGCTGTGCCAGTAAGGGAAGTGAGGAAAGGTTGATTTGGGCTCATAGTTGGAGGGTACAGCCCATCACAGGAGGGGGAAAGGTTTCTATTGGTTTAGGTCCAGGTCATAACCCATCATTAAAGGAAGTCAAGGCAGGAACTTGAAGGTGGGACTGTTTGCTGTTCCATGAGGCATTACCTCCAAATAAGGAGCTCACGTCATCGCCAAGAAGCCCATCAGGAAGGAACCCTGGAGGATGCTGGGTGCTGGGCTGGCTTGAAGGCTAGCTTATACTTAGCCAGCTTTCTTATACAGTTCAGGACTCCTTCCTAGAGACAGTGCCACCCACAGTGGGCGGGGCCTCCTATATCTATTAACAGTGAGAACAGCGAGGCTTCTCCTCTCTGATGACTCTAGGCTATATCAAACTGACAGTCACAGTCAACCAGGACACAAGGACTCAAAAGAGTCTGTTTCCCCCCTTTGCACATGAAAGAATTTTGACAAAGTTGTCAGAAGTTGAGGACTTGTGTTGAAGTTACTCGTGGCTTTCTGACTGTGGGGTGCTCTCCGACTGTGGGATGCTCTCTGACTGTGGGGTGCTTCTGGGGAGAAGCAACCGTGACCTGATGTAAGCTTCTCTAAGGTCTGGACGGTATCTCCATCCATCTTCCTCTAGTCACAAAGTGGACTTGCTCAATTCATCATCTGCATTTTTTTTGGTGGCTGGATCTAACCATTGTTAAGTTTCCCTTACTGAGATAAAATGCCATGAGGACACTTGCCAGCTAGCCATAAACAACTTCGGTGGCTTAAGATCTGCTAAAATGCACCCTGACAGTCTCTGTAAATAAGAGACTTACATTCCAGTGTCCATCCAACATCCCTAAATCAAACAGTGTCCCTGTAGAGGACCTTCTGTTCTCTATCCCTCCATGGGCTCACTTTATAATTTACAGCTAGATAAACTCGACCATGCTAGCTTGCTGAACATGGTAACCCTGGGGCTGCGTGAGTGGCCCAATGAGCAGGTGCCTGCTGCACAAGCACAAGGACCTGAGTTTGGATTCCAGCACCCTCATAAAAAGCCAGATGTGCACCTGTGTTCCTGGCACTAGGCAAGAGAAGATGGGAGGGTCCCTGGATCATATTAGCCAGCCAGTTAGCCAAACTAGTGAGCTCCAGGCCCAGTGAGAGACTCTCAGAAAAGAAGGAGGAGAACAATAGAGAAAGACAACCAATGTAGACCGCTGGGCTCCATACACATGTACGTACACACACACACTTCCCCCCCACAAAATTTGGTAGTCACTTGCTATCTCTGAGAGTATTGTAGTTACAATGGAATCTTATTCTTCCCATGTACCATAGTAAGTAGCATGCTTGTATTAGATATGGGAATTTTGTACCATTCCACTCTCCTGGTTCTGAGATGGATGCGTTAACTCATCTTCCTCTGTAGTTTTTGCGGCACTGTCTTTCTGGCTGCATGTAATGACACACACCTGAAATCCCAGCACTCAGTTGGTAGAAGCAGGAAGATGAAAGTTTAAGGTCATCCTCAGCTGCATAGTGAACTGAAGGCCAGGCTGGGCTACATGAGACTGTCTCAAAAATAAAACAGGCGTCTTTCTGATACCACATAGCCAGCTGAAACCTGGAGCCAGTCCACTGATCATGTCTCCCATCATTCCATCTTCCTTGCACCAAACAACCTCTGACAACCAACCAGCTAATGAGTTATAAATAACTCATGATGGTGTATCTTGATTGTCAACCGGATAAGACGTAGAATCACTGTAGAAGCAACTCTGGACATGTCTTTGAGGGAGTGTCTAGATTAGATAACTGAGGTGGGAAGACCCACCTGGACTGAACACAAACGAGAAAGAGAGCTGAGCACCACACACATCTCTCTCTCTGCTTCCTGACTGTGGATGCCATGTGACCAGCCGCCTCCAGCTTCTGCCATCATGCCTTCCCTACCGTAATGGTCTGTGTCGCCAAACCATGAGCCAAAGTGAACCATTTCTTGGGTCTCTCTTGTCACAAAAATGAGAAAAGTAACTAATGCAGGTGTTGGACCTTGTGGCTCATTTATGTGTGGGAATAACCAGTCAGAATTCTGCCCCTGGCTTTTAAAGCTTCTGGGCTGCATGGCCATCTGTATTCTCCAACCAGAGCTGACAGGAAAGATTGATAACACAGACAACAGCCAAGTACAGCATGCTCTTTGCAGACTCTGAGTCCTTATGGAAGGCTCCAAGAACCAGCTGCAGCAGGTCACAGCAAACACATTGGAAGAAGCCTAAAAATCCATCTTCATGAGGAGCTTCGAGAAAGAGAAAAATTATTCTTCCTCATACTAAGGACTCTGTTTATGTGTCCCAGACTCGAGGTAGAGTTAAAGAAGTAGCGGTATTTTATGAAAGTGTCCCCATGTTGGCAAAGATAACAACACATTTACGAGGCTAAAGAAAATGAAGCAGTTTTTAATATATAATTCTTCAGGAAGAGATGCCAGCGTAGAGGGAAGGTAAAAATGGCTGACAGGCTGATTTGGTACAACACGGTGGCTTTCTCATACAAACATGGACAATAACAACTTGTTTCTTACACCAATAAGGATGATTTAACCTTGGGAAAATACTTCTTTATTTCAGCTTCTGCCTGGGTTTCTGGGACAGCAGTTAGCTTTCTTCTCAAAATCAGTATTTGGATGAAAGAAATGACCATGGGCTGAAGAGATGGCTCCAGTTGTAAACTGCTCACCTCACAAGCATGAGGACCTGAGTTCAATCCCTAGAAGCCACATAAAAAAGTTGGGCTTGGCATTTGGTTGTTTGAATGAGAGTGACCCCCATAGGCTCATATGTTTGAATACTTGGTCCCAGATGGTGTATCTGTTTGGGAAGGATTAGGAGGTGTGGCCTTGTTGGAGGAGGTGTGTCACTGAGGGTGAACTTTGAGGTTTCAAAACCCTGTTTGCCATCCCCAGTGTGCCCCTCTCTGCCTCCTGCTCCCACATCAAGATGTGAGCTCTCACCTGTTTGTGCCACCACGCTGCACTACCATGAACTCCAAGCCTCTGAAACCCCATACCCAATTAAATACTCTCCTTTACAAGTCATTCTGGTCATGGTGCTTTGTCACAGAAATAGAAAAGAAACAAATACAGTAGTGTGTGCTTGTATTCTCAGTGCTGGTAAGCTGCAGGTCAGTGAGGGACCCTGCCTCAGAAAACAAGGAGGGTGAGAAGCAATAGCCAAGTTTGACCTCTTAGCTGCTACACACTTGTGCACGTGCATACACACTCTTAGTCTCCCTGTCACTCAACAAGCATCTGTGTTTTTGTTATCTGAACAACTATCTCCTTTGCAGGTAGAATTTCTTTGCTCTAAGGTGCTTTGACTGTACAATCTATCTAGCTGTCCTTGGGCCGGTCTTCTTTTCTGATCTTAGAAGGAAAAAAAACCATTCCCACCCTAAACTCTCTCTAGGGCTCTCTCTGAACAATAACGCAAGTGCCTAAGAGCTGCCCCTTCACTCAGCAGAAGTGGCTGCCAACTTCAGGTAGCCAGCAGAGGGGACTTCCACTGGAAAACCTGAAACAACATTTTTTTTTTAAATCTTTCTCCAAATGCTGGACATAGGATCCTGAGGAAAGCAAAGGAAAGCCCAGCCTTAAAACCCTAGCACACTCTTCTCCCGTAGACTTGGTGCACACTGTTCAGGTGGCTTGCATGGTGGGTAAAATGGCCTAAATTTATGATAGGCTCCAAGAGCAAATGAATGTGTGCATGAGGGGTGGGTAAAGGTAGAATATCTCTAAAGCTGGAGTCATCCAGTCTACAATTCATGCATTCAATATTCATGCTCAAGCGTCCATACTAGTGTCACATACCAAGTCCCGGTGATCTTTACTGTTAGAGAAAGTCTTCATGAAGACTGGAGACATGACTCAGTCCAGTAAGTACTTGCTGCCAAGCATGAGAACCTGAGTTGAAATCCCTAGAACCCTTGTCAAAAGCTGGGTATGGTAGTAGTGCAGTACTGGGAAAGTGGAGACAGGGAGATCCCTAGGGCTTAAACACACATAAAATATTCATGAATTGATTGCTAGGCCTAACATTTAAGAACATAACATATGCATGGGGGTGGGAGAAGCTTGGTCCTGCCTCAAGTGAAGGTGGCAGGCTTTGTTGACTCCCCATGGGAGGCCTTTCTGAGGAGTGGATGGGGTAGGTTGGGGGGAGGTGGGAGGATGGGGAGGAGGGGAGAGAGGGGGAACTGGGGTTGGTATGTAAAATGAATAAAAACAAATCTAAAAAAGGATATAACATGAAGAATGGCGGTGTCTACCCAAAGCACCTTCCTTCATGGAACAACAGTGCCCTGACTTCAGGGTGTGTCTAGATGCTCCCCTCTCTCAGCAGTTCATATGCCACTATTCCCTACACTAGCGTCACTCCAGCAGCCGGCTGGTCAGAATGACTGCTACATCCCAGATCTATAGTACTGCAGGCATGACATGTGAGGCATGTGCACAGACCCACATGAGTGCACACGTAGGCACACAAACACTCATGGGCATGCACTGAATAAGTTTTTTAAAATGTGATGATTGAGTACTTGTCAAACAGTCAGGATGAAGCATAGTTCTGTGCTGGCCCACAGAACTATGATTAAAATTCCTTCCTTTCCTCCCACTATGTCTCCCTCCCTCCCTCCCTCCCTCCCTCCCTCCTTTCATTCCTTCCTTCCTTTGTCACATTGTAGCCCAGGCTAGCTTCAGACTCCCCATATAGCACTGAGATTGCAGATGTGTGCCACCATGCCTGCTTTGTGTGGAGCTGGGAATCAAACCCAGGGCTTCCTGCATGCAAGGCAAGCATCCTGTCAAGTAAGCTACATTCCCAGCCACAGCTGTAATTTCATTTAACAGCTGTCTTCTCTTAGACAAGCCCCCAATTTCTTAGCCCATTTCTTACACGCAGCAGCTGAAAAGCCAGAAGTATTTGAGTTTCTCTTGTTTTACTTTAAAAGGAATCAATTTCCTTTCCCAGGGAAGAGCACAATTGGTTGTTCAATAACAAATGGTCGGCCCTGAAAACATGCGTACAGGTAACATACAGACTGAGCAGATTATGTTTATGTATTTAGGAACACACACGAGGCAGCAACAACAGTTAAAGAAAAGAGACCATGAATTTGACAGAGACTGGAGGGTAGGGTACATGGAAGGTTTGGAGAAAGGACAGGGGAAAATGGTGTTAATTATATGATAATCTCAAAAGAGAAAGTCTATTTTAAATGAAAGAAATACATTCCTTTCTTTCTTTCTTCCTTTCTTTCTTTCTTTCTTTTAAGAAATACATTTCTTATTCCAACCAAGAATGACCCTTTTCTCTTCATAGCTGCAGGTGATGGCCCACCGGGACACACAGGGGGACAGCAGGGTACCCTGCTGGTTGTGTCAATCAAATGTTATTACAGGCTTTTTGGCTGGGAGAAACTGGTTTGAATACAGTCAGCAGCACGTGGTCGCTTCTACCACTGAGTCTAAAGGAAGCCACTGTTCACAGCTTTTTAGCTAGTCTTCATATCTTCCCCCAATAACACTCTATTTTTCTCCATATGAAAAAGCCAGTGCCTGCAGGAGGCCTTTCATCTTCCTTCCACCCAGCTGACTCCCATTCCTTCCCCCCCCCCATCCTCACCCCCTGCTCCCTTCCTGGATCCCGCCACTAGCTCACCATCTCTTCTAGGCTCCACACAGACCACCCTTCCTCCCAGGGAGCCAGCCATCCCTGAATCTCACTCTGTATCTCCACTGGTCCATGTTACCTACCTACCCCTGTGGGAGCTGTAAGCGGGTGCTGTTTGCTATCAAAGGCATTCTTTCTATTAAGAATTTTGGGTTGAGTGAATTTAACATTTAGTTTTTTCGTGGGTATATTTAGTTGTGCGTTTGTGTTCACATACTGGGGGGAGGGGTGGTCCTGATATACATTTGCACATGTGTGTGGATGCCAAAAGACAACCTTGGGTGTCATTCCCTGTAGCTAACTACCTTATTTTTGAGGTTTTGTCTCTGGGACCTGGGGTCCCATGGTT
The DNA here is from genome assembly GCF_003668045.3 of Cricetulus griseus. Classification (NCBI taxonomy): domain Eukaryota; kingdom Metazoa; phylum Chordata; class Mammalia; order Rodentia; family Cricetidae; genus Cricetulus; species Cricetulus griseus. Next base: position 68,562,825 of record NC_048598.1, read on the forward strand.
CCACAAGGCTGGTTGTTCAGCAAGCTCAGAAAATCTGCCTGTTTCTGCCTTTTTGGCACTGGGATTAAAACTGCAAAAATCCACTACACCCAACTTTTACATAGGTGAGGGATCTGAACTCAGTAAAATGCACAGCAAGCATCTTACCAACTGAGCTAGCTGCCAGTCCCTTAGTATATAGTTTGTAAAGGCATTTTATTCTGTAAGATTCTAATCATATGAAGGACCTACAATCATTACATGCTTGAGGATGGATATAGTTGTGACTGCCAGTAGCTGGGAAGGGAGAAATTCGAACTTGTACAAAATGGGGACAGGGTTTAAGCAGAGATAGAGTCCTGTGGGTGGCTGAAGGTGGTGTAGCAGTGTGGTGTATTTAATGCCACAAAATGGCATGCTTAAAATGTTTAAATAGTAAATGTTATTACAAATTTTTTAAAAGAATGAGTTTTGGGGTTTGGTGCTGGAATTTGAATCCAGAACCCCACACATACTAAGCAGGTGCTCTACCATCAAGCTGCAATCCATACCTGGAGGTCTGAATAAGCTGTACATTCTCCCTACAGATGACAGATATCAAGTCATCTCCACCTTCTTTGTGTGTGTGTGTGTGTGTGTGTGTGTGTGTGTGTGTGTGTGTGTACATGTTCATGCATGCTAAAGGTTGACATTGAGAGGTCTTCCTCTCACACTCCTTACCTTATTCTTTTAGACAGTGTGCCTCTGAATCTGAATGAGGCCTGCTGTGGCCTCAGACAGGCCCTAGGACCCTCCTGTCTCCACTCTCTCAGAGCTGGGGTTTCGGGTACACCCTGCCACACCTGGCTTCTCCTAATCCTGGGAGTCAGAACTCTGGTCCTCATGTTTGCACAGCACGACTTCACACACTAAACCATCTCCCCAGCCCCTGGTCCCTTCCTTTTCTAAATTCAGTTCTGTCCCAATGCGCAGAAAAAGAACATCTTTTACCACATCTAGAGTGGTGAGCTCACTGAATCTAGGCTGTTCTCTAGTATCTGCTGGTCATAATTGCACATGTGGATTGTAAAAACATTGACAACAGAAAAAGTCTTCCAAATGTACACCAACCAAAATTAATTCAAAATCAAATGTGTCATGAATTTCAGCTGTTTTGAGCTGTGCTGGCCTCTGTTGCATGCAGATACCATCTGTGCTCACTGAAGCCTCTGAACACAGAGCACATACATTTTGCATGCTGTCACACAACACAGCCCTGCTCAGATCAGAGACTATGTATTCTATGAATGGCACTACAAAGTTTTTTGTTCAGATAGAAACATAATGGACCCTACCATAGAGGAATTGGATCCCGTGTTTATTGCTGATTCATTCACTGTAGCAAAGTCCTAGTCACTCAGCTGTCCACAACAGATGAAAATATATATATATATATATATATATATATATATATATATATATATGTAGTATATATGTAGTATATATATTATATATTATTCAGTTCTAAAATGGAATTTTAAATTTTGCAGGAAAATGGATGGATTTAGAATGTATAATATTAACCAAGGTCACATAATCTCAGAAATAAAAACATCTACATGCTCTCTTCCTATGTGAAATCTAGTCAATAATGTATGTACATATATGAACAATTGTTCATGTGACTAGACTATAACATAAAGAAAGGAGAAGAAGAAAGGCCATATGTAAGAGGGTGGGGGAGGGCTGAATGCAGGTAATAGACACAAGTTATAAAAGAGGATATAAAGCTAACTTTTTCTAGTTGTAGTTCTGTCATGGAATTTTTTTGGTTTTGGTGCTAATTCTAACTGTATAGAAATTCATTGAATTGTGTAAACTTTGGATCTTCTTAATTTTGGTGTGTGATGTTTTTATTTATTTGCAAGTTTTTCTGTAATAAAGTTTATAAAATTTAAAACAATGATTTAATTATAGAAAACCAAATTTTAATATTAAATATTAACATTAATGTTTTAATATTTTCCTAATGTGAGCATGTAAGTGTGAAGTCAGTGTCTTTGGATATAACAGTGCTTCTCACAGTTCTGAGGCCCAAGCTCATGGTGCCCATGTAATCTGGTGCTAGTGAAGGCTCACTTGTGTGTTTCCACTTAAAAGAACATGAATCCTACATGTCCGAAGTCCTGTGTGCTTGATGGGATTTGTAACTAGGTGTACATAAGGTCATATGAATGGGCCCCCAGTTCTGGTGAGCTCTCTCTCTCTCTCTCTCTCTCTCTCACTCTCCCTCCCTCCATCCCTCCATCCCTTCATCCCCCCTCTGTGTGTGTGTGCATGTGGTGTGTGTGTGTGTGTGTGTGTGTGTGTGTGTGTGTGTGTGTGTGTGTGCCTGTGTATGCATTTGCATCCTGCCCAGATTTTTATGTGTGTTGTGGGATCTAATTCAGGTTCTCACACTTGCAAGGCAAGTACTTTGCCAGCTCCATTGCCACAGGCCTTTCCCTAAAGTTTTATAAAATATAATAACTAACAATTAAGTTGTCATGGCTGCTGAGTCCAGCCATCGTGGAATAGCACACATCTGTCATGCTTATTGTCCCTTGCCCTTCACTCTCTAGCAAAGGAGCCAAATCCTATTATGGTAAAGAGTTCATGACACTCTCCAGACCCTCAGGGTTTTAAACAGTTTATTTGATTTTAAGTCATCTCCAATAAGTTCACACTAAAAAAAAAAATCAGAGATGGGATAAGAGAAATTGGAGTTTATTTTCTCTCTCCCTCTCTCTCAGTCTCTCTCTCTCCTTCCTTTTCATCCTCCCCTTCCCCTCCCTTTCTCCCCTTGCTTCCTTCCAAAGGGTCTCAGGTAGTCCAGACTGACTCAAACTCACTGTGTAGCTAAGGATGACTTTGATCCTCCTGAGTACTAGGAATGCAAGCATACACCACCATGTTGGGTTTATGCAGTCCTGGGGATTGAACCCCAGGCTTCACGATTGTTAGGCAAGCACTCTACCAACTGAGCCACATCCCCAGGCCCTCCCTCCCCTCTCATATTTATTTTCTATAAGGTAAATTTTTGATCTCTTCTGATGACGATGAGATTGTATACAGCACAAAGGCTTAGTATTTAAAAGGTTTGTGTTGTGATTTATTTAAAAACATGAAGTGATTCTTTTAAAGTATTTAACAAGATGGATGAAATGATTAGATACCAGGTAAGGGGAAAAAAGTTAAGGTTACCTCCCAGAGCACCAACTTCCATCCTGCTTTTCTGTTTTAATTGCCTGATTCTTCTAAGTTAAAGAACTCTGGCCCTCTTTGCTTCTGAGAATACCAAGAATGAGGTATTTTTCTTCACTGTAGAACAGATCAGTTTTACTGTATTTATCAATTGGGATTTAGCTTAGGCATGTGTGTGTGTGTGTGTGTGTGTGTGTGTGTGTGTGTGTGTGTGTGTGTATTTGCGCGCGCACGTGCGCACTCACATACAGGACAGAGGTCAGAGAAGAATTTGAGGTTCAAGCTCTACTATTTTTCTCCTCCTTTCCTTGAGTCGGGGTCTCCCTGACCCTCGAGCCAGGCTGGCAGCCAGCAGGCCCCAGCATCCTTGGGCCACTTGCCCGTCTCCCAGTGCTAGAGTTGTTGGTATGTTGAAGCTTCACCCAGCATTTCAGGTGTTTGAACTCACTTCATGCTTGTACAGAAAACACCCTTACCTGGTAAACTGTGTCTCCAATGCTGAGGAGGTTTAATTGTTTATTTGAGATGCTTCTCAAGAAAGTTGCCAGGCTGGCTTTGAACTTCTGACCCTCCTGCACCTGTGTCCCAAGTGCTGGGATTACAGATCTGCACCACCACTCTCAGCAAACACGAACGTTAGTTTCTAGTACTAGGCTTGAACCTGGGACCTCACATCTGTTAAGCGTCTCAATTCCCTCTCCTGTTACTATTACAGAATGCCCTAACTGAAGCAGCTTCAGGGAGAAAGGACTTAGTGGCTCATAGCTCCAAGCCTCAGTATGCTCTCTCTGTGTTTGTTTGCTTGTTTTCTGCTCTTTTATGCCTTAGAATCCTGCTCACCCACCCTACCATCTGCCAAGGGTCCCTTCTGAGGCCTTCTTCCTTAATTAGCATTAGGAGGTGATTCCTCAGAGCTGGAGGCATTGTAGTGAATGTCCTTAACCCTAGCACTCTGGAGGCAAAGGCAGGCCTATCTCGGTGAGTTCAAGGCCAGCTTCCTAGGTGAGTCTAGATTGTGTCACTTTGGCAGTTAAAATTAAGTGTCATATAGGGAGTGGAGGGATGGCTCGTAGGTTAAGAATGCATGCTGAAGAGGACCTGAGTTCATTTGCCAGCACCCACATCTGGCAGTTTACAGCCACCTGCAACTGTAGCTCCATGGGATCTCACAGAGACCAGCGACCAGCACTCATGAGAACATCACACACACACACACACACACACACACACACACACACACACACACACACACACACACACACACACACGGCTGGAGAGATAGCTCAGAGGTTAGGAGCATTTGCTGCTCTTGCAGAAGGGCAAAGTTCAGTTCCCAGCATCCATATGGTGCACACACATACATGCCGAGATTTAACACATACATAAATAATAAAAATAAATATGTTAACATTAAAACAAACAACTAGTCATTGTGGTAATCGGGCACATAAAGCTGCCATCCAGCCCTATAATCCCTACTGCCTTGACACTGATAAAAGAAGGGCAGGAACCAGAGCAGAGCACATCGCAGACTCCTTTACAACCTGGGTGACTTGCATCAGTCTGGGGCCTTCTGAGTCACAGTACTTGGAATTTTGTCCCCTTCAGGAACTGTTTATTTTTCCAGGCTGGCAAGTGCACCAGGAACTTGGCTCCTGGTAATCATCACTAAACAAATACCTCAACACCTTTTCTGGGAATTATCAGAGCTTGGGAGTTCATTGAAAACGGGCCATTTATCACCAATGGGAAGAACCCCAAGGGAGTTTGGGGGGAATTGTTTCAGTTCAAAAGCATTCAGCCATGTGACATTTATCAGAAGAGACTTGAACACCACACAGGGACTCCTGGAACAGCTCTGAGCTGCCACCTGCAGGTGCTCATGGGAGTCGTAGAGTTTCCTGCCTTACCCCAGAGACCACCTGTAGACAGCAATAAGGCCATTGCCTACACCCTGCTTCCATCTTCATGAGTGGATTCCAGCTCCCATGGCTGTAACAAAGGGTGTTAGTTCAGGCTAACAGTGTGGGTGGAGTGGCTGACTCCAAGCAGGACCTGAGGGTCTGCTAGGCTCATCTGCCTTGTGTATGACATAAGATTGGGAGTCTTCTGCGGGGGATGACCTTAGACAGCCAGGAGTATTCTTTACTTTCCTAGATGCAGTGACAAAGCAACAACAACAAAACTGATAAAAGCAAACTTAAGAAATGGTTTGTTTTCGCCGGAACGTCTAGGGTACAGTCCATCATGGTGGGAAGGTATGGCGGCAGGGACACGAGGCAGCTGGTCACACTGAACCCGCAGTCAGGAAGCTAATGCCCCCCCCCCCACACTTTCTCCTCTCCACTCCATCCAGGACCGCCGCACATAGAATGGTGCCATCCACACTTAGGGTAGGTCTTCCCATCCCAGTTAATCCAAACTAGAAAATTCCTCACAGACATGCCCAGGAGCGTTGGTGGCAACTCTAAATCCCCTCAAGGAGACAGCTAAGATGGAACATCACACCCTGAAATGCAGCCACCATTGCGTGCTGGTTTTCAGAATCAGGGTGCTTCTGTACACCTCTAGCGATGCCTGAGGTGGAACAGGATGTATAGGTTTGGTAGAAAATCCTGTAAACTGAGCTGAAGAAAGGGCCCGATGTGAGCATTACCCAGGATTTATGTCCGAAAGTATTATTGTTGGAAGCCTGGGGCAGCCTTGTCTCCTGTGGGGGACTCAAGTGTTTGCAACACACCTGCCCTAGCATCACAGCTAAGAAACAACATTTAAACAAGAAATAGCAGCAGAGAGCTGAGGGTGTGGCTCAGTTGGTAGAGTACCCATCTACCATGCAGGAATCCCTAGGTTCCATCCCCAGCACCACCTAAACCATCTGTGGTAGCATACACCTGTCATGCCAGCATTTGGGAGGTAGAGCCGAGAGCAATAGTTTAAAGTCATCCTTGGCTACACAGAAGAGTGAGAAGAACCTGGTTACATGAAACCCTGTTTCAAAAAAGATGAAAGGAAGGAAGGAGGGAGAGATGGGAGGAGGCAGGGGAGAGAGAGGGGAAGGGTGGGAGATGAGGAAGGAAGGAAGGAAGGTAGGAAGGAAGGAAGGAAGGAAGGAAGGAAGGAAGGAAGGAAGGAAGGAAGGAAGGAAGGAAGAGTTCAGTTACCAGCAGGACATTGCCGGCAGGTGTCAGGAGCAGTCTTCAGTCAGAGCACAGGCCTCTTCAAAGTCATTAGATATACTTCCTCAAGTGGATCAGGGAGATGGTGAGGAGATGTCTAGTCAGTAAGGTGTTTGCTGGGCACCCATGAGGACCTGAGTTCAGGTTCCTAGCATGAATGTAAAACAAAACAAAAAACCCCACTAGGTATGGCATCCTGCATCTGTAATCTCAGAATTAGGAGGTAGAAGAAACAGATGACTCTTTTGTCACCCAATCTAGGTACATTGCCAAGATCTAGGTTCAGTGAGAGACCCTACCTGTCTCAAAAAATGGAGAATAATAAAGACACCAGGTGTCTTCCTCTGAACACCACACCACACACACACACACACACACACACACACACACACACACAGAGAGAGAGAGACAGAGAGAGAGAGAGAGAGAGAGAGAGAGAGAGAGAGAGAGAGAGGGGGGGGGGGGAGCAGGGAGGGTACTCTGCCCAGCACCTATCAGTGAGCACTGTAACCCCAAAGGGGCCTCAGAGGGACCTGTGCAAGTGAAGCAAGAGACAATGCCTTTCAGCAGAATGGGGAGAAGCTGCAACATGCAGACTATAGAGCTGCACTGGTCTCCAGGCAGGCTCACAGACTGCAGCAAGCTCGGGAATTGCAATGGCCTCAAGGGTTACAATGAGATTAAGGAGGCCATGGTCCCACCTGCAGCACCTGCCCTTGTCTTGAAACTGAGGGGAGCCTAAGGTTCTCTTCTTCTTTATCCAATGAAAGAAATCCAAGAAACTTCACTGACCTGGATCTGGGCCTTTAACCCAGTTGGGGACAGAAGCAAGTAGAGGATAGTGACAATCAGGTTGTGATGCTGAAGGGAGCCAAGCTGCCTGTTAGCCCAGTGGCTGGGGGCAATGTAGCCCTAAAACACCTGCTTCATAGAAGCCCCAATGTAACACTTAATCCTCTTTTTATTCTTAGAGAATTTCATACGTGAATATAATAACTCAGTCCTTCCAACTTCTCCTGTGCGCCCCATCCAGATTTTTCTCTCAACTTCATATCCTGTTCTAACTTTTTAAACATATAACTGTAACATGAAAAATAAAAGACCCAGAGACTGATATTGAGGTTCAAACTTCAAGCTGAAGTTCAGAAAAGCAAAGCACCTGCCCACTAGCTTCTTACCTCTTTATCAGGCTGAATGGGCTGATCCTGTCTCCATGAGCTCTCACCAAGTGCCAGACTGTAATCTGTCCTCAGCGTGACTGGAGAATGAATGCCTCCTACTGAATACTGAAGACCCTGCTTCTATCTTTTATACCCATTTAGTGCTGGGATTAAAGGCATGTGATCTGTTACTCTTAGACTGATTCAATCTCATGAATCCCTGGGTGGCCTTGAACTCAGAGAGATCAATCTATTTCTTAATCCTGAGTCCTGGAATTAAAGGTGTGTGCCTGGCTTCTGTGGCTTGTGGCTGACTTTGCTTTGTGAATCCTCATGCATGCTTTAATAAGTCATAAATAATACATCACTACATATAACCTACTGAGTCCAGTTGGTATTGCCTGTGTGCACATGGGTGTAGTGCTGGCTCCTAGAGCTTGGACAACCTACCAAGGTACATGTCCCTGAAGAAAACTGGCTGGCTTTCCTAGTAGCACCAGACCCAGGGAGTAGGCTTTGTGATCCCTTCTCCCATCTGTGCTGGAATCAAATGGTTTATTACGGCTCTCAGAGAGGTAGCCACAGCTGTTGAGAGTTCTTGAGTGCATTGGCAATTTGACTTAAATTTGAAACCACCTAGAAAACACACATGGGTGTGCCTGTGAGAGCATATTCCCAGAGGGATTTAACTGAACTGGGAAGACCCACCCTGCATGTGGGTGGCACCATCCTATGGGGTAGTGTCCCATATTAATAAAAAGGAGATTGCAAGCTGAAGACCAGCGCTCATCACTATCTGCCTCCCTGACTAGCCACCACTCCTCCTGTAGCCACATCTTCCTAAGCATGATTTGTTGTGATATCATTAAATACATAGAAATTTTAGGTAGAAGACCCCTAGTAAATGTCACTCCTACAAAGGAGAAAGGAACAGATAGATGAGGACTGTCAGTCAGTGATGCTTTATTTCTTTGGAAATTGTTTATAGTTCTTAGGAATGAATAGAGAAATCTTAATTGTTCAAAAATGTTTGTATTTGAACTATCCCAGATATTTCATCGACTTTTTTTCAAAGATAGTGAATTTCAAAGCCTAAATGGTTACTGAAAACCAAATATTTATTGAGCAGTGTGTGTGTGTGTGTGTGTGTGTGTGTGTGTGTGTGTGTGTGTGTGTGTGTGTCAGAGAGAGAGAGAGAGAGAGAGAGAGAGAGAGAGAGAGAGAGAGAGAGAATCCGGGATAGCACTGAGATTCCTACACATGTGACTCCACCTTTATGGGATTCCAAATCCAGGGCAGGTGAGGCCCAGTGTGTGGTGGTGAAGTCCACAGTGAGCAGGTCAGGTGGGTCCCTTCGAAGAAGGCAGATTTCCCCAACCTGGCAGCTCCACTCACAGTGAGTACAATGGATGAGCAGGGATGGAGCCCAGTTGGTAGAGTGTTTGCCCACTATGCTCAGAAAGCCCTGGGTTCCATTCTCAGCACTGCATGGCTATGCATGCCTGTAATCCCAGCACTTACAAGCTAGAGAAAAGATCAGAAACTCTGGATCATCCTTGGTGTGACAGTTGGTTTTAATTGTGAATGTGACACAATCTCAAGTCACCAGAAAAGAAGCTTTCAATGTTGGATTACCTAGATCATGTTGCCCTGTGGGTATGTCTATCAGGAATGATCTTGATTACATTTTTTGATATGGGAAGACCTGTTCACTGTGGGGGGCATCATTCCCTAAGCAGGGGATCCTGTACTGTGTGAGAGAGAGAGCAAGAGAACTGAGCACAAGCAGGTATGCATTGCTTCATTGCTCCCTGCTATTGGCTGTGGGAGTAGCTGCCTCAAGATCCTGCTGCCTCAATTTCTCTACAACAATGAACTGTAACCTGACATTGAGAGACGAATAAGCCCATTCTCCCTTAAGTTGCTTTTGTCAGGGAAACAGAACCAGACACTTGGCTATTCAGCAAGTTGATGCCAGCCTAGGCTACATGAGAGTCTATTTCCAAATCTTTCTGTCAGTGTGGGACAGGAAGTGCCAACTGATGTTGGGTGTCACTTATTGCTGCTTGCTGTGCTTCCTGGGTCTCTATTCCTTTCTAAGTTAGTTAAAGAAAGTTAAAAAGAAAAATGACGTGTTCCATTTCCTTCTTGTGCTTGTTTTGCAGCAAAAGTTATGTGATCCCCCTGCAGTGCAGCTGTCCCGTGGATTTTGAATTCCACATCACTTTGCTTCGGTCTCATCAGGCCTTTACAATTGAGCCAAAGTCAGGTGAGGATGGTGTGATGTCACACACCCGACCGCCCAGCGATCTCAGGTCAGAGGCAGAACTTGGAATATTAGTTGCTTTCTTTGTCGCTGTGGCAAAAACAATGTAAGGAAAGGTTTGTTTGTCTCACAGTCTAAAGGGGTGGAAGAGGTAGGGAAGACATGGAGCATAGCGGCAGGAACAGGAGGCAGCTGGTCACATGGCATTCACAGTCCAGAAGCAGAGAGATGGATGTTTGTGCCCAGCTCATCTTCCTTTATATTCAGCCCAGAATCCCAGCTACTGGAGCAGCACTGCCCACATGCAGGGCAGGTCTTCTCACCCCCCACCCCTAGACATTTCTGGAAGCACTCTCATGGACACTCAGGGCCCTGTTTACGTGGTGACTCCATAAACACTAGCCAGCATGTTTGGAGGACACACACACATGCAAACATGCACACGCGTACATGCATGCCCCCCCACACCCACACACACATGAAAATGGAGAGGCTAAAACGGGTCAAGTGTAAACTGTTTCAAGACACATTTCTTCTTACAAACAGCTTGGTGGTAACTGAGCCCACCCTAAGTTACTGCTTGCTTATGTGGCCTAAAGCCTGGAAGTTCAGTTTTCAGGCGCATGGTATGCACCGGCGCTCATCCCAGACCCACAGGTCAGTGTGTCCTTTAAGCCTTGTCCCATTTTACAGACGAGAAAGCTGAGCCTCAGTTAATGCATTCAAGCTGAGTTGCAGAGTTCCTAAATGACCAAAGAGAATTGTGATGGAGGCCCAGTGACCCTTGAGGCCATTCTCTTGCCCCAGGCCCTGTCTCACCACTTTGAGGCAGAAGGGGACCCTGTCTTCTTGATGCTTTCCTCCACAACCCCAGTGCTAGAACTTATCAAAGCCTGTCTGTAGATGACTTTTACACGATTCAGCTGTTAACTGTGGGACCCTAACTCTTAGAAGGTTAAAACTCAAGTCTCCAAGTATGAGGCTTAGATGGCTCTATGACAATTCATGGGAATAATCTATACTTCCGAGCTGCTGGGAGGAAACATTTAAAGCTTATAATAACATAGGTGATCTCACTTACATGTGGAATCTAAGAAGTTTGGTCTCATAGGGTGTAGCTCAGTTGACAGAATGCTTGCCCAGCATGAAAGGGACCCTGGGTTCCACCCTCAGCCCTGCATAACTACACACCTGTAATCCCAGCACTCATCTTCAGCCACAGAAAGTGAAGGCATGAGACACATAAGACTGCCTCTCTTTTTTTGTTTGTTTTTGGCCAAGTGTGCCGATGCATGCCTTTAATCCCTGCATTCAGGAGACAGATGAAGGTGGATCTCTGGGAGTTACAGGCCAGCCTGGTCTACATAGGGAGCTTCAGGACAGCCAGGACAATGCAGAGAGACCCTGTTCCAAAAAATTAAAAAAAAAAAACAATTTTTAAAAGTATTTTATGGACATAGAGACTAGACCAGTGGTTATCAAAGGCTGGGGCCAGGAGGTGGGATGGTGAGCAGGCTCCAGTTAGAGGGAGTAAATGCACAGTAGAGTACCGAGGCCAATAACATGGAGTTCAAAAGGGCTCGAAGCAGGGCTGAAGAGAGGCCAGTCGGTAGAGTGCTTGCTACACATGTCAACCTTGATCTCCAGCACCCATGTAAAAGCCAGGTGTGGTGGTGCTTGCTGCAATCCAGTAATAGGGATGCAGTGGACAGGAGCCCTGGCACTTGCTAGCCAGATAACATAGCCAGCCAGTGAGCTCTGTGTTCACTGAGAGGCCCTGTCTCAAAAAGGAAGGTGGCTGTGGTAGTTTGAGTAGGAATGGCCCCCACAGATTCAGGTGTTTGAATGCTTGGCCCATAGGGAGTGCCACTATTAGGAGATGTAGCTTTGTTGAAGCAGGTGTGGCCTTGTTGGAGGAAGTGTGTCACTGTTGGGGTGGGCTTTGAGGTCTTATATGTTCAAGCTATGCCCAATGTAGCAAGCACAGTTTCCTTCTCTTGCCTGTGGATCAAAATATAGAACTCAGCTGCTTCTCCAGCACCACGTCAGCCTGCATGGTCAGCACCATGTCCCACCATGATGATAATGGACTTAACCTCTGAGCTGTAAGACACCCAATTAAATGTTTTCCTTTATGAGAATAGCCATGGTCATGTTGTCTCTTCACAGTAATAGAAACCCTAACTAGGGCAATATGGGATGATTTTTACATGTTTTCCCCAACTGAGCCTTACTGCCCTAAAAAACAATGTGCTTTTATTTTCCGTCTTCTTTTAGTCACTGCCCATGGCTATATTTTCTTAGTTTATTTACATATTTAAATATGTCCCTGTACATGTTTATATTACTTTATTTACATACTTAAGTACACCTTTGTTTGCTTTATATTAGTATCACCTACCAAATGACAGAGCAATATTTCCTGGTAGAGACTTCATTGTTCCGTGTTGTTGTGTGTTCTTCATAATGCTTGCATTGATAAACTATGGCCTTACTTATTTTTATTTTTATTTTTTTATTTTTATTTATGTGTGTGTATCCATGTGTATGTATGCCATTGGCATGCAGTGTTCATGAAGGTCTGAAGAGCTGGAGCTGCCTGCCGTTGGTGCTAGAACCAACTCAAGCCATCAACAAGAGCAGCAAATGCTCTTAACCACTGAGCCATCTCTGCAGCCAGGACTTTCTTGGCTTTGAGTTTTTGTTGTTACTATTATTTGTTGTCTGCTATTGTTTGTCTTGCTGGGTGGTGCAGATCTCCAACCTAGACCTGGAGCTCCTCATGCCATGGTCTCCTGAGTCCTGGGATCTGGCACCACACATCACCATACCCATCTTCCCAACCAGTGACTTAACATAATTCGTTATTCCTGGCTGCCCTGGAGGTAGTGATCTGTAATTGATCCAAGAATAGTGGGTTGGGCTTTATATTTTTCTATTACCTTTTAACGTACATATTTCACATACTTGTGTGTGCATATGTTTGCATTGTGAGCAGAGGACAACTTTCTCGTTTGTTCTCTTCTACTATATGGGTCTGGAAGTCAAACTCTGGTCATAAGGCTCGACAGTATTCACCTTTACAGCGAGCCATCTCACTGCCTGCTCCACAGACACACTTGTTTGCAGGGTGGCCTAGAAGTCACTTTGTAGCCAAGGATAACCTTGAATTTCTGATCCTGCCACCTCTACCTCCTGAGTGTTGACACCAGTAATGCTGTTTTGTGTGGGGTTGGGGATCTTCATGCATGCTGGGTAAGCACCCTAAAGACTGAGCCACACCCCCAGCCCTGAGATAGAATTTTCAAATGAGGTTAAAAATTGAGAATACCTTCCTTATGTATAAAACATCACTCCTTTGTGCCACTATGAATTTTGGCCAAGTATTAGCTACCAAAAGTTGGCACATATTTTACAACTGTCAACATTGCACAGCCTGCCACCGTCATGTTCAAGTGAAGGAGCTGCACTAACAGGAAAAAAAAAAAAAAAAACACCGAACAAAACAAAAACCAGCTTACTGTGGTTGCCTGGACTACGTCTTCACAGCAGGCTTTCTGTATTATGTCTAGGTGGGGAGCACTTAACAAAATTAATCACCCAGGTCAGGGTAACATTAATCCTTGCCCCAGAGCTTGTCCTTGTGTTTTTAAGTTAATGAGCTGGAATAAAGAAGTAGGATGCTCTTGACCTCAAGTCCTGAATGGTCTGCAGATCCCACAGGGTGATGTTCTGACCACATAATGGTATTAAAGTCTCTTCAGTTGGGTTTATCTACCCAAATGATCTGCTGTTGGCCTGCTGATCCATTGTCTCTGGTGGCTCTTTCTATGTGGCCCTGGGCTTAAGATGCAATAGTGGCCATCACTTAACCATTTTGACCTCTACCTGTGCTCAGGAAATTAACAAATGCCTACTGTGTGTGTGTGTGTGTGTGTGTGTGTGTGTGTGTGTGTGTGTGTGTGTGTACCAGAGTGTGCACATGTGCATGGGCATACTGGGATGCCTCCCTTAATTGTTTCCTCACCTTACCTTTTGAGGCAGGGTCTCTCACTGTTTCTGCTAAGCTGGCCTGTGAGCTCCAGGCATCCTCCTGTCTCCACCCCTCCCAGTGCTGGGGTTACAGATGTGTTTGCTTTGTCAGGTTTTACATGGGAGTTGGGGATCCCAACTCAGATCCTTATGCTTGTACAGCAAATACTTGTACAGCAAACATTCTCTGAGCCATAAACCCAGTCTTCCATATTATTTATATGATACAATGTTTTTCAATGGTATTTTCACATATGTATGTAATGTTTTTTGATCATATTCACCCCTACTACTCTCCCTGGTCCCCTACCACTCCCACTGATCCTGCTGTTCCTAACTAGCCCCCCTTCTAATTCCATGTCTGTGTTCCACTGTGTTTCTTGAAGGATTGCTTACAGCAACATGGGCACCTTGCCAGTGGCTACACCACTGGAGAGAATATCTCTACCTCTCTTAGAAACTATTAACTGCCCGTTTTTAAAGTACCATAGGAGGGGTTCAGGTAGGTAAAATAGCTGTGAGCTGGTGTCTGTCTTAGGTGCTTGCAATTTCCCTGGAAGGAAATATTCAGGTAGGACCTACACAGAGACATCACACAGTTCTGACAACTTGTCAGACTACCTTGCAGGGAGAATGGCCATGAGTAGTGAAAAGCCAGTGATGGCCAGGACCACACCTTGACCAGGACAGCTTAGCTATGCACACCTCTTCTGTTTAAATCCGAACCTCATATGGACTTGGGGGTCATTGGGCCTCTTCATTCTCCTAGGTACACTGGCTAGATCTCTTTTTTCTGTTTTTCATTATTAGTTTGTCTCTTTAATGGCTTATTGAGGATGAGTGGTAGAGCCTGACTTGTTAGGGCTGTGAAGGCTCAGGCTGTGATCTTAACAACCCCTGGACACACAGTGTTCTAAGCCCAATTGGTACCAGAGATACAAAGAAGTAATAAGGCATAGCCTGCTGTTTGACAGAAGAAGGAACACCAGTTCATCCAAATGATTTGAAAGGAGGGGGGCTGGGGGTGTAGCTTTGTGGTAGAGCAACTTGCCAAGCATGGATAAGGCCTTGGACTCCAGCCCCAACACGAAATAAAGGGAAGGAGGGAGAGAAGGAGGGAGGGAGGGAGGGAAGGAGGGAGATTTGGAGGAAAGAATAAGTTACAGAAAAACACAGGGAATTAAACTATCTAGAACAAAACTCCTAGCTGTGTGTTCCTAGTTTTCCAAGTTGCTTACAGCATGGGCATTGCATTCTGGTTGTTGCTCTAGGGTCAGCATTCTGGGACTTTACATTTGAGGCACTAATGCAGATAGATTTGTCCATATTTGTATAACCACACGATCAGATAGTTATTGGAAAGGATTTGTGTCGTCACTGATAAGCAAGGTCTGTGTCAACACTCAGAAGTTGAGTCATGTGCACTTTGAAGAGTAGAGTGAGCAGAGGCACACCCATGATATGCTGGGAAGATGGGGTTGGTGTTACCTCGTTAGCTGCATTTGGTAAACAGAACAGATACCTCTGTGATGGCTAATCTTGCCTGACAATGCCAGAAGGGGAAAAAAACTAGACAGGGCATGGGTTCATCAAAGTGGGATATCCCATTCCATGGCCTGGGTCCCAGACAATAAACAGGAGAAAGGGAGCTGAGCACAGCATCCATCTCTCTGCTTCCTGACTGTGGCCGCCGTGTGACCAGCTGCCTCACACTCCTGCCACCATGACTTCCCACCATGATGGACTGTGAACCCTCAAACTGTGAGCCAAAACAAACCCTCCCTTCCTTAAACTGCTTTTGTTGGGCATTTTTGTCACAGCAACAAGAAAAGCAACTGATCAAATCACATCCCCCCTCTTCTCCTTACAGGAATAATTCCAGCTAACGGGAAGGCAACAGTAACTATCAATTTCACACCCATCCAGTATGGGATGGCACAAATAAAAATTCAATTGTGGATCTCACAGTTCAACTCGCAGCCATACGAATGTGTCTTCACTGGAACCTGCCACCCCAACATGGCCTTACCGTATGGCTTCTTCATCATGTTTCTGTCTACTCAGGTAGCCCAGGCTGGCTTCAGACTCACTATAGAACCAAGATGATTTTGACATTCATCCTGCCTCCACCTCCAGAGTGCTAGGATTACAGACATGCACCCCTATACCTAGTCTCTTTGGTGCTGGGTATAGAATCCAGGGCACTATGCATTCTAGACAAGCACTCTACCAACTAAGCTATAGCCACAGCCCCAATTTTTTCTTAACACTTCATCAAAAATGCAGTCCAGTCCAGTTATGAACATTGTGGTGCACACTTGGAATCCCATCACTGAAGAGGCTGAGGTGGGAAGATCATGAGTTCAAAGGCAGCCTGGACTACATAGCAAGAACCTGCCTTTAAACAAACAAGAAGAATCCAAATTTTCTCTCTTTTCCTGTAACACCCCCCAGACGTTTGTTTTTAAAGCTGGGAGTGCATGTCAGTCATCGGTCTCTTGCCTGGCATGTGCGTAGCCCCAGGCTCAACCCAGCACTACAAAAACAACATTTGAATTACAAGATGAGTATACATAAAAGTCTCTAAAGCATAGGGCCAGGTGTCCCACCAACCTAGCCAGAAGCCCACCCCGGTTTTGTTTTTGCTTTCCAAAGAGCATAATTATTCTTTTCCTAGCAAAGTAAATCAAAGTCATGGTTTCTAAAATAATCAGCTGAAGCTGTTGAAGAGCTTCCCGCAAGAAACAAATTATGCTAGACCACCAGAGCATCCCCTAGCCTGTTGCGCCTCCACTTCTCATATTCATGAGGAATGCAAAGGAGAGATGGCTCTGCATGTAAGGTGCTTGCTGCCATGGCTGACGACCTGAGTTCCTTACCTGGGACCCACATAGTGGAAGGAGAGTACTGTTGTCCTCTGACCGCCACATGGATGCCATCACACACACACACACACACACACACACACACACACACACACACAAATGTATTTTTTTAAGAATGGGAAGGAAGGCAACCACTGGTGTATAATTTGTCTGCATACATAAATAATATATGCTCATGTATGTGATATTAATATGCTAATATGAAATTTGTTTCCATGGACTCCTTTTGACACACAAACTTCTTTCAGTTTAGTTATAATATTGATCCACAAGTGATAGTTTTATCAGAAAGAACACAAAAACAAACCCCTTGATCAGGGAGGGGGCGTGTTTTAGAGCTGGGTCAGTGGTTAAGAACACTGGCTGGCCTACCAGAAGGCCTGGGTTCAGTTCCCAGCACCTGCATGGCAGGTCACAGCTGTCTGTTACTCCAACTCTGGGAAATCAGGTGCACTCTTTTTGGCCTCATCAGGTATACAGGCAACAATCATAAAATAAAAATAAATCTTTAAACTGTTGCATTATATACTAACTTCCCATCTGTTTTAAACTCCAGATTAGAAGAGTTCAAGAGATTAAATACTCGTTCTAGGAAAGTAAATGTTCCTCCAGAAAAAACAATGTATGCACACTTTTACCAAAGTCCCAAGAAGGCCACACCTAAAACGCCGAAGGTACATTGGGGGCGGGGCACCCCCAGTGCAATGGAAAGGCAGAGAGAAAAGAACTCATCCCTCCCACCTTGGTCCTCAGGAAATCGAGTACCAGGACCTGCGGTTTCCAGCAAATCTGTCCAATCCATTCGCCGTGGCAACTGTCCTAAACCAAGAGCCGGGAAAGTTGAAGATTAAGGAATTAAAACAAGGTAACTGCCACTTGGTCTACCATAAACCAGTCCCTGGGGCAGAATAAGAGAGAAATGTGTCCAACCATATTTATTATTTATGAACAAAACTCAGTTAGATGTCTGTTAGGCGGCATGGTAAGAAACACACTTGTGTTTGTCTGGGCAAGTGACTGATTTGATTACAGCCATGATCTCTGCCCGCTCCTGCCTCCAGTCTTGGACCAAGGTGACGAAATCTCCAAAACCAGACAGATGAAGGAGGCGCTCTTCGAACAGAAAGTCAGACAGAATATTGCGGAAGAGAGCGAGAACCATCTTAAGTGGTAAATATTGAGGGAAATGTGTATCAAGTGTCAGGGTGACTGCTTTTAGGGGATGGCCTTTGATGCAGGAGACACAAAGGCGTGCAATTACTGATAAACTCCCTTGGTGAATTCAATTATTCCTTCTCCTCAGCTGGTGTTTCTAGCTCAGAATGGGTGGCTATTAGAAATAAATTATTGTAACTAAGACATGTTGTTTCCTACACATAGCAGACAGGGCAGGATAACAGTGAACTGTGGGAGGCTCAGCCCCTCCTCCCTGCCAGCTATGGCTGCCTGCCACCCCAGCCCCCAAGCAGTGGGAGCAATTGGGGACAGCCCTGGCAGCAGATGTTCAGGGAGAAGCATTCTTGTGCTTCTGAGGTCAAATGGACTTTTTCTTTTTATATTAGTTTAAACTATGGAATCCCACGAGCCTCTCCATGTGTTCATCTTCAGTAGGTCAATGAAAATGCACATGCCCCATTATTTTTTTTTCTAGAGAAACATTTGATTTCTTAAATCATGTATTTAAACTTCAAACACTATCTGTTTGGAAGTTGTATGTGGTAATACATACTATGACACACCTGTGGAGGCCAGAGGACAACTTTGCAAGAGTTAGTTCTCTCCTTTCACCATGCAGGTCCCAGAGATTGAACTTGGTGTGTCAGGCTTGGTGGCACTAAGCCATCTCACCTGCCCATATTTTAATCTCTTCTAATTTACAGTTTAAAAGAAATACTAAATTAACGTACTAGCCAATGGTGCAAAGTTTAGTCACAGGCTTCTGTCACTTAAAACATTTTCAAGAGTCATCCACATCTCAGCATTTATGAATAGTTCCCCTTTTGTGACTGTATAATATTCCACTGTATAGTATGCCACATTTCAACCACTAGGTTGTTTTTTTGTTGTTGTTTTGTTTTTTTGTTTTTGTTTTTTTTTTTCATCAGCAACACTGGAGAGGCACAGTTTTTCTACATCCTCAGCAACACCTGTTGCTTTGTATGGCTTAGATCTGCATTTCCCTGACTACTAGTGATGCTGAGCATTTGGTGTGTGTGTGTGTGTGTGTGTGTGTGTGTGTGTGTGTGTGTAAGAGAAAGTGTATGTGAATATATGAGTGTGAGAAAAAGAGTATGAGTGTGTGTGTGAGAGAGACAGGTGTGTGTGTGTGTGTGACAGAGTATGTGTGAATGTGAGTGTGTGATAGAGTGTGTTTGTGGGGGAAGAGACAGAATGTGTGTGTTAGAGTATGTGTGTGAGTGTGTGTGTAAAAGACTGAGTACTGTGTGAGTGTGAATATGAGAGATGTGTGTGAGTGTGTGTGTAAGATAGACCGAGTGTTGTGTGAATGTGTGTGTGTGTGTGTGTGTGTGTGTGTGTGTGAGAGAGAGAGAGAGAGAGAGAGAGAGAGAGAGAGGATGTGTGTATGACAATATGTGTATGTGTGAGATATCATGAGTGTGTGTGAATGTGTGTGAGTGGGGGAGAATATTGTGAGAGAGAGAGACAGTGTGTATATGTGTGTGTGAGAGAGGATGTGTGATAGTGTGTGAGAGAGAGAAAGAGAGAGTGTGTGTGTGTGTGTGTGAGAGAGAGAGAGAGAGAGAGAGAGAGAGAGAGAGAGAGAGAGAGAGAGAGAGAGAAGAGAGCTTGTGGAAGCTAGAAGTAAACCTCAGGTTTTGCTCCTCAGGTGCCATCCACCTTGTATTGTTTGTTTTAAAGATTTGTTTCTTTTATTTTATGTGTGATCCTATTTTGCCTGCATGTTTGTTGGTGCATTGTGTTACCAGTGGAAGCCAGAAGAAGTCATCAGATCCCCTGGTACTGGAGTTACAGTCCCTTGTGAGTTGCCATGTGGAACCTGGATCCTTTGGAAGAACAGCCTGTGCTCTTAACCACGAGCTGTCTCTCTAGCCCCAACCTTGTTTTCCGGGACAGGGCCTCTGGATGATCTGGAGCTCACCAAGCAGACTGGGCTGACTGTCATGGGATATCTCTGCATCTCCACAGTACCGGGATAACAAGAGCATACCACCACTCCTGGCTTTTTGTGCAAGGCTCCTGCTCCTGGGGACTAAACTCAGGCCCTCGTGCATGCAAAGCAAACACTAGACCGAATGAACCATCTCTCAGGCCCTTGTTGCATTAATTTGTAGACATCTTAGCATAAGTCACCAGAAGATAGGCTTTCTTCTTCTCTCTTCTTCTTCTTCTTCTTCTTCTTCTTCTTCTTCTTCTTCTTCTTCTTCTTCTTCTTCTTCTTCTTCTTCTCCTTCTCCTTCTCCTTCTCCTTCTCCTTCTCCTTCTCCTTCTCCTTCTCCTCCTCTTCCCCCTCCTCCTTCCCCTTGTCCTCCTCCCCCTTCTCTTCCTCCTTCCCCTCTGCCTTCCCCTCATCCTCCCCTCCTCTTCCTCCTTCTCCTCTTCCTCCTTCTCTTTCCTCTACCTCCTCCTGCTTCTTCCTCTTATTTTCTTCTCCTTCCTTTGGTTTTGGTTTTGGTTTTTCAAGATGGGGTATCTCTATGTAGCTCTGTCTGTCCAGGAATTTGCTCTGTAAACCAGGCTGGCCAGAGATCCACCTGCCTCTACCTCCCAAGTGCTGGATTAAAGATGTGATAGCACCATTACCTGTGATAAGCTTCATTTCTCATGGGACATATTATTCACCCCAGAGGTGACTCCTTCCAGTTTTTCTCCATTTCTTCTTGGTTATAAAATATAGCTAAAACACTCATTGTAAGGACGATATTTGCTGATGGCTTCTCGAGGTTGTTGTTTTTTTCTCCACAGGCAGGTGCACCTTGGTAAAGAGCACACAACTTTAAAGTTTAGAAAAGATCTCAGTGATGAGCGGCAAAAATCATATGAGAAGTACAAGGTCAGAATGACTGCTAATTTGATATCATTTATTTCACTACATCTTTTTAATTCCTATTGTATTCAAGACACCATATCAGGAGAAAGAAAATGCATAAGAAAGCTGAGATTAGCACTGAATGTCAGAGCATTTGCCTTGTATGTGTGAGGCCCTGGGCTCAATTCCGAGAGAGAGAGAGAGAGAGAGAGAGAGAGAGAGAGAGAGAGAATCAAAGAGGGGAAAGGCAGAGGGCTGATCACACATAAATTGCTAATTACAAGTGGGGTGTCTATAGATGACACAAGAGACCTATGCTGCGTCTGCTTGGGACATTCAGAAACCAGAGAAAGAGTGAGTTCAGTCTAAATAGAAAGCAAGAATTAGCAGAAAGAACAAAGTCCATCAACCGGAGGTGATAACTCAGGCTCGGGCCATGGTTTGGATATGAGGTTCCTTCCCTGTGGTCTGCAGAGCATGGAGGTGAGAGACCCCAAATCGTTGTCAGGAGCCACCCAAGAGCTGTATGGAAGGTATAGTCACATACCATGGTGTTAGGGGTTGAGGCATTGGCATATGAATTTTAGGGGATCCAGTTCATCACCCCGCCCCAAAACCCAGCAAAGCTTAGTAGTGTGAACTTCAGGATCTCAGTGAGTAGGAAGGATCTGGAAATGGCCAATTTTTTTTAAAAAAAAATTAAATTGTAATTATGTATACGTGAGTGAGTGTATGTGAGTACGCATCAGTGAGTGGGTGCCTGCGGGGCTGGAAGATGCTATCTGCTCCCCTGGAACTGGAGCTCCAGGTGGTTGTGAGCTGCTCAACACAGTGGTAGGCTCCTCTGCAAGCCCAGCAACCACTCCTAACTCCCAAGCCACCTCTGTGACCTCTGTGGCCAGCCTTTGGGACATTACAGCCTTTGGGGCATTACTGCCTTTGGGGCATTACCATATGTTGTCATATACAGAGTTCACACCGAAGGACCTGCAATCAAGTTACCAAAAAAAAAGCATTGTTTTAAAGTCCCATGTTTTGTGAGGGACTGATTCCTAGCTAGCTGGGGCTCTCTGTGAGGTGGGGGCAGGAAAATAGAAGCTCAGGGACATCTTCAGACACATAGTAAATCTGAGACCAGCCTGGGCTACAAGAGACCCTTGTTGCTATTAAAGCTCCCCATGTCTGAACAGTAAGAAAAATGAACACTTTAACTTGCCAGTACTCCATGGCATGGCATAGGTGACCCATTGTCCAGTAGGTTCCACGAGCTTTATTTTTGTTTTGTTTTACTTTTTATTTGGTGTGTGTGTGTGTTAGGTGGTTAGGTGTTTGGGGTTTTTTCTTTTTCTTTTTTTGGTTATGTTGGTTTGTTCTTCAAGATAGGGTTTCTCTGTGTAGCCCTGGCTGTCCTAGAACTTGATTTATAGACCAGAGTGGCCTCAAACTCCAGAGATCCACCTGCCTCTGCCTCCTAGGTGCTGGGATTAAAGGGGTATACCATCACTGTCTGACTTCCCACAAGCTTTAAAGAGAAATTATATGCATTCATCTTTGACTTTAATATGTCTCCTCATATAAAAATCCAGCAAAAGCGAGATGACCCTGTTTTGGAGGAAGAATTTCAACGACTCGTGACTGATCGGAAGAACAGGAGGATCGTCCGTGATCTGGAGGATGTAAGTAACTTCTCTTCACTTGGAGGTGATCTGGAGGAGGGTAAGTGCTTCTCTTCACTTGAAGGTGAGCTGGAGGAGGTGAGTAACTTCTCTTCATATGGAGGTGAGCTGGAGGAGGTAACTTCACTTGGAGGTGAGCTGGAGGAGGTAAGTAACTTCACTTCACTTGGAATCTAATCAAGTGCCAATCCTTTAACTGTTCATTTCCAAAGGCACCAACAAGTTTCATAGCAATCCCTTCACCAGGAGGGAACAGTTGTTTTTAGTATGCTTGTATTTCCCAGGTGCTGCCTTACTGTGTCTTGGTTTCCTTTCTGGCAAAAAGTAACTTAAAGAGCCTGAAGGCAGCTCTGTGGTTCTGAGTCCATGCTGCTCTCTCTAAGGATCCAAGTTGAGTTCCCAACTTCCATGTCAGGATCTCAAAGCATCCTAGAACTCCATCTCTAGTGTATCTGATGCCCCCTCCCCTGGACTCCACTGGCATCTCACTCACAGGAGCACACACCCACACACAGGGAATGAAGGTTTATTTGGCTCACAACCACAATGTATTGTCAAGGGGACTCAAGGCAGGAGCTCCCAGGCAGGCCTGCTCAGTACTCCACAAGCTCACTTCACAGCCAAAGAAGTACCCAAAACCCATGGAGGGACACTTGCTAGCTGGCTCACAGGAAGGCTTACACTTAGCTTTCTTAAACAATCCAGGACTATCTACTAAGGTATGTTGCTTCCCAGGGTGGGCTGGGCCCTCATACCATTTAACAATTGAGATAAGCCCCCAAGCCCCACCACCACCACCCCACGTGCCCACGGGAAGTCACATTCAGGTGATGCCTGATGTCTCCAGGCCGTGACAATCTAAAGCAAACTAGGATGCTACATATTTGCAAGTGAGATGTCCAAACTTACAATTATGGTCTGGGATATCGATATGCTCAGCTGGCAAAGTGCATGCCACACAAGCTTGAAGGCCTGAGATCAATTCTAGTACCCACATAAAAAGCCAGCTATGGTTTCAGGTGCCTATAACCCCAGAACTGTGGATCTAGAGCCAGTCTATTCAAAGTAGTGAGCTCCACTTTCAGCAAGAGACTCAATGAAGCAGGGGCTGGAGAGATTGCTCAGTGGTAAGAGCACTGGCTGCTCTTCTCCAAGAAGACCAAGGTCGGATTCCCAGCACCAACATGGAAGTTCTGAAGGTTGAGCTCACGTCTTCGGGCTTTGTGGCAAGCACTTTTACCCTCTGAGCCACCTTGCTGCTGTCTGTTTCTGCTTGTTTTGATAGTCTCTTGCTAAGTAGGCCAGAATCACTTCAAATTCATGATGCTCCTGCCTCAGCTTCCTGAATGCTGGCATTACAGAGATCAAACTCTAAAATGTTTACTAAATGCTCATGCCAAAGAGTTTGTATTTGAATGTAAGATGTGTGTATGCTTTTATCTTCACAGAAAATCCAGGAATTGCACCCTAATTTTGAACCACTCATTAACAATATGTGGCTCAACAGATACCGGGCACAAAGACGGTTTCAGCAAGCAGCGCGCAAGGTAACTCTCAGCTCTAGATTGCCATCTTTAGTTTTTCACTTGTCTAGTTGCCAGCAGGGGGAAATCAAATAATGACTTTTTAGGAATAAAGTATTAAAGATGCAGTTCACCCGGCATAAACATAACCTCTGCAAAGTGTCCCACTGAGTAAGCTTTCCAGTCTCCTTTCTGCTGCCCTGAAAAACACTGTGACCAAAACCAATGTGGAAGAGGAAGGGTTTGTTTGGCATACACTTCCAGGCCACAGTCTATCATGAGGGGAATCAGGGCAGGAATTGAAACAGAAACCATGGAGAAACGCTGTTTGCTGGCTCAGGCTCGCACTTAGCTTCGGGCTGGGTCTTCATACATCAGTTAACAATCAACACAGCTTTCCACAGACAGTCTGATCTGGGAAATCCCAAAGACTCCCTTCTCAACTAAGATGGAGTTAACGCAACTAGGGAAATAAGGTTTTAGTACAGTCACATATCTATAGACAGTCGTCATTGCTATGTGATAGTTGCCTCTCTATTTATTTGGTCAGGGTCTATACCCCAAGGGAACCTTGAACTCACTGTGTAGTCAAGTAACTCCTGATCTTCCTGCCTCCACTTCCTGATTGTTGGGATTACAGGTGTGCACCACCACACCGGGTTTACGCTATGGATGGGACCCGGAGCCCTGTGTAACCTAGGCAAGCCCTCTACAGACTAAGCTATACCCCTGCCTGCTACCTAGTTTCAGAACATTTTTATTACCCAGAAAGGAGCAGTCCCTACCCATTCCCTTCCTCCCCAAGCTCCTGGCAGCCACTAAATCTACGTTCTATCCCTATGGACTTGGGTTTTCTGGACATTTCATGAAAATGGAATCATACAGTATGTGACGTTTTAAACTGGCTCCTTTCACTTGTATCTTCAGTGGTGTCATAACAATGAGCACCTCATTCCTTTTTTTTTTTTTTTTCCGAAACATGGTTTCTCTGTGTAGCTTTGGAGCCTATCCTGGCACTTTCTCTGGAGACCAGGCTGGCCTCGAACTCACAGAGATCTGCCTGCCTCTGCCTCCCGAGTGCTGGGATTAAAGGCATGTGCCAGCAATGCCCAGCTGCACTTCATTCTTTATCCCTGTGCAATATTCCACTGTTGTTGTAGACCAGGTTTTCTTTATCTGTTCATACACTGATGGGCATCCCAGCAATTTTCACCACTTGGCAATTCTGAGTAATGCTGCTATGAACATTCACATCCAAGTTAGAGGACACATGGTTTTTTATTCTGCAAGGTATACACACACACCTAGGAGAGGAATTGCTGGGGTCATACAGTGACTCTAAAGCAATGGGATATTGGAGGTAATTGTTTCAGTGGAGAATGGGGAATTTCAAAGGTGACATTGGGCTCACTGCTTCCCCACACACACACCCAAGAGTCACCTCCTGCTGTGGCTCCCCTTCAAATCTATATTCCACCAACCACCTGCACAACCTCCAGGGACTTCCTACTGTCAGTATGAATGAAGAAGCATCTGACAGGGCCGGGCAGATGGCTCAGTCAGTATAGCACTTACCATGTAAGCATGAGGACCAGAGTCCAGATTCTTAGCCCCTGTGTAAAAAATCAGGAGTGGTGACATGGGCCTGTAATCCTAATATTAGGGCCACTGAAACAGGATGATCCTGGAATTCCAGCCAACCTAGCCAAATCTGAGAGCTCTAGGTTCAGTGAGAGACCCTGTCTCAAAAATAGGGTGGAGACACAATTGAGGATGCACACCACACAAAACAGAAAAGTGGGAAGGAAGGAAGGGAAGGAAGGAAGGAAGGAAGGAAGGAAGGAGGGGAAGGAAGGAAGGAAGGAAGGAAGGAAGGAGGGGAAGGAAGGAAGGGAAGGAAGGAAGGAAGGAAGGAAGGAAGAGAGGGAGGGAGGGATGGAGAGAGGGAAGGAGGGAAGGAAGAATGAAAGTTTCTAGTGTTCTAGCGCAGTACAGTTGTGAGGAGTAATGTCTGACTGCAGCCTCACCTCTGTCCCTCACACTGTCCCCATCCTCTTCCAATAACCCCATCCCCTGCTGTGGACTTGTGTTTCCATTCCCACTTCTTGACCAAAGCACTTCCCTGCCTCCCTATGGCGCTCCCTGTCATTTGGACCAACTGGTCTACCTGTCCTCAAAGGAGCAATCCTTCTGGCCTTTGACACAAAGGATGTGCTGAGCCCCTCTGGCATCTTATGCCACCTGCAGACTTCTGTCTCTTCCTTGTGGGTGTGGCTTCCCTAGGGGACAAAGCAATCCTCAAGCAAGAAAGAGCAATGATTAAGACTCAATTGTGTCTCCACCCTATTTTTGAGTCAGGGTCTCAAAATGTTCAACTTTCTCCTGCTGTGACAAAATACCTGAAATAATCAACGTGAAACAAAAGAAGTCATGTGTTGGCTCAATTCCAGAGGTTTCACTCCATTACACAGGAGCCTGTGGCAGTGCAGAACATACAGTGGGAAATGCCTGCTGGCATGAAGCTACTCACCTCATGACTGCCAAGAGAACCTTGTGTCAACTCCTAGCTTGAAGTTGTTCTTTCCAATTCCAGGTCATGCTTGAGCGGAGGCTGCACCTTGTTCTGAAGTGTATCCGTAACATGGACAAAGAAGGCGTATTGAGAAAGCTTGTCAAAGCCCAGGAATCACTAATACAAGGTAAGGAGAGCTGAGTGATACTGATAGCCATGGCCTCTTAGAGGTCTCTTCTCAATGAACTCAGCTCTGGCAATGTCAAATCTCATCATAAATTCTACACATCAGTTTTGTGTTGCCATTAAAACAAACCAACACCAGCTCTGTGGCTTAAAATTACACAAATTCAGGGTTGGGGTGATGGCTCAGAAAGCAAATGTAAAGACGTGAGTTCAACCCCTGGAAACCACATAAACGGTGGATACGGTTGTTGCCAGTGACTGTGAGTGGGAGGCAGAGACAGCAAGGTCCCTAGAAGCTTCCTGGCCACCTAGCCAAGTCTTTGGTGATGTTCCAGGTCTATGGGAGACCCTATCACAAACAGTAGGTAGAAAGTGCCTGAGAACTGACAGCCAAGGTTGTCCTCCAGCCTCCACATGATGTGCACAAACATACATGTGCGTTCACACAGGAACACATGAATGTCACAGCTTCTGGCAATCGGGAATCTAAAACCGAGGTGTCAGCAGGGCAATTCCTTATCTTGGAAGCTATTGTTGAAAGCGCCCTGCTTTCTTGGCTCCTGTCTCCTTCCTCGTGTCACTGTTGTCTCTCACCCTTTATGCGGACCCTGAGATTTCATCAGGCCTGCCTGGGAAACCTAGACACTTTGGGAGGCCTGATTTACTTACATCTGCCAGCTCCCTCTCACCATGTGCGAATTACTGTCCCAACAATCAGATT
Organism: Cricetulus griseus; assembly: GCF_003668045.3. Lineage (NCBI taxonomy): Eukaryota > Metazoa > Chordata > Mammalia > Rodentia > Cricetidae > Cricetulus > Cricetulus griseus. Next base: position 68,590,175 of record NC_048598.1, read on the forward strand.
TTCCAGAAACAAGAGACAGTATGAGGCTTAAAGCTTCTGGTGTAAATGCTAGGCTGAGCATACGCTAGAGTCAATCAGTCATTCAGCAACTATACATGACAAGTGTCCTTGGGACTGGGGACATAATACAGTCAGTAAAGGACTTGGCTTGCAAATATAAAGACCTGTATTTGATCCCCAGAATCTATATAAAAAAAGCCCGTCATGGTGGCACATGCTTGTAATCCCAGCACTGAGAAGGTGGAGACAGGGGCCCTGGAGCTTGCTGGCTGGCCAGCCTACTGTACTTGGCAAGTTGAGGCTGTCGCTAAGAGCAAAATGGACTGCACACAAGGAACAACAGTTGAGGTTGTCCTATGGCTTCCACATGCAGATACCCACATGCTACATACTTGCACATACATGTGTACCGTATGAACATAGACGTGCACATCTCACTGGAGAGGAAGGGAGGGTAAAGGAGGGAGAAAGAGGTCCATTCATTTGGACCCTCTGAGCTACAAGCTGCTTCCAAGGACCCAAAGACCATGTCATAATTTTCTCCTCCCAGCCTGTGGTTCACACGAAAGGCCAAAGGCGGCTGTGCCATCCCACACTCCCCCAGGCCCGCCTCTATCACACCCCACCTCCCCAAGCAGTACCGACCCCGCACCACCACCACCAAGACTACCTTGCTTCCCTCCCCAAACGCTCTGCAGCATTTTAGGTACTCGTTTATTCCTCCTATAGTATTTTATTTTTAATCTTGAAGTTTCTAACAAGGAAAGCGTTTTTTTAACAAACAGTAAACTTTACATGAAAATCACACATAGTTGTTTACAAAAGCTCTCTAGAATCCAACGTTTCCTTGGCTAAATTCATCAGAGATATTTTAAGGAAAAATTGGTCTCTGGGGACTGGAGAGGTGGCTCAGCTTGCTGCTCTTGCAGAAGCCCAGAGTTTGTTCCCAGCACCCATATGAGGCAGCTCACAACCACCTGTAACTCTAATTCCAGGCATTCTGACACCCTCTTCTTGTGTCTCTGGGGACTGCACTCATGCACAAACCCATAATTAAAGCTAACAATAAGATATTTTAAAAAATAAATCAAATTTTAAGAGAACTACAACTTAATAAGCTAAATGAAATAAAAAAAATTTAAATGAGGCGGGCGGTGGCTGCGCACGCCTTTAATCCTAGTACTCGGGAGGCAGAGGCAGGTGAATCTCTGTGAGTTTAAGACCAGCCTGGGCTACAAGAGCTAGTTCCAGGACAGCCTCCAAAGCCACAGAAAAACCTTGTCTTGAAAAAGCAAACTAAAAGAAAATTTAAAACCAATTTTGAACCCAGTGTGGTGACAAACACCTTTAATGCCAGCATTCTGGAGGCAGAGACATGTGGATGCCTGAGAGGCCAACCTGGTCTACAGATCAAGTTCCAGGACAGCCAGGGCTACGCAGAGAAACCCTGTCTCAAAAAAAATATATAAATAAATAAAATAAAAATAAAGGGAAAGAGGACTGAGATACTGCTCAGTTAGTACAGTGCTTACCTAACATTTATGAAGTCCTAAGTTTCATTCCTAGTACCCCTTAAACCTAGCTTGATGACACACACCTATAATCCTAACATTTGGGATGTGGAGGCAGGAGGAGCCTTAGCTACCTAGTAAGTTCAAGGCCAGGCTGGGGTATGTGAGACCCTGTCTCATAACAAGAGAGAGGGAAAGAAGGAACAAATACAAGGAAACTAACAATGTACATATATATTATTCATATGTATGTATACAAGCATGCTTGAGTGTAGAGAAATCTAAATATTGTTTCTAAAGTCTGTATAAGCATATATTAGTTATATATAATAATTATTTTCAGTATGACATTTTCATACATTTTTATGTCTTTTAATCATATTCATCCCATAGTCATCTTTTCTCCTTTCTCCCCCACTTCTTCAGATCCCCTCCTTTCTAACTAATCCCTATTCTGCCTTCGTGTGTGTGTGTGTGTGTGTGTGTGTGTGTGTGTGTGTGTGTGTGTCTGTCTGTCTGTCTATCTGTCTGTCTGTGTGTACACAGTGTATTATGTGTGTATGTGTGTGTTCTGTGTGTGTATGTGTGAGAGAGTGGTATGTGCTCTGTGTGTGAGAGTCTTGTGTGCTGTGTGTGGGGTATGTGGGTGGATGGGTATTGTATATTTGTGTGTGTGGTATATGCTTTATGTATGTGTGTGTATCAGTGTGGGGGTATTGTATGTATATGCGTGTGTGTGTGTGTGTGTGTGTGTGTGTGTGTGTGTGTGTGCTGTGTATGTTGTGTGTGGGGTGTGTGTATGTGGTATGTTATGTGCCTGTGCATGTATAATATGTGGGGGGGTGTGTATGTGTATGTGTGTGTTTGGCTTTGTGTGTGTGTTGCATGTGTTATGAGGTAGGTGTGTGTGTGTGTGTGTGTGTGTGTGTGTGTGTGTGTGTGTGTGTGTTTGGTGACCTAATACATTTAACTAGGGCTATTTACAGGAGCATGACATATTAGTCAGTGGCATGGTCACTACACCACTGAAGAAAATAAACACGAATGCTCTGCTGCAAATGGCATTTGCTAAGTACACAGCTAAAGATGCTGGTTTCACATAGAATCACCTCACAAATTCCCTAAAAATGTTTGTCTTTTCCTAGCTGCAAATCCCTACCGATCCCTGCGGGCCGGAGTGAGTCAGGATGAATACCCCTGTCAATACTCACTACAGGCTGAGGAAGTGATGCCCTTTGCCTTTCCATCGGAGTCTCAGAGCTACAATGAGTTGGTGGGTGTCAACAATGAGTTGGGGGAGCAGACAGCCAGTCCCTACACCTCCTTTGAGAGGCTCTGAAGGGGACTTGTGCCTCAGGAATTATGAGCAGTAGGAAATGAGGGAACATTCACTGCCATCTGCCCCATACCTACCGTATCCATGGGTATCATATGCCCCATGCCTACAATATCCATGGGTACCTAGAGGAGCTTCCTGGTAACCTGAGCTGATTCCCAGTCTGAAGCAAATCATGGGAACTGGACCTGAGAGAAGACAGGAAGATAGGAGCAGAATCCCCACCTGGCCTGTGCTCAAATGAGTCTCCTGGCCTGGCAAATGGAAAGCCAACAACAGCTCTGAGGTCAGGGCCCTACCTGCTAAGGATGGCACGTGGACCCAGAATCAAACAAGCTAACCAACCCATCAGACTTGGAATCCCACCTCTCCACAACCCCCGCCCCATCTCTCTCTTGAAGTATGACAATGCCTCCTCTTCCCTTATTGGCATGGTGGCTCATTATAAAAAAATAACAGTTAATTGGTCTGGGAACATACCTGTTAAGCACAAAGGCCCGAATTTGACCTCCAGAACCCAGGTGTTTTTTTGTTTGTTTGTTTGGTTTGGTTTGGTTTTTCAAGACAGGGTTTCTCTGTGTAGCTTTGGAGCCTATCCTGGCACTCTCTCTGGAGACCAGGCTGGCCTCGAACTCACAGAGATCCACCTGCCTCTGCCTCCGGAGTGCTGGGATTAAAAATGTGCGCCACCAATGCCCGGCTTAATTTTTTGTTTGTTTGTTTTGTTTGTTTGTTTTTTCGAGACAGGGTTTCTCTGTGTAGCTTTGGATTGATTTTGTTTTTTAAAGCCAATCTCGTTATAATGTGTAATCTCAGTGCTAGGGAGACAAAAACAGGCAGATCCTTGGAGCTCACTGGTCAGTCAATGTAGCTGAATGGTGAGTTCCAGGTAAAGGGAAAGATGTTGTGCCAAAAAACAAAGTAGAGGGCTGGAGAGATGGCTCAGCAGTTAAGAGTACTGGCTGCTCTTCCAGAGGATCCAAGTTTGGTTCCCAGCACCCATATATGGTAGCTCTCAACTGCCTTTACTCCAGCTCTGGGGAATCCTGTGTCCTCCTGGGGACTCAGAGAGCACAGACACACTTAGTAAAGTTAAAATAAACCTTTTAAAAAGTATAAACTAGTTTTGAGGAACAACACAGCCAAGGCTCTTTTCTGTCCTGCACATGCATGTATATGCAAATATTACGAACCTGCACATACATGAGCCTGCACACATATCAGCACACACATACACACATAATAATATTAAATAAGAGTAATAATAATAATAATAGTTAATAATAGTTAATTAACCCTTACATGTCACTTACCACAGGTCATATCTTAAGGGTTTTGGATACTAGACTTCATCAATTCTAAGATGCCCATTTAAAAAAAAAAAAAAAAAGATTCAGCAAATTTGAAATTGAGACATCACTTTAAAAGGATGGCATGTTAGCAATTCACCACATTGGGGTATGCTGGGCTTAGTTGGACAAGGTAAAGAATGATGCTTGACATTTGCTGGGGGCTGGAATGCACCAGGCCCAGTCTCCAGGATCCCTGGGTGTCTGGGGCAGATGGATATACAGGGAGATCTCTGGGGACCAGCACCTACAGATGACCGGCACGGAGGTGGGACCCGGCCAGAGAAGTGGAACCACAGTGCTTCTTGGCAAAGAACTCAGCTGAGCCCATGGGGAACTCTGAATATCCTACAGATTGAGAGAAGCTAACCTTTGAACTTTGACTTCAAACTGCCCTAGGAGGTAGACCAGAAGGTTGTGAGGTGCTCCCTCAGACAAGCTGACTCCTGAGGAGGGTTGACCTCACCAGTTGCTAACTCCCAAGGGTTTATGAGCTAAGTCCTTCAAGCCTAAGGGAACTATGGGGCTGATAGAATGAATATACACTGGGAGAAGATTTATTAGATTTGTCTACACAATATGACCTGGGTAATCTAACAGCAGCTATCTTATACTAGAGAGGCTGAAAGCCTGGTAGCTGCTTGATCCACAGGTTGCATGCATCAGCAGTCCCAACCTGCCACTGAAGATCTAGAGGATTCCTGGAGAGCCACTGACCCCCAGTCCACAATGGAAACACAAAGAAGCTGAGCTCTGATCTCAGCAAAGGAATGTAGCAGCAGCAGCAGCAGCAGCAACAACAACAACAGAGTAGATGAGCTTGCTGTTGAGATACCCAGGCAATGAGACAAAAACCAAAGCTTTCTCCTCAGACCTCCTCTGTCTGACTGACATTGGATGGAGCCACCCACATTTAGGGCAGGACTTCCCACTTCAAATAACCTGATCAAGAAAACCCCTTGTAGATGTGCCCAGCAGCTTATCTTTTAGTCTTTTAGTCGATTCCAGATCCAAGCAAGTTGACAACCAGGATTAACCATCTCAGAAGGACATGCATGTTGCAGCCTCCATAATAGTCCATAAGATTCACACACAGAGAGACATGGGGGAGGGCTGCCTTTGTGCCCACAGCTCAGATAGTAACTGTGGCCACAGGAAGAGCTGTTTTGAGCCTAGAACTCTCAGGTGATGTTTCAAAACATAATGAAAACACACAGAGCTGTTTCTGCTCACAGATGTCTGTCTGTCCTTTTACGTTTTTTCTTTTCATTTATTCCATGTAGGCTCTTGATGGCCTTGGACTAATCATAATTAAACCTTCTGATCTTCAAATCAAGCACAAGTATCCTTACTTCGTTTTAAAGGTAAGATCTGCATATAACATATTCTGGTTGCTTGCAGCTACCGCCCCTCTCTCACCTATCTACCTGTCCATCTATCATCTATCTGTCATTAAGAAGGCATACATGCCACAGTGCCTGTGTGAAAGTCAGGGAACAACTTTTGGGGGTTCGTTCTCTCCTTCTACAGTGAGAGTCGTAGAAATTGAACTCTGGCCATGAGTCCTGATGACAAGCATCTTAACACACTGAGCCATCTCACTGGCCCTCAGGTTTCTTACAAAGCAAGCGAAATAGACTTGAATTTGAATTGCATTATTTTGTTAGTATTACTCTATTCTAGCTTATATAGAATGGCACATTGTATTCTCTCTATTATTTGATGGTGTGTTGAGTACACCTCAAGTCCTTTTTCTCTAATGTGAATATGAGAACTGGGTCTTTCCTATGGGTACAGTATACATTATGCCTCTAGGAAACAGTGGCTCTATGTCTATTAGAAACCTTAGGACACAAGTTAGTCAGTCTTTCTTTTTTTGTTTTTTTTTTTGAGACAGGGTTTCTCTGTGTGACCTTGGCTGTCCTGTAATTCAGTTGATAGACCAGGCTAGCCTCAAACTCTGAGATCTGCCTGGTTCTGCCTCCTGAGTGCTGGGGTTAAAGGCATGTACCACCACTGCCTGGCTAGTCAACCTTTCTTGAACTGTGGGACCACTTGTGCTTTTGAAAGTGAAAACATGTTTATGTATATCTCCAGTAAAGCTCCCTGTCATGAAAAAATAATTTAAGTAGTGCCAAGTGCCAAGACTTAGGACTGGCCTTGTTAGGCAGCTATTATTGAGACACTAATCCTACCAAAACATAGTGGGTTCTTGTGGGCCCTTTTTAAGGAACTACAAATGTCTATTCAACCTAGATAGGGTACTGGTGCCAGAACAAATAAATTACTTCCCCCAGCTTAGTTTAGTGATTCAGAATGTTTATTGGGAATATATACAGGTGCATGGGTGAGGGGATTCATAAAGGAACATGGATGACTCAAAGGCAGCTGCATCACTGAAACCCTACATCGTCATGGGTGAGGACTCATTAAAGGTGCATCTCTGAAGCACCCTGGACAATTTGCAGGCAGCTCAGCTAATCAGAAAGTCTCCTCTTTCCAGCAATTGTTCACCTTGGAGAGGAACTTTTTTGTGAATCTTGTAAGTTTCAGGAACTTCTTGAGACTTCTGAGTTTCATTCACTACCTGAGCCTCAGTGAGGCTTCCTCCAAGAAGAAATGTTTCCATTTGAAGGAAGTAGCTCTACAAAGCAGGCTTTTAAAGTCACCAATCTGCCATCTTCTTTCATTTTCAGGTTCCTCAGTTATACAAAATCAAGGGATATCAACCATTTTCTGTCAACAAGTCCTCAACAAATTACAAACTTCAGAAGCTTGCTCGACCCCTGAAGCAAGGGGCTGAGGTAATGCATCTGCAACTTCAAGAACTGCTCTTGCCACTCAAGTCCTGCCATTAAGAATGGCAGGTCATTGAGTTGGAGGGATGGCTAAGTGATTAAGAGATTATTGCTCTTGAAGAGAACTCAGGTCCAATTCCCACTACCCATGTGGTGGCTCACATCCATCTATAACTCCAGTTCCATGGAGTCCAACAGGGATGCACATGGTGCACATACATGCAAGCAAACATTTGTGCACATAAAATAAAATAAATAACTCTTTAAGAAGAAAATAAGACTAGCAAGTCACTTTTGGTCTTTATGCAGGATGAAGTCACCGCCATCATAGCTCCACCCAAGCAGGACACCACAGATCTCTTAGCCAAGCCCTCCATCTTGAGTATGAAGGCACCTGAGGGCCTGGCCATGTCTGTGGAATATGACCCGCTGTATGTTTTTGTAAGTACCAGTTGGCAGATGCCTGTGTTCTGTGTCCCTTTATTTCAGCAATTACCCTACAAAAAAAAACAGAAACATGAATGAGTTGGAAATATGTTTTCCTTTTTTTTAGTTATTTTAATTAATTTTTCTTTACTAAATATTTATGTTTATTTTGTGATTTATTTGTATGTATGCCAGGGAGTGGGGACAGGAAAGGGTATCAGATCCCTGGGAGTTTGAATTACAGTGTTTGTAGGCCATCCAAAATGAATGCTGGGATTTTAACTCCAGGCTTCATGATAAAGGAAGAGGCACTCTTAACCCCTGAGCCTTTTTTCCGGCCCCATTTTTTAAAAACAGTATCTCATAGCCCAGGATGGCCTCAAACTCACTATGCAGCCAAGAATGACCTTGAACTTCTAACCTTCCTGTCTCTATGTCCCAAGTACTAGGATTGTTGGTTTGCAGCATTGCATCCATTTTTGTGTGGTGCTGGGGCTTGAACCTAGGGCTTGATGTATGCTAGGCAAGTACTCTGCTAACAGCTACATCCCCAGCCCTTCGATGTTTTCTTTTGGCATTTCAAGCCAGCTGAGCATTTATCACCCTCTGCCTTTTGATTCTGGATGGTATGATATGGCAAACTGCTTCAGCTCCCTGCCACCCTGACTTCCCTACTGTGGTGGACTGGGAGCCAAAACGAACTCTTCTCGCCTAAGCTGCTTTATTGGAGTATTTTATGACAACGGGGAGAGACTAAGGCAGACCCAGAAATGGATCTGCTCTTTAAATCCAGTGTGCTTATTTAATAATCCCCTCATTGATCATGGCTGGAAGCAGTTTCAAACTGTGATTCCAATGACATCCTCTTCCTCGTGAGGCCAGCAAATCTAAATAGCAGCTAATGAAACCCTTAAGCCAGAAAATGCATACATGAAGATGGTGATGTTGGAAAGACAGGCCAACCCGAAGCTCTGATCCTGTGTCCAGTTTGCTAAGAGTTGACATGCATCCCCATTGTTAGTGCTAGTGGGAGCCACAGAGAGCATTGCTGACGCCTGTCCCGTGCCTGGTATGGAGAAGGGTAAACACCATCAATCTGGTCTGCCTCTTGTCCACAGAATCCCAGCCCAGGACTGTTTGCCGTGAAGCACCCTCTGACCTACGCAGAAACTCTGATAGATTACCATCTGTGCACTCACCCCAAGTACAAGTTCACCCAAGAGGCCCACATTGGGTCCAGCATTCCTATCACCCAAAAGCAGTTTCTCCATCATATGGTAACGTCAGCACCAGGCACCCTCCGCAGAGCTGGCCTTGGACTGTGGGGAGGGGCAGGGGACAGGGAGAGAGGGCACCAGTGGGGACTAAGAAGAAGAAAACTGAGCTAGCTGGCAAGGTGGTTCAGTGGGTAAAGGAACTTGCCACCAAATCTGATGATCTGAGTTCAATCCCTGGAACCCACATGGTGGAAGGAGACCAAAGAGAACACTGGCTTATGCATGTTGCCCTCTGACAACTTGTGCACACACATACAAACACACACATACAATGCACACACAGGCACACACACATTCACACTCCTGCATGCATACACATGCCAATAAACACGTGCACACACATACACATGTGTACATACACAAATGTTCAAAATAAAGAGGTGCCATTTGAACAACAATAAAAGAGAACTTGTAACCTTAGCCATGGACCGAGAATAGTGACCACAGTCCTCTGCCAACTATGAAGGAGGCAGGACTATTCTCGGTACCAGCATTATCCATCTGTCCACCTCCTGTTGTCTGCTGCCCTTTTACTAACACCCTCACTCGTTTTGACTTAAAGGGGGAAATGGTTACTCATTACTTTTCAACCATATGAAAACAATCATGCGGTACTATGACTTTGGGCTCCAGTCACAGAGCTCACACAAGCGTTGATCTACCAGCTCTAGAACATTCCCATATCCCACCCGCCTAACTCTTACGTGACTGCAGCTCCCCTCTCATCTCCACCATGTTTCACCACTGCCACAATCCAGGATGCCACAAGAAACTACTGATCCAGCTTGAAACACCTCAGTGGGTCAGGGGACTGTGGAGATGGCCAAGCCCCAACAGCAGGAGGACCTGAGTTCAGATCCCTGGTGCTCATATCAATCCAGGTGTGATCGCACAGACATGTAATCCCAGCACCAGAGATATGTAAATAGGTGGATCCCTGGAAGTTATTGGCTAGCCAGCCTAACGGAAACTGCAAGCTCCAGGTTTCATGAGAGATGGTATTGATTAAGGAAGACAAAGACATTGGCCTCTGACATCACACACACACACACACACACACACACACACACACACACACACATGCTCAGTATGTATCCATTGCCCACAGAGTAGCTCCACTGGCCTGGCCCTCAGGTCCCTTGGGTGACCTGCCTGCCTCTGCAGCCACAGGTACCATCCCTATCATGTTCCCTGCACTTAGCTGAATGGCTAGAGACCTAATAGTTACATCACGTTGCCAGTGTGTTCCACTGCACTGTCCTCCCTGCCTGAGTGCTACCCATCCTCTTGGAACATTTCATTAGCATCACTTTCACAACCATCCAGACAGACTGGAAGACCACATCTGCCCTTGGCCACCACCACACACCCTGTACCAGAACAACTGTCTTTGCTTTAGAGTCAGTCAGGCTTGATGAGATGATACATTTGCACCTAACCTTTTGGAACTTAGAAACAGTCAGCTGACTGAAGTGAAGGCTCTCTAAGACATTTTCCCACTGCATCAGTTACTTTTCTTGGTCCTCTAACAAAACATGGCAAAAGCAACTTAAGGAAGGGAGGCACAGTGGCAAGAGCATGAGGCAGCTGGTCACGTGACATCCACAGTCTGGAAGCAGAGATGGATGCCTGGGCTCAGCTCACTCTCTCCTTTTTGTTCAGTCTGGGACTGCAGCCCAGGGGATGGCGCTGCCCACAGTTAGGGTGGGTCTTCCCACTTCAGCTAATCCAGTGTTAAAAAATCCTCAGAGACAGCCCCAAAGGTTTGTCCCTTAGGTGACTCTAGATGCTATCAAGTTAACAGTCAGCATTAACTCTCAACGGCCGCCTAACACTTTCTTTCTCTTCCCATCCTGTCCCTGCACCAACTTTCATCACAGGATATAATTCCTGGAGTCATGAACTGGAAGAGGTTCCAGCCCCTGATCTTCTCCTCCTTGTCTGACATCTCCAGGATGGAAATCACTCAGAGGTAAGCTGGGAAACTGCTGGGCTCCCCGAGTGTTTGCACTGAAGATCACAGAGGCTGGGGGACCAGGTGTCAAAGGTCAACAGTGACAACTCACACTTTCAAATTGTGCCTTCAAAGCATTGAGGGAGGACTTGCTTGCCAAGGAGCTACAATGGTGGATAGCTGATTTTCATAGTTTGAATTCATCTTAATCAAGACACACTTTTTAGCCGGGCGGTGGTGGTGCACACCTTTAATCCCAGTACTCAGGAGGCAGAGGCAGGTGAATCTCTGTGAGTTCGAGGCCAGCCTGGTTGGTAAAGTGAGTTCTAGGACAGCCAGAGCTACATGGGGAAACCCTGTCTGGGAAAAAAAAGCACAAACAAAATAAAAAACCCACACTTTTTTTAAAAAGCAATGCAATGCTAGCTAATTTGCAGGGTTTCAGCACAGATAGAGAACTAACTGATCGTATAATTCTACTGAATATTCATGGCCTATTTTTTCTTTTTGAAGAATATTTCTCCTTGAAATATTCATGGTGAGTGCATGCTGGAGTGTGTGTGTGTGTGTGTGTGTGTGTGTGTGTGTGTGTGTACACCTATATGCAGGTACACATGTCCATGGGTGTACATGCTTAGGGAGGCCAGAGGATAATCTTGAGTGTTCTTCATCAGAAACGGTAACTTTTTTTTTTTTTGAGGTAAGATCTTTCATCAGCATGAGAGCTAGCTGATTTGCTAGTATAGCCAGCCATGAGGCTGGGGGTGGGAGGGGGTCCTGTGTATGCTTCTTCCATTCTGGGATTACAGGTGTTCACCACCAAACCCAGCTTTCTTAAGTGAGTTCTGGGCTAGAACTCAGGTTCTTGGGATCAAATTCAAGTCTGCAAGCTTGCACATCAATCCTTTCTTGAGTCATTCCCCCCAAGCTCTTAGGCAGTATCTTCCTCAGGGATTATGACAGCAACTTCACTGGGCTGTCACAAGTGGCTGTATGAAGAAGTATTTAGGATATGTCTGGTTGCTTGCTTTTGGTAACTTCTGATTTCCAGAGCTCACAAAACTGTGCAATCACTCTCTCACCACTAGGTGACAGTATCAGCCCCCAAAGCAACCCATTTTGCAGGAAGACGGGAATGCTTTCAAATTGACCCATTGTTCTAGTTTGATTTCTGTTGCTGTGATAAACACCCTGACAAAAAAGCAGCTTAGGGAAGAAAGGGTTTGTTTGGCTGACAGTTCCAGCTTACAGTCCGCCATCGCAGGAAAGTCATGGCAGAAACTTGAGCATCACTTCCGCAGAGACAGAATCCTTGCTTGCTTGTTCTCAGCTAGCTTTCTCCTCTTACACCGTTCAGGATCCACTGGCTGCGTATGGAATGATGCCACCCACAATGGTCTGGGTCTTTCTACTTCAATTAACAATCAAGAACTCCTCCCATACACATGGAGGCATGCTCACAGACAAACCTGATCAAGGCTCCTACAGTAGCTGGGGCACAACTCAGTAGTAAAGTTCTTGCCTAGCATCCTTACAACTACAGTGGGGGAAAAGTGGCACATGTAACCAGTAAACTAGACTCAACTGCATCTGGGTTGTGTCCAGACTCCAGTGTACCCACTTTTAGCATACATGTATCCCAAGTATTAAAAATTAGCCAATTCATTTTTACAAAGCCATGTCCTTGAAAACAACCCCCAAGGCTGTTCTTTTAGTGGGAAGTCAGGAGGTGGGGGGTGTCCTGGCCCCAAATAGCCATGCATTAAAAAATAAAGGCCATATCAATGAAAACCTCCTGCCATGACTTTTTGCTGTGAGCTTCCATGCCTGAACGCTCTGTCAGGCCAGTTTTTTTCAATGTAAACATTGCATTACATAGTAATTCAAAAATGAGGAGCAGGGCCTGGGTGGGGGTGCAGCTCAGCTGATAGTGCCCGTGGAGTATACACAAAGCCTTGGGCTCCCTCCCCACAAGGGCCAATGTGAGCACTGATGCATCTGGAGTCCTCACTGCTTGTTCTGTTCCCACAGAAGTGACTGGTACAGTCCTGTGTTGCTGCCTGTAGATACCCCTGCCCCACTGGACGCCTTACCAGAGGAAGACAGATTGGAAACTATGGAGAGGTATTTTCTAATTTCATTTTTGTGGCTGTGGTTGGGTAAGGTGTTGTCTTCCAGGTGGAAGCACACACAGCACTGAATGTCTACCCTAAAGGATTAGGTAAGACTGATGTCCCCCTGTGCCATCAGGATGTGAGGCAGTTGGCTCATATTGCAGAATAGACTGTCCCAAATGTCTAAGATGTGAGGATCAGGGAAGAGGGCTAGTTAGTCACATCCTTGCCACACAAGCATGAAGACCAGCTTCAGATCCTCAGCATACACAGAAAAAGCCAGACATGGGGCTGGAGAGGTGACTCAGAGGTGAAGAGCACAGGCATCTCTTGCAGAGGACCCAGGTTTGATTCCCAGCACCCTCATGACAGCTCATGACTGCCTGTAGATCCAGTTCTGTGGGATCCAAAACCTTCTTCTGGCCTCTGTGGGCATCAGGCACACACACACGGTACACATCATACATGCAAGAAAATACTCATAACTTTAAAAAAAAAAATCCAGCAGTAGTAGCCGGTAGCACATATCTGCAGGCTGAGGCTGAAGTCATGGAGGCAAGCAGGTCCTTCATGCTTACAGGGAAACCAGTCTAGCTGAATCAGGGCACTCCAGGTTCGGTGAAGGAGCCTGGAGAGAGAGAGAGAGAGAGAGAGAGAGAGAGAGAGAGAGAGAGAGAGAGAGAGAGAGAGAGAAGTAGAGGAAGACACCGGACACTGACCTCTAGACTCTGTGCATACACACAGACACATACACCACATGGTCACACATCACACACACACACACACACAAAAACACAAGCTAGAAGCAAGGCACTTGCATTTCCTTTTACTAATTGGCATCTAACATGTGTCCTTAAATCTAGTCAGGGACCCAGCAGCAGACATGAGAACAAGAGATGTGAGCCAAGCAGGGCACAGGCTCGGGCCCCAGAGCATCTTCTGTACTGTGGGCCCTTGGCATGACACCAAAACACCTCCAGCATGTGTGCTTCAGCTGTTCCACCTGCCACGGCCCACTCTGCAAATGCTTCTCCACTGTGGTCATCACTTTCTCCATGTGTGCGTGCATGCATATATGTGAGCAATGTGAGCATGTGTCTGCACATGCATGTGGAAGCCAGAGGCCAACCTCAGAGATTTTCCTAGGTATGTTTGTTGTTGTTTGAAACAGGATCTCTCACTGGCCTGGAGCTTACCAGTTGTGCCAGGCTGGTTGGCCAGCAAAGCCCAAGAACCTGCCTGACTCAGTCTCCCCATCGTTGGAATCATAACACGCACTACTCCACCCTGGGGACAGAACTCAGGTCCTCATGCTTATGCAGCAAGCTCTTTATCAAGTGAGCCAACCCCCCAGCCCCCCAGCCCCCCAGCCCCCCAGCCCCCATTTTCATCCTTAGTCAACCCAAACTTCCCTGTTCTGAATTGTACCATAAGTTACAGTGAAGCAAAGAAATCCTCATAATCCACACTGATGACCATCCATCAGTGCCATACACCAGGTCCATGCCAGCGTACTTGCTGAGCACAGGACGTGGTTTGTCCTTTCCAGGTGCAGTATCTCATACCCGGTACGTACTCAAAAAACAGTTACTCATGACAAACTCTATTTCCTTCTCTTATTAACACATACGATATTGATAGATTCAGCACATTTCCATGCAAAATAATCAATTAGTGAAACCCTAAATATCCAAGGCTCATAGCCAGTTCCTCTGACACCTACCCATGTGCTCTGAGAGTTAGCAGTACTTAGGCAAGATCTGTAAAGGAAGATTGAAAGATCTATACTCAAAGCACTGCACAAGGACCTTTCTTTTTAGCTGTTTGAAATAGTGTGTGTGTGTGTGTGTGTGTGTGTGTGTGCGCTCACACTTGTGCCAGGTGTTCATGAGGCAGTCAGAGGACAACTTGCAGGAGTCATTTCTCTCCTTCCACCACGTGGGTCCCAGGAATCAAACACAGATGGCCAGGCTTCATGGTAAACACCTTTACCTGCAGAGCCATCTCTCCAGCCCATGTAGAAGACCTTTTCTTGAGTGTGTTGCAGGCATGGTAGGATGATTTCTATTTGCTTAAAGCTGAGAAAGCCTGGATCTGCCCACTTATGAAGACGGCAGACCAAAGCAGAAGCATCTCTCCTTCATTCATCACCGGTGTGCACTCTGTTGTGACTCAGTTTCCTCATCTTTGAATAGGTACCCACTTTGTGGGAGTAGAGTATCAGAATCAAATGAGACAACATGATGCTGAGGAGAAAGCTAGAGATCAAAATGTAACATTTTCCAAGCATTAAATGTACATCATGCATGGCCCACACTGAGCTCTCATTGTTATGCCTCCCATGGCAATGAGGAAGATAATAATAATAATAATAATTATTATTATTATTATTATTAATGTTTGCAGAATCACAGGTATAATAAATACTCCCAACTATATGGCACTACAACAAATTTTTGCAGTTTTCAAGGGTATTTCGTGGGGGAGGAGTGGTATGTTCACATGTCAGGGATGCACAGGAGTGCATAGGTAGATGTGTACATGTGTGTGTGGGCATGTGAGACCAGAGGTCAACCTGAAGTGTGGTGCCTGGATCACTATCTACCTTGTTTTTTCAGACAGGTTCTCTCACTGAACTCGGAACTCCCAAGTAGACTAGGCTGACTGGCCAGCTAGGTCCAGCCATCCTCTTGCCTCTGCCTCCCCAGCCCTGGAGTAACAAGCTTTTGCCAGCAGGCCCAGCTTCTCAGCTGGATGCAAAGGATGGGCTTTGCTGTCCTCATGCTGTCCTGGCAAGCACTTTCCCAACTCAGCATCTCCCCAGCCCTCAAAGGTACTTCCCCTAACAGGAAACTGCCAGGCACCTCTCTTTACCTACAGTGGCTAGATAAAGTGCTTCCATTTGTAAATCCAAATCTTGAAGCCATCCCCGCCTTTACTGTTCTTGGAATGACTTTACTTGGATGTGGTAGAAAGGACTGTTTTCCAACATGACATTCGCCTTTCCTCCTACAAACACTGAATATTTGAAACCAGAGGCTAACTCTCCCAGCCTCCTTTGCAGCCTCCATGCCCTGCACTTGACTAGGCCTTTGCAAATGGGACTTTCCAGACTGTGTTAATTGAGGTAAGACCCAAACTATGGGTGTCATCTTTTAATGGGCGTTCACTTCTCTCTACATCCTGAGTGCTAGTGCAGCAATGTGACCATCTCCTCAAGCTCCTGCCACTGCACCTGCCCCACCATGATGGATGTTAACCTCGAACTGTGAGCTGAAACAACCCTTCCTGCCTTAGTTGCTTTTGCCAGGAATTTTGCCATAGCAATGCATTAGTTACTAATAAAGTCCTTTTGTGCCACATAACAAAGCTGAATAGTTATAACTGAGACCCATGACCCACAAAGTCTTCAGTGAAAACATCTGTTGCTCTTGTGCCACTCAGAGTCCCCCATAACTGTGGCAAAACATTCGACAAGAACACCTTCAAAGAGGAAGGGTTTGCGCTGGCTCATGGCTTCCAAGGTCCATGGTTGGCTGGATCCATTTCTCTGTGCCTGAGACAAGACTGGAACCTCTCGGAGGCAGGAGCCTGTGGCTCAGTGACCAGAAAGTCGAGAAAGGAGAAACAGGAAATGTCTGGCATGCCACCTGTGATCAGCATCATCTAGCCAGCTCCCACCACCCATGAATGCGGTCAAAACAGGAATCATCATTGGATTAACCCATTGATTAAGTCAGAGCCCTTTATGAACCAACACTTCAAAAAGCCCACCTCTGAATTCCACTGCATTGGGAACCAAACCCTCAACACAAGGTTTGGGGGGCGATACTTCATAGTCAAGCATTAAACCCACACTGTAATAAAAGCAACTGAAAGATACAAAGAAACTGGGGCAATCGCTCCACACAAGTGTGATGGCCTGAGTCCGGGTCCCCAGAAGCTGGTCTCAGTGGTATAAATCTGTCATGTGAACATACCAACCCTCCCACAGAAAATACCCTTGAAAACTGCAAAAAGCTGTTGTAGCGCCATATACTTGGGAATGAGCATTGATTACACTGGTGATTCTACAAACATCTGCCCCTATTATCAGCTTCCTCGTCTCCAAGTTGGAGACAGACTCTCACATACACAGCAGTAAACAGCAAGAGACCCTGTCTCAAACGAGATAGAAGGCAAGGTTATAACTCCCACATGCATACCATGGTGTCATAAATACACACACAATAAATAATAAAGGAGATCTTTTGAATTTCCTTCACTAAAGGCTATTTAGAAACAGACTGTTCACAAGATGACCCAAACTCAAAAAGACAAAAATGTTCTCTCTCGTGTGCAGGTCCTAACGTATAGTGTGCACATATATACATGTGAGCAGGTGTGGGTGTAGGTAAAGCCTGAAGATCTAGAGAGGAGATGGAAAGGGTGATAATTGGGGATGAGGAAGGAGTGGGAACAGGTAAAAAGACACATGGGACATGAAAGAAGAATTAATCCAGAGTGGGGAGGCTACAAGGGGGACACAGGGGTGGCAGGAGATTGGGGAGATAGGGAAAAGAATCCCCAAAAAACACATTTTGCTCTAAAATTTCATAATGGTATTTAACACATTATATGTTGATTTTTTTAAAAAAATAAAATTTTCAAAAGAAGTACACTGTTTGATTTCACAGCAGCTGTGGATTTTCTAGTTATCTGTGGCTTTAGTTCTATTCCGAACCCATTGTGTCCAGAGAACATCATTGAATGAATCCAATCTTTTGAAATCATTTGGGCTTTGTTATAGTGGAGACACAGGCCATCTGATAAACGTTCCAGGTGCACTTGAAAGGAGCCTGAAATCTGTGACCCCCCCTTTTAAAAACAGCTTTTTATTCCCTGGTTATAAATATCTTACTCCCCCCCACCATCATTGGCTGGGGGAGGCAGTGTGTCTGTCCTCTGCTTCTCTGCACATAGACTCAGCAGAAGTAGTTGCAACTAACACTGGAACACAAGGCTCCCAAATGGTAGGATTCCGTCCTATTTTTATGCTGAGAAAGAAGAACATTCCCACTCAATGTCTTATTCTTTTCCAGAGAGCTCTGTGAGCAGAGTACAGAAGTCATGCTGACTCCAGAAATGATCCAAGTGGAATTCCCCATGGTCAACAACAAGGAAGCCAAGAAGGAGAAGTAAGTGGGAAGTGGGCGTTTTGTTGTTGTTGTTGGTGGTGGTGGTGGTGGGGTTTTTTTTGGCATGGAATAAGATTTGTCCTTGGCGAAGGTCAGAACTGTCAGAATGTCTGAATCTCAGTATTTTCAGCGTTGAAAGAGGTACATCTCCAATGCTTCAAATATTTAAATGTGTGTCAGCATTTATACACAGTCATCTCCTTCAAATGCTTTAGCTAGTAAGCCTTTAAATTGAATCCACAGGACTAGAGAGATGATTCATTGGTTAAGAATGCACACTGCTCTGAGTTCAATTCCAGGCACTAACATTAGCTCAAAACTGCCTGTAACTCCAGCTCCTGGAGATCCAGTACCCTCTTCTGGCCCTTTGGGCACCGCGTTCATGTGCACAAACCCCCACACATACATATACGCATAATTTTTTAAAATAACAATGAAATATTTTTAAAACTAGAATCCAGATATGGAGAGGATGTGTCTGTAAGTACATGTTCAGCAATCATGAGAACCTGAATTTGATCCCCCAGAACCTATGGTTTGTCTTGTTTTATTCTTTAAAGAAGTCAATTGGCTGTGGTGGGACATGCCTTTAAACCCAGTACTTGAGAGGTAGAGGATCTCTGTGAGTTCAAAGCCACCCTGATCTACATAGTGAATATCAGAACAGCCAGGGCTACATACAGAGACCCTGTCTCCAAAAGAAAAAGAAGTAAGGCATGATGGTGTGTGCCTGTGACCTCAACACTGAGGAAGCAGAGACAGGAGGAGGATTGCTGAAACTGGCTGGCCAACTTACTTGAATTAGTGAGCTCTGGGTTCAGTGAGAGACCCTGTCTCAAAAAAATAAGGCAAAGAGTCCCCAAGGACATCCAATATGAGCCTCAAACCCAGCTATTGCTGTCTGAGCATTGAGATTGTATCTTGGAGAATCTTTGTGACTGGTTTCTCATTTCACCTTCACAGTGGTGCAGAATGACAGGGATGACCAGAATGGGAAGTGGAGACTGTAGGAAACTATATAGCTGAAACCCAGGTCCAGTTTGAGTCACTTCGGGGCTTAAGGTTCTCACTGATTACTAAGTTACAAATATAGTCAAAACCTTTGTTCTATATTAAAGCATAACTTCCAATCTTCATGAGACATCAGGGTAATTCAAGTGGCTTTTTTTTAAGTTTATTTACTTGGTATGTGTCAAGTTTATTTAATTGTCAGCGCGCGTGTGTGTGTGTGGGGGGGGGTGCTTGTTCTCTCCTTCCATGATGTGGGTCGTAGGAATCACACTCTTGTCTCAAGGCGGAGCAGGCAGCAAGTGACTTTACCCACTGAGTCATCTCTCCAGCTTCTAAATTCTTTTAAAGAACATTTATTGATTGAATTTGTGTGTGTGTGCATGTGAATGCATGTCTGGGCCTGCATGTGCCATGGTAAGCAGACAGTGGAGGCCAGAGGACACCTGTCTCTCTCCTTCCACCATGTGGGTCGCAGGGATGGAACTCAAATCATCAGTCTTAGGGCCATTGCCTTTATCTAGGGAGCCATCTAGCTGCTTGGCTTGCACGTTTTAGTAAGTGGCTTAGTGTGTCTTTGTTGTGTTTCCAATGTTTCAGGGATGTCAAGGACCCTACCCTGCCGCCAGAGAAGGTGGGAGAAAAGGTGCTGGAGGAGATGAAGAATCTTCAGAGCAAAGTTCTCAATACATACTTGATTCTAGAATAAAAACTACTGTTGCGTCAACTGTCCCCCTTTGCCTCCCAAGGTCACTGAGATCCTCTGAGTCCATTTACATTCAAGCTATTTTTTGGAATTAAAGTTTCTAGAGACAGGAATTGAAATGTGGATGCCTTGCTTTTAAACTATAATTTTTTCTTTCTAAAAATAAAAATATATCATTGTTATGATGGCAACGCTGATTGTTAGTGCAAGACTGTACTGAACAAAGCCTTCCAGAGCAAAACAAGAGTCACCATGACAAGGGAATAAGGGTCAGGGTCTGGGGAGATGGCTCAGTCAGTAAAGTGCTTGGCTTGCAAGCATGAAAACCTGAATTTTATCCCAAGAACCCATGTAAAATGCCATGTATAATGGTACTCTTCTAATCCCAATGTTGGGTTGGTGGGCAAGCGGTTGAGGAAGGGGGAAGATCTCTGAGGCTCAATGGACAGCTGAGACAGGGTTTCTCTGTGTAATAGCTCTGGCTGTCCTGGAACTCGCTTTGTGTACCAGGCTGGCTTTGTGCTGGGATTAAAGGAGTGTGCTACCACTGCCCTGCTAGAGAGACCCTGCCTTAAAAAAACAATGTGGACAACATCTTGAGGAATTACACCTGAGGTTGGCCAGTGGCCTACACACACACACACACACACACAAAGAGAGAGAGACAGAGACAGAGAGAGACAGAGACAGAGACAGAGACAGAGAGAGACAGAGAGAGGCAGAGAGAGACAGACAGAGAGAGAGAGGAGAGAGGGAGGGAGGGAGGGAGAGACAGAGAGATATTCCAGGACTCACCCCTTTGATTGGAAACCACAGGAGACCACCAGTACTCAGGATCCCTCCAGCTGCCCATCATCTGTAGGGCAGCCCCCCATTTCTCATCCGGTTGTGGGGCAGGCAGCCTGTTTATCTGAATCTGTTTGGCAGAGAACACTGGCTTCTACTGTGTTGAGGATGTGGCTTGGCTGGTAGAGTGTTTGTTGAGCATGTGTGAAGCCCAAGTTTCACCCCAGCACTGCATAAACTGGGTCCTGCATTTGATGTCTACTTAGCCTCTGTCACCGCACAGGACAAGTCCAGACTATGCTTCTCTAGAACCTGATTCCCTCAAAGTTGAGATTTAACACTGTGTCATTCAGCAGCTCCCAGCCATCAGTTCCTAAGCCTCTGACTGGTTCTGCCTTCCCCCTTTTCTCCCAAGTGCCCAGCATTGTATTCATAAGTGTATTAGTAATTTTTTCATTGCTGTGATAAAAGCAACTTAAGGGAAGAAGGGTTTGTTTTGAATGATGAGCTCAGGGTACAGTCATCATGCTGGCAGGAGGGTGAGGCTGCTGGTTGTATTGCATCCACAGTCTGGAAGCAGAGAGAGATGGATGCCGGTGCTCAGCCTACTTTCTCCTTTTTATTCAGTCCAGAACCTCAGCCCTTGGGATATTGTCACTCACAGTTAGAGTGGGTCTTTCCAATTCTGTTAGCCCAGCCTGAAAACTCACTCATGGACAGCTTTGAGGTTTGTTTGTTTTGTTTTGTTTTGTTTTTTCAATTTTTTTATTAGTTCAAATTAAGAACAAGCTTGTTTCACATGTCAATCCCTTCTCCCCCCTCCCCCCACTCTTCCCTCTCTACCCGAGACCTACCCTCTACCCCAGCTTTGAATTTTGTGTATCTGGAGATTCTGGATCCCATCAAGTTGAAGATCAAGATTAACATCACAGCGACTTTCTGGCTCAGGCTTCGTTATATGAACTTGAATGTGTTCACATGTCAGGGTGTGTTTGTGTCTGCCTCCGTTTCCCCACCTATAAGCAAGCACCAATTTCTTTTATTTCACTCCCAGCTTTTCCAGACCTTCCTAAGGTTACCACCCCTTGGAATGGTTGCATTGACTGTGTTGGGGAACCTGTGCCCTCTAGTGGATGTTACAAAAAATACGTCTCTTGACTTGAAAGTTGCAACCTCAGTTCAACTGAGAACCAAATCACCTTCTAGATCGTCCTAAGAGCTTCTCTCCCCATTCCCCCCTACTCCTCCACCCCCCCACTCCGCTTCAGCTCTCTTGTAGATAAAAAGAAGCAGGGAAATGTCACCTGTGTCTTATTCTGCATTCACTATCATGGGTAAAGTTCCTTCAGTGCAGCCATTGGCCATGTGATATTCAGAAGTTCTCTGGATCACTTGCCCAGGTTCTTGGGGACAGTGGATGGAACAAGGGTTGGCATTGTGACTGAGTGACTGGGAACCTCAGGAACAACACTTGCTTCTGGAGATCTGGCAGCTCTCTTTCTCTCATTCTTACTAAGATTGTCCCACCATTCCTGTTAAACTAGGGGCTAATCAGGACACACTAAACTGTACCCTATGGAGAGCCTGCCTGTGAATCTGTAACAAGCACCCAGTATGTAGTACCAGGACTCCAGAAAAGAAAAGCTAAGTTCCAGACCAATGTTACTCAAGTCCATCTGGTACCTCCTGGCCAGTTCTCATAGTCAGGATCCCTGCTGCTACAGAGACACAGACACTCTTCTGAGAGCCTGTGAGTCTATAGGCAGACTCCTCAGGTGTCAAGATTCCTGAAAATAAAAGGCACACTAGAGGCTTACAGACCTCAGATTGCCAGACTCAGGCATGAGAGGGCTAGATGTTAAGGAAATGTACCCCTCCTCCTCACCTCCCCATCATCTAATCACTCATTAGCAAAAGTCCTTCCTGCTCCTGGAGGTAAAAAAACACTCCACACCCTTTCACAAAGCCTTACAGTAGGTTTCTTGACTCCCCCAGGAAGTCCAAAATCCCTTCCTTACTCTCTCGCAGCCTCAAGAATCTGCCTCAGTGTGCACTGTTGAATTCAAGACCTTATAGGGTCACAGTCAACAGAAAATCAGCTCTCTCCTCAAAGGAATAAAATACAGATTATTCTGGAGCCAAAAATGTGTCCATGGCCTGGGAACACAGATGTAGATTTCCCCAAATACCACACCATGTATGAGTCTTTTCTTTCAAATAAAGTCTCTGAAGGGTCTCCCTCCCTTAACTTAGGATTGGTGGCTGATTGGCCCACAACTTCTGAAGGATACTGGGAGAAACAGGCAGCCATGTCCTTTGATATGTTAAATAGGCACCTCAGCCATTTGTCCTGGGTTTGAAATTGAGCAGGAACTAGGTGTCCTTGTCCAAGATAGTTGACTTGGGGGGAAGATCAAGGGAGGTTCTGTGACAGGGAAGATGGTTCAGAGCTTCCATCTTGTATTCCTACTGAGGACTGTTGTGCCCAAATTCTGAACCCCGAAATCACCAAGAGGCCCAACCCGTTGTAAAAGCAAAGAGTCTTTTATTGTTTAACAAGTTAACTTGGTTCCTCCATCCATCTGACATAGCGGTTGGGGCAAGAAGGACCGAGGGGCTGGGAATTTATTGGGGTGAGCAAGGGGAGTGTCTAGGGGCCCACAACAGTCTCAGGATTGGTGCACTCCTGAGCTTGGACAACCTGTCAACTACACCTGCAGGAACGGTTGCTATGGTGTATAGGCCCTCCTAGGGCAGTTGTTATGCTCTGCATTCCCCTGTTATCATAAAGCACATCCAGAGCCTGCCAGCTAACTTCTGATTGGTTCCTTGCCACATGGAGAGTATCTGGCTTCCTAGTGACTAGGAGGCCGGGCAAGGGAGGGAACTCAGCACATGCTGCTGAGTCAGGGGCCTTTGTCTTGCTGGGTCTTTTCTGCAGCCTGCCATGGCTGCTAAAGCAGGGGCTGGGTGAGGGTCTAGTCCCTTCAAGGCCATTTTGGGTTTAACTTGAATTTGATCTCCTTGATGGAAAAACCCCTGGGGAAATTACCCAACTCTATTCTAGGAACCCAAAGTCAAGACTCCCCAGCTAACTTAGCTTCTGTTGAACTGCCTGCTTACGAAAAGCTCTTCCTGCAGCTGCCAAACGAGATACTAGAATGTGGCTTTTGCCTTTAAAAACCTCTTACCCTAAACACTCAACTGATGGGGAATATACTTCTGTGTATGTTCATCTTATTGATTGTTGAATAAAGTACTGTTTGGCCAATGAGGCAGCAAGTTAGATGGGAGTAGGAGTCAAAGAGGATTATGGGAAATATAGTAGAGAAGTGGTGATCCAGGCAGGAAGTGACATAGCAAGGAGACTCATATTTAAGGAAGGACAAGCAGGAAGTGGGCCCTTTTCCCCTCCTCTCTTCCTCCAGATTCGTGATATGATCCACCCACAAGGGAGGACACCAATGGAAGGCGTATGATAAGTCTTATAAAATATATAGATTTATGATAAATAAGACTGAGCTAAGAGATGAGAATCCTAGTCATTGGCCAAGCAGCATTTGTACCTAATATAAGTCTCTGTATTACTTTATCCATCCACATGGCAGGCAGAACTCAGGCAGCTGGCAGAGACCGCCCATGTGGCAGTAGGGCTCAGGCAGCTTTTGGTGGAAAGATTTATCATAACACTCAACACTACACTTGGGTCCTATAATACCCAAGTGTGGTCCCAGCCAGCTGTAATAAAGACTTTCAAGTGGCTATAAACTGTGTCTGAATGGTCATCTCTGGTGGGCTCCTAGTAACTGTTTCTGGAGGATTAAGGTTGGTTCCCAGAAAACAGGAACACACCTTAGGAGATCTGCTTTTCTTTTAAACAGAAATTCATCTTTGAGTTTACCTGATAATAGTTCTGTTTATTGTTGCAGAGTATTCGATCATACTGTGACCCCCAAGTTTGTATTTGCATTAAATAAATAAAATCAACATTGGGTCAGGAAGGGGAGCCAGCAACTAGTTGACAAAAAGTAATTAAAGAGAATCAGAGGGAGTCTGGAAGTTGGACAGAAAGACACACAGGAAGTAGTAAGAAAGTAATAGTGTGGCCTTTTTTTGGTTTGGCAGAGTAGAAGGATACTCTCTGAGTTGCAACCTCTTGAGCTAGCAGGTTTTCACCCCAGCCTCTCACTTCCAAGTCTTATTGATAACAAGAACGATGGAGATTTAGTTAAAACTACATTTGGTGGCAGCAGGAGGCAGATAGGGCTGGATGTAAATGTCCTGCTGGGCCACTGAGAGAGAACCTGGCCAATAACTGTAGAGAAGAAATTGCTGGCTAAAACAGCAGTAGATTCAGATGCAGCCACTGTGCCAATAGAAAAACTAGGTCGCAGTCCTTCTGTTTAAGACAATGTCGCCAGAATTGCCATGGGGGGTATGGGAAAGGGCTTTGTACCTACCACTGAGGAACTACATCTGAGGTTAACCTCTGACTCTGGTCCCCAAGTACATGCAAGAAGCAGGCCAGGGGGAGCTGGGGTATGCCCAGCCTTGAGCTGCCCTAGGTGCAGCCAGGACAACTACACCCTCTTTCTAAGAAAGAGCTTAACTTTAAAGGACTTCATTATACCTTGGGCTTGGCCAAGGTGGTGACCAAGAGGTCTGTCTGATGACAGTCTCCGAAATTGGTTTGCTTCCTTTAAATACTCGGCAGGAAGTTTGAAAAAAAAAACCCAATAAACCAAAAACATTTATGAAAAGACCTTAGGGGAACTGACATAGAAGCAAGACCTAGGGCTTTGAAGCCAGTGGGGGCAGGTAGAGCACTTATCCTGCAAGTGTGAGGACCAGAGTTAAGATTCCCAGAACCCATGTCAAAGCCTAGTAGGCATGGCAGCCTGCCTGAAACCCACCACATGGCAGGTATAAACAGGGCTTCTCAGAACAAGCTGGTTTGCAAGACTACCAGACTGACAAACTCTAAATTCAGTGACAGACCTTGCCTGGGTAAATAATGTAAGGAGTGACTGAGGAAGACACATCAGCCGTAATCCTCGAGATGCATGCATGCATTCACACATACACATATACATATCCACACATACACATAAACATACAAAAATTTTAAAAAGAAAACCTTGAGATGCATGTGGAAAGTAGTTAGACGACCCTACCCCCAGTAACAAACAATGCATACCTTACACAGAGTGATGGACCAGTCTGCCTCCATCTTATAGTAAAGACAAACTATGTTCATTCATGTTTATGATTAAATATATTTCTCAAGGATTGGGCTATGCACTTCCAGTAACCTTAACTATAAATGGTTCTGTACTACCTGTTCCAGGAAATGGCAACCATGCCTTTGTTTCAGAGGGCTATTATGACCACCTCGTTATGACTACTTTATCATCATCTTGTAACCATGTCTTTGTTTCAGGGGGTTGTTATGGCCAACTTGCTATGCTCATGTTCTGCTTCTGTAACTCCACCTATTTGCCTGCCAAACACCCCACTTGGAAACCCCTTACTCATGAATTATAAAAACCCTTATCTTGCTGGGCATGGTGGCACATGCCTTTATTCCCAGCACTCAGGAGGCAGAGGCAGGTGGATCTCTGAGTTTGAAGCCAGCCTGGTCTATGGAACAAGCTCCAGGTCAGCCAGGGTTACACAGAGAAACCCTGTAAGAAAAAAAAATGAAATAAAAAAATACAGCAAACAAACAAAAAAAAAAGCCCCACATTATCTTACCCATGTCTAAGGTTAATCTCTTGAACCCCATCTTTAGGGAGAGACAACCAATATACAAAAATAAAAAAAACTTGCTTTAATTACTTTGGCCAAGATGATTTGAGTCAGTAGTCTTTCTCGAATCTGTTTGATTAACAAGAGACACACAAACACACTTCATCCCTGGTCCAGCCCAATAAACATATGACCTTTTATGAAAGTTTTTTTGCATATGTTAATTAAAATCTCTAATAGTTTCTTTACATTTTCACACATGTACATAACACACATTGTTCTATTCACCCTCTCTTGTCCCCTTCCACTCCCACTGATCCCCTTCCTCTTCCTACTTTCTCCTCTTCTTTCATGTCTGTGTGTGTAACAATGAATTTCATGAGTGCTGCTTACAGGAGCATGGTGGGGGGTTATTTAAAGGAGGGTGGGCACCTTTCCAGTGGCTATACTACTGAAGAAAATGTCTCTTTGTCTCCGAAGCAACCACTAACTTGCCTGTAAATCCTCAGAGAGGAGTGAGGCCTTATGCTCTATGATAGAATGTTGCCAGACCCGATCTACACAGGTAGTCACAGCTGCTTTGGGTTATCAACTTTACCCCTTTGTTTAGAATGATGCAATAGAGAGCACTATTGTCTTGATACCTTGACCACCATTATCTTTACACCCAGTTTCAGGGCCTTGCATTGGCCATCCATCGTTCTTTATGCCCTATGTTAGTGGGCTGTGGATTAGTCCCTTCCACAGCTGACCTCCTGCCTAACATGACCAGAACAAGAGTTGAGCTAAGAAAGAGTTATCTGCCACTCATCTTAAATCTGGGGACATGGCTAGGGGTGTCCCTAGGAGAGTATCTGTGAGTCCCAAGAGTTTAGCCTTTAACACTGAAAAATAATCAAACCAACTAGCCTGGGACATCAGTGTTTTTCCTGGCTTTGGAGGAAGACTCAGATCAGAACTTTTGCAATTGATCCTCTTGCTCTAAGGGCTTCTGATTTTGACCAGTACTAGGCCATAAACAGCCTTGGTTGTGCAACTGAGAGCAGAGCTTGGATCTTCAGCCTTCTTAACTGTATGAAACATAGAGATCTGCCTGCCACTGCCTCGAAAGTGCTGGGATTAAAGACACATGCCACCATGCCCATGGAATCAGTGCTTTCTATTAAACCTCTTTACACACACCCTCACACTCTAGGTTCTATTTCTCTGGAGAACCCTGACTAATCCTGGGGCTTAGTGTATTTAAAAGAACCAACTAATGGGGGGAGGTACTGAAGTGGAGGGTGGTAACCCAAACCTTTAATTCCAGCACTTGGGAGGCAGAGGCAAGCAGGTCTCTAAGTTTGAGGCCAGCCTGGTCTTCAGAGTGAGTTCCAGGTCAGGCAGGACTTCACAGAGAAACCCTGTCTTGAAAAACCAAACCAAACCAACCAAACAAACAAACAAAAAAGAACCAACTAAGTTCAATCAAAATGTGGTTTGAGATCGCTCAGGATATTTGATCAATTAAAGACAAAAATTGTGAGATATAAATGAGGAAGATAATCTGTAAGGTTTGTGGGCTAATTGAAAGTTGGCCATAAACCAAGTAGAATAATATCTTTATACAAAGATCCCTGGATGTGTTAAGGTAATATTTGTAAACAGATTTTTAGGCTTAAAAGATGTGGGATTGTTAAACATATTATTCTAACCTGCAGAATAGTGATTGTTAGGATTCAGGCATTATGCTGGCCTACCCTCTGTCACCTGGCAGGATGCACTCAGGCAGTACCCTGGCCAGACCATGGTCCTAAGGCTGCTACATAGGACCTGTCACTACATAGTCTGTACGAAGGTGCAAAGGTCCCTTCAAAGGGAAAACTCCACCTACTTCTGCTGTCTTTCACACTGTTCCTATGAAGGGGCAGACAGGCGCTCTCTCTCTCTCTCTCTCTCTCTCTCTCTCTCTCTCTCTCTCTCTCTCTCTCTCTCTCTCTCTCTCTCTCTCTCTCTCTGCTTCCCTCCCTCCCCATTCCCTTTCCTTCTTCCCTCTTTCCCTACTCCCTTCTATTTCCTCCAATAAAACTTCCCTGCTCTGTCGTGTTTGTCCCTCTCCCCCCATGGAATCTGCTAAGGTCCCCCTAGCACCGTATTATAACAGCAATTAAAACAGTAATACTGAGTATAATTTTCATACCCCAAAGCACCCCTCAGGACTGTGTTTTAGAAAACTCGTCAGACTATTAATGAGATGGCTCAATTGGTAAAGTGCTTGTCACAAAAGCATAAGGACCTGAGCTCAATCCTGAGCATCCACGGAAAAAGCTGGGTGTTTGGTGCATTCTTGTAATTCCAGCACTAGGGAGGCAGAAGCTGGCATATCCCAGGAGCTCACTGACAAGGCAGGTTAGTTTAATTACTGAACACCAAGTGACAGTGAGAGACCCCATCTCCAAAAACTGGGTGGCTGGTTCCTGGGAAACATCATCTCAAGTTGACCTATGGTCTTTACACAAATGGGTGCACATCTGCTATCCACGCATCCTTCCGGTACGTATTTCTGGCTTAACCCTAATCTGGTCAACACTACACCAGGTCACCTGACCTTTGGAATGCAGGGGTCATTGGTAGCAAATTCCAGACCTTCCAGGCCTCGTTTTTTCTTCCTAAGCTTGGCTCTCCTCCCAGCGTACTGCACAAATACTTATTCTGCGCTGACAAAGAAATCAGAACCAGATGACCAGAACGTCTCTATCTTAGCTCCAATGGGGTCTGCGACTCGTGAATGGAAAGATAAAGACGCTGAGCTGCTCCTCCGCTACCTGAATACAGCCCTGGAGAGCTCAGAGTCCAGAAAGTCTCCGCTGGACTAGAACGCAAGCGCGACTCCAAGCCCCTCCCACCAAGCCCCGCCCCGGCCACAAGGCCCCGCCCCACCAAGGCCTTAGACCATCGTGCTTTGTGCCTGCCGAGTCCGGCGCGGGAGTCTGGCTCTCCTAGGGATCTCTAGAGGTGAGCTCTCTAGCCGAGCTGTGAGCATGGGAGTTATCCCGCAACTCGCAGCTTCCGGGTGCTGTGGGGTTCCGGCTGTAGGAAGCAACCCTGTGGGGCAGGGCGGAGCCGTGTGGGGGACCCTTCTAAAGCCAGAATCTCAGATCTTCTGGGCCAGTTGCGGGACTCATAGGACCTCGCCCTTTCTAGGCCTCAGTTTCCTCTTGGGAAGAATAACTTAAATGATGCAGAACCCTGCGTTCTGTTTGCAGCAGTGCATTGCTTATCAGACGCTCTTCGTAGATAGGGATACAATGAAGTTTTATCCAAAGATAAATAATGATAATTAGTGACATAGTCATAGATGAAATAAGATGCCCAGAATGTTCAAAAGTGCTCTCAAAACAACAAAACAGTATTGACTATGGTAATGAGTCAGGCTGAAGGGCTGTTTGGGTTTATTTATGTACATGTAAGATAGTATTTTTGAGGTGAAATGCTTGCTCTGGATCCCTAACAGCCTGTGATCAGTTATTGAGCCTGTACTATCAGTGGTTAACACGCCAAAGTACCACACAATGCATGTCCTGACTGGCAGGAGTTTATTTCCCTTAATTCGAGATGCTGGAATTCAAGATGGTGGAATGGCCAGGCTCAGCTAACCTCAGGCTTTTTTCCTGGGCTTGCACATGGCCATCTTTGCCCTGTACCCTCATGTGGTATTTTCTCTGTGTGTGTCCTAATCTTAGAATGAAAGCAGTGGGATTTAATTGGAACCATCCCAAGAGCCTTCAGTTTCAATCTCACAGACCCAAGCTCCAATACAGCTATATCCTAAAATAATGAAACTTTGGCCTCAAACATAGGAACTTGGGGTTGGTGACACAATTCAGCATATGACATTGCCACTTGGGGTTTTAGCCAATAAACCTGTCCCAACTTTATCTTATTTTCACAGCTGAAAATCAACTGTAGGTTCTGGAGATATGAGCATTTTTCTTTGACTGTATCCAGTCAACCAGCTGCAAATGTTTTGGGGAAGTTTTCATCTGTACTGAACATGGCTTTATTTTCCTAAACAATACACCGTCACAATGACGTATGTAGCATTTGCATTGTAATAGGTACTGTAAGTAATTAGAGGTGAATTAGAATATAGTATATAGGTAATTACAAATACTAAGCTGTTTTTGTAAGAGACAAACATTTGAAGGTCTTGGAGTCTGGGGGTGGTCTTGACTCTAATCCCTTAAGGATATATATATGTAGTACATATTTATTCCCCTGTTCATTAGTAGTACAGGTATTTCATAGTACAGTTAGCCTTCTGTGTCCACTGATACATAATCAGTCAGCCAAGAATTAAAAATATACAAAACAAATTATTTCCACTGAGCTTGTAGACATTTAGTAGAATCTAGCTGTACTATGTTGTATTGCAGATAATTTAAAGTATATGAGAGATTTGCATAGGCTACGTGCAGATACTATGCTATTTATATAAAGCAGCTAATGATCTTTGGATTTTGATATCTGCAGGAATCCTGGAACAAAACCCTTACAGCCACTGAGGTACAGCTGTATACGTTATGCTCTCAGAACTGTGTCTAGCGCTTGTAGTTCACTCGTAAGTCAGTTAGAAATTCACTGTGGGATGAGTGGTGGGTGGAGTGGGGGGGGGCTGTGAAGTACTTAGTGTCGTGTCTAGCCATGGCAGTAAAAATAATTACAGCCATTGCCAGAAGGATGTCTACTACACTGTGAGACACTGAAATGTTTTCTGTATATTCATTGACCGCAGCCGCTGAGGCCGTTGCTGCACACCTGCCTGGCAGATGGAGAGAGAACTGATGCTGTGAAACCCCCAGGTGGTCTGACTCTGGAGCCCATACCCTCAATCCCAATACAGTGTCACTTCAGTGAAGAACTATGTGGCCCTAGAGACTGTTCATTTTGTAACCTGACAGAACCACTGGCTGACTTCTCTTATTCTTGACCAAATTATCCACAGAGGCAATACTCATGGCTGGGCCTCTGTGGAGAGCTGCAGCCTTTATACAGAGACACAGGACAGGACTGTTGGTAGGTTCCTGTGTGGGCCTGTTTGGGGTTCAAATCTCATTTCACCTCTTCTCTAATACCATAGTCGAATGGCTCTACCAGTACTGGCCTCAGGGCCAGCCAGCTCCTCTTTCCCCTCAGCTACAGAGCCTCTTCCAGGAGGTGCTGCAGGACATGGGTGTCCCCTCAGGTCATTGCTACAAGCCTTTCACTGCCTTTACTTTTCAGCCTGTGAGTGGTGGCTTCCCAAGACTTCCTTCTGGGGCTGTGGTGGGAATCCCTGCCATCTACCTGGGTAGCCCTGTGACCACCATCAACCATACTTTGATCATACATGGGCAGAGGGTCAACTGGCAAAGCCCAGAAGGCGCTAGGCTGAGAGATGCCCTGACCCTGTCTCACAATGCTCAGAAGTTTGCTTTAGCCAAGGAGGTTGTATACCTGGAGAGCAATATGGCTGCCCTACAGATCCTGCCAGTCCCAGTTTGCCTTGCAGG
Organism: Cricetulus griseus; assembly: GCF_003668045.3. Lineage (NCBI taxonomy): Eukaryota > Metazoa > Chordata > Mammalia > Rodentia > Cricetidae > Cricetulus > Cricetulus griseus. Next base: position 68,621,896 of record NC_048598.1, read on the forward strand.
AACCTGGGTACTGAGTGTGGGTGCCAAGCATGCTCTGGGGCTCTATGGAGGCCCCGTAGGCTTTCGAGTTGCCTTTAACTTGGTGGCAATAGTGGCTGGCTTTGTGGCCTACACCTTTTTCAAGGACTCCCTGGCTGTTGCCCTGGAAGGCTGGCTGGACCGCCGCACAGCCTCTCTGTCTGCAGCCTATGCCCATGGTGGAGTGGAATTCTATGAGAAGATACTGTCACGCAACCTAGCCCTCCGAAGTCTTTTGGGCAGACAAGGGGAGAAGCTGTACACACCAAGTGGAAACATTATCCCCAGACACTGGTTCCGCATCAAACATTTACCCTACACCGCCCGCCGGGACTCTCTACTACAGATGTGGAGGGCGACACTCAACCCAGGGCGCTCCTGAGAAGCCAGACAACAGGGCACTGCTGGCTCACATAGGCACCACCCTGTGATGAATTCTGGGGGAATTTTTTGATATGATTGCATCCATAGCCCAAGGTCAGAACAGTGTAGAATTAAACAGCTCAATTCTGTCCTCACCATGAATGAATTTGGTGGCTATGAATGAGTCCCTAAATGAATCTGAGTATTGTTTACATCAGCTGAGAAGTGGGGAGGATTGAATGTAGGGTTGCATGAGATTGTGAGCCTGAGGCCTGGTAGAGAGCAACATAAATAAACAACATAAATAAAATAATAAACATAAATAAAATTCGTCTTTCTTGGTCTCTGAATTCCAGTGTGCTGTGGGAGTGAGAACATAAGTCGCCAGACATGTTTCTAGTGTGTCGACCCTCTCCTACAGCGGAGAACCACCCCACTCTACCTGATGCCAAATAGCTAACTTATTCCTCACCTTTAAACCTTGGACAGGGGACCCACAGCAGGGCAGGATGAGGAGAGCTGTGGTCAGAGCCAAGCCTAAGTTGGCTATTTGTGTTATCTTCTCATTGCGAATTGCATCTTCCCTGTGGCAGTCTTGAAGGATGTCTTCCTGGGACCAGTGTAACTGAGGGGAAAGGGATTAGACCACACTTGGGAAGGGGACTCTGACATCTGGTTGTTCCTTGTAGAACACCTGAAAGAAGGGTGAACCAGGCCAGGCTGAAGAGTGACAGCCTAGGGTACCACTGGCTTCTGCTCAGACTTTGCATGTGATCTAGAGCTCAGTTTGCTACCAGCTGCAGGTCTTTCCCCTGGGCACGGCAGGCTGAGCTTTTGAGGACAAGGGACTTCACATCTTTCAGGTCCTTAGCACCTAGGACAGCATGCGAAAGGGCCTGATAAATGGATGGTGTACTAGTTTCCTTTTCTGTTGATGTAACAAAAATGCTCTGACCAAAAGCAACTCCATGAGAGAGTTTATTTGGCTTACACTTCCAAGTCATAATCCATTTTTGAGGGAAGTCAGAGTAGGAACTCAAGGCAGGAATCTGGAGGCAGGAGCCATGGAGGAACACTGCCTGCTGGTTCGATTTCAGATCCGCAGGCTCATTCGTACACACACACACACACACACACACACACACACACACACACACACATCCCAAGACTACCTGCCCATGGATGGTGCCATCCACAATGGGCTGCTCTTTTCATCATTAACAGTTGAGATAATCCCCCATGGACACGGACACGCGTGTGCGAGTAAACACAGAGAGAGAGAGAGAAAGAGAAATCTGATCTAGGCAGTTCCTCATTTGAGGCATTCCCTTCTCATGACTCTAGGCTGTGTCAAGTTAACAAAGCTAACTAGGACAGATGGATAGTTACTGGATGAATGGCTCTCCATCCTGGCTAACAACACTCCACAGGTTCTCTGGGGCACCTCTCAGTCACTGCAGTTGCTTTATGCTAAGGGCCCAAAGGCCATGTCAGCAACCTAATTCTTAGGGTGAAAAGGCTGGACCCCATGGGCTGCATCTTTTCCACACTCCTCAGTCCTACACTGTCTACTCTCAATATGGCAGAAACCAAGATGGTGACAGCATGCTCAAGTGCTAGCATTTAAATGGGTTTAATCCCATTGTGGCATTCTTGAAAGAAGTGAAACCTCTGAAGGGAAGGGCCCCGTGGGAGATGATGAGGTCATTCAGGGCCTCATCTTCAAGAAGCATTTATTCTGGTCTTGCACAGTGAGCTCTGGCAGGCCCAGGTAACTATGGCTTTGGTTTCCTTTAGGATTTGAGATGAGGTCTCAGTGTTGCCCAGGGTGGGTTCAAGTGGTCTTGCTACCTCAGCCTCCTGAGTAGCTGATGCTGCTGGTGCACCACCACACAACCAGCACAGCCTGTTAAAATACAAGCAAGACCAATGCAGACAGCGGTGCTGCACACCTGTGATCCTAGCATTTGGGAGTTTTGGACAGGAGGGTTACTAGTTTGAGGCCAGGCTGTGCTACATAGTGAAAACCTATCTCAGGATAGCAAAAACCTGGCTCACATCTGTGATCCCCAACACTCAGGAGGTTGAGGCAGAGGGGTGATAAGCTAGTGTGGGCAAGAATTCAGGGCAAGACTGAGCTAGGCTGAGACCCTGTCTCAAAGAGCAAAACTAGCCGCCGCCCCCCCCCCCCCCCCGGCTTCCTGTTGTTGTACCCTCCTCTGAGATACCTTCCCTGAGGTCCCACCAGAGATGAGCAGAAGTAGGTGATACTTGCCTGAACCTCCAGATGATGTGCTAAATAAACCACTTAAAAAAAAATCAAGCCTTAAGTATCTTTTTGTAACAGCAGAAAGCACCAATACAGGAAGGTAGCTCCAGTGTAGAGGAGAGCTAGTCCCTAAGACAGCTCCTTATTTCTCTCTCCTGCTCCTATGCAAAAATCTTTGTCTCCACTCTTCCACAGGTTTTATATGGTTCTCTGCCCTCCGCCCCCACCGTGTGTGTGTGTGTGTGTGTGTGTGTGTGTGTGTTGCCTTTCTCTCTCAGAGTCAAATATACATAATCAGAGCCAGAATACAGGGAACCGATCTGAGAGGTATGGATGGTATGGCATGATTCTGCTCATGCCTGATTCTAGCTGGCCCTCCTGCTTCTGTCTCCTCCATTGAACACTTTTTAGGGCCATCCAGCCATATCTGAAGCCATTTTGTAGCATGGACAGCCTGGAGAGGCGACACAGTGGGCTTTAAAAGATTGGTTCCCTAGATTTGCCAGCATTTACATGGTGCATATACCAGAATGTTCAGGACTTGGAGCTTTGGCCATTTTAGTAAATCCTCGAGACTGTCCTTTTTATTGAACTCACTGCTGCCTCATGCTGCTCTACCTCAGATTCTTTCAAAGCCTGCCCTCATGATTTGGGGGTAGGGCTGAGACAGGGTCTCACTTTGTAGCTCTGGTGGCCTTGAACTAAAAGAGATCCTCCTAATGTAAGGGTTCAGGGAAATGCTGAAGGAAGACCCCATACTCAAACAGTATGTAAAAGCAAAGAGTGTTTATTAATATTCCAGCATGCAAGGGTTGACACCTGTACAGAATGGTGACAACCATGAGGAGTATACAAGCTCCTTTTCAGCATAGCTAAGGGGAGGTTCAGGGACAGTTAAGTTATCTCAAGTATAATTGGTTGAGCACGTAGCAGTTACGCTAGTATACTTTTCATTGGCTGAGGTTTAGTCTTATCATTTCTGGACATACTTGGCCAAGTCTGGATGTGACTCCAAAGGGACTGCTGGATTTGTCCCTGAAACACTGTGAGGCTGACCTGACTTAGGCCTGTGTTCATGCCCTCCTTGTCCCTGAATGCAAGGGTATTGTGGATAAATGGTCCTTTGTGGCAGAAACACCTGGTTTGCCTCTCTCAGAAATCTGAAACCTAAATTCAGTTGTGTGAGTGGGAGAGTTTAACCCCTTCACTAAGTCCTGGGCCTAAAAGTGCTTACCAACACTTTTGGTAATTCTTTAGGTTGCCATTGTTAGATCAGGATTGGTGGAGGGGACATGGGAATAAAGCCGACCAGCATCTCCAGAAGCAGAATTGTTACTTTAATCAGAATGACTGAAGGGCTACAGCCTGAGGAAGTGGAGATTGCATGACACAGGAGCATTGAGGTGTTACAGGAGGGAAGGCAGACTTTTGGAAGATTCCACCTGCAGGTCCATTCCCCTGCAGTCTCAAAGTGGCAGCTACCATCAAAAAGGCACGTTGATCCTCTTATCAGAAACATCCTGGAACCTGAAGGCCCACAGGTGTCACCAGTCAAGTGGCCTTTCCTATCCAGAGCTTCTCAGGCCACTTGAAGCCATCGGCTGGAAAATTCCTTGGCAGCAACAAATAGGAAAGAACCCATGCGACCCTCTGGGGGTGGAGGATGCCTGGGAAATGAACATTAAAGTGAGACATAGAGGGTGGGAGACCAGAGAAAATGGCTCAGTGGGTAAAAGTGCCTTGTGCACATGAGGAGCTGAGTTTGAATCCGCAGCCCCCATATCAAAGGTTGAACATGGCTACACGTGTGCACGTAGCCCCATTAGTGGTGAGAGAGCAGAGGCAGGATCACTGGGGCTTGCTGGCTGCCAGAATAGCTCCAGGTTCAGTGAGAGACAGCTAGAGGGGCAGCTAGGCAGTTAAGTGTGTGCTTTGCTCTTTCAGAAGACCTAGGTTTGGTTCCTAGCAGCTGACAACCACATGTAACTTCAGCTTCAGAGGCTCCAACACCCTCTTCTGGCATCTGTAGGTATTGAACTCACACATATATAACCACACACAGAAACACAACTAAAAATAAAATAAAAATTTTTAAAAAGTAATAATGATTAGAGTAGAGATCAAGATGCCTGACATCTTCCTCTGGACTCTTGCTGCACATACATGGATGCATACCATCCATGCACACGTGGAGTGAGAGACGATCTTTTACAACAATTATACTAATAACCTATAACAGTGAAGACTATTCAGTGTTACTGAGTTGCGGTTAAATTGATACAAGCATATACTCTTGGTGACAGTTGACTCTTTGGACCCAGTAACTGCAAACATTGAAATTTGTGCTAGGAGTATAATCCACAGGCTTAAATAGAATATGTCTGAAGATATGCATAAGAACATGCATATGGTGTAAGTAGTCTTTAAAATAGAAATAGTAGAAATGTTGAAAAGCAATGACTCAGGAAACCATGAATGTTGTTTAGGTACTAAACATTATTCAAAAGGTAATTATGAAAATTGGGCTGAGGATGTGGCTCAGTTGATAGGGTGGTTGCCTAGCAGCACAAAGACCTGGGTTTGATTCTCAGCACCAGGCATGATGGTGCACACCTGCAAATCCCAGCACTTGGGAAGTAGAGTTAGCCCTTTGGGAGGTTCATAGTTATCCTGGGATCTATGAATTCAAGGCTAGCCTGGAATACATGCGACATGTCTCAAAAAAGGAAATTAATTATGAGAACTAGTAGGAATGTGTGGCAATTTTAGTTATAACTGACACATATACCAAATATATATTGATAGTCAAAAAGAATTAAAGCAAAAAACAAAAAAGAAGGCTTGTGTATGACAAGCCACAATAAGGGAAACATATAAGACCTGGAAGAGAACTCAGAAGTGTGTGTGTGTACGTGTGTGTGTGTGTGTGTGTGAGAGAGAGAGAGAGAGAGAGAGAGAGAGAGAGAGAGAGAGAATGAGTGTGTGAGTGTGTGAGTGTGTGTGTGATGAGTGTGTAGAGAGAGAGAGAGAGAGAGAGAGAGAGATGTGTGTGAGTGTGAGAATATGAGTGTGTGTGAGTGTGTATTTGAGTGTGTGTGTATGAGTGTGTGTGTGTGTGTGTGAGAGAGAGAGAGAGAGAGAGAGAGAGAGAGAGAGAGATCATATTCAAAGGGGCATGGACTTTACACCCTCTCTCTGCCTCAAGGTGACAGATCCTGGCATCCCTGATTCTGACCCTGCATTCTTGGGCTGTGGCCAACCTTCTGTCTGTCAGTAGCTGTGGAAGCCATAAAAGCCTCCTCACACCTGTGGTGGGAGCAGATTTCACTGGCAGCTCCAGTTGTTTTCCAGGCTCTATCACCACATTCACTTGAAGCCATGCTTGGGCACAGTGACAGTGCCCCCTCCAGGCAGTTCCTCTCCAGTGGAAAACTGGCTCTGAGACACTCCTCGCCCCAGGAGAACTCTGGTATATGGGGCTCTTCGTCTGCCCTCTCCCGTGTCAGGAGGATTTTTTTTTGGAGCAGCTAGGGAAGATAGTTCAGTCAGTAGAGTGCTTGCTTTGCAAGCAGGGGGAATAAGTTTGACTCCCCAAAATGCACATTTTTAAAATAGCTAGGTTTGTAACTCTGGAGGCAGAGGCAAATGGATCCCTGAGGCTCATTGGCTAACCAAGTCTATTCGTTGATTTCCAGGTAAATTGAAAGACAGTTTCTCAGAAAGTAAGATAAAGACAAACAGAATAAAGGCACTTGCCACCAAACCTGACAACCTGACACACATGGAGAAAAAGAGAGAACCAGCTCATACAGCTGTCCTCTAACCTCCTCTAGTGTGTAGTGGCACTCAGTCACACACTCACAAATAAATAAATAAATAAATAAATAAATAAATAAATAAGTGCGATTTTAAAATCTTTTAAAAAGATGGTAGCCGGACTTGCGAGTTGGCTCAGTAGTTAAGAGCACTTGCTGCTCTTCCAGAGGACCCATGTCCAGTTTCTAGCACCCACACTGGGCAGCTTACAACCACCCACAACTCTACCTCCAGGGGATTCAGCACCTTCCTTTGACCTCCTTGGGCACCCAGACACATGTGGCATATATATATATATATATATATATATATATATATATATATATATATATGTATATGTTTGTATATGTATACGTGTGTGTGTGTGTGTGTGTGTGTGTGTGTGTGTGTGTGTTTGTGTTCAAAAAGATGGGTAATGACTGAAGATGTCCAAGATTGACCTCTGGCCTCATGCACACATGTGCTCCACCCCATACACACCTCCCTCTCCTGTCTCTTCCCCCTTGCTCCTTCATACACCTTCCACCTGGTGTCCTCCCATCTGACTGTGTAATCATCTCAGGGTACCTTAATGAACACTGTTGCGCCCTCATCCAGGCAGGTATATGAGTTCATAGCCCTCACTTCCACCCTCAGGTAGCTCTCAATTCTAGTCACACCTGCAGTGATAACATGTGAGATCAGCACGTGGGAAATGCTTGAAGGAGCACAGGAGAGGACATCTAACTCAGATTGAAAGGGTAGCGAGGACTTCCCAGGAGAGATGCCCTGCTGCCTAAACCCTAAGGGTTAGCCAACATAATAATGCCATGTCCTTGTATGTCACTCTTTATGTGCCATGTGTTTTGCATACATTAGCTTATGTGAGTCCTACTGTAGTCATTACTCTGTTGTAGTCTGATTATTTATATCACCCCAAAATTCATGCATTGAGCCTGGAACCTCTGTCTGGTAGTATTAAATGATAGGGCCCCTGGGGAGATGTCCTGGTTTGACTCTCTGTTGCTGTGACAAGACAGTGACCAAAAGCAACTTGGGAAAAAATGCATTTATCTGGCTTTCAGGTTGCAGTCCATCATCAAGTAAAGTCTGGGCAGGATCAACGCAGGAACCTGAAGGTGTGAGCTCAAGCAGAGACTGTGGAGGAATGCTGATGAATGACTTGCTTCCCAGCTCACATTCAGCCACCTTTTTATACAACCAAGGACCATCTGTCCAAGGAAGACATGACCCATAGTGGGCTTGACCCCCTTTCATTAACTAGCAATCTCAAAAACGCCCCACAGGCCAGTCTGATGGAGACAATTCCCCAAATGAGGTTTCCTCTTCCCAGGTGTCTCCAGTTTTTATTGAGTTGACAAAAACTAACCATCACAGGAAATGATTATACCATGAAGGCAGACTGGAGGTGTCATGCTTATAGAATGATCAAAGGAGTCCATGTGCCCTGCTGTGGTGTAGAGAGAGACACATAGGAGATACCACATGTGGATAGCAGGCCCTCTCCAGACATCAAATCTGCCTGCACTTTGACCTAGAACTTCTCAGCCTCCAAAGAGAGGAGTCAAACATTTCTACCTCATCATTTCATCACAGCAGGAAAAATGTACCATGACACCTCTGCCTTACACAAGACACCAAAGTAGAGGGAGGCTGAGTGGCTTTCACCAGCCGGGATGTGGGGTTTGAACCCCAATGGTCTGGATCAGCACTATTACCACACTGGCTAGTTCTATCAGAAGACCCTGGACAGGAGCCACCACTGAGATGATTCTTTTTTTTTTTTAATAATTTTTTATTTAGAAACAATCTTATTTTACATAAAAATCCCCCCATTCCCTCTTCCTCCCATCCTCCCATGCCCCCCACCGACCCCACCCCTAACCCACCCCCCCACTACGCCCCAAGGAAGTGAGGCCTTCCATGGGGATCCTCAAAGTCTGTCACATCATTTGGGGGAAGGCCTAGATGATTCTTATGCTTTTGTGTTGGGTTAGGTCCAAGCAAGAGACTGAAACCCCACAGTGATCTGAACAAGGAAAGGCCATTGTAAAGACTCAGTAAGATACGACAAGGGGTTTCAATATCTCAGGTGGTAGACTGCTTCCCCATCATGCACAAAGTGCTGAGATAGGGACTCTCACTAAACCTGAAGATTATCAATTCAGCTAGGGTGGCTGGACAATGAGCTTCCGTGATTTGCCTGTGCTCATGGGGCTGTAGCCAAGCCCACTGCCATGGTCAGCATTTTAAAATATATTTATTTACTTATTGTATATGAATGTTCGCCTACATATATGCCTGTGCACCATGTGCATGTCTGGTACCCGTGGAAGCCAGCCAATGATGCTGGATTCTCTGGAACTGGAGTTATGAATGGCTGTGAGCTGCCCTGTGGGTGCTGGAGACTGAGTCAGGGTCTGGATTTGGGGCATCTAAACTCAGGTCCTCATGTTTGCATAACAGACACTTTACTGACTGAGCCATTTCCCTAATCCATTTATGTATTTATTTGGCTTCACCCTGGGCTGGTACCCTTATAAAAGAAACTGTGGGCACCAGGTGGTGATGACACACAACTTTAATCCCAGCACTTGGGAAGCAGGGGAAGTTGAATTTCTGTGAGTTTGAAGCCAGTGTGGTCTCCAGAGTGAGTTCCAAGCCAGCCAGGACTAAACATAGAAACCCTGCCTGGGGGACGGGGGGGGGTTGGGGGGGAGCAGTGGGCATCACTGACCTTTTCCTATTCCTGGCTACTGACAGTCAGTGTTGAGGAAGTATTTGCTGAGTGAATGGAGGTGAAATGACTGATAGGTAGAAGTGGCATAAGAAAGAAAGATTTATTGTAGTTCATCCTTTGGAAGGTTTTTAATCCATCAGGGCTGTGAAGGTGTGGCAGAGAAGCTTGGTCCACGGCTCCAGCGGAGTGTATAAGAGACTGTTCACTTCATCGTGGATGCGCTAGTTAGTCTAACAGTCTACATCACCTAGGAAGAGAGCTTCAGCTGAGGAATTGTCTAGATCAGGTTGGCCTCTGGGTATGTCTGTGGGGAACTGTCTGAACTGCTAATTGATATAGGAAGCTCCAGCCTGCTGTGACAGCACCAATCCCTAGGCAGATGGTCCTGAACTGTGTAGGAATTAAGAAATCTGACTGAGAGCAAGCTAGGAAGCGTTCATTTCTCCCTGCTCTTGACTTTGTGGCTGTGGTGTAACTGGTTGTTTGGTGGTGCAAATGCGATGATCCCCATATTCTCAGGCATTTGAATACTTGATCTCTAGTTGGTGGCACTGTTTGTGTAGGTTTAGGAGGTTCGGCCTTGCTGGAGGAAGTATGTCACTGGGGTGAGTGTATTAATCAGAGTTCGATAGAGTAACAACTTATAGAATGAATCTCCGTTATTTATATATGGAGAGAAAGAAGATTTGTTGGAATGATTACAGTACAGATAATCTAATGCTGGCTGACTGAACAGTAAGTCCAAGAATCCTGCAGTTGCTCAGTCTATGAAGCCAAGTGTCTCAGATGGCCTTTAGTATATGCTGCAGACCAAGGAAGTACTGAAGGGAATGGACTTGCTAACCAGGTGAGGGCAAGCAGCCAATGAGCAAAATATTCCTTCTTCCATATCCCTAGACAGACTTACAGCAGAAGGCGTGGCCCAGATTAGATCTGGGTTACAGGTGTGTCTTCCTACCTCAAAGATCCAGAGTAGAAGTGGATCTTCCTGCTTCAAATTAGGGAAAAAAAAAAAAAGAAAAAGAAAAAAAGAAAAACAACCCTCACCAATTTGCCTTCCATTTTTGGAGTTTCATTCCAAATAGCCATCACAGTGGGCTTTGGGAGTTTGAAAGCCACATGCCATTCCCACTTCACCCTCTCTGTGCTGTGTTTGGGTTCAAGACATGAGACCTCAGCTTCTGCTCCAGCTGGTGTATCTTCCTGCCTGCTGCCATGTTTCCTCACTGTGGTGGTGATGGACTCGTAAGCTGCTGGAACTGTAAATCCATAAAATTTAGAGAACTTCCTTCTATCAGCTGCCTTGGTCATGGTGTTTTATCACAGCGACAGGAAAGTAACTAATACAAGCCTCCCCAGCTCCTCCTTCTGTGACTTCCCTGTGATGATGGACTGTAAGCCAAGTAACTGACTACCCCATACCTTGCTTCTGGTCAGCGCATTTTATTACAGCCACAGAAATGAAACTGGAGCAATGGACCAGGAAACTGAGAGCCCTACAGGAAGCAGAAGCTGGGTGTCACCTTCTAAGGCCCACTGTGAGTGACCAACTCCTGCCAGCTGGGCCTCGATGCCTAAGGCTGCCGTCGCCCAAAATAGCCCCACCGGATGGGGGCAGTTAAGACATGGTTCCAGATCCAAGCCACAACAGTGACTGAACTGTTGTGTGAGTCATCTCAGTGTACATTTCCCAAGGGGTCACACAGCCACACATCTCAACCTGAGTTTCCCTCCCTGGTAATGCAATTCAAAAGGGAACTATCATCTTCTGACCCTGCTCCTAGCTCCTGTTACATAAGGTCTTCTCTCAACTGTCTTTCAAGTCCAGACCTGCTTGGTTGGTGTCTGGCACACTGACTGTCCTACCTGGTCCTTTGGGGAAAGTGTCTCAGTAATGAAGTCCTATAGGGGACATGCATGCAAATGTTCTCAGCCAGCTGACAGGCTGAGAGAGTTCCCAGGAGTTGACCCAAACTACCTCACCCTGCCTTTGCTGTCCACTCCTGCTAATCCTGAAGATTAGGTTTTCTCCACCTCCCAACTCCTGTTCAACCCATTTTGAATGGCCCTTGAGGCTCTCTGCCAACCAAATGAAAACCAGGCACCATCTGCTGCCTAAGCCTGTGGCAGCTGTTGGGAACATGCTTGCATACATATGAAATGATTTTGGTTGGCCTTGTGATGAGGTCCTTAGATGAGCAAGGGAAGGGTTTGCTAAGTTGATCAGGGGTCATTTTAACCTGAGGAAGGCAGCTGACAACCCAGAGCAAGGGGTGGGAAAGGGGCGGGGCTGAGACAACCAATGAGATCCAGCAAGCTGTGACCTCAGCTGGAGGCTTTAAGTTGCAGCCTCTGGCCTGTGCTTGTGAGAGGAACAGGCCCATGTCTCTCTGACAGGGCCAAAGCTAAGGTGGCCCTCAACAGAGTTGGCTCTTGACATTCTGCGAAGATGGCTTACCTCACCATATTCTTATAAGTTATAAGTTCACCATATTGAACTTATAACAGGGAACAGTATTATTGCTACCAAGCAGGGAGTCAGGCTATTTCCTCATCTAATTGTCACAAAACTAAAGGAAAGGCAGGCATCTGGACAGGGGAAATGGTTCAGTGACTAAAGTAGTTACTGTTCAATTCTGAGGACCTGAGTTCGATCCTCAGCACCCACATAAAAAAACTGGATGTGGTAGTGTGTAAGTTGCAGTCCCAGCAAGGGGAGATGGAGCCAGTCATCCCTGGGGGCTTGCTAGCTGCAAAGACAGCCTAGATAAAGGGAAGATGCACCAGGGCAGTGAGAGACAATATCAAAAACAAAACAAAACAAAACAAAAGAACAATACAGAGTGACTGGAGAGATGGCTCAGTGGTTAAGAGCTCTGGCTGGTCTTCCAGAGTTCCCAATTCCCAACACCCACATGGCAGCTCACAACTATCTGTAACTCCAGTTTCAGGGGATCTGATCCCCGTACACAGAGTATATACAGGCAAAACACCAGTGCACAATAAATAACTCTTACAAATAAAAAAATCAGAGGGGCTAGAGAGATGGCTCAGTGGTTAAAAGCAAGACTCAAGACTCAAGCTCTTCAAGAGGTCTTGAGTTCAATTCCCAGCAACCCAGCAACATGGTGGCTCACACAACCATCACTAGTGAGATCTGACACCCTCTTCTGACATAAAGGTGAACATACAGATAGAACACTCATGCATATGATAAATAAATCTTTAAAAAATCAGAATCAAGATGTAATTTAAGATGGGTAGTGGTGGCACATGCCTTTAATCCCAACACTCAGAAAGCAGAGGCAGGTGGATCTCTGTGAGTTCAAGGCCAGCCTGGTCTATAATGAGAGTTCTAGGACAGCTAGAGCCACACAAGGAAACCCTGTCTCAAAAAACAAAACTGGGGGCTGAAGAGATGGCTCAGAGGTTAAGAGCACTGGCTGTTCTTCCAGAGGTCCTGAGTTCAATTCCCAGCAACCACATGGTGGCTCACAACCATCCGTTATGAGATCTGGTGCCCTCTTCTGGTGTGCAGATATACATGGAAGCAGAATGTTGTATACATAATAAATAAATAAATAAATAAATATTTTTTTAAAAAAAAAAGTATAAGAAAACCAAAACAGCAGAGCAAAACAAACAAATAAAAAATCAATATGGAAGCTCCCGAGAACAATACCAGAGGTCGCCCTCTGGTCTCCATGTGCACACACAAATGTTTTTCTTTGGATACAGTGGGGAGTCAGTAGCTCAGAGAGGTTAAGTAACTTGCCCATTTCTCATTGTTGAGGGTGGGCCAGCATCATGCTACTTCCCTAGGAGGGGTTCTAGCAGCACACTTTCACACATGGCAACTGCTCCTGGAGCCTGGAGACTATACATGGCACTTGAGGAGTGGATAGGAAGTAATAGCATGGGGGGGGAGGGGTAAAGGGTTCCCAGGAGTCTTGAGGGCATTTCAGTCACCTTTTTGTCCCTAGGTCTAGTATGTCACTCCTGAAATCCATCCACACAGAGGATATCAGGGAACAGAATTAGGTCAACTTTAGAGGAGGCCCTGACCCACCTGGGACCTGAGCGCAGACATGTAGGTCCACCTAAGGATGCCCTGAGACCCAGGAAGCTGTTGTTGGCTTCTTCCCCGGTGGTTTGTGAGTACCCTGAAGTCTGAGAGAGCTGCTCTGAATAGTCCCAGGAAGGGATTAACTGGCTTGGGAAATAAACCAAGGGTCTTTTTGACATGGAGACTCAAGAGCCATGCCTCTGACAGGACCCCAGATGCAAGCCGGAGCGCTGGAACACAGTCCTCCATCTGAGGGACACACGAAAATACCACAGCTGAAACTGGCCCCAAAGGGCAGCATATTGGGGCACTTGTCTGTCAGCAGAGTGAGGTGGTGCCGAAGACACAGTTCCATGCTGCTTACTTTGGGGATCTTTGCAGAGACAACTTCTTGGTAAAACTGGAATTCTTGACTTCACCGCAGAAAGAATGTCAGAACAAAAAAAGTGTGGAGCAGAGCTGGAGTTTACCAGGAAGAAAGTTCAACAGAGATTTAAGCACAAGGGCTAAAAGAAAGTGGCTGGGGGAAAGGATGAGATGAGACACCCAAGTGCAGGTGTGGCCTTCTCAAAGAAGACCAGCTTAGCCTTTCAGGCTTAACCCTATACCATCCTGGTAGTTCTCCACCTATATCTCTCTCAAAGGGTCGCAAGTAGACTTTTTCCCTCCTTTCACAAATATTTATTTGTATGAATGTGTAGGCTCACATATGACATGTCACATGCTTGCTACAGCATGTGAATGCCACAGTGTACATGTGGAGTCAGAGCACATCTGTTGAGAGTCAGTCCTCTCCTTCCACCATGTATGGTCTGGGCCTTGAACGGGTGGCCACACGTGGTGGCAAATGCCTTTACCTGCAGGGTCATCTCACAGCCCTTTCTCCCTCTCTTTTGGTAAAGGAGGCCATAGGGTGGTTCTGGAGGTACCTTGTGAAGGATTGCAATACAGTAAGGTAAAACCATTGGGTCATAGGGTTGCACAAGAGGATTACGACACGTCTTTTACTGTGTTATTTCTGGTAAGAGTCCTAGAAAAATGTAGGTTTACAGCTAGAGAAAGAAAAAAAGTCTTAATACTTAAGTAAGTAAGCATGGCTCCCTGCTGTTTTGACATCTTACTTGAAATCTCTCTATAAAGAAACAGCATCTCTGTTTCCACTACTGAAATCTGTCAAGCAGTGGTGTGGGTGGAGGAGAAATCTCCCCCTCCCGCCCCTTACCGCCTGCAACAGACAAGCAAGATGACCTTCCCTTCCTTCAGTACTCAGGAGAGCAAGCCCCGCTCCTCGCCTAGGCAGCACAGCAGAGGTAGCCCTGTTGTTGCAGGTGTGGGTGACTCAGCCCCAATGTTGTGAGCAAGGGAGAGCTGTCTCCATTACTCATCTAACATGTGGTGTCATGGGTGGAAGAGAGATGCCCTCACCCCACCCCCGCCCATCAATGCCTGAGACAGGTGGAAGAGCTGGCCCTGGTCATAAGAGGGGGGAGGGCTGTACCTTCCCTCACCAGCTACAGTACTCAGGAGAGTGGCTCCTGCATCTCTCCTGGGCAACACAATAGAGCTGGAGTAGGTTGGGGAGAGGCAACCCTGAGGGCTTGAACGAGGAGATCTAGCCCCACTCCCCTGCTCATTGCTGCAATGTGCTGTAAATTGTAGGTGTTGAGGGTGCAGTGTCGGAGAGCTCAACCTACTGGTGAAGACCAGGGAGAACTGGCTGGCAGACCAACCTAGGCCCAGAAACAGGGTTGTGTATGATTTGGCCTGCTCCAACATCCACCCCATCTGTGATCTGCTGGAGCATGTGAAGGGACCTGACCTGCAGACCCAAAGCTGCAGGACCTTCACAACACAGACAGACAACAGAATATCCAAGAAGAGTACAGTGAGGGTATAGCATCAATAGTGTAGTAAAAACCAGAGGCCTCGAACCAGACCAATGACTCTATGCAATGAACACTTGCAAGTAAAGATACATAGACAAAGGGGTTTGCGTATTGTGTGACTTACTATGTCACACTGCAGCTTCCATGATGAGATTTTTAATTTTTTCCTTTTTTTTTCTCTTAAATTTTGTTTTATGGGGGGGGGGGCGTTGTAGACACAGAGCATGGATTCAAAGGGTCGGGGAAATATGAATGGGATCAAGATGTGTAATGTGAAAGACACATTGAATAAATAAAAAGAAAGTTACAAAGAAAGAAAAAAAGGAAAGAAGGAAGAGAAGGAGGGAAGAAGGGAGGGAGGGAGGGAGGGAGGAAGGAAGAAAGGAAGGACTGCATCTCTATGTCACCAGCTTCACAGCAGATGTTAGATACACTGGAATTCTTGCCATCAGAGAGACTTTGACCAGACTAGAGAGTGAGGTGATTCCCCCACTTGCACATGGGGACACTGAGGCACAGAGAGGGTACGGGCTCACAGTATCATGTGGCAGAGCCAGATGTTTTTGTTTGAGTCTTTTCTCTGTCTTTCTATCCAGCCTCATCACCAACTCCGTGCAGCTCTGTGCAGCTCTGTACAGCTCTGGAAAAGGGCTGCGTTGTAGCTCCCTGGCAGCACGTGAGAATTCCACTCTTCGGAGGCCAGCCTGCAAAGTCTTGGCACTGGGGCCGTCAGAGTGGAGTGCTAGCTGATACCGTAGAGCCTTTCCAAACACCGAACATCAAGAATTCATCAGGAAGCACTGAGCTGCAAATAATATCTCCTTGGGCAGGGCAGATGGTTAAAGCACTTGACCCAAGTTTGGATTCTCCAGAACCTGGGTAAATCCTATGTGGGCATGGAGGCTGCCTATTGTCTAGCCTTGGGAGGAGGAGACAGAGAACCCCAGAACACGCTGGGTATTGGGACTAGCCAATCAGTAAACTCTGAGTTTGATTGAAAGACCCTGACTCGCCCGGCATTGGTGGCGCATGCCTTTAATCCCAGCACTCCGAGGCAAAGGCAGGCGGATCTCTGTGTTCGAGGCCAGCCTGGTCTCCAGAGCGAGTGCCAGGATAGGCTCCAAAGCTACACAGAGAAACCCTGTCTCGAAAAAACAAACAAACAAACAAACAAAAAAACAAAACAAACAAAAAAGGAACCCTGACTCAATGATAATGTAAAAAAGTGATGGAGGAAGCTTCTTGGCATCAACCTCAGGCCTCCACATGCATGCCTATGCATTTGAACCCACACATGTGTCATCATGCGCATGCAAACATGTAAACATACACGCCACACACACACGGAAAACGAATTTTAAAACACCTCCTTTATGAGTATTCAAGAATGTCTTTGTAGCTTCCTGCTTGGAATTTGGGCCCGAGGGGTAGGGGTGGGGTGCTGGGAAAGCTTTTTCTAGCCCTCCCCCACCTCTCACACCCAGGTCTTTAGAATCTGAAAGGCATGCGCAGATGTCAGGAGCTGCTTTCATCTGTGTGTTCACGGGCCCACCCCTAGTTCCCATGGCAGCCTGGCACATACTGCCTGCACTTTTTTTTTTTTTTTTTAATTTTTCACACTGCAGTCTGTCTGGCAACTTGTCTGGCTCCCCCAACTGTGCCGGGAATGGCTGGCAGGCTGGGCCAGGCTCTTTCTCCACACCTGGCTGGGCACCTGGCCCAGCATAGGTGCTCAGAGGCTGGTGAGTGGGGAGGTGCAGGTGGAGAAGATGGAGCAAGAGCAGAGAGGTAGGAAAATGTACTGTGAAGTGAGGACTGTGGGCCAAAAGCATTTCTTGAGCACCTGCTGTATGCAAGTCACGGAGGAGGCCAGCTTGTAAGATGTCCATGCAGTTTCTAAACACTGAATGTACTGTTTTGTTTTTAAACTGTATGGCATATGGGTGAGGCAAGTAGCTTATAACTCGTGGGATATAGAATGTCTGAGTGGGGTAGCAAAAAGGGCAGTGGCCTTAAGCCATGAAGCTTGCTTTGAGTGCTAGCTACATGGCCTTGATTTACACAGAAGGAAGGCTCTGTGCCCACACTTTACAGTGTTCATCCTGAAGCCCAGGATTGCTTCCTTTATTAAGAAGTGTGTGGTGCCCCCAGTCTATAGGTAGGCTCAGGTCTAGAGATAAATTATGCCCAAGAAAGGAACCAGAAGCTGTGACCACCTTATCTCAGTGTTCACAGAGCATCCAACAGGGCTGGGCCCAGGAGGCACATGTCAAACAAAGGAAAGGATGCGCTACCTACATGAGGGCAATGTCCAAAAAGCCCAGCAGTGGAATGAGGGGATGGTTCCACAGGTAAAAGCACTTGCTCACAAGGATGAGAGCCTGGGTTCAAATCCCCAGCCCCCATGTAAAAATCTGGGAGTGACATCTGTAATTCCAGTGCTGGGGAGGATGGAGACAGGAGGAACCCTCTGGCTTGCTGGCTGCCAGTTTAGCTATGGGCTCAGTGAGACCCTGTCTCAGGGAATAAGGTGGAGTGTGATAGGGCAGGATACCTGAGGTCCTCTTCTGGCCACTGCATAGTACATGAGCACACATTCACAATATGGATATCACACACACACACACACACACACACACACACACACACACACACACACATACACACACACAGCAAGGCTAGTTGTGAGGAACACATTGACAGGTTCCCAAGGATTATACTTGAGCCAACAGTGTGGCTGGGTCAACAGCTGCTAGTCACTGTCCACAGCTCTGTGAGTTTTAGGGGGATTGGATGTGGGAAGAAAACCTATAACTAGTGTCACTTTGTCCCTGACTTCAGTGACCACAGGACCTAGGCATGGAAGTGACACGACACAAAACTGCTACATCAGTGACTTTTCTCATTCTGTGACTAAATGCCCGACAAGAGGCCACCTGCAGGAAGAGCAGTGTCCTTGGGCTTGTAGTCTGAGGGAAGGCATGGCTTCAGGAACATGAAACAACTGGTCACATTGCATCTGAAATCATGAACTAGAGGGTGAGCAGAAGCTGAGGCTAGACCACAAAGCCACAAGGCCCACATCCAGTGACCCAGTGGGTCTCCAAACCACAAAGGCCCCACAGCCTCCTCAAATAGCACCACCAGATGGGGACCAATGAGCCCATGTGGGACGGTTCACATCCAGACACAATCCCTGCCATGTCTCCACCACCAATACTCCACTGTGAATGCTCGTTCATCGAGTACCTGTGAGCTAGGCTTTAGTCTAGGCTTCAGAGAAACAGAGTGTTAGGAATCATGGGCCGGCGAAGTGGCCCAGTGGGTAAGGGAACTTACTGACAAGCCTGAAAACTTTAAGTTCCATCTTTGGTACCCACGTTGTGGAAGGAGAAAAACAACCCTGACAAGACATCCTCTGACTCCCATACATGTGTATGGCATGCTCACACTTAGAATGGTCCATGTATTAGCTACTTTTTCTTGTGATTGTGGGAGGGGTTCATGAGGGGTGCAGAGAGTAGATTCCAGATGTCTTCCTCAACTGCTCTCCACTATTTATTTATTTACTTACTTACTTGTGACATAGGGTCTCTCTCTCAACCTGAACGCTGCAGTTCACTGATTGGCTATACTGGCTGACCAATGAGCTTAAGGGATCTCCCTGTCTCCTAAGATGTGGCATGCATAAGAGGTACATTTCTCCCTCTTTCGCCTAGAACCTCATTCCAGGGAAAGGCAGAGGAGAACTTAAAGTCATTGTAAGAAAGTTGCCACAATTTCTTGATGAAGTTGGCTTTCCAAATAGAAATGTAAAATTTAGAGCAAAATAAAACTACTTTTCTTTTCGTCAGAGTCAGAGACAAACAAAACAAAAACAGTAACATGGGGTTGGGGAAAGGAGCAAGGATCTGGGGGGCATGATGATGTAAGGCTTCCTGAAGGAGACAACACTGAATCCAAAGGTTCTTGGTTCAGGGAAGGGGAGGTGGCTCAGTCAGTAGAGTGTTTGTCAGACGAGCATAAAGAACTGACTTTGAATCCCCAGTGCCCACTTACAAAACCAGGCATGGTGGCACTCACCTGTAATCATAACTCTGGGGAGGTGGGGCAGAAGGATCTCTGAGCTGGCTCGACAGCCAGTCTAGCTGTGTTGCTGAGCTCTCAGTTCAGTGAAAGACCCTGTCTAAAAAAAAAAAGATAGGAACATATGAACCCCAGGAACATAAATCCATACACACAAACATATACACATGCAAGCAACACATAAGCTTAAATCTTTTGTTGTTTGCCAATTAAAGCACTGAGTGTCAGCACTGTTGCACCTCTGTTCCGTATTGCAGGGGGCTAAATCCAAAGGTTCTCAGAGGCCTATGAGGACTCTGTGGCAATGAGGAACTTATTAAAGCCTGAGTGACTAGAATCCTGACAATACCTGGAAGGCACAACTTAGTGCAGAGACCCCTCTGGCCAGCAGGGGGTGCAAGCTCCCTGTGGCCAGGGGCCTGGCATGCTCCCAGGAGCCTCAGAGTGGAGGACAGCAGGAATCCCAGGCGGCTGAGAGCTTCCAGAATTTATTAATAGCCCTTGAAGGAGAATGCACCTGTGACCATGGACACGCTCCCCCCACACACACCACCACCACCACTAAGGTTTCCATCAGCCCTTCCTCAGCCCTACACCCAACCCTGCAATTCTCTCTAGAGTCTTCCCTGTGTTACCCTGGTGGCCTTCTAATCTGTAACCAGGCAAGATCAGGCAGGATTTGGTGGTTCTTCTGGTTTCCAGACGCCTCTGGGATGGCCTGAGGAAGGCTTGGCCTCTGGTGTTTCTCAGGTTCTCTAATTCTGCAAGTTAGGAAGAGAACCCCATAGACTAGGGCACAGGAAATGATAGATGTTGAAAAATAATTGTGATCAGAGAGACCAATCCAAATGCCTTCTGATTTTACTAATTGAAGTATAATACACTGTAGATCCATTATGTTATGTGATATTATTTAACTTGTAAGAGCTCTGTCTTGGGGTTAGAGATATAGAGCAGTTGATAGAGTAATTCATGAAGCTCTGGACTCCATTTCCAGCAACACGTCAACGCCATGGTGGTGGTCATAGCATTCAGGGAGTGGAGATGAGGGGATCAGGTATTCAAGGTCATACTTGGCTTCTCAAGAAACTCAAGGCTAAGCTAGGCATTGGTGGTGCAAGACTTTAATCCCAGCCTGGTCTATAGAATAAGTTCCTGGACAGGCTCCAAAGCAATACAGAGAAACCCTGTCTCAAAAAACAAAAACAAAAAACAAAACAAAAAGAATTCAAGGCCAGCCTGGGATACATGAAACCCTGGCTCAAGAAAAGGACCTTATCATCAAAGGATATTTGATGACCTGGGTCAGGGCTCCCAGGTAATATGCTGGTTTTCTTCATTTGATCTTTCCAAATCTGCTCTGCCCTGCATCTTGGAAGGTTGGACACCCCACAACCATCACCATCACAATCCATAGCATCCCAACTCATTTGATTCCTGCTTGCTCGTTGGTTTAGATCATGGAAGACACCAGTAGAAGATGCAAAAATGAGAAGAGAGCATGACAGAGATGAGTCTTCACCCTGACTCCTGTCTCCGGACCACAACCTGCACTGGATAAGCTCCTCTGGGCTCCATTAGCACGACTTACCCCCTTCCCCTTCAGTGCTGGAGTTGGTACCAGTTTCTGCTATTGTGGGTCCCTGGAGATCTGTGCTTCTCCTGCTACTCTCCTTAAAGTTACCTCTTGGTAAATCACCCCTCTCTGAATGACTCCACATCTAACTGCCTCCTGCCAGGTGTCTAACCTTTTCACAGAACAGAGACAGAGATAATGAGAATTTGCATAGGGGAGAATGTCCTGGTGCTTATGGGCCTGAGCTGTCATGGCCATGTAGTGGGATGCAGCTGAGAGAGAGTATAGACACCCGAATCAAATTTAGAAAATGTTTTTGAAGGAATAGTCTAAAAACACTTGCCTGGAAGGGGAGGGATATTCTGACTGAAAGCAAAGAAAGGAGGCATACTGGACCCTTGCTCCATTTAGAAATCACCACGCATACCCACAGAATCGTGTGTTTAAGATCCATAATATTATAAATCTGATGGGAATGTGCGTCTTATGAGAAGAGGATGTGGAGGAGGGCAGGAGAATGAGGACGGACAGGCGAGGAAGGCAGCTAGATAAAGTAGGCCACATGAGCTCAGATGGCCTGATTTTTCCTCAGCCAGGCTCTTACCCAGCTTAGAATGGGAGAAATGGCATTTCTCAGAATCAATGCTCTCTGCCTGGATTCCTCAGTTTGTCCACCCATGGAATGGGCTGATGAGCACATCCATTATGTTCATTGTGATGGCAGATGGAGGTGTGTGTGTGTGTGTGTGTGTGTGTGTGTGTGTGTGTGTGTGTGTGTTTATCTGTCTGCCAGTCTGTCTCTCTGTGTAAAGTGACAACTTCCCTTCCTGTCCCCTCAGTCACATTTGGTGGGAAAGTCAGTGCTGTAGCTATATGCTAAAGAAGGAAGGAAGGAAGGATTTGAGACAAAAGCCTCTACTGTGACTGGTTTGCTCATGACCCTTTGTAAGCAGCTAAAATGGACATGTGAATGATCTACTCAGATCTACCCTCCATGGGTCAGGGCCAGGTGGTCCCTTCCCAGCCTCCTCTCTGTCACCAGGTTTGTCCAACCTGCATCACATAGGCCACATGGAAGCATGTGGAGAGCTATGAACACTGTTCAACATAAAATCACACAAACTAAAACATCACACTTTGGGACACACACACACCCCCACCTCCTGAATTGAACTCCAGTCCTCCCGCTCACATAGCAAGCACTTTACCAACAGAGGCACCTCCCAGCCACAAAGTGCCTCTCAATCTCCTCCAGCCTTCTAGAGCTGGGCACATGTGTGTATCAGTGAGTGCATATACATAATATTACTGTGGCCATGTGGCATAACCTGATGTAGGGAGTGACAGTTGGCCATCACCGTTGTCATGTTCTAGGAACAAGCACCAATGTTACTCAGGTACCAAAGGCAGAAGTTACACAGGGTATGAGTCACTGTGGGGCCCATTAGGGTGCGTCCACTGTACCTGTCCCCTCAGAGTCCTGCTTTTGGATGATGAATAAACTCACCTGTGTTTCCCTTCCATGTTAGCAATTCTCATTTTTACCATGACATTCAGAGAGTAGTTTGTCTTCTTTTTTAAATTAAGATTTACTCATTCTATTCTATTTAAAGAAAAGCTTTTAACATGTAGATCTAGCCTTAGTCTCAGGCTAGATCCCATACTCACAGAGAGGCACCTACTTCTGCTTCCCGGGTGCTGGGATTAAAGGCAGCCACCCCTGGTACACACTTGTATCTGTATGTTGGGGCGAGTCATATGCGTGTGAGTGCAGGTGCCTGTGGAGGCCAGAAGAGGGCATCAAAACCCCTGTAGCTGGAGTTACAGGCGGTGTTGAGCAGCCCATGGATTCTGAGAAGTGAACTTGAGTCCTCTCCATGAGGAGCAAATGCTCTTAACTACTGAGTCATCTCTCCAGCCCCAGAAAGTGGGGGTTTTGTTTGTTTGTTTGCTTGCTTGCATGTTTTTGTTTCTTTGTTTGTTTTTAGCCCTAGATCACCGTGATGACATCAAGAAACCTGGTGATCTGTGGCTGGTTTCCTTAGGGACACATAAAGGCTGTCTCACAGCAGCCCTCACACTCATCCATGGTCTATGCTCAGGAGGCCACTCACTGGTCCATATCCACTCACCATGCATCTCTTCCCTCTGCTGAGTTCTAGCGCTGTTCCATAGAGCACATACTGGGTCTTAGTTGCCAACTTATTTACTTCTGCCCTCTTCCCCTTTTGTCCAGTAAAAACTTGATTGCATTTTTGTTTGGGGAGTTGTTTTGTTTGTTACTTTGCTTGGAGCAGCAATTATGTACTCAGCAGAGCACAGTCCATCCTGGGCTGTATTACTGCAGAAATGTGGCTACAGAGATATACCACCATGCATGACTGGCTTGCCTTTTGTTCTGGAAGGATCACCTTGCCCAAGGACTTTCACCTATCTCATTGGCCTAAGCTTGATAACAAGGCCACTGGTAGCTTCAAGAGTACCCATGAAGAAAGCCTTTTTTAGCTGTCAGGTACATTGTCAGTTTGAACAAAGTCTCCGTTTTATTCATAGGAACACAGAGAAAATGGATTTGGGGTAGGTCACCAGCAGGACCACTGTGGGAAATGAGGCCAAATCTCCCCAGGTCCTCAGAGCTGATGGCTCCATGTAACAGCAGTTGACTCACTCTGAGTCCTCATTGACAAGCTATGTTGACACAGTACAGCCCTTGCTTTATTTGCCAGAGGCGGCATATCTAAAATGACAGCTGGCTGCTGTCAAACAGTGCCAATGGTAGTGCCTCCACCCAAAAGTTGCACTATCCAGGGCTCTCTGAAGGCCTCAGGGAGTCTCCATGGTGACCACAGGCAGTGGGATGCCATGGGTAAAATGCTTTAAGGGTAAGAGCTTTAAGAGGCATGCGCAGGGCTGGTATGTGGCTCAGTGCGTAGAACTGTGTAACATGCTCGAAGCCCTGGGTTTGATTCCCAGCACCACACAAAATCACACATGCTCTCCACTGTGGAGTGAGCATGAAAGCTTTGCCAGTAGCCAGGGGGAACACCAGAAAGAATCAAGAGAACTGGGATGGAAGGAAGACAGACACCACAGGTAGTGTCCTCATTGTCACTGAGGTGCTGCACATATCTGAAAGGCCTACTGGGGTGCCCACTTGGTGACTCTACCCCTGGCTCCAGGGGCAGCATCTCCTGGCTCTGCCCTTCAGTCCCATGTAGGCAGTGACTATCCCAACTCTGAGTTTGTTGTTTGGCTCCTGGTCTCATCTACTGTGTAACCAAAATTCTGCCTCAGAGGCTGTGTGCTTTAAATATCCCCTGGCGGTTTCTCCTCCTGGGTAGATCCTGACTCATGCAGACAGCACAGTAAACTCCCAACACCCATCACTTAGATGTAGCAATGATTGCCACTCTCACTTTGTCTATTTTTATTTTTGTGGGGAAAAATCCCAACCAGCCTGGCTCTGCTGAGTGGTTTCAGAGTGTGCCTCTAGACACATGGATGCTTTCTCGCTTACATAACTCATGTGCAAAGTCCTTCACACCTGCGTTCAAACTTAATTTGAGTTTCTTATAGGCATCTAATGCTTAGTCCATGTCCGCAGTCTCCCAAATGTTCCAAACATGCCTACACCACAGTCTCCCAAATGTTCCAAACATGCCTACACTGCTATCAGTTTGTTGGAATCTAGGTTTAAACAAGATCCACCCAGTTTGGTAGGTGTGTCTTTTCTTCAGGCGAGGGGAAGGAACTCAGAGCTCTGTGAATACTTCAGTGTCTTTTAATCTTAAGTATCTCCACCAGCAGATGTCAAGCACCATCACATACACACTGCACTCATATCTATAACCACACCATACACACACACAAACACACACACACACACACACAAATATAAAAAGATTTTAAAAACACACCTGAAGACTTCTCTCTAAATGTCTGTGCCTAACAGATACTCTGTGTGACAAGGGCTATTTAGAGATCATTACTGGTAGTCAATGACTGGTGGTTTCCAGCAAAAAACTCCCACCCTACACCCCAATCCCTATGAATTTTCAGGGACAGTTTGATCACTATGAGTACCAGAAGCCTTTGATGATGACTGATTGGGACACCAGATAATCTTAGGTGATATTACTAAGCAACACACCTGTAACCCATCAAGACAGAAAACATATCGGTGGTCACATGGGGCTGGAGGAGAGAGGAACAGGAAACCTCTGATGGAAGCAGAGGGTGATGAGGCAGAGTGATGAAAAGGCCTTGGAACAAGATGAGGGAGGAGCTTGCACCACACTATGAATGTCCCAATGCTTTGTTTGCTTTCAAGCGGTAAATTTCATGTCACATGGATGTCACCCAGTAAAAATAAATACATCCCACTTAAACAGTTTAAATGTTCCCAACTGAGCTCCACCAGAATGGACCACACCCTGGTCTTCCCACTGTTTCAGACCATGTGAGCAGAAGGCACAGACAGTTCCTGGGGGAAGTTCACCAGAGTCGGGGAGTCACAGTATCTAGCAGTGTTTGTTTGGGGCACTTCTCCTCAACCCAGGGGGCACTGTGGTAGAATCACCTTCCGATAAGGCATACATGTCAGAAGACTGTTCGTCTGCTGCCCACAGTAAAGAGTCTGCAGGCAAGCAGTCCCCATGCCAATACATGTCTACAATTTTAGGAGCAGTGTATATCTTGGACTGTCTCACAATATTCCCCCATGCAAAGGGCCTTCCACTATCAGTAGGACCTGAGGCAAGGCAGAGGAAGGACCTCAGAAACATTGTCCTCCAGAGACAGCATTTGGGTATCTACTACCAAAGAACAGAGGGTATCTGCCATAAAAGGGCCTGTAAAACCCATGGGAGAGGAGGCCTCAAGTGTCCCCTGAAAATATTCACTTCCTCCCTCCACCCCTCCTCCAAGTACCCAAGTACAGGAAAAGAAAGGGGCCAAAAGAATAAGCAGAGTGAGCTCAGTCAGTAAAGGGCTTGCCTGTGTTTGATCCTGCAGATCCCACCCAAAAAAGTTGGGTATGATAGTGCAAATACTTGTTATCCCAGAGCTGGGGAAGCACAAACTGGTGGATCTCTGATGCTCATTGGCTAGGCAGTTGTAAGGAGCCGTTACAAGCTAGTGCGCATGCGCACTAGGTAACTTTGTAACTTTCCAGCCCTTGGTCTCCGCCTCTCCCGTGACGTGATCAGCTGACATCATATGGTCCGATGAGCTTCAGCCAGTCAGGGAGTAACACATCCGAGGCAGCGGTTGCCAGCCTATATAAGGATGGGTTTTTGGGTGTTCGGGGTCTCCGCTCTGTAAGCTTATGCTCTCCCTTTCAAGACACATTAAAGCTTTAAAGGATCCTGAGGAGTGTGCCGCGTCATTTTTGCTGGCGAGACGGTAGCACGGGACAGGCAGTCTAGGCACATCAGCAGGCTCCAGCCCAAGTGAGAGACCCTGTCTCAAAAACACAAGGTGATGAGCTGTTTGCTGGGTGATGCCTCTTGCCAGAAGAACGACATGAATTTGACCCCTGGAACTCTCTACAGGGAAGAAAACCAACTCCCTCAAGTTGTCCTCTGATTTCCACTTGTGGGCTGTAACACTCACCCTTCCCCAAACAATAAACAAATAAATATAATTTAAGAAAAAAGTGAAACAAGAGGGACAGCAACTGAGGAACAACATTTGAGGTAGATGGCTGGTCTCCAGATATGCCCACACACACACACACAGAGAGAGAGAGAGAGAGAGAGAGAGAGAGAGAGAGAGAGAGAGAGAGAGAGAGACTGACAAGCAGCCCCGTGCTCCCCCTTCTAAGCTCTTGGATAAAGGCTGGCCATGGTATGAGGTACCACCCAAGCTACCAGCCCTGGACCATACTGGAGGGGCCTTTAGAATCTGAAAATGAACAGAAAGTGGTGGCATCCACCAAAGGTGTGGCTAAAGATTGTGAACAGGAGATATGATATCAATTTTAAAAAAGAAAACGGAGAAGATAAAATCGTTTCATGCGTGTGCCTCATGGAGAAAGCTGTTAAATAAAGTTGTTTAATTTCTCATCTACAAAATGCAACTAGTCATGCCTTCCGGTTGAGCACTGGTAATGTTCAGTAGAGGAATGTTTGAAAACCACCAACACTTAGGCAGTCAAGAAAATATATAGTAGAGGGCAGGGATGTGGCTCTGTTGGTAGATCATTTGCCTCATGAGCACAATATCCTGGGTTCAATTCCCAGCACCGCATACACCAGGCATGGAGTTGCGTGCTGTAATTCTAACACAACAGTAAGAATATTACCACCGTTAGCAAGAAAGCAAGGACTAACTTGTTAAATGTGTTAACCCACTGGCAGATAAATCTCAGAAAAATGTGTACAGTAAGTTAGTCTCCATGGAGTTTAAAACTCACAAAAAGAGCTGGTGAGAAGTCTCGATGGAGAAAGGTTGTCAAGCCAGTATGTGGGACCCATGTGGTTAAAATAGAGACCAGACTCCCAGAAGTTGTCCTTTGACCTCTACTCGTGTGCTGTGCATCTGACCCATGCGTACATCTACACAAGCAAATAATAAAACTGGAAAGTTTTAAACTCACACAATAATATATTATTTAGGTATGGCATGTTAAGGAAAGCACAAGGACTTTCCTAGAGATCATACACTAAATTTGAGGCAATGCTTTTCTTTATTGGAGCGGGTTGGAGGAGACCATAGGTACACACATGACATTTCACTTGCTAAGCCAGTGGCTTCATAGGCTATATTTCTGTATTAGACCTCATTCATTTTCGTATGATTTAAGCACTTTATTTTAGAATGCACAGTAGTAGAGGAGTCTGGTCCTATCCACACGGGCAGATCTACTATTAGACTCACCTTCTTTCTTCTTTTTTATAATTTTTATAGAGTGTGTGTGCATTTGTCTGGGTGTACATACATGTGTCATAACACATGTGTAGGCATCAGAGGGCATCTCCTTTCCTTTAAATGTTATGTTTACTCTAGGGATCAAACTCAAGTTGATAGGCTTGTACACTCCCCTCCCCCAAACCCCCCACCCCAACAGAGCCATCCCACTGGCCTACATTCACTTGGTTTTCTATGAACTTGACACTTTCCTAACCAAGAGACATGACTTAAAGCAGCCTTTTTTTTGTCTGTCTGTCTGTCTGTCTGTCTGTCTTCCCTCCTTCCTTCTTTTTTTTTCTTTCCTCTTCCTCTTTCTAGAAAGGGCCTGGTGTATCCAGTCTTGCCTCCAACTCTCTAGCAATTGAAAATTATCTTCGACTTCTTTGTGTGTGTGAATATAGGTATATGTAAGCCAAAGCGTGTGTGTGTGGGGGGGGGGGTCAGAGTGCAACTTCAGAAGTAGGACTTAGCGTTCTCTTTTGAGATAGGGTCTCATGCCTCTGGCCCATGAGCTTGCAAAGGCTTTACTGTCTCTGTCTCCCATCTTGCCCCAGAGGGGATTACAGACATGCCCTACTGCATCCAGCCTTTACATGGGTTCTGGAACCTAAACTCAGGACCCACCGAGCCATCTTTCCAGTTCAACCTTGAACTTCTGATCCTCCTGCCTCCATCTCCCAAGTGCAGAGATTATAGGAGTGCACTTCCAAACCCAGTTCATACCGTTCTGGGGATGGAACTTGACCTACCCTAGGCAAGGACTTTAGACCAACTGGGCTGCATCTCTAGCCCGTGACTAAGCCTTCTGTGTTAAGCGATATCAGAGAGTTCAAGATGTCTGAGCCCAAGTATGGTAAGTGACAAGGCCAGAAGTGCCACCGAGCAGGTGAACAATGGCTGAACAATGGCAGCTTTGGGTGCCATATTGGAGAACTCTGGCTATGGGAAAAGAGGAGCAACCTGGACAGGTCAAAAGCTTGGTTATAAACAGAGAGGATGGCATTGCAAATGCCCACTGACAATGAGGGTGGGCTCTGCAGCGGCAGGAGGGAGATACAGAGATACGTATTGTCTGGAGAAACAGGGGCAAGTCCAGCCTGGAGGGCTGTCAGTTGCAAAATGACATCCGATCCAGCCGGAGGTGGAACTGTCCTGGGTAAAAATGGAAGCAGCCAGCGATTGCTATTTATAAAAATAACTACAAAGGCTTGACAACCCAGAGAGAATGCTGAAAAAGTAAATTGAGGGCTGTTGGGGAAATGTTCAGTGATTCTCATCTTCAAAGCATTTCTGAGACATGAGCTCATGACTCCTCCTTCCAGAGAAGTGCAGAGGAAAAGGACAGTGTGGGAAGGAGAGGAAGACATGGGTAACCTCCCCACAGGAGCAGACTCCACCAGAGGGGCTGTTACTGGTGGCTCCCAAATGTTCACTTCTTCAGCTTGTCTTGTTCCTCACACCTGCCTGGTTAGGGGCTTGGATGTGTAATGACAATGGGTGGAGCTGCCACAGAGCTGGCAGCACCAGAAATTGTGCCAGCTCACCACTAGCCCCAGGACCTAAGACCAGGTGACAGAGGCCAGAAAACAGAAGACTAGCTGGGCTGCTGCTCAGGGGTCACTCTGAAGAAGGGTCCAGAAAGGGACTTGACATATTTAAAGAGTAGCCCTTCTGAGTGGGCTCTGGGGATACAGATTCAGGTCCTCATGCTTGTGGGGAAGTTTTTCATTCCTGATCCTCCTGCCTGTAACTTCCAAGGGCTGGGACTGTCAGTGTGTGCCATCATGCTGGTTCATACAGAGCCGGGGATGACACTGAGGCCTTTGTGTTTGGCAGGCACAAGACCTGTACCACATTCAGTCTTATGGAGTGTTGGGGTAGGATCCAGGGCTTTGCGCATGCTAGGAAAGCATTATACCAACTGAGTTCCAGTCTCAGCCTATGGCTTCAACCTTATGTTGAGGAGTAGCAGCA
This sequence comes from Cricetulus griseus, assembly GCF_003668045.3. NCBI lineage: Eukaryota > Metazoa > Chordata > Mammalia > Rodentia > Cricetidae > Cricetulus > Cricetulus griseus. Next base: position 68,651,602 of record NC_048598.1, read on the forward strand.
GATCATTTGCCAGGAGGAAGGCTTGTCCTCAGACAAGGTGACAGGGAAGGAATGAAAGGCACCAGAGGAATAGGAGGTATATGACACCCCCATAGTTGGAAAGAGTTAAGAACTGCCCATGTTCCCATTGCTGTGAGTCCTACATGTCTAAAGTCTAAAGCTCAGAGTCAATCTTTCACAGAGGGAGAAACTAAACTGTTGTAGGAGAGCATCTCGTATGGCAGAAATGATATCTGAACCAAACCCACCTTGCTCTGATGCTCTTACCTCTATTCATTCCTCAAGTTTTAGCCCAAGTTCTTCTCCTCTGGAAGCTTCCATAACTGTCTCCAGGAGAGAGCATTTAGCTCTTCTGTGTCCCCAGCAGCCTAGAGCTGGCTTCATCAAGACCACCACGCTGAACTGTAGGTAACTTGTTGCTTGTCTCCCAGTGGAATCCCAGCCCCTCAGCCAATACAGGAGTCAACTCCCCCACCCTCTGCCCTTCAGCTAACACAGGAGCCATTTTCCCCACCACCAGTCCCTCAGCCAACACAGGAGCAGATGCCCCTGTGCTTATAGTTTGTGCTCCCCAGCACTTGACTTGCCCAGGTCTCCTGCAATGCAACCTCTAATTGGCCTCCCAAAAGGGCAGGAGAAGCAGAAAGCCAGGGTTTAAGTAGAGAATCAGGATGTTGTTGTGATTTGAATGTGAAATGTTCTCCATAGGGCTTAGATGTTTGAACATTTGGTCCCCAGTGGGTGGTGCTGTTTGGGAGAGTCATGGAACCTTTGGGAGGAAAGCCTTGCTAGAGAAAGTGGGTGACTGGGGGTGGGCCTTCAGGTATGCTAGCCCATTCCCACTTCCTGTTCACTCTCTGTTTCCTGGCTGTGGACTGTGGATAGAGTGTGACCAGCCAGCCTCCTGCTCTTGCCATTATGCATTCCCAGGAACACATCCTATTGAACTGTAAACCAGGATAAACCCTTCCTTCTTTCCTTCCTTCCTTCCTTCCTTCCTTCCTTCCTTCCTTCCTTCCTTCCTTCCTTCAATTGCTGATGCCAGATATTTTTGTCACAGCAAGGAGACCATTACGTGTGGTCTAACCTCCAGGTGCAGTGACCGACAGGTCCAAGAGAAGGACACGCTCAGTATGTGGAGAAAGGACGAGGTCCACTGAGGATCCATCAGTGGACAAAAAATAAGATCATGGGGCTCACATTCCTACGCTAGATGGACTACATGTACACAAACCAGTAAGGTAATCCCAACTGGGGATGTAAACTCAGTGATAGAGAATCTGCCTAGCATATGTGAGAACTTGGGTTCAATCCCCAGCAAATCAAATGATTCTCTCTCTCTCTCTCTCTCTCTCTCTCTCTCTCTCTCTCTCTCTCTCTCTCTCTCTGTGTGTGTGTGTGTGTGTGTGTGTGTGTGTGTGTGTGTGTGTGTGTGTGTGTGTAGAAGGGAGGGGCCCTGTTAATCTGTCAATCTTGAAACTTTCCTGAATTTCCTGAGTCTTCTAAGTTTCCTTTTATTTGTTTGTTTTTGAGACAGGGTCTTTCTATGTAGCCCTGTGTCCTAGTTAGGGTTGCTGGGATGAAACACCATGACCAAAGCAACTTAAACAAGAGTTTATTTGGCTTATGCTTCCTCATCACTGTTCATCATTGAGAGAAGTCAGGGCAGGAACTCAAGCAGGGTAGGAACTTAGAGGCAGGAACTGATGCAGAGGCCATGGAGGGGTGCTGCTTACTGGCTTGCCCTTCATGGCTTGCTCAACCTGCTTTCTCATAGAATCTGGGAATCCCTGCCCAGGGGTGGCACCATCCAAAATGGGCTGGGCCCTCCCTCATCAATCACTAATTAAGAAAATGCCCAACAGGCTTGCTACAGCTGACTCATATGGAGGCCTTTCCTCAACTCTGTCAATCCTTTCAGATGACTCTAGGTTGTGTCAAGTTGACATAAAACTAGTCAGCACACCCTGGCTATCCTGGACTCACTATAGATCAGGGTGACCTGAACTCACAGAGATCTGTCTGCCTCTGCCTTCCCAGTCCTGAGATTAATGGGGTGTGCTCCATGCCTGGCTTTTATTCTGTCTTAAGTCTCCAGGAGGGACTGTTTCAACCTGACTTAAGCTGAGGCTTAATGTTAGCAACTTAGCCAGGGTAGACAAGCCTTTCCTGGGACACTGGCTGGACACTGACAGTTAAAGGTCTGGAGGCCATGCAAATGTGCTGAATATTCAAATCCCACACCTGAAAGCCAAGGTGACATAGGGTCTCTCTGCATAAAAACTGTACTTAGTCCCAAAGCACAGCTTTGACTTCATGGTCACATGCCTCCAAAGCCTCTACGGAAGATGATTTCACTGCATTCAACAGAAGGCATATTTGTATGTGTACATATGCTTGAGGGAAATTTACTGAAAAGATGTGGGTATGGGACCAGCTGGCAGCTCTTTCCATGCCAGGATTTTTCTCTTAGCAGTCAGCCCGAGGGTGCTAGCATGTAATGCTCGCCTCCCAGCCAGGGAGGCATGGGTATAAAAGATGAATAGGGACAAACGGGCACTTAACCTCTGAGCTCCTTCTCCAGGGGAAGGGAAGGAATGCAAGGACAATGAAGTTCAAGGGCACTTGGTCTGGTCACAGCATGCGTCCTGCATGAATAAACTGAAGGGGGAAATGCAACTAGATGTCATTTGGAGATTTTTGTAGTCTCCTTCTTAAAGGTCCTTCCTTAGGGCTGCAATGGTCCCTAACGCACTCGAAGGGCGGAGTTGCTATACATTTTGTTTTGGGACAGGATCACATGTATCTCAGGCTGGACTGAAGAGTGCATACCAGCTCACCAAAGCTGCAGTCCCAGTGTTCCTGCAGGACTTGCCGGCAGCCCCACCCCTTCTCTACTCAGAGACTCCTCCTGCTTGGCTGACTCTGGGGAAGGGTCCTTACTCAAGGCTTTCTGGAGCTTCCTAAGTCTCTTTCCAGAAGGGAAGTTTTCAACCTGCAGGAACTAATGGCAGAAGTCACAGAAATGCTGCCAGTCGTGATACACGCCTACTAGTTTACATCTGGCAAGAAAGGGAAAACCTTCCAAACATGGAACAGATGTTCTTCTTGGTTTGCTTTTGTGATATCGAGGATTGCACTGGTACCCCAGGTATGTAGCATGGAAAATAAAAGACCCAGAAACTGATATTGGGGTTCAAGCTGATGCTCAGATAAGCAAAGCAGCTAGCCACTAGCTCTTACATCTCTACCTCAGCTCAGACCAAAGGGGAGATCCTCAGACTGCTCCCAACTTCACTGCTCCACAAATTCACTCAGACTGCTATGCTCTCCTCAACATGGCTAGAGACTAATTCTCAGACTGAATTCCAGCTCTGAGACCCTGATCCTATCTTTTATACCTCTCTAGTGCTGAGATTAAAGGCATGAGCTCTGATTCAATCTCATGTAGCCCTGGGTAGCCTTGAACTCAGAGAGATTCCTCCACCTCTTAACCCTGAGTCCTGGCATTAAAGGTGTGTACTGCTACTGCCTGATCTCTATAGCTGAGGCTAGCTTTACTTTCTGAATACCCAGGCAAGCTTTAATAAATCATAAATAATATATCACCACACAGGTATACTCTGCAAATGAGCTGCATCATACCCCTAGCCTAGCTTGTACCTAAGGAGAATGTTACATGCTCTTTAGTTTCCATCCCAAGAGCTGAGAATGGGTCACTGTCCCTTGACTCTGCTATTTTAAGAAACAAGGACTTGAACAAAACCGAGGACTGAGACAGCTCAGGGGTAAAGAGTACCTGCTGCTCTTTCAAAGGATCTGAGTCTGGTTCCCAGCACCTACGTAGGGTGGCACACAACTGCCTAAAATTCCAGCTCCAAGGGATCTGATGGCCTCTGTGGGCACCTGAACACAGGTTGCATAGACATACACATAAATAAAAACAAATCTTAGCATAAAAAAGTACTGAGGTTCTGTTAACAAGGCAAGCAGGGCTTGACTGTGGAAAACGGGAACTATGGATGGTATTCACTATGTAAAACCTGATGACTTTGACTAGGACTGAATTTCAGCTGAAGTCTGCTTTCTTCTAGGGGAGATAAGAATGCCCATTTGACAGGAGTGTTTCTGAAAGTTAAAGAAAAAGGAATCATGCCTGTCATATAGCAAGTGCATAATTAAATGCCTACTGTCTGACACACAGTAGGTGCATAATTAAAAGCATGATGTCTGACATGCTTTTAATTATGTGTATAGTCACACAATTAGGTGTATAGTCTCTGAATACAATAGGTGCATACTTAATGCATAATTAAAAGCATAGTATCAGGCTAAGGAGATGGCTCAGTTGGTAAAGAGCTTGCCTTACAAGCACAAAGACCTGAGTTCAACCCCCAGAACCCACATGAAAAAGACCGGATGTGGTTGCTCAGACTTGTGATTCCAGACCTAGAGAGGTAGAGATGGGGATCACTGACCAGCTAGCCTAGCCTACTTGCTATGTTCTAAGTTAAGAAAAAACTCTTGTCTGAAAAGACAAAGTAGGTCTGCTGAAATGACTCAGCAACTAAAGCCACTAGTCTCCTAACCCACAGGAAAGGTGAGAACAAACTCCAACTCCATCAGGTTGTTCTCTGACACACACACACACACACACACACACACACACACACACACACACACCCTATGGCACACACACACACACACCCTATGGCACAATAAATAAATAAGCAAACAAACAAATATATGTGATAAAATTTGAATGAAACCTTTTAAAAAGATTGATTGATTGATTGATTGATTGATTGATTAGATTTATTATTGATTTTATTTGTATGTGTGTTTGCTGCATGACTTTGTGTGTGCCACATGCTTACAGGTACTCAAGGAGCCCAGAGGGTGTTAGATCCCCTGCAGCTGGAGTTACAAACTGCCTGATGCCAGTGCTGGGAGCACAACCTAGGTCCTCTATAACAGCAGTTCAACATTCTTGACTACTAAGCTATCTCTCCAGACCCTCATTTCTTTTTTTAAAGATTGAGGAACAGCAGCTGAGGCTGTCCTCTGGTGCCCCTGTGCAGGCACATCTGCATACATATAAACATGTACATGCATGCATATAAACATACACAAACACATGCATACAGAAGAATAGTGTCTGACATAGCAGATGCACACTATGTGCACACAATAGGTACTTATTTCAATGCAGAGTGTTTGACACACAGTGGGTATGCAAGGACACTTCCTTCCCCCAGTCTCCCTGAGACGTTGAGCTGCAGCAGGTGGCATGTAGTCTCTTTATTTCTGATAGGCCTTGGCATGTGGTGAGCATTTAATAGACACTTTCTGAATGTATGGCCAAATGTGTACTCTGAGTAATCAGACCCTTTTCTCCTCCCTAACACCAAGAAGTATTTGAAGAACAACATAGCTCATTCTTGCTTTGACACTAGGAATATTTTAGGTAGCTAAATTTGAATTTCAACTATCACAACTGTTTGGCCTTCATTGTCCACACAGCTGTGGTCCTCTTTTATCTCATCCTGATTTTCTGTTCCTATTTTCCTTGGGCCTGGTTCTCTTTATCTCTTTTTGGTTTTGTTTTCCCAGTGTCCTGGTGGTAAGTGTCCATGGTATAAGCTACACTTGTAGAGAGAGATGGAGGGAAAACAGACAGGAAGACAAATCAATTCTTAGCTTAACTAAAGACCCTGAGGACATATTGAAGCCTTTTCCCCATTAGCAAATGAGTTTCTTCCCATGCTGGTGCAGTTAGTACCAGACTTTGCAGCAGGCTTTGTTCCAAGGGGCCATGAATGCCAAAGGGGTACTGCGGCCCAAAAGACCGCCACAAAAAAAGGCCTCTTTTAGAAGGCAACCCACATTGCACAGTTGGCAAAAGCTAAACCCAACGCTCCGCCAGTTTCCAGAGGGAAATGAAAGACACTTTCCCCACAGCTTCTCTTCCAAGCTCTTACAGCTGGAAGGGCAGGGGAGCCAAGTTCCGCCCTTTTCAATGCAGGTTGTCACTAGCATGCCAGGAGTTTCTGATAGATTAACCAAACACCCAACAAGAAAAAGGCCTATCAGGCATCTTTCTGCTTATCCATCATTAAATGCTCCATTTCACCCAAAAGAACCTGACTCTCCCTTTTTGCCTTCTGCCATAACTCAAGTGCACTGATTCCCCCTCAAGCCTACAAAGGGAAGTAGAAGAAAGTAGTGGGGTTTCCAAGCAGACCTCTCTTTTGTAATTCTGCACCTGAGGATCCCTGTGGTCACTAGACTATGAGAGCTGAAGAGGGTTTTCTAGAATCACCCTGTATTCTTCAGACTGAGAAATGATGCCAAGACGATTAAAGTGACACATCTAAGATCATAAACCTGGCTTAGGGGAAAACTAAGGCTAGACCTGGTGTGTGTGTGTGTGTGTGTGTGTGTGTGTGTGTGAGTGTGTGTGTGTGTGTGTGAGAGAGAGAGAGAGAGAGAGAGAGAGAGAGAGACAGACAGAGACAGAGACAGACACACACAACACACACACACACACACACAACAGAGCGGGGGGGGGGGGATGTGGAGCCAGAGATCCACGTTCTATATCTTTCACAGGTGCTCTCCATCATTTTTATGAGACAGGGTCTCTCTCACTGAACATGGTTGGAACTCACCAGTTGATTAGACTGGCTAACCAGTGAGATCCAGGCTTCCATCTCTCTCTATCCTGAGTGCTGTCCATTTTTACATGCATGTTGGGCATATGAACTCAGGTCCTCATGCTTTTGCAAGCTGGTACTTTACCAACTAAGCCATTTCCCCAGACCATGATTTTTTTTTCAGTAGTGAATATATGCTGGCTAGTTTTTTGTCAGCTTAAGACAAGCTGGAGTTGTCTCAAAGAGGGATCTTCAACTGAAGGAACTTCAACTAAGAAAACACCCCCATCAGACTGGCCTGTGGGCAAGTCTATGGTGCATTTTCTTGATTGATGATTAATGTGGGAGGCCAAGTACACTGCAGGTGTGACTCCTCTATAGCCTCTATATCAGTTCCTGCCTCCAGGTTCTTGCCTGAGTTCTTGCCCTGATTTCCCTGGATGATGGACTGCAATCTGTAAGGTGAAATAAACCCTTTTCTTCCCAAGTTGCTTATGGTCATGGTGTTTTATCACAGCAGTAGAAACCCTAGCTAAGGCAGCATACTTATTCACAGACACTCCTGGAATACTTTTGCGTTTGTTTTTTGAGACAGAGCATCACTATTCCAGTATGGCCTGAAGCTCACTATGTAGCTGAAGGACGAGGTGCTGATCCTCCTGGCTCCACTTCCAGAACACTTAATAGATACGCACCACAAAAACCCAGTTTATGCATTGCTGGCCCTCAAATCCCCGGCCTCATACTGTAAGGCATGTTCTACCTACTGGACTGCCTCCCTAGACCTCCTATGAGTTAATGATTCCAAAGCTGATGCCTTTTCAAATGGACAAAGGGCAGCACAGCTTCACTTCTGTCTTATTTTAAACAGACACCCCAAACAGCATAACAAAAGAGCCCAGTTTGTTTTTTCTTGTCATGCAAAATAAAACAGTTTACAGGAGACATTCCCTAACTCACAAATAAGCCTGCATCCTAACAGCGTGTTTGGAATTTTGCTATTTAGAATCCAGGATGTGTTTTTCTTCCCAGGAAATTACATGATTAAGTGTGGGTAGAACCCCAGGCAAGGTCATGAAGGTCAATTTAACTAAAAAATAACCATATTTGAACCCCAAGCAATTCTTTATCATATTATTTCTGTGAAGAAAACACACACATGCCCCCACCCCATGCCTACACACATACACACACACACACACACACCACACACACACGAGAGAGAGAGAGAGAGAGAGAGAGAAGAGAGAGAGAGAGAGAGAGAGAGAGAGAGAGCCCTGCACACTCTTTATACATTGCAGTTATGGCCTGGGAAGCGTGGAAACAGCTACCCTACCAGGACTCCAGTGTGAAGATGCTAGACAAATTCTTTCTCCTCTCTGAAGATGGAGGGTGACACCTTACAGGTTACTTATAAGGACAAATGTATATAAAGGGCTATCACAGCATATTGCAGAGGCGGGCAAGCTATAGGTTTATATGGCTGCTTCATGAAGAGGAATGTGTTGTGCCAGTTAAGGGATATGGTCTGTTCCCTCAGAGGAGGACGAATCTGAGGCAGGTGGCAGCAAGAGGATATTGGGGTTCTGAGCTCCTAACCTTTTTCCTTAGCCAAACAAGATGGTTAGAGTTGTGATCTTGCCTTGGTTGAGAAAAGGGAAGGAGGCCTGGGTAGGTCACACAGTGCTGTTCCACGTAACTGCCACAGAAATGGCTACTCCAGCAGTGGACAGTCACCAGCAGCCTCAGTCTGCACACTGACCTATGCCAGCATTCTTTTTTGTCCCTCAGGGATTCTCTTGCAGCTCCCATGGTGCTTCTGTGTCCTTTTAAGTCTCTTTTCAGTGACTTAAAATATCCAAGCTGGTATACAAGTAAACTGTAACCATTAGAATACACAATGCACCAAGCTTCAGCCTCCCACAGCTAAGTCCACTTCATGCCTTGACACTCCTGAGAGGGACCGGGTCTGACTAGCCAGCCTCTCTGTTCATGCCCCTACCATAGCCCTCATCCTCACTAACTGGGTTTTGAATCATCTGAGGTCAGGCCCAGAGGGGAAAGCGATGGGGAAGGAGGGCACATTAGCATGGCTGGTTTGGGGTTCCTGGGGTGTTTGGGATTCAGTGTTTAATGTTTTCTGGGGCCTTTGACTTAAAAGTGGGCTCCTGGAACCCTCCCCCAGACACCCTTCACACACACACACACACTCACACACATACAGTCTTAGAACAGAAAACAACAGAACCTTCTCCCAACATGGGCTGCTGGTCCTAAAACTATAACAGTCCCCAGAAACCAGGAAAGTTGGTGACTTGACCTAAGGGGTATGGTAGAGAACCCTTTCCTTTGCGTGTGTGTGTGTGTGTGTGTGTGTGTGTGTGTGTGTGTGTGTGTGTGTGTATGTGTGTGTGTGAGTGTGTGTAGGAACATATTTGTAACTGATATCAGGTGTTGGTCCTCACCACCTTCCACCTTGTTTGAGGCAGGGTCTTTTTGTCATTTGGCTGTTTACAGACCATCATGCTGGCCTGCAAGCTTCCAGGTATTGTCATCTCCACCTCCTATTTTACTGTAGGAACATTGGGATTAAGGCTGCAAGGTCCTGTGTCCGGCTTTTACATGTGAGTTCTGAGGGTTCTAACTCAGGTCCTCATATTGGCACAGCAAGGACTTTTACTCACCAAGTGATCTTGCCAGCCTCAGAGTAGTGCAGGCTAGAGCTGAAAGCCAACTCTATCCCCCAAGCGGGCCGTCTTTCAGTCATGTAGTCCCTATAGGGTAGGATTCTTTGTGTATGTGTGTGTTGTGTGGGAGTGGGTTCAGGCAATGGGGGAACACAGGCATGTGGAGGCCAGTGGACAATCCCAGCTGTCTATTATTTCTCAGATGCTGTCCTCTTTTTTTGTTGTTGCTGCTGTTGTATTTTTGTTTGGGGGAAGTGTTTGTTTGTTTGTTTGTTTGAGATGGGGTCTCTCACTGGCATGGATCTTAAGCTAGCTGGCCAGCAAGCCCTATAGATTTGCCAATCTCTACACCCTCAATGCTGAGATTACAAGTATATACCATCAAGCCTGGCTTTTTTTTTTTTTCTTAAAAAACAAAACAAAAATCATGATATTTAGGTTTGGCTTTCTATTGCTATGATAAAAAAAATTACCAAAAGCAACTTAGGGTTTATTTCAACTTACAGCTCTCAGCTCCCATTTCATCATTGAGGAATGTTAGGGCAGGAACCTGAATGCAGGAACTAAAGCAGAGGCTATGGAAAAACACTGCTTGTCGGTAGTGTCCTGTTCATCGTGGCTCATCCAGCCTTCTTTCTTACATACACCAAGACTACCTACCCAGGCCCTGTCCCCCACCACCATGGGCTGGGCCCACCCACATTAACCACCTAAACTGAGACTTTCCCTCAAAAGGAAATAGAGTAACTTTGGGCCTGTGGTGGCTGGAGTTCACCAATTTGACTAGAGGGGCTGGCCAGTGAGCCCCAAGCAGCCTTGTCTCCACTTCCCAAAGGCTGGGATTACAAGGGCATACCACCATGTCTGGATTTTTTTTTTTTTACACAGGTTCATGGTATTGAACTCAAGTCCTATTGCCTGTGAGATGAGCACTTACTTTATCCACTAAACTATCTCCTCAGCTCAATATCTACATATAGTCTATATGTTCTGTTCTTCTCTCTAGAGAGTAATATCTAGTACAGGGTGCTATCACGAATCTTGGTCTGAAAGGTCTCACTTAACAGCCTTAACAAGGACAGTCAAAAAAGCAATTGTGTAGTTTGGAGTAGACTATAGCTGGGGTGAGTAAAATCATAGAGCATCCCCCATTTCCTTAGACTCTTACTCTGTTGGTTTAGTCACTTTGTTACTAAAGTGAAATATGTTAAGTCCAGATATTTTATAGAGAAATGAGCTTTTTTCTGTCTCACTAGTGGATATCATCACAGTGGTGGAAGCATATATGGGAAGGGAAGATCACACGGTGAGACGGAAACCAGAGAGAAAATGGGTTCCTATGAGAACTACACTGCATTGCAGAGGTTATGCTCCCGAGGCTCACCGCCTCCCACTAGGCTTTCTCACTTAGGAGCTCCTGGTCCATAATGCTTTGGAAGACACACTGAGACCACAGCTCCTTTTTAGCATGTCTGTGCCTTACTTTTCCTCAAATGTCATATGTTGATAACAATACTTACCGAATGGGATTACCTAGAAGGTTAAAAAGCAGTTGACTCCTGTCACATACTACCTGGGACATGGTGGCTATATCATAAATGTTACCTGCTAACATTGCAGGCTAGGATTGCATAACAAAACATTTTAAAGTTTCGCACCTGCCGTCGGCATATGTTCCTGAGTTATTTTCCTAATTTTAAAGCAGATGGGTGAGCTGTGCTGTCAGAAGCACTGGAGAAAGAGCATGCACTAGATTCTGTTGCTGCTAGAAGGGTGAAATGATAGTCTCCAGGGAAGTTCATTTAGCAATAAATTTCAAAAGCTCTGAAATGATTTTGAGCAACCAGTTTCACTTCTAGGAATTTATCCTGAGGAAATAAGTGAAAAAAATAATTCAATACTAACGAGAAAATTATTCTTTGAAGAATACTGGGAATGATAAATGACCAGGAGCCATTGGAATATTATTTTTGGTGACTTTTTTGTTTGTTTGTGTGTTTTTGTTTTTCAAGACAGGGTTTCTCTGTGTAACAGCTCTGGCTGTCGTGGCACTCACTCTGTAGACCATAGGAAGTTAGTGACATTTTGGTTCATACAAACCACGAGATACCATGCAACTACTAACAGTGATGTAATAGGGCTGGGGAGACAGCTCAGGACTAAAAATGCTTGCTGCACAAGCATGAGGACCTGAATTCAAATCCCCAGTATGAATGTAAAAAGCTGGGCAAAGGTACATCCATGTCTATAACCATAGTGCTATGAGAGGCAGAGGCAGGAGGATGAATAGGGCTTAATCACTGCCAGCCTGGCTCCAGGGTTAATAATCGACACTGTTACAAATGAATAAGGAAAACAGTGACACAGCAGGGTGCCTGCAGCCCTCTTCTGACCACCACATGTGCATAGATGTACATATATCAAACAACAGAGAAAGAGACAGATAGACATAGAATAATATAATAACTCTATAGCATAGACATGAAGGGTAGTCATGACATATAGTGTACATATGTATAGAAAATCAATTTATATTATATTTACTTATTTATTTATATGGTGGTGGGTGGTTTGTCTACCATGGCATGTGTGTAAATCAGAATCAGTTCTCCTTTTCCAAATATCTATCCCGGAGATCAAACTCAAGTTACCAGGCATCAGACATAGTGGCAAGTGCCTTCACCCATTGAGCCATCTTGCTTGCCCATAGACATCGTTTTATGTACTGTGCTGCTGGGAATTGCCTTGAGCATGCTGAGCAAACACTTCTAGCCACATTTTTAGCCTTAGCCTGTTCCTTTTTAAAAATATTCTATATTCTAAGACTTCCCAGAATGTAGACATTTATTATAGTGATAATCAAAATGTCTGTATAATTTCATCTCTTGCTTTTGTTTCATTTAACATTAAGCAGGAGATGTTTTATTTTTCATTTTTATGTGGTTGGGTGTTTTGCCTAAGTGCAGAGGCCAGAAGAGGGCATCAGATCCCTTGGAACTAACATTACAGTTGGTTATGAGCCACCATATGGATGCTGGAAATCCAACCCTGCCCTCTAGAATAGCAGACAGTGTTCTTACCTGATGAGCCAGCTGTCAAGCCCTATGCAGGAAATATTTTGTCCTTGTAACCAACTTTTTCCACAAGCTTCAACAGCAATAATAACCATTGAAGTGACTCTGATTTAGTCACCATCTCAGTCTCTTTTTCCTGTCGCTGTGATAAAACAGTTTGACAAGGGCAATTTATAGGAGAAAGGGTTTGTTCTGGCTCCCAGTTTGAGGTACAATCATCATGGGGGGGGTGGGAGTCAGGGTGCAGGAGCTTGAAGCAGCTAGTCATATGACATCTACAGTCAAGAGCAGAGAAGAAGGAATGAATACCACTGCACAATCATTTATTGTTAGAGAACCTTACTAGAACTTGTTTATGACTGGGCATAGTGGCACATGCATTTAATCCCAGCACCAGAAAGGCAGAGGCAGGTGTATCTCTGAATTCAAGATCAGCCAAGGGCAACACAGTGAGACCCTGTCTCAAAAAGTATTGTTTCATTTATTTGTTTATTTTTTTGTGGTGAGGCACATGCATGCCACAGAACATGTGTGGAGACTAGAGGACAATCTTTAGGATTTGGCTTTCTCCTTCCATCTTGTGGGTCCTGGTGATCAAATTCAGATCATCAGCCTTGGCAGCTAGTACCTTTTTCCTCTGATACAACTTCCAACCCTCCAAAAAACATTTTTTAAATGAATATGTCATTAATATCTTTGCACATACTTTCTGTGTTTGTGTGTGTGCAGGTTTATTGGCACTGTTTCCATCTTTCTTTTTGTTGTTGTCTTTGTTTTTCAAGACAGGGTTTTTCTGTGTAGCCTTGGCTCTTTAGACCAGTCTGGCCTCGAACTCATCGAGATCTGCAGGTCTCTGCCACCCCAGGGCTGGGATTAAAGCGTGCATCACCACTGCCAAGCTTGTCTCCATCTATGTTGATGGGATTGCAGCACCTGGCCTTTTATGAATGTGATGAGGATCTGACTCAGGTCCTCATGAATGCATTGCAAACACATTAGCTATCAAGCTATCTCCATAGCCACAGAAAAACTTGTTTTGACTTCCTCTGTGTGCTCTTCTCTCCTTCCTCTCTGTCTTCTTATAGACAAGATCTCACTATGTAACCTGACTGGACTGGAACTCACAGATTTGCCTATCTCTGTCTCTTGAGTGCATGTTAACGGTGAGCAACACCATGACTGATTGCACCTCTTCAGGTTGGCAGCTTTGTTATCTAAGATTCAGTCCCCCTTGGGTTAGATGTAGTAGGTATGGGGAAGGCTCTATCGGGCAGTGCCTTACAAAAGGACAGCACGTGGGTTCTCCTGATCACCAGCAGTCACAAACAGTATCAATGTTTAAAGATATGGAGGGAAGTATGTTGCTAATTGGCTCTGTGCCAGCAGGTGGGAAGCCTAAAATAAAGACATCTCTTAGTGTGTCTCTTCATTTCTCTCTCTGGCTCATTGGCTGGGAGAATGGGAAATTATACACATCCTCTTCTCAGGTTCTCATCACATCCCTTTACAGTCTGCAAGAATCAATGATAGTTGCCTTTCTATTTTCCCCAGAGGAGGAAACTGGGGCCAAAGAACTAAAAGCAACTTGAGGAAGTTTCTTCAGCTCAGCTGTGGGGCTTATGCTGACCCTGAAGCCTTCCCACCACTCTGTCCTTTTTCCTTTCTTGGTACCTCCATTATTAGACCACCTGGATATTCTTAGCTAACAATGGACGACATAAATAAACGCACGGTCATTTCCCCACATTTCCGCACAGGTCCCCTGCAGATGGCCAAGCCCTTTCTCTGAACACAGCTTGAATGGAAAGAGAGGATCAGCATTAATCAACCCAGAAGAGCTCAAACCAGCTTTGCAGGGAGACAGGGACTGCAGGCAAGATTGGCAGCTGGGAGCCTGCTGTCAGAGACTCCTGGGTGGAAGCTTCAGTTGGATCATGGAGCAGGTGTTTGGACTCAGTTCCTAAGGGCGAACACTGCCTGCTAGTTTCCCCTGCAGACACAAGACTGAAGTTTCAAGCATATCAGTTCGAAGGCCAAAGTCCGGAAGATGGCAGGGGGAGGGGCTAGCCTATAAAGCTGTTTGGGATTGTCCATGTGTTTACTGAGCCAAGGAAGAACCAAAATAAATCTATACTAAAGTTTGAGCTTTGAAAGTCCCCCAAAGCCCATATGTCAAAAACTTGGCCACCAATATATGGAACTATTAAGAGTTTAAGCCTAGTGGGAGGAAGCGAGGTTATTGGAGGCATGTCCTTGGTGGACATATTGAGACCCTAATCACACACTCTCTCTCCCCTCCTTCCTGGCCACCATGAGGCAAACAGTCCTCCTCTACCACACTGTCCTACCATGATGTATTGTGTTGCTACAGGTCCAAAGAAACAGGGCCAAGATGTGCCAATCTTCAGAAACTGTGGTCAAAACAAACTTTTCTTTCTTATTAGTTATTGTCTCAGGCATTTTGCCTAGTTCTAGATTCTAGGATGACTGCAATAAATGTCCCCCTTAGCTTTTCTTCCACGAGATTTGGGGACCAAGATGGCTCAGTCAGTAAACTACTTGCCACAGAAGCATGATGAACTTGAGTTCAACTCACAAAGCCCGAGTAAAAGGCCAGGGGCAGCAGTGCACACTTGTAATCCCAGAGGTGCAGAGACTGAGATAGAGAGAAGAAAAATAATTTACAAAGAAACAAACAAAAAACCAAAGGGGCTTGAGAGGTGACTCACTGTTTAAGAGTTGTACTGCTCTTGCCAAAGACCAGAATTCTGTTCCTGCTAGCCACTAACAGCCTGTAACTCCAGCTCCAGGAGGGTGCAATGCCTCTTCCAGCACTTGCACTCATCTGGGCTTGTTTCTCTCTCTCTCTCTCTCTCTCTCTCTCTCTCTCTCTCTCTCTCCCTCTCTCTCTCTCCATGTCTCTCTGTCTCCTTCTCTTCCTTTCCTCTCTCACGCTCTCTCTTTCACACACACATATTCAGAGAGAGAGAGAGAGAGAGAGAGAGAGAGAGAGAGAGAGAGAATTTAAAAATAAAGCAAATATTAAAAGTAAAGCAAAAATTAAAAAAAAAGATTTGGAATGACTTTTTAGACAAAACTGCGAAGTCACAGGAGCCACCCCGGAGGCAGGAGAGAAAAGGGCAGAACAAAGCACAGAGGGATCATTCCAAAACAACCTGCAGCCTGTAAGTCAGACTCAGGGCGGTTTGCAAAGTGGATTTCCCATCGGTTCTCAGGCATACAGGCAAACCATTGTTCTCAGAAAACGGCAACCACTTTTGGCATGTATTCAGCGTCTGGGCGTGACAACTTTGGGCTTTGGGAAGCTGGTTTTCCTCGGGAGACTCGAGGCCCTTCTCTGAAAAGGACAGGGAAATCATTCTGGGAAGGGTATTTGCTTTCCGATGCTCCCCACAGCTAAACAGTACAGACTCAGTGACTTCCCACAGCACAGTTTATTGGTACAGTTTCGTAGGCCAGCGGCCTCCTGGCCACAGGAGATGCAGGGGCATATCTATTTCATTGTCAGCCAGCCATGAGGCTGTGGCACTCTTTTCTGTGGGCTGTCAGCAGCTGGGGGGCCTCTTAGCTCCATCCTAGAGAGACCTCTCTGGTCCTTGAACATCCCAGAACCAGCAACAGGCCCTCTCTCATGCTGCTAAGTCTGTACCCTTTCTTCTGCCACATCTCTACCCATGACCATGGCCAGCCATGGTCCTCTTGATTTCATGGGTTTTATTTTATTTGTGTGTGTGCACACAGAACCAGCAACAGGCCCTCTCTCATGCTGCTAAGTCTGTACCCTTTCTTCTGCCACATCTCTACCCATGACCATGGCCAGACATGGTCCTCTTGATTTCATGGGTTTTATTTTATTTGTGTGTGTGCACATGTATGCACGTGGGTGTGGCCAGAGCTGTTGTCAGATGCCTTCCTCAGTTGCCCACCACTTTTTTATTTTTGTATCATTTGCTTACTACTAAACTTGCTTTGCACTACATTGTAGTAGCTTGTGAGAACTCATTATTAAATTAAAATGCATGAACTCTAATGCCAGGGAAATGTATATAAACAAAATCAAGTTGACATCTTGTTATAGGTGAGTTATAAGATATCATTGCGTCTGATGAAAACTGGTGACTAGCCTTTGATACTACAGGAAAATGATTTATGTTATTTTTTGCACACATAATATATTTCTCATATACATGCATATTATATGTGCACGAGTGCATGTGTGCATATGTGCATGTCTGTACACTCAAGTTCATTCACATGTGGAGGTCAGAAGTCACAGGCATTATAGTTCTTCCCTTCTCTACCACATGGATTCTGGACATCATTCCCAGGTCACTGACCCTTTTTGTTGGTCTTATTTTGTGAGACAGGGTCTCTCATTGATCCTGGAATTCAATGATCCAGTAGACTGGCTGGCCACAGAGTCCAGCTATCCTCCTGTCACTGCTTCCCAGTGCTAGGATTACAGGCACATGCCATCATACCCAGTTTTTTTGGGGGGGTGTTGTATGTGTGTGTGTGTGTGTGTGTGTGTGTGTGTGTGTGTGTGTGTGTGTATTCATGTGCTGGTGCACATACATGAATGTGTGCATGTGTTTGGATGCCAATGTTAGGTTATTTTCACTGAACCAGTATCTTACCAGTTCAACAAGGCCAGCTGGCCAGCAAGCCTCCTGTCTCTACAGCACTGGAGTTACAGACACACACCACCACACCTGGATTTTTATATGTGTGTTGGGGCTCAAACTCAGGTCCTCATGTTTGCCCAGAAAACATTTTACCTCCTGAGCTTCCTCCCCTGCTCCCGACTCTCTACTTTAAGGACCTCTGTGATTCAATTGAGCAAATACAGATACTCTCCTTGTGTAAAAATCCTTAACTTGATCACATCCACAAAGTCCCTTTTGCAGATTACAAAATTATAGCATGTAACACAATCTTAGGTTCTGGGGATTAGAAAGTGGACATCCTTAGGGCCCTACTGTTCTGCCTCTTTTAGTCAGATTAGGCTATGAGATTTGCTCAATTTTCACTAGATGTTACACTGAAGTAACAGACAATTCATAGCATCTGTCATATAATTTGTATGACATCCTTTCCTTCCTTCCTTCTCTTTCTTCATTCTTTTCTTTCTAAAAATGCTGGTTTAGCTTCTGGCGACCACATAAAAGAGCTGGGCATGGCAGCACACACTTATAACCTCAGTGCTAAGAAAGCTCCTGCCAGATTCCTAGAGCTAGCTGGGCAGCCAGTTAAGCCAATTGGCGAGAAGAGGAGATGGATGGAGGAGAGAAGAAGTGGAGGTGAGGGAATGAGGAGAAAGAAGAGAAGATAAGGAAGAGGGGAGGCGATAAGAAGAGAAAGAGGAACAGAAGGAGGAGAAAGAAGAAGAGGAGGAAGAGGAGGCAGTGTGAAGAGAGCAAAAGTCAAGCCAGGCTCACACGGCCAGCTTTGGAGGCCCTACAAGTCCCTAGAGCCTGCCTTGTTGGCTCCATGTCCTTGGTCTCACCATCACCAACCTAGGATTTATAACCACAGGCAATTTTGAAATTTGTTTTATTTGGAAGTCTCCAAATAAATTATGTTTAAAAATAACCCTGAGTTTCTTTTAAAAAGCAGGTTGGTGGGGAGCATCCAGAATGCAGGAACCCATAGGGCAAAGGAAAGATTAAAGAACCCTCCAGAGAGGCTGTTCACAGGAGTTCGGGCAAAGATAGGAGTGGAGGAAGGAGGGGCAAACAAACGTCTAAGTCATTCTAAGAGGGGGAGACACCACAGCATGGGTGGCTCTGGGAGCACTTTGCTCCCACACATTGGAAAGAAAAAAGTTTCATTTCAGTAATTTTGGGTCTTTCTCGAAACAGTAATTCTTCTGTGTGCTTCTAAATTATACACTGGGGTTAAGTGTGAGGCACATCATACAAAATTGGTACCTAAATTTTCCCCTTTCCAGGCAGGTTTGGAGTGTGCCTATAGTACCTGCTGAAGTGACATCATGGAGCCCAGAAACCCGAGAGCAGCCCAAGCAGGAAAACAAGATCCCATCTCAGAAATAAAGTACTGAAGCCAGGCTTGGTGGCACATGCCTGTGACCCCAGCACTCAGGAAGAGGAGGCAGGAAAAACAAATTCAAAGCCATCTTATGCTACATGGGACTCTGTGTCAAAAAAAAAAAAAAAGAAAGGAAAGAAATATTAATATGTTCCTCTAAGGAGACACAAAGTCCCACCTCTAACCAAGAAGCAATTTGCAACTGATACCTTCTGGGAACTGAAAAAAGAAATCAGTTTTCTCCAATGGAGTATGAGCCAGAGGAAGAATACATGATAACAAGAATGGAGATATCATAATAGAGGGAGACATTTTTGGTTTACAGAGAAACCAAGCACTAAGGAAATGTCTGGAGATCTACAATGATGACACCAGCTAACTATCTCAGCAACGGAGGAGAGAGTACCTTAAATGCCCTCCCTTGATTATGAGATTGATGACTGACTTTTATGCCATCCTATAGCCTTCATCCAGCAGCTGGTGGAAGTAGAAACAGACACCCATAACTAATCACCGATCTGAACTGGAACCCAGATGTAGAGAAGGACCAGTGAAGAGCACAGAGGTCCAGACCAGGCTGGTGAAACACACAGAAACAGCTGACCTGAACATCAGGGAACTCTTGCTCCCCAGTCTGATAGCTGGAATACCAGCGTGGGACTGATCCAGACTCCAGGAACATGGGTTTCTGTGAGGAGACCTCAAAAATCTATGGGACTTCCTGTAGAAGCCTAGCATAGGTGTGGACTTTGGAAGCCCATTCCATTTAGAGGAATACTCCCTGAGCCAAGACACACGTGGGTGGGCCTAGGCCCTATCCCAAAGGATACGAAAGACTCTGATGACACCCTATGGAAGGCCTCACCATCTAGGGGGCGCAGAAAAGATATGTGACAGATAAGGTTTTAGTTGGGGGGGATAGGGGAGGACGGGTAGGAGAAGGGAACTGGGGTTATCATGTAAAACAATCCTGTTTCTAATTCAAATAAAAAAAGTTGGGAAAAAATACACAACTGATTTGTATAAAACTACATTAAGTATCTGAATCAAAAGATAAACTTTCCTAGCAAATATAATCTGGAGTGGGTGGCTAAATGTATTTTTTCATAACAGAATAAAAATGTTATTTTTTCATGGAAGAGATAACTCTAGTTTTGTCAAGTAGAAACAAAAGGAAACAAACAGAAAACAAGAATAGAGACACATACTAGGTGGGATTGCTCAGGATGGTGCAAGAGTTCATTGTGCTACTCAGTATGGAGTATAGCTTAAAACTTAGGGGCCAGCATGTTGGCTCAGCAGATAAGAATGTCTGATGCCAAGCCTGATGACCTGAGTTTGATCCCCAGGACCCACATAGAGGAAGGAGAAAACAGATCTCTGAGAGTGATGCTCTGACCTCCACACATGTGCTGCGGCCCTGCCCACACACATAGGCACACACACATACATGCATGCACACAAATAACTAAATGTAACATAAACATTCTAAAAATATAAATTAGGGCTGGTGTATGCTGGTAGAGTGTTTGCTTAGCATGCACGTGGCCCTGGGTTCCACCCCTAGCACTGTGGCCTTCTTGCAATCCCAGCCCTCAGGAAGTGGAAGGAGCAAGAGCATCAGAATTCAAGGTCATCTTTGTCTACATAGTGAGCTCAAAGCCAGCCCTTCAGACCATGATGGGGAACTGAAATCACAGAAAGCAAACCTCATAAAACAGAATGTTAGCTGTGGGAAGAACAGTCTTACCCTTTCTCCACATGATGCTCTGATGACCAGGGCTACAGTTTATCTCGGTTCTCGTTTATGTCACCATTTCCACACAGGCCAAACACACAACTCTCTGGGCTATTGCCAGGGTTTGAAACTGCCTGTGTAAGGGCCAAAGTTAACCTTTCCTAAATAACTTTCTGAAATGCTGGAGGCTTTTGTTTATGGTAGATAACAAGCCACAGGTTTTCATGCCCCTAAACAAATCTGTTTGACTCAGCTGCACAGACTGTGCTTGATCACATGTAGGCTGGAGGTACACAGGCAGGAATATGTTAGGATATCCTTTTGCCCCTGATTGGACCTGGTGGGAAGAGGCCTGATGGTTTGGCCTTTTTAAGCCTCTGCAAAATCTGGTTATTGGGAACTCTGGAGTGGTCCTGGCTAGAGTCCATCATCCTGGCTAGTATCTAATTAAAGTTTGCTTCAAATTTGGCTTTAAAAATCGTGGAACTGGTCTTTCTCTCATGATTTTCAGGTTTAACAGCTCATCTCCACCATTGTTTTCCCTATCCACCCCCACACCTGTAGTCCACCATAATCACAGTGGCACTTGTATAATAAGCAGATAATTGCCCCCTGTTAGGTCTCAACCTGGGACAAATGGTTAACTGAGGTGTCCATTAACATATCAAAGCAGAACCTGGCTGCCAGGTTCTCCCAGCATCCCTCAGTCTCTACCTGTTACAGGGTCCTTCCCACTGGCATATTTCTGCCTTCTACCCTGAACTCTCCAGCCCAGGTATTGGCCTGGCCTTCCCTCCCCCAGCTCCTCTGGCTCCTAGACAACTCAGCCATTTTAGCTATGCCAGTCTCTTGGCCCGGGCCTCCCCTCTTGGTCAATGGCTCCTCTCTTGCTTTCCCTCTGAGGCCTCTTTCATCACATGACCCAGCTCAGTCTGGCCGTGTTCTCTCTGGACTCCCCCAGTGTCTCTGACTCCAGCTATGCTCTCCTTCACTATACTTACGAGCAGTCATATTCTTACATTTTTATTTATTTTTTATTCCCTGCCCCAAACACACACACTTTCTGAAAAACCTCCCATGGCTCGTGTCTGTTGCCAGCCTCATCTCCAGGCTTTCCCCCTTTTTGGTTTATGCTTTCTTCATGGTGGCTGGAAAGAGCATGACAGGGCCTCACATTGTTTACGTCTGATAACTTGAGCTGTTTACCTCTGATACACCGTTCTTTGATTTATCTCTTATTTTGGTTGGAATGTGTAATGTGCCCCCAGAAGTGCCTGAGTTTGAACCCTTGATGCCCTTCTTGATGCCACTACTACAGAAGATTAAGGAATCTTTAGGAGTCTCCCAGGGAGGAAGTGAATCGATGGGGGTGGGCCTGGAGGTTTGAAAGTCCAGAATGGACAAACTTCCTGTGCATTTTCCACTTCCTGCCTGTAAATACAAAGTGATCAGCTGCCTCAGGCATCTTCCACTATGCTTTCCCTGCCACAATGAGCTGAATGTATTATTTCTTAAATTGTGAAGCAAAACAATCCCTTCTTTCCTTAAATTACTTCTGGCAGGTATTTGGACATAATCAAGGTAAAGATATATTTTTGTTTGCTTGTTTGCTTGCTTGTTTATTTGTTTGAAGAGCTACGGTAGTGAAGTAAGCTTTCTTACCAGAATGTCTTTGGACCACCAGTCTGCGAATAATGACCCAGAGACTTATTATTAATTATGAAAGCTTGGAGCTTAGGCTTTTTCCAACTAGCTCTTATAACTTAATCCATATTTTTAAATTTACATTCTGTCTCATGGCTCAGTTACCTCTTCTTATTTCAGCATATATGACCTGTTCCAAGCCTACTGGCAAAATTGTGTGCCTAGATTTCTCCTTCCAATTTCTCTCTCTCTCTCTGCTCAGAAGTCCTACCTATTCACTCCTGTCTAGCTATTGACCATTTAGCTCTTTATTAAATCAATCAGAGGCATATTAAGCAGAGACACATTTTTACATATTTGTTTATAGTGCAAACAAATATTCTGCAACAGAGGGTCCCATGAATTCTAGGTGTTCCACCACAGAGCTCTATCACCAACCCTGACTCATTGATTCTTTTTAAAAAGCTTTTGTTGACTTTGTTTTAGTGATTACTTTCCCTTGCTATTTGTATTTTGTTGCACATACAATTCTCATAGCTCATACAATCAACCAGATGAGGCAAAGCAACAGGGGGGGAAGCCAAAGTAGAACACAGAACAAGTGAGGAGGAACTGCATAAGTACTAGTCACAGATGCCAACTTAGAGAACCAGCCTGGGTGTACATCAACAGGGGCATGTATAAGAAAAATGTGATAGATAGATGATAGATAGATAGATGATAGGCATTAGATAGCTAGGTAGATAAAGAGATGTTAGATAGATAAATAGATGATAGATAGGTAGAAGATAGATAGATAGATAGATAGATAGATAGATAGATAGATACTGCCTTGGTTAGGGTTTCAGTTGCTGTGAAGAGACACCATGACCACAGCAACACTTATAAAGGAAAAACATTTAATTGGGGTGGCTTACATTTTTAGAGGTATAGTCCATTATCGTCATGATGTGACGTGGTGGTGTGCAGGCAGACATGGTGCTGGAGAAGTAGCTGAGAGTCCTATATCTTGATCCACAGGCAACAGGAAGTGAACTGTGGAACTGAGAGTGACTTAAGCATATGTGAGACCTCAAAGCCCACCTCTACAGTGAAATACTTCATCCAACAAGGCCATACCTATTCTAACAAAGCCACAGCTAATATGCCACTCCCTTTGGGGCGGGTATTTTCTTTCATATCACCATATTCTACTTCCTGGCTTCTAAAGGCTTGTAACCATATCATAATGAAAAAAAATCATTCAGTCCAACTTCAAAAGTCCCCACAGTCTGTAACAGTCTCAAACTTATTTAAACGTCTAAAGTTCAAAGTCTCCTCTGAGATTCATGCAATCTCTTAACTGTAATCCCCTGTAAAATCAAAATAAAAAAGCAAATCGCATACTTCCAACATATAATGGCACAGGATATGCATTACCATTCCAATGCAGGAAAGGGAGCATAGTAAGGAAATACTGGACCAAAGCAAGACCAAAAGCCAGCTAGGTAAACTCTCAACACTGCATCTCCAAGTCTGATGTCAAAATGCTTTCCTGATCTCTGTCTCCATTCAGCTTTGTTGACTGAAACACACTTCTTTCTCCTGAGCTGGTTTCGCCCCCTGTTAGCAGCTTTCCTTGGCACAACTCTGGCATCTCCAACAGCTTTGGGTCTCCAAGGCAATATAGGCTTCACCTTCACAATTTCCCACAACGGCCTCTCTAGGCTTCCATTCAGGGACACCCCTGACACATGCCTGGCCTCAGAAGCTTTCCTTAGTCGTGGAGGAAGGTTCCATAATGCCCTTCTTCTATCCTTGAAGCCAGAAACACATGGCCAAAGCTGCCAAGTTCGTCTGCTTGCTGGGGCTGGAACATCTTCACCAGCTTCCTCTTTTTGATAACTTCCTTCACTGCCTAGTTTTGGGCTGTCCTGAAACTTGCTCTATAGACTAGGCTGGCTTCAAACTCAGAGATCTACCAGCCTCTGCCTTCCTAGTTCTGGGATTAAAGGTATATACCATCACACCTGGCTCTAAGCCTTTCTTTAATTCCTTTTCACAAGTTGGAAACTTAGCTGGGTGGGATCTTGCCCTGAGGTCACCACTCCCTTTATTCCATTTCTTAATCTGTTTATCTCCTTGCTCAGTTTACTCCTTTTCATTATAAATCTTCATTAGAGTTACCACTAATAACCACACAACAGAGTCTCTACTAGGCTGGTTTGAGATTTCCTTTGCTAACAGAATTAATCCAAAACTCTTCACCTTAGCCTCAGGTAGACTCTTTGGAGGGCAAAAGGCAGTCACTTTATTCAACGAAATATCACAAGAATGATCTCTCTCTCTCTCTCTCTCTCTCTCTCTCTCTCTCTCTCTCTCTCTCTCTGTTTTTTTCAAAACAGGGTTTCTCTATGTAGCTTTGGAGCCTGTCTTGGAACTAGCTTTTTGTAGACCAGGCTGGTCTCAAATTCACAGAGATCTGCCTGCCTCTGCCTCCTCAGTGCTGGGATTAAAGGCACACCAACACCCGACCACAAGAATGATCTCTTGGCTACATATTATTCTCCTCTGTAATCTCTTGATCCAGGCACCCATAGTTCAAATCACACTTAGCATTACTGTCTTCCATGATCCTACTTGTATGGCCCATTAAGCAGCATAGACAGACAGACAGACAGACAGACAGACAGACAGACAGACAGAGACAGATGAACTGATGGATGGGTAAAAGGATGGATGGATGAATAGATAGATGATACCTAAATAAATGGATAGATAGAATTTTTCATCCATAAAGAAGAATAAAGTTATGTCATTTATAGGAAAATGGATACAACTGGAGAAAATCATATTAAGTGAATTACTCCCCAGAAAGACAAATACTTTTTTTCTCATTTGCAGGTCCTAGACTTTTGATGCACATACATTTTATGTATATACCAATGACATGGAAGTAAAAGTGAAACTGATAAGAGGGGGAGGGAAGAATAGGGGCAGGTAGGGGGTTCTGGGAGAATATGTTCAAAATACATAATATACTAACATAAAAATGGCCTATATAACTGAGTATAACAGTAATTTTAAAAAAATGTTTTTTTTATTACATTATTTAGTGAGTTGGGGTACATGTGTGCCATGGTGCATGTATGGAAATCAGAGAACAAGTTGAAGGGACTGATTCTCTCCTTTCAACATTTTGGTCCTGGGGACAGAGCTCAGATCTTCAGGTTTAGTGTCAAGTACCTTTACCTGCTGAGCCATCCTGCCAGCCCCATAGTACATATATACAGGACAAAGGTTTCTCATGCAGCTGTCCTGAAACTATAATTTGCTATGTAGATTAGGCCAGGCTTGAACTCACACAGATTTGCCTGCCTCTGGCTCTTGAGTGCTAGGATTAAAAGAAAAGCAAGAATGTCAGTATTGGAGAGATGGCTCAACAGTTAAGAGACTCGCTGCTCTCGCAGAGAATTTGGCTTCTGTTCCCAGCACCCACATGGCAGCTCATAATCATCTGTAACACCAGTTCCAGGAAATACAAACCCTCTTCTGGCCACCAGGGGAACTGTATACATGTGGGTACATACACATATACGTGCACACAAACATACACATAAAATTAAAAAACAGAAATAAAATAAAGAGCATGCTGAAGGAAGTCTTGACCTTCAGCTTTGGTGGAGCCACAGTGACCTTGACAGGCAGTGAAAGAATCATGAAGTGAAATCCTTTAAATAAAAATGGATCCATTTTAAATAATCTTGCCTAATTTTGCACTTTAAAAGGAAAAATGTTCATGTGAAGCTGGCATATATTTTGGCTCACAGTTTCTCTCTAGTGATTTATGAAAAGGGAATGAAAATTAAGTTTAGATATTTGAGTTGTGTTGTGTCTTAGATCTAAGAAACTCTAGGACCCTGTTTACTGTATGAAATTTTTATAAAAAGATCTATCCATTCTTATTTTATGTGTATGAGTGTTTTGCCTACATTCATGTATGTGGACCATGTGCGTACCTGGTACCTAGTACCTGTAGAAGCCAGAAAGAGCCCTGAAAGAGCTCTCTTAAATAAGTGACACTTAATGGAGCTGACCTATCAGCCCATAATTTCTTTTTATAATTTTTTTTAAAATTTAAGCCCATAATTTCTTTATTTGAGCCTTTTAAATCTGCGCTTGGATTATGGACATACGTGTGACAGCTTCCAAGTTCCCCGTCCGATATCTTCAGCATCTAACTTTCTTCTTTTTTCACGTGTATGTGTGCATGTGGTGTATATGCAAGTACTATCCATGTTTAAATGTATGTGGGGTGTATGCATGTATAAGGAGACCAGGGGTGTGCCCAGCATCTTCCTCAGTCATGTTCCACTTTATTTACTGACCAGGACCTCTTGCTAAACTTGGAGAACCGATCCCATGGTGGTCCAGTCTCCCAGCTCATCCTGGGAATCTCTTGTCTCTGACACCCTAGTTGCTGGGGTTAGAGGCAGCTGCCACACCTGATCATTTTTTATATGGGTTCTAGTGTTCTGGACTGTAATCCTCTCTATCTACTGAGTTATCTTCTCAGTACCATTGGCAAGGTCTCTTGTAGCCCAGACTGGCCCCTCAAAGGCTCAAGGCCAAGGATGTACCTTGAACTCCCAATCCTCCTGCTTCTTCCACCTTAGTGCTGGGGTTACAGGTGTGCACCACCATACCTGGTTTATGCAGTGCTGGAGATCAAACTCAGGGCTTCCTGCATGCTAGGCAAACTACCAACTGAGTTACGTCCTCTGTCCTTTGACATCTAATATTTTGGCCACTTATTAAGGGACAATGATGTGCTGACCTCCCACCATGACTTCTTTTATCACAAATGAGCTCAGATCATATTTGCTCCCACAGTTTATCACACTCAGGATTTTTATAGATCTGTGATGTAGGCCATGCATATGGAAAAGAGTGGGTCTTTCACATTTTGTTCACTGTCTTGTGTTTTTTTTTTTTTTTTTTTTCTAACAGGTCTATGAAACCGTCTAGTCTACAAAGCAAACTGAAGTTGCTGTATGATATGTTCCCACTGATGTGTGGCTTTGGAGATGACCGGTTGGGACAGGACTCAACTGACTGATTGGGGATGGGTGGGTGGGGTGAGTGTGTGTGTGTAGTACATGTGCATGAGTGTGTGGGTGTGTATACCTGTGTGTGCACATGCAGAGGCCAGAATAAGACATTAGATGTTCTCCTCTATCATTTCCTGAGTTATTTGCTTGAGACAAGGTCTCTCACTGAACCAGAAGCTCACTGTTTGGCTAGACTTGCAAGCTAGCAAGCTCTCCAGATCCCCTTGTTTCCTCCCAATGCTGGGGTTAGAATCATGTGAAGCCATTCCTGGGTTTTTACCTGTGAGCCAGAGATTCAACCTTGGGTCCTTATTCTTGTGTGGCAAACACTTTACCAACAGAATGGCCTTTTAAGCCCCCTTGAAACTGTATTCTTACTCACTGTGGGATACAATTCATGACTTCAGATCATTTGAGTTTGTGCATTTGTTTAATTATGTGCACCAGAAAATACATGTATAATTCCTAATAATTTTGTTACAAATTACTTGCTGGGAAGACATTCGATCTAAGGACTAGTTATAGAATTACCATTGTATGTTTTTTCCGGTTGGTATAAAGCCAATAGGGTGTTCTCCAACACAGAAGTCAAACTTCTCCTCCTGTGAAGGTGCTTTCCTCTGCTGAATTGATCCAGGAGCTAATTGCTTTAAGTACACAAACAAACAAACAAACTAAACACCAAAGTTACATCATTCTATAAGAAGGGAGTTTGGACATCACTTTAATGAGACTGACATTTTTGCTCTTACTCCAATCTCTGTCACACTACCTTCATTAACCACAGTCTTAATTATTGCTGTGAAGAGACGCCATGGCCACGGCAACTCTTATAACGGAAAACATTTAGTTGTGGTGGCTTGCTTACAGTTAATAGGTTTAGTCCATTATCATCATGGCAGGATATGATGGCATTCAGACAGACATGGTGCTAGAAAAAGAGCTGAGAGTTCTACATCTTGCAGGCAACAGGAAGTGGACTGAGACAGTGGGTGTGGCTTGAGAATATATGAGAACCCCAAAGCCTGCCTCCACAGTGACACACTTCCTCCAACAAGGCCACACCTGCTCCACAAGGCCACAGGTCCTTTTAGTGCCACTTCCTATAAGCTTTTGGAGGTCAATTACATTCAAACTATCACACACACTTAAGTCTCACAGGGCAGAGATGAACTACTCCTGCACATGTGCTTATGACTTTTAGATTTTCTAGGCAGTGCAAAGAGGATTATCTCACCTCCTTGAATCCCCCGACTCCAGCCCTCAGGATCCAACCCAGGGCCCAAAGTGTGCTATGTGAGAGCTATATTGCTATACCCCAGCCCCTTCTCATAGCCTTTTCAGTTGTGTTTCTCTGCCTATACATTAAGTCTCCTAAGAGCCTGAAAACTCCTGGTCTGAGAAGAGGGCAGAAGCTGATCACTAAAGCTCAACTGTCACCCTTTGTGAGCCTCTGAGGACTTCTCTGGTCTTGTATTTATCAGTGACTGACTGTTAATGCTGGTTAAGCTTTCCAAGCTGTTTTTATTGACCATAGAAGCTTATGGGTATAAGAAAATAAGAACCACGGAAGAAAATATTTGGTTCTTTGGGTCAAGTTGGGTTTTCAAGAAGTCAGTGTTCCCTTGTGAGTGGTTCCAGGTGATTTCAGCAGTGACTGATTTCCCAGCAGTCACACTGAACATTACCGTCAGTCTCAGTACCTGTTAACTGACAGCATGGTTGCAGAAATGTGACAAGGGCTCTGCAGGGAGACAAGGCTTTCCCAGTACTCTCTGGCCAAGTCCTATTTGGTGATGGAGGAAAGGACGTGACAAGGATCAGAGCTAGAGAAACGGCAGACACATTCCCATTGTAGTAGATGGGGAAACAAAACACAACAGTGTTCAAGTCATTTTCTAAACAAAAGGTAAAGGGAGTACAATTTGATTTGAGGTTATATCAAGGTAGAAAGCTTCTCACAGCAAAGGAAACAATGTCCAGAATCGAAGAGATAACAGAGTGGAGAACCTCTCTGCCAGCTGTTCATCTAACAGAGGACAGTCAAAGAACCTTACAGCAAAAGAAGAGATAACCCAACCCAAGTGGGCCAAATAATCCTCTTACAAGAAGGGCAAAGCAGACCACTTGCCTTGTAGTTGTGAGGACCCAAAAAGCATCCTTTTGGCACATGCCTATATCCCCAGTGCTGGCAATATGAGAGGTGGACATCGATAAAGGCCTGGGAACTCTTCAGAACTTTTTTTTTTTTGAAAATTTGAAATTTTATTTTAGAAACAATCTTATTGTACTTATCAATCCCCCCATTCCCTTGCCATCCCATCCTTCCACGCGCCCCCCCCACTGACCCACCCAACACACCCCCACACACTCCCCAAGGATAGTGAGGCCTTCCAGGGAGGATTATCAAAGTCTGTCACGTCATTGGGGGGGGGGTGGCTAGGCCCTCTTAAGTGTATCTGGGCTGCAATAGTATCCCTCCATAGGGAATAGGCACCCAAAGTCCATTTATGCACTAGGGATAAACACTGGCTCCACTGTTAGAGGTCCCATAGACTGCCCAGGCCTCCTAGCTGGCACCCACATTTAGAGGGTTTGGTTCGGTCCAATGCTGGTTCCCCAGCTTTACGACTAGGATCTCTGTGCTCTCACTAGGTCAGGTCAACTGTTTCTGTGGGTTTCTCCAGCACAGTCTTGGCTCCTTTGCTCATCTCTCCTCCCTCTCTACAACTGGATTTCAGGAGTATGGCTCAGGGTTTACCTGTAGGTTCCTGCTTCTGCTTTGATCAGCTACTAGATGAAGGCTCTAGGACGGCAACCAAGGTAGTCATCAATCTCATCCTAGGAAAGGGCAACAAAGGCAGCCTCTCCACTACTGCCAAGATTCTTAGTTGGGGGTCATCCCTGTGGATCCCTGAACATTTCCCTAGTGTCAGACCTCTCTCTAAACCTATACTGGCTCCCTCTATCAAGGTATCTCCTTTCTTGCTCTCCTCGATTCCTCCCCTGTCTCAGTCTTCCTGATCCCTCTTGTTCTCCTCCCCCCTCCACTTCTCCCCTTCTCTTTTTCCTCCCTCCCTCCTCTCTTCCTCCGTGCTCCCAGTTTGCTCAGGGGTTCTTGTCCCTTTCCCCTTCTTTGGGGGACCATGTGTTTTTCTCTTGGGGTCCTCCTTGTTTCCTAGTTTCTCTGGTGGTGTGGATTATAGGCTGGTAATCTTTTGCTCTATGTCTAATATCCATATGTGAATGAGTACAAACCATGGCTGTCTTTCTGTGACTGGGTTACCTCACTCAGTATGTTTTCTTCCAGTTCCATCCATTTGCCTGAGAATTTGAAGATTTCATTGTTTTTTTTTTGTTTTTTCTGGTGAGTAATACTCCATTGTGTAAATGTACCACATTTTCTCCATTCTTCGGTTGAGGGGCACTAGGTTGCTTCCAGGTTCTGGCTATTACAAACAGTGCTGCTATGAACATAGTTGAACATATGTCCTTGTTGTATGAATGTGCATTATTTGGGTATATGCCCAAGAGTGGAATTGCTGGATCTTGAGGTAGACTGATTCCCATTTTCCTGAGAAACTGCCATACTGATTTCCAAAGTGGTCATACAAGTTTGCACTCTCACCAGCAATGGAGGAGTGTTCCTCTTTCTCCACATCCTCTCCAGCATAGACTATCATTGGTGTTTTTGATTTTAGTCATTCTGACAAGAGTTGTTTTGATTTGCATTTTCCTGATGGCTAAGGATGTTGAGCACTTTATTAAGTGTCTTTCAGCCCTTTAAGATTCCTCTTTTGAGAATTCTCTATTTAGTTCTATACCCCACTTTTTAATTGAATTGTTTAGTGGCTAGCTTCTTGAGTTCATTGTGTATTTTGGAAATCAGCCCTCTGTCAGATGTGGAGTTGGTGAAGATCTATTCCATTATGTGGGCTGCCATTTTGTCTTGTTGACTGTGTCCTTTGCCTTACAGAAGCTTCTCAGTTTCAGGAGGTCCCATTTATTAATTGTTGATCTCAGTTGTCTGTGCTACTGGTGCTATGTTCAGGAAGCGGTTTCCTGTACCAATTCGTTCAAGGGTACCTCCCACTTTCTCTTCTAAGAGTTTCAGTGTGGCTGGATTTATGTTGAGGTATTTGATCCATTTGGACTTTGTGGATGGCAATAGATATGGATCTATCTGCAATCTTCTACATGTCAGCATCCAGGTATGCCAGCACCATTTGTTGAAGATGCTTTCTTTTTTTCCATTGTATAACTTTAGCTTCTTTGTCAAAAATCAGGTGTTCGTAGATGTATGGGTTAATATCAGGGTTTTCAATTCAATTCCATTGGTCTACCTGTCTATTTTGTGCCAATACCAAGCTGTTTTCTCTAATAGAGGTTGAAGTCAGGGATGGTGATGCCTCCAGAAGTTCCTGTATTGTACAGAGTTATTTTGGCTATTCTGGGCTTTTTGTTATTCGGTATAAATTTGAGAATTGTTCTTTCAAGGTCTGTGAAGAATTGTGCTGAAATTTTGATGGGGATTGCATTGAATCTGTAGATTGCTTTTGGCAAGATTGCCATTTTTACTATGTTGATCCTACCTATCCAAGAGCATGGGAGATCTTTCCATTTTCTGATATCTTCTTTAATTCCTTTCTTTAAAGACTCCAAGTTCTTGCTATACAGGTCTTTCACTGGTTTGGTTAGAGTTACCCCAAGATATTTTCTGTTGTTTGTTGCTATTGTAAAGTGTGATGCTTCTCTGATTTCTTTCTCAGCCCATTTATTGTCTATATATAGTAAGGCTACTGATTTTTTTTTTTTGAGTTAATCTTGTATACTGCCACATTGCTGAAGGGGTTTATTAGCTGTATGAGTTCACTGGTAGAGTTTTTCGGGTCACTTTTGTAAACTATCTTATCATCTGCAAATAGTGAAAGTTTGACTTCTTCCTTTCCAATTTGTATCCCCTTGATCTCCTTTTGTTGTCTTATTGCTCTAGGTAGAACTTCAAGAACAATATTGAAGAGGTATGGAGAGAGTGGACAGTCTTGTCTTGTCCCTGATTTTATAGGAATTGCGTTGAGTTTCTCTCCATTTAGTTTGATGTTGGCTGTTGGTTTGCTGTATATTGCTTTTATTATGTTTAAGTATGTTCCTGTTATTCCTGATGTTTCCAAGACCTTTATCAAGAAGGGGTGTTGGATTTTGTCAAAGACTTTTTTAGCATCTAGTGAGATGATCACGTGGTTTTTCTTTTTCAGTTATTTTATATGGTGGATTACATTGATGGGTTTTTGTATGTTGAACCATCCCTGCATCCCTAGGATGAAGCCAACTTGATCATGTTGGATGATTTTTTTGAGGTGTTCTTGGATTCAATTTGCCAGTATTTTGTTGAGTGTTTTTGCATCAATGTTCATGAGGAATATTGGTCTGTAGTTCTCTTTCTTAGCTGTGTCTTTGTGTGGCTTGGGTACCAATGTAAGTGTAGCCTCCTAAAAAGAGTTTGGCATGTCTCTTCTGCTTCTATTGTGTGGAACAGTTTGAGGAGTACTAGTATTAGCTCTTTGAATTTCTGGTAGAAATCTGCACTGATACCATCTGGCCCTGGGATTTTTTTGGTTGGGAGACTTTTGATGATTGCTTCTTTTTCATTAGGGGTTATAGGTCTATTTAAATTGCTTATCTGTTCTTCATTTAATTTTGGTAAGTGATATCTATCCAGAAAATTGTCCATTTCCTTTAAATTTAAGAATTTTGTGCAGTATAGTTTTTCAAAGTATGACCTGATGATTCTCTGGATTTCCTCAGTGTCCGTTGTTATATCCCCCTTTTCATTTCTGATTTTGTTAATTAGCATGCTCTTTCTCTGCTTTTTGGTTAGTTTGGATAAAGGTTTGTCTATCTTGTGGAATTTCTAAAGAATCAACTCTTTGTTTCATTGATTCTT
The DNA here is from genome assembly GCF_003668045.3 of Cricetulus griseus. Taxonomy (NCBI): domain Eukaryota; kingdom Metazoa; phylum Chordata; class Mammalia; order Rodentia; family Cricetidae; genus Cricetulus; species Cricetulus griseus. The sequence goes on from NC_048598.1 coordinate 68,684,504, forward strand.
TGTATTGTTTTCTTTGTTTCTACTTTATTGATTTCAGCCCTCAATTTGATTATTTCCTGGTGTCTACTCTTCCTGGGTGAGTTTGCTTCTTTTTGTTCCAGAGCTTTCAGTTGTGCTGTTAATTCTCTAGTGTGACCATTGTCTAGTTTCTTCATGTGAACACTTAGTGCCATGAACTTTCCTCTTAGCACTGCTTTCAAAGTGTCCCATAAGTTTGGGTATGTTGTGTCTTCATTCTTGTTGAATTCTAGGAAGTCTTTAATTTCTTTTTTATTTCTTCCTTGATCCAGGAAATGTGCAATTGTGCATTGTTCAATTTCCATGAGTTTGTAGGGTTCCTGCAATTTGTGTTGTTGTTGTTGTTGTTGTTGAATTCTAACATTAAACCATAGTGAAGGATGCAAGGGGTTATTCCAATTTTTTTGTATCTGTTGAGGTTTGTTATGTTGCTGAGTATGTGGTTGATTTTAGAGAAGGTTCCATGTGGTGCTGAAAATAAGGTATATTCTTTTGTGTTTGGATAGAATGTTCTACAGATGTCTGTAGAACATTCCCAATCCCAATTGGGTCATAACTTCTGTTAGTCCCTTTGTTTCTTTGTTAAATTTCTGTCTGGTTGTCCTGTCTAGTGGTGAGAGTTGGAGTCTCCCACTATAAGTGTGTGAGGTTTTATGTGTGATTTGAGCTTTAGCAATGCTTCTTTTATGAATGTCGGTGCCTTTGTATTTGGGCATAGATGTTCAGAACTGAGATTTCATCTTGAGGGAATTTTCCTGTGATGAATATGAAATGACCTTCTTCATCCTTTTGATTGATTTTTGTTTGAAATCTAATTTGTTAGATATTAGGATTGCTGCACCAGCTTGTTCTTTTGGGTCCATTTGATTGGAAAATCTTTTCCCAACCCTTTACTCTGAGGTAACGCCTGTCTCTGAAGTTGAGGTGTGTTTCTTGTATACAGCAGAAGGATGGATTCTGTCTTCATATCCATTCTGTTAGCCTGTGTCTTTTTATAGGCAAGTTAAGACCATTGACATTGAGGGATATTAATGACCATTGATTGTTAATTCTTGTTTGTTTTTGGTTTGGTGGTGGTGGTGGTATTGTGTGTGGAATCCCGCCCCCCTTTTTCTTTTGGTGTTTGGTAAAGTGGGATTATTATTGCCTATGTTTTTGTGAGTATAGTTATCTTCCTTGGGATGGAGTTTTTCCTTCCAGAACTTTCTGTAGGGCTGGGTTAGTGGATATATATTGTTTAAATCTGTTTTTGTCATGGAATATCTTGTTTTCTCCATCTATAGTGATTGAAAGCTTTGCTGGGTATAATAGTCTGGGCTGGCATCTATGTTCCCTTAGCATTTGTAGAACATCAATCCAGGACCTTCTGGCTTTGAGAATTTCCATTGAGAAGTTGGGTGTAATTCTGATAGGTCTGCCTTTATGTGTTACTTGGCCTTTTTCCTTTGCTGCTCTTAGTGTTTTTTCTTTATTCGGTAAGTTTGGTGTTTTGATTATTATATGGCAAGGGGACTTCTTTTTGTTTTCCAGTCTACTTGGTGTTCTTTAAGCTTCTTGTACTTTCATAAGCATATCCTTCTTTAAGTTGGGGAAGTTTTCTTCTATGATTTGTTGAATATGTTTTCTGTATCCTTGAGCTGAATTTCTTCACCTTCTTCTATACCTATTATTCTTAGGTTTGGCCTTTTCACAGTGTCCTATATTTCCTGAATATTTTGTGTTAGGGATTTGTTCGACTTGAGATTTTCTTTGGTCGATGGCTGTATTTCCTCTAGTGTGTCTTCAGCACCTGAGATTCTCTCTTCCATCTCTTGTATTCTGTTGCTTATACCCACATCTTTAGTTCCTTATCATTTCCCCAACTTTTCTATTTCCAGCATCCCCTCATTCTGTGTTTTCTTTATTGTTTCTATTTCAGCTTTCAATTCTTGAACAGTTTGAATTGTTTCCTTTACTTGTTTGGTTGTTTTTTCTTGGCTTTCTTTGCATTCTTTAAGGGATTTTTTTTTATTTCTTGAATTTTTTTGGTTTGTCTTTTCCTCCATTTCCTGCGTTTTTTGTTTGTTTTTTTTATTCCATTTCTTTAAGGGATTTTCTTATTTCCTCTTTGAGGGTCTCTAATATCTTCATAAAGTTGTTTTTAAGGCAGTTCTCTTCTGCTTCATCTGCGTTGGGATGTTCAGGTCTTGCTGGTACAGAGTCCCTAGACTCTGGTGCTGTCATATTGGTCTTTCTGTTGTTGAGTGTGTTCTTATACTATGGTTTTCCCATCCCTTCTTTGAGTGGGTGCAGATGGGTTCTCTCCCTCTCCTCTAGTCTCCCTGTGGCATAGGTGGGCCAAGACTTCAGTGTCTGCAACTCTGGATTGTCCAGCCTCTCCTCGTGTTCTGCTGACTCAAGCAGAGGGTGTAGGGGGGCCAAGGCGCAAATGGAGGGCAGAGGGCAAGGGGGGGCAAGACAGGTGTGACCAGATTCTGGGTGGTCTGTACTGCTGGGGGTGTCCACTACACCAGGAACAGGCCCAGGAAGTTCCAAGGCAGGGATAGTGGAAGTTGGGCCCACACTCACCTCATGCAGAGTGCAGAGGGGGGGCCAAGACTGAGGTGTGGCCAGACTTCAGGTGGTCCATCCTGCTGGGGCAGGTCTGCTCAAGTAGAGGGCAGAGGGCGGGGAGGGGGGCAAGCTCTTCAGGACATTTTAGAAACTGACAAGCTGATATTGAATCATTAAGTTCATGCTCACATTAGGTCTTTCTTTTGGTCGGGTACATTTCATGGATTTTGATCAGCATACATTGTGTTCATACTCACAGAACTCTACAGTATACTTCAGCTCTCTCATACCCATGGTGCACCACCTGTTCATTCTCCTTCTGTATGTTATTTCTAAGCAAAGCTCATAATGCATATACTAATCTGTCGTATTTCTTTTCTGAGTAATTATAATAAATATCTTTGCATGTCAGCAAAAATCTATTTTTCAATCTCATTTTACTTGTGTGAATGTGGTGTATGTGCAGGTGTGTATGTGTGCTCGTGTGTGTGTGTGTGTGTGTGTGTGTGTGTGTGTGTGTGTGTGTGTGTGTGTGTGTGTGTGTGTGTGTGTGTGTGTGTGTGTGTGTGTGTGTGCAGATGGCATGATTTGTTCATGTGGCTAGAGGTCAGTCTTAGAGGGTAAATTACTATGACCTGTGGTTTGATGATTCTGACTAGCCAAGGAACTCCAGCAAGCTGCCTGTCTCTGCTTCCCTAGCACTGGAATTACAAGTGTATGCCACCACCCCCAGGGTTTTGTTGTTGTTGTTTTAATTTAATTTAATTTTGGTTTTGGTTTTTCGAGACAGGGTTTCTCTGTGTAGCTCTGACTGTCTGGGAACTCACTCTGTACATCAGGCTGACTTTGAACTCAGAGATCCACTTGCCTCTGCCTCCCAACTGCTGGGGCTAAAGGCATGCACTACTACCACCTGGGTTTGTTTGTTTTTAAAAAGGATTCTGGTGATCAAATTTTTAAGCCGTCCTCCAGTCCCACATAATCTCCATTTTTAGTGATAGACTAATATTCTATGCATGAATCAAAACTCCAGCAACCTATTCTTTGCCCTTGGACATTGGGATGGTTTTACTAGTCTCTTTTTGTAAGTCATGGAGTAGAGGATTCAGCAACCTAACCCAGACCCTCAATTGAAGTGTGCATTTACCCAAGGATGTGTGTATGTGTATGTGTAGGCTTCAGCAAGTCTGAACAACTAGCATGGCTCTCTCAGAAACCCGAAGCTGCTATCCTTCCAGAATGTAGGTATAGTTGCTCTAGCACCACCCCAAGCAAGCCTTGCCTGGCCTTCAGAGAACATTTTTTCTCAATTTCCGAGGAATGGATCCTTTTAAGCAGAAATGCCTGACTCTGATGCCTGCCCCTCCTCCCCTTCTCTTCCTCCTCCTCCTCCTCCTTCATTTTGCATTCTCCTTCCATATCAGCCCCAGCCATGTAACATGGATGCTTTCCTGTGATCAACGAGGATCTAAGAACAAACCAAACAGATGCACGAACAGCAAAAAAAAAAAAAAAAGAAAAGAAAAAAGAAAAAAAAAGAAAAAAAAGAAAGAAAAGAAAAGAAAAAGTGATATTTGGGCTAGAAGATGACTCAGTTGGTGAGCTGCTTGCTGTGTAAGGATAAGAACTTGAGTTTGAATCCTCAGTAATCATGTAAAAAGGCTAAACATGGCACTGCCTGTCACCCCAGCACTGGAGAGGAAGACGCAGGAGAATCCTTGAGGCTTGCTAGTCTAGCCAGATTGTTGAATGTCAGGTTCAGTTAGTGAGCTGTCTAAAACAAAAACAAACAAACAAAAAACAGAAGAATATACTCTACACTGACCTCTGGACTCCACACAATTGTGGAACACACACACACACACACACACACACACACACTCACAAACACACACATACACACACAGAGGCATGCACACCTCCAAGCATATAGACATGCACCCATATTAACATGTACACATATACAAAAAAGTGATACTGATATATTAGGAGTTCTGCATTTTTCGTTTCCAATTTCCTTCTCACTACTTCTAAATTTGACTTTAACTGAGTATAGATTTCTATTAGATTAAATTGGTGTGAGTTCCCTGCACTTTGAGTTTCTAGTATTTTTTTTTATACCAGGGGACACCTGGGTCTGTACTTCAGAAAATTACACAGACTTGTTTGGGCTGATCCATTAGTCACACTATCATTAATAAGAAAGGATAATGAAGGGGAGGAGGGGAGGGAGAGGGAACTTGAGTTGACAGGTAAAACAAGCTTATTTCTAATTTAAATTAAAAAAATTTGAAAACAAAAAACAAAAAAGAAGGGATAATGCTCAAAAACCCTGTGGACTGGGGAGATGGCTCATTGGTTAAGAGCACTTGCCGTTCAGGCATTAGGGTCAATGTTTAGATACCATCACATATATCAGGCAGCTCACAAATACCTGTGACTCCAACTTCAAGGGATCTTACACCTTCACCTGGCCTTCAGGAGCATTTACATGCACATATATGTATTTACACCCACACTAAAGTGAAACCTTTACTTTTTTAAAGTAAGCCTCCAGTCTACATCTCTGTCTGTCTCTCTAATCTTATACTCAAGGAAATGCTGGATTGTACATTGTGCTGAATTCTGACACTCTTAATCCTCAAAGCAACTATTGGTATTAGAAGAATTTAGAGGAGTCAGTAACTAGAATTGGAATTAGCAATTAAAAGATTTGACTGACTTTGGTTAAAGAAACATTATTTATCTCTTGTATGATGAGTAGATATTATTTGAATTCTGAGTAAATTTAGTCTAAAGAGAATGCAGTTTAGTCTCAGTACATATTTTATTACTGTAATTATTATCCGTGGGTGTGCAGGCCTGTGCATGTGTACTTATTAGTGTGGATGAATATGCACCCATGCATGTGCATATAGAGGTCAGAGGATGCTGTTTGGTGTTGTGGCCCCTAATCTTGATTGTCAACTTCCCATTGCATCTGCAACAAACTAAATCACAAGCTGCTGGGCACTTCTGTGAGAGATTTTCTTGATCAGAGTATCTGAAGCAAAGAGACCCTCCCTAAATGTTGATGGCATCTTCTGGTGGCAGCCCAGATCAAATGACACAAAAGGAAACTTTCTCTTTCTCTCTCTCTCTCTCTCTCTCTCTCTCTCTCTCTCTCTCTCTCTGCCAGTTTGCCTTCACTCTCACTGGCAAGGTCATCTCTTCTGTTATAGCAGCATTTCCTCAACTATATGAGAACCAACTTCTTCAGGTTTCCAACGTACTGAAGACCAGTAGCTCTCTTGGAATTCTCCAAGCCTTCAGTGCTAGACTGGGACTGCTGAAACAGACAGCCTCATGGACTGAGCAACTACCAGATTCTCAGCCTATTCAGTGTGAGACAGCCATTATTGGACTCTACAGACCACAGCCTGTAGGCCAATCTGCTAAACCCCTTTAATATCTATATCTATATCTACATCTACATCTACATCTATATCTATATATATTCATTACATCAGTCCTGTTCCCTTAGAGAACCCTGACTAATACAATGTCTTTCTCAATATATTCCACATTATTTTTTTTTGAGACAGGGTTTCTCATTAAACTTGGAGCTCACCAACTTGTCTAGACTGGCTGTCCATGAGCCCTAGTGAAATCCCCCTGTTTCTGTCTCCCAAGTACTGGGATTATAGGTGGATGTCAACAGATCCAGCTTTTATGTGGGTTCTGGGAGATTGAACTCAGGCCCTCACATTTGCACAATAAGTCCTTTCCTGACTGCACTCCTCCTCCTCCTCCACCCCAATTTTTGTTCTAATGTATTCCCAATGTTCGGATTGAAGAAAAAGAAAGGTTTATATTGATGGGGGATGTCCTTCTGTGTATATGTTTATCTTATTGGTTGTTGAATAAAGGACTGCTCGACCAATGAGGTAGAAAGATAGGAGGGATTAGGAGTCGAGGAGGATTCTGGGAAATGTAGTAAAGACAAGTCTTGTGATCCAGGCAGGAAGTGCCATAGTAGGCCGACTCAGTATATAAGCAGGGGCAAAGAGGAAATTGCTCTCTTCCTCTTCCTTCTGCTCTCTGCTTTGGAGTGGCCATGTGATCCTGGCAAGACAGGATGCATTCCGTGGGCGTCCTACATAAGATAAGTCTTGTGAGGTTGATAATTAAGACTGAGCTAGCAGATAAGAAATCCTAGTCACTGGCCAACAGCGTTGTACTTAATATAAGTCTCTGTGTGTTATTTCAGGTGCCCATGTGGACTCAGGCAGCTTGGCGGAAAGACATCGTTACATTATATAATTTAGTAAATGCCTACAAGATAGTTCAAATGGTAATAGTATACTTCTCCAATGAGTATGATAGGGCAAGGGTAAAGTACTGTGTTAATTGAATATTCAGTATAGAACACGGTAATATAATTAATAGGGAGCTAGTAACCTCTGTAAGAATTACAATGCACCTTACTTAGGTGACTAGCAGTGTGCTTTCCCCAATTGTTGTAATCCATTCAAAGCTTTGCTTTACCTCCAGCAAAAGTTCAGAGATAGAAGTGGAGCCATATTTAAAGCTGGTGACATATGTTATAATAACACATCAGGTTTCCAGTGTCTCACATCTAGGTGATTGCAACAGACTTCTGAATCTCCTTTCCCTGCACCTCAGGCACAGAGCAGGCTTCACTCTACACCACTGAAGGGGAAGGGTGTGTGGGTGACGCTTCAGAATGGGTGGAGAAGGGAGGGTGAGAGCCAGCACTGACATTCTAAGACACCCTGCAGGGGAAGATACTCTTACAGCTGTAACTGGTTTACCAGGATGAATCTCCCTCCAAATCTAATCTCTTCTTCCTTTACTCCACGTAATTAATTTTTCTTAAACCATTGGTTTCATAGTTATTCTCCCTGCTTACACCCATTCATCGCTTCCAGTTAATGCTTATAAACTACTGTTTAACATTCAAGAAATTTTACAAAATTTAGCCCGATACCTAATGGATTATGACAAATGGTTACAGTACTGGCAACAACCTTTAATAGGCTCAGAAGTTAGCAACATCTCCTGCTATGGCATCAGCCTCTGGAAATAGAAAATCAGTTTGTCTGGGGCTAATGAGATGGTTCAACAGGTAAAGGCTCTTGCCACCAAGTCTGACAAGCAGAATCCCATCCCCAAGACACACATGGTTGAAGGGGTGAGCCCGTATCCAAAAGCTGTCCTCTTGTCTCCACGTCCATGCCACACCATGACATATACATCCACACACAAAGTAGATAAATAAGTGTAAGACAAATCTATTGATTTCTTTTTTTAAAGATTTATTTATTATATATAGTGTTATGGGTTAATAATTAATAGAGAGCTAGCCAATAAGAAGCCCTAGCCATCAGCCAACAGTTTAATAATTAATATAAGTCTTTGTGTGCTTATTTGGGGCTGAAGGGTGGCAGGACCTGGTGGGACAAGAAACTCCAGTTACAGGCTTATGCCTGTCCAAATGTAAACTCTGCTACACAGTAGAAAACCCTGGAAGCTGGAAAATAAACAAATAAACTACCTTGATATCTAGAGAAAGAAACTGAAAATATATGGATAGTACACCTATGTACTATCCACATACATATACACACATAAAAATAAATCCTTTTTAAAACACCTTTAATCCCAGCACTTGGGAGGCAGAGGCAGGCAGATCTCTGTGAGTTGAAGACCAGCCTCGTCTACAAGAGCTAGTTCCAGGACAGCCTCAAAAGCCACAGAGAAATGCTGTCTCGAAAAAAAAAAAACAGCAACAAACAAACCAAAGAACAAACAAACAAACAAACAAAAAACACCTCATTAGTCCCACCCTGATCAAATAAGAAGAGCGGGGTGTGGCCTTGTTGGAAGAAGTGAGTTACTTGGGATGGGCTTTGGAGTTTCAAAAACTCAAGCCAGGCCCATGATTCTCACCTCCTGCTTCCTGAGGCTCCAGATGTAGAATTCTCAAGCTATTTCTCCAGCATCAGGTCTTCCTGTGTGCTTCCATGCTTCCCAAAATGATGGCAATGGACTAAACTTTTAAAACTGTAAGCTAATCCCAATTAAATGGTTTCCTTTATAAGAGTTGCCATGATTGTGGTCTCTTCACAGCAATAAAGACCCTAAAACAACTCTTCTTGAGGACAAGGGCCACCTCTTATCTATACTCCCAATATCTAGAAAGTTGTAATATGGGATTTTTTTAAATGCATAATGATTTTGAGGACTATTTGTATTAATGTTTAATTACAAAAACTTAGATAAAGGTTAAGTGGCTTATCTTTTTCAAATCAGTGTTTTATGAATAAATGTATATACATGCAGTGTATTCACATTTAGGGGCAGATAATTATCTTGCACTAGGCACACTACATATGCTGTTGATGTAATTTAATATTTCAGTCACAATCTGAGGTTCCATATTTTAAAAACTACATAATTAAATATATGTTCATTTTGGAGCTGGAGCAGAGACTCAGTGGTTAAGAGCATGTACTGATTAAGTTCATTTCCCAGCACCCACATCCAGCTGCTCACAACCCCCTGTAGCTCCTACTCCAGAAGATATGACACGCTCTTCTGGACTCCAAAGGCAACTGCACTGAAGTGCATATACCTACAGACAGATACAGTCACATAATTAAAAATAAATTTGCAATGTTCCTCTTGAAAAGCCATTAACCCTATTAAATATTTTAACTTATAAACTATAATGGCCCCAAACTGATTGGCAGTAGAGACCCCGGCACACAAATTAATGGACATCAAGGTTCCTAGTCTTCAGAACATGTGACTATGTGGCAATACACAGCAAAAAGGACTCCGAAGATGGAATGAAGTTAAAGATTTTGAGATGAAGATCTTATCCTGGATTACTTGGCTGGACCCAATGCAATCAAAAGCTCATCTTGTTCTCTCCTTTTTATTCAGTTTGGCACACCGGCCCATGGAATGGTGCCACATATACTTAGGGTGGTTTTTACAACTTAATTAATCCTGTGTAGAAACTCCCTCTCAGGCAGGTGTAATGGTCCACTTCTTTAAACCCACTACTCAGGAGGCAGAGGCCGGCAGATCTCTGAGTTAGAGACCAGCCTGGTCTATACAGTGAGTTCCAAGACAGCCAGAGCTCTGTAGAGAAATTTTGTCTTGAAAAACAAACAAAAATGAAAAAGAAAGAAAAAAAGGAAATTCCTCACAGATATGCTTAGAGGATTGTCTCTTAGGTGCCCCAGGGTCTTCCAATTGGACACAAAGTTTGCTTATTTGGGCTTGTTTAGTGCTTGCTTGGATCCTGCGTCTACTTTCTACAGATAGACTTACACCCACCCAGAATTTACATGACGTTGGGGATTCAAAGTCTGGTTTTCATGCTTGCCTGGCAAGTGCTTTATCTACTGAGCCATCTCCTCGGCCCTCCCACACATATAAAGTAATGAAATACAACATATGCAGTATGACCTCTGGTATCCATGGGAAAGAAATATACAATATTTACCTTATAGCAACACAGAGAACATTCTGGAAACTTGCACAAGAACTATTAATAGTGCTTAATACTATTAAGTATTAAGTGTAAAAAAGAGTGTAAAATATATATAGTGGCCTCAGTATATAGCACAGGCTGGTTTTGAATTTGCTGTCTTCCTGCTTTGAGGTGCCCAGTGCTAGGATTACAGGCATATGTCACCACACCTGGCTTCCTTCCTTCCTTCCTTCCTTCCAAGATTTATTTATTATGTGTACAGTGTTCTGCCTGCATGAATGAATACCTGCAGGCCAGAGGAGGGCACCAGATCTCATTATAGATGGTTGTGAGCCACCATGTGGTTGCTGGGAATTGAACTCAGGACCTTCAGAAGAGCAGGCAGTGCTCTTAACCGCTGAGCCATCTCTGTAGCCCCCCCCCACCTGGCTTTCAATATAGTTCTTGATCTTAGGCTTCCTAACTTGGGGCTTCTGTTGTTCTTTAGAAAAAAAAAAAGGACAACACAGGAACAGGGAGCCATGTAGACAGAGTGAGCCTTTTGGGTCAAGGGTCTCAGAGTTTTAAATCATTTGAGTTAAAAAAAAGCAATTTCTTTAAAAAATCATATTTGATATAGTTCTGTAATCACAGGAAGACCAAGGCACATTCTGTGTTTATTGAGAAAATATACAATGTGTGTGTGTGTGTGTGTGTGTGTGTGAGAGAGAGAGAGAGAGAGAGAGGACCATATGCATGTGTATGCCTGTGTACATAGAGTCCAGAGGCCAGGCTTTGGGTGTTTTTTCCTTACAGCAGCCGTCAACTTTGTTTGTGAGAGAAGATCTCTCACTGGGACTCCAGCTTGCCAAGTAGGCAAGGCTGGCCCTTCAGTGAGTCCCAGAGGCCCTGCTGTTTCCATATCCCCAGAGCTAGGATTATAAGCAAATGCCACCACATGCTTTTTATGTGGGTTCTGAGCATTAAGCTGAAGTCCTCATGCTTGCATGACAAGCACTTCACCAACCAAAACACCTTCTAGTACCACCTGCCTCCTTTTTATTTTCTGACTGTTTTTTTGCTACAGGGTCTCCCTCTGTACTCCAGACTGTCCCCATCTCATAGAGACTTGCCTGTCTCTGCTTCCTAAGTGCTGAGACACCTAAAGATTCCCTTCCTTTTTGGACAAGGACATATGTATTCCAGACAGGCCTCAAATTCACTTCAGAGCTGACAGTGACCTTGACCATCTGATCCCTCTATGTCCATCTCTCAAATCTGTGATTATAGGAATACACTTACCATGAGAATTTTATGCAGTGGTGTGTATTAAACCTAGGGCTTTGTGGATGCTACGTAAACCCTCTACCAACCAAGCGAAACTTGGTTTAACCTATCATTAATCCAGCCTTTTAAAGGTCTAAAATTTTAAGTTTTCTTGGTTTGTCTTGCTTGAATTTAAGTTAGGCATGAAGATTCCAGATAGGTAAAAAGTTTATCCCCTTCATCCCCAATTATATGGCTAAGGTAGACCAGACACCCAACTGAGGCCCCTTGCTAGAGACTTGTATTGTACTCTGTGGTACTCATAATCATTTGAAAGTCTGTGTACCTTTTTGTTTGTTTTTGGGATTGTGTGTGTGTGTGTGTGTGTGTGTGTGTGTGTGTGTGTGTGTGTGTGTGATGTGCATGCATGTAACAGCCTTGGATGCTATACTTAAGAAGGCCATCTACCATAATGTCTTTCGATGGACTGAAACTTACCAATTAGGCTAGGCCAGCAAACCTTATAGACCCACCTGTCAATGCTAGGATTATAAGCACAGGCTGCCATACCCAGTATTTTTATGTGGGTCCTGAAGATCAAATGCAGGCCTTCACATTTGGAAGACAAGCACTTTACTGAGTGAGATATCCTCTAAGCCCTGAAAATTCATATACCTTGTATGCTTCACCTCAGAAGTTTAGGAAACAAAATTAGGTCATTTTAACATAAGTATGGTTTAAACTTAAAATTCATATCACTTTGAGCTATCCCTAGTAAATGGAGTCTTATTTTTCTTGAGACTCACCTCATTGACCCCAAGGTGTCTTGCTGTCTCTGCCTCTTCTGGTACTGGAAATCAAATCTAGGGCTTTGTTCATGCTAAGCAAGCATATCACCACTGAGCTATGTGTTTTTATTACATTTATTTTGTGTGGGTTCAATTTTTGTGCACAGTATGGATGTAGATGTCAGAGGACAAATTGTTGGGGTACATTTTCTCCTTCTACCATGTGGGTTCCAGTATAGAACTCAAGTCTTCAGGCTTGTTGGCAAGTACTTTTACCCACAAAATTATCTGAGCAATTTAGCCCTCCTCTCTCTCTCTCTCTCTCTCTCTCTCTCTCTCTCTCTCTCTCTCTCAATTCTGAGATAGGGTCTCACTAAGTTTCTCAGCGTGTCTATGAATTTCATCTATAGTTCAGAAGTTAGGGCTTGAATTTGTGATCCAGAGTTGGGTTGATCATTTATTTCAAAAGGGTCCTTCCCAGTCACTGATGGTAATATAGCTTATGATTCAGCTTTAATCAGTCAAAGCTTCTCTTGCCCTGTAGTCACATGGAGCCACTGCCAAGGCCTAGGTGGCTGGGCTTGGCTCTACAGGATAGAACAAATGCTTGTTCCCTCCAGGTCCCAGCTACCCAGGGCTAGGATCAGTTCTTCTGTCAGCCACTAAGTGTAAAAGGCCCAGTCATTCCTGCCTGCCAACCACCTCCAACTTCGGACAGAGCCCTTGCTCTTAACCTCTCAAAGCACAGCCAAGGGCAGACTGCAGACACAGGAAAATGTCACAGTCAGGAATAGTGGCTGCCAACAGCCAGTAATGTTTGCCAGTTCTAAGTTGAAAAGAAGTCTTGCTAACTCCCAACTGTTTAATTACCTTAATTAAGTTTCTTACGTGCAAGTATTAGATTAGGTATAAAAATCCTTATTCACGAGGTTCCTACATTTTTAAAATGTATGCAATATACAAATTGAACCAAAAGTGTAAAACTCTATTAATATTATGCATGTAATGTGATAGATAATGTTTTCCTGAAATTAAATTGCTTCTTGGGTTGAGAGTGTGAGACTCACTGCTATGGTTATAACTAGAGTCAGATGTAAGGTTAAGCACAGTGTTTGGTTGCAAAGATAGTTCGGAATAGGCATTGAAATGTATAATTTAAATAAGAGCAAAACTGTACTTTTTTATATAGAATTTTCAAGCACAGGAGCATTTTGCCTGCCAAGTTCATACAGGGTCCTGGAGTCTCTGGTCCCACCCCAAATATAGTGAATTAGAACCTGTATTTTAGAAATAATTTTTGCAATTTAAAATGTGGTGTGTGTGTGTGTGTGTGTGCTATGTCAGGCCTGTGGATGTCAGATGACAACATCCAGGAGTCTGTTCCTTCCTTTAACCATGAAGGTTCTGGGGACTGGACTCAGGTCATTATGTTTGGTAGCAAGTATCTTTACCTGTTTGTCAGCCTAGAACCTGCATTTTAAATAAGATGTCCAGATTAAAATTTGAAAGGCACAAATTTATTTCCCAGTTTATTCTTCATTGAGCAAATATGAACATGGGGCATGGTCTAAAGGCTTTTTCTCTTTTTTTGGACAGGTTCTTGTGTAGCCCAGGCTAGCCTCAAGCCCATTATGTAGCTGAGAGTCACCTTGAATTTCTGATCCTCCTGCTTCCATCTCTTGAGTGCTGGGATTTCATGCATGGATTATCCATGTTTTTTTTTTTTTTTCTGTGCTGAGGATCAAACCCAGAGTTTCATGAATGTAAGGCAAGCATTCTGCTGACTGGCTACAAAGCCTGTAAAGCAACTCTGTTCTCCTCCTCTTCTTTTCCATCTCTTCAACAATTACTTGCTCCTTCTTGTTCAGGGATGCAGGAAGGTAGGTTTAAGATGAACTTAGAATTCTATAGGAATGATAGTAAGTATTGGTGACTTCAAAGGGTCCACTTAGGTGACTTCCACTATGAAGCTCCATTCAGGAAGTTCCTCTGTCTATGTGACATATCCAAAGTAGGCAAACACACAGAGACAGAGAATAGATTACAGTCTGGTAAAGGTTGGGGGAGGAGAAACTAGAGAATGAGCAGCAGGCCTGGGATTTCTTTTGTGATAATTAGTAGTGATAATTTTGAGGTGGAGTCAGTGGTGATGGCAGTCCAGCTGGGAATGGCTAACATGCCTGGCTTTGTGTGTGTGCTCTGGAGTATCTGAACACAGGTCCTTAAGCTTGCACAGCAAGCATTTTACTGACTGAATTATCTTTCTAGGCCTATTGCAGATATTTTCTTGAAACCCTATCCACCAGTGATTCAAACATTTTGTTGTTTCCATCGACTTTTATTTTTGCTGCCAGGCACTGTCCTCAGGCATTCTGAGAGCTACAGAGATGACTAAGAGTATTTTGCCTTGGGTAGTAGTGGTGATCTGATCATGGACTATCAGTAATACCCACAACAGGGCTACGTATTGTGAAAAACACCAAAGGAATGTTTAAACCTAGAGCTATCTGTGTCACAGAAGGAAGAAATTATTTCTTACTGTGTAACTCTGGTGAATTCTCTTTGATCTTTTGTTGAAGAATGAATGGATGTTGACAGAGGTGAGATAAGAAGCATTTTAGCAATACCATGAACAAAGGATTTCAAAATGGACAGCCGGAGGAAAGAATACTTACTTAGAGAAAAAGGAATGAACACAGGCTGGAACTGATATGTCTCTGTCCCACCTACACTCTGAGATGGGCTCTTAAATAGCCTAGGCTGGCCTAGGACTTGCTGTGTAGCCAAGGATGTTCTTGAACTCCTGATCCTCTTGCCTCAGCCTCCCAAGTGTCCAATGGCTCATCATCAACTGGACAAAAAAAAGTAAGAGCAGAGTATGAATGAGAAGTTGATAGAAATTACTGTTTTCCCGAACTTTGGCACACATTTTCCTGATTGGTAAAGTCATTTTGTCGACATGGAGAAAAGCTTTGCAGCATGTGACTTTTGGATGCTGGGGATGGAACCTAGGACCTTGTTCGTATACTAGGCAAGAGCTCTTTCCTTAACCCCCTGAAGAAACATCATCATCATTATTATTGTTTTATTTTGGTTTTTCAAGGCAGGGCTTCACTGTGTAGCCTTGGTTGTCCTGAAACTTGAAACTGGTCAACTTGATCTTGACCAGCCTGCCTCTGCCTCCCGGGTGCTGGGATTAAAGGTGTACACCACCACCACCACCACCACCACACCCAGGGGAACATTTTTTATAAAGACAGTCTCTGGTGGGGTACAAAGATTAAAATCAAGAACTAACAAGAAGCCTGGCCACAGTAAAGGGCATTGACACCCGCCCTCACCCTCAAAAGAGACAAGGACCTTCCAGATGGGTCATAGGGTAAAGGAAGGAATTTGCTGCCAAGTCTTAAGTCTTGGGTTCAATCCCTAGGACCCACATGGATTACTAACTCTCAAACCTTGTTCTCTGAGTTACACACACACACACACACACACACACACACACACACACACACACACACACACGTTTTGGGTATATACAAAATAAATGTAAAAAACTGAAAAAAGAGGCGGAGGAAATGCGAGGGTACCCCGAAACCCACGCTTTCCTCATTTCAGTTGAAGTCACCCAGGCCATAGGAATGCCCTATCACCAACAAGTTTGTATCACCCAGAAAACATTAGAGTACACCCTCCTCAAGGCCCTGGCACGATAATTACCAACTCTCATTCTTAAAATGAATGACCGAACTTGATTTTAAAATGCAGCGTTCCCGGCACACAGAAAGCACCCATCCTTTGTTTCACCCATGAACGCCTTTTGCTTAGGCTTTGTTTTCGAGAGCCTCTATTTAGAAGGAGAAACGATTGAAAACTGCATTTCAAAGCCTGTACCCTCGATTAGCACTTAATTGGGACATCCTGAAGCCAAGAGGTCCAGTTTCCCCACTTTGCGCTATTCCCTTCTTTTGTGTTCCTTAGAGTCACTAGGTACACTCGGGGGGAAAGGGAGGAGGGGCAGGGCTGACAGTCAAGGAACCAATCCCGGCCTGGCTACGGGGTGTGGACACGCAGCCACGCCCTCCCCTCCCTGTCGCTAAACTCCGCCTCTCTCGCACCTGCGAGTGCCTGCGCTCCTAGGCAGGCGCGGGCACCACTCCGAAGCCGGGTGGGAGGAGCGGAGGAGGAGGAGCAGGGGCGTGGCCTCACCTCTCGCGAGACCGCCTCCTGTTGCTGAGGCTGCCGTCCCCGCACTCTGACTGGCCGGGGGCTGCGCAGCCGCCATGTTCGGTTGCTATGCTGCGGCCTAGGAGACGGGGTGTGCTTGAGGGAGGTGGAGGAGGAGGAGACGGAGGAGGCGGTGGAGGCGAGGGAGGAGGAGGAAGGAGAGGAGAAGAGGGAGGAGGGTGACCGAGCTTCTCCTTTGCACTCTCACACAGAGCCGCCTCCCTGGAGTCACCCGCCGCCTCACGCCGCGCGCTTTCCTGCTCGGCGGACGCGACATTGTTCTTTAGGACTCCTGGGACCTGTCAGAAATCGGGGCTCCGGGACTTGAGAGAGACGTGACTTCGGCGCCCGGGCCGCGTGTGGTGGGATCCTCGGCACTTTCGGGGCGCGTGTGAAGGGATTAGCTCATCTCGCTGCGAGGTGCGAGCGCGCGCCTCCCCGCGCACGCCGGCCCCGCCGCAGCCCCGCAGGATGACGGGGTGCTGGCGGCCCGCGGCCGTGGGGCGGCCGCTGCGGCGGCGGCTGTTCGCGGGGCGCTGAGGGGCGAGCACCCCGTCGCGGACCACGCGCCTCTTCCTCCCCGGCTGTGCGCCCGGGGCCTCCTGGCTTTTTGTATTTGGATTTGTATTTTTTTTTTTTCTCCAGCCGAGAGGACGAGGCTGAGATAACGAAGGTAAGAGGGGCGCTTGGGAAGGTCCTTCGCTTGGCCTTCTTGGGTCCCCTTTGCAGATCGTGGGCGCGCACCTGAAGCTTGCGGAGCCAGGTAGCCGGAGCTACCCGATCAACTTCCCTTTTCTTATTGGGTCCGGGTCCTCGGATCTTCCTGAGGGTTTTATAGTTGAAACCTCTGCTAGGGATGAGTGCAAGGTATAAGGGATGGAATAGATGCGAGATGGACTGTTCCAGTGTTCCTAAACTCAAGGTAAGGCTGGATTAAAATCTTCAGTATTCCGCTTGTGGGGTTCTGATTTTTTTCTACTTATTATTGTTACGTTAATTGACTCATATAAGCATTTTTTTTATGTTG